>NC_085139.1:46252249-46852249 GCF_024139115.2 Armigeres subalbatus | reverse complement strand
ACCATTTGTCCCTTCGACCTTTTGTCTTTCGACGTTTTGTCTTTCGACTTTTTGTCCTTTCGACCTTATGTCTTTCGACCTTATGTCCCTAACCCGTGATGAAGCGTATGGTAATCCGCGGTAACAGTTTAAAGCACATATCTACTCGACAACAGACAGTATGCTTTGCTAAACCAACTCCAGGATACGAAAAACACCGGTCACCATCTGAAGAAGGCTTCTTTGGACATATCTCGCGCCCACAATTGGAATTTGACAGGTGGTGGACAATGGCGGTAGCCCAAGTTTATCAAAAACTTACTTCAAGATCGCAGCTTCCAAGTTCAGCTTGGTGCATTAAGATACGATACCACAGAGTAGGAAACCGCCCCAGTAATAATTTGGTTTTAGGCTGGTTTTATAGAAGTCATGTAGAGCAAATATTGGTTTTCATTACCGTTATAAAACTAAAAATGTTACTTGGGCGGGGTTCCACAGGGCTCCGTCATCACCGTTATGCTATCAATGATTGCATTGGAAAACTTTTTCGTCCAAATTCCTAAGAATATCTACATCATTGTATAAGCGAATGATATCCTGCTGATAGCATCAGAGAAATACCCTTAGGTGAGAGAAAAATCGATGCCACCGTGAATCAGGTTGGCAGAAGGTCAAAGACAGGTCAAGGAGTGCAGGCTAAACCATGTTTGCTGAAAAATGTGCTCTAGTGCATAATCCGGGTTTCTAATATCGGCTTTCATACCGGTCTGTCACGCTGGATGACATAGCCATTTCCATCAAAAACAACTTCAAGGTGCAAGGTTCTACGGAGTATTGGCACTTGATCTCTAAGATACAATTCAACCGGTTCAAAACCAACTGCTGGACTAGAGCGATGATGATCAGAAACGTTTCCCACCGGCGTTCTAGAAGCGACCGCATCAACTTTTAAGACCTTCAGACCACAATCAGTCGGTAAGAAAAGTAGAAATTTGATTTGCACCCACTAACGGAATAGGGTCCTCACATCGATCACACGATCACTGTTCGGTATTTCCGGCCAATGTAGTGTCATTTTTTTTTTCCAACTAATCGAAAACACCCAATACTAATTCCTTTTTTCTATATGCTTTGTAATAACATGTTTCCACCAGATGTTCTTTTAGAAGTTCCTCCTGAAATTCCTCCCGAAAAGTGTTGAATAAAAAAAAAATTCCGTAAAACCTTCTCAAAATCCTCATGTAATTCTTCCAGGGAGTTAGTCTTGCGAGGAAAAGCGCTAGATTGCCATGATTTTCGGCACAGTGTAGGATGTTTTCGGGTGGAAAACATTCTCGATTGTACCTTGTAGTTTGCCTCACAAGATACATAATCAATAATCATGTAATGGTGAAAATGGACAAGCGTTCAATTAATAACTGAGGATACTTAGTTGAAAAGCAGGTAAAGTTTAATTTCTTTATAAAATCCTCATGTAATCCTTTCAAAGATTCCTTAAAAAATCACTGGACAACTCCTCCAGGAACACTTTCAGAAAACTCTTGACGATTTCCGCCCTTCCTCCAAGATTTTTTCCAGGAATTTGTACGGCGGGAAGTAAAAACATATCGTTGGGAATACCTTCCGAAATGCATTCGAGAATTCCTTCATATGATATATATCCGAAATATATCCTTCAAGAATTTTAAAGAAATTCATGAAGGAAATTCAGGAACTTCAACGAAAATATCTACAGGAACTCCTCCTGAAATTCCTCCGAAAAAACTTCCAGGTATTCCTGACATTCTTTTAGATATTTTTCCGGGACTTCCATTATGAATTTCGTCCAGGATTTTATTCTGGAATTCTTTCTGGGAGTTCTTCATGGTATTGTCCAGGGATTTCTTTATATATTTTTCCGGGTATTCCTTTAGGAGCCGGAAATTATGAAATTTCTCAAGGACATCCTCCTGGAATTCATCTGGGAACTCCCTCAGGGATTCATCCGAGTGTTTTATGATTTCATTTGGGAATTGCACCGAAATCTTCTGGAAATTCTTCCAGAACTTTCTCCTTCTGGGGCTTTCTCCCAAAATATCTCCGGGAGTTCCTCTGGTAAATTCTCTAGGAGTGTCTTTAAGCGGTTCTCCAGGAGTCCCTGTGGAAATTCCTTCGGAAGTTTCTCCGAATATACCTCCAGGAGTTTCTCCAGAAGTTTTTCTCCGGGAGTTCTTCCGTGAATCCCTCCAAAAAAAAAAAAATGGAGGATTTTCTCCAGGATTTCATTCTTAAATTCTTTAGAGATTTTTTTATGGATTTTTTTTAAAGATTTTCTTCTTGGAATTGTTCCGAATTTTTTTCCAAGCATTCTTTCGGGAATACTTCCAGGTATTTCACCAGAAACTGTTCCGGGAATTCCTTCAGATATTTGTTCTGGATTTCATTCAGGCATTCTTCCCAGTTTTCATGCGGGATTCCCCCCAGAAACTCCTCCGGGAATTAATCTAGAATTTCCACTTGAACTTATCATGAAAATTACTCCATGAATTTTATAAAGAATTCCTTCTGGTATTTCTCCGGGAATTGTTCCAGGTGTTTCTTTAGGAATTAATTCGGCAATTCTCTCAGGAAATGCTCCAGGATATTTGTTTAAGAGATAATTCGACAATTCCTCCAGGACTTCAATCAACAATTCTGAATACCTCTGGGAAATTCCTCCACAAATTCCTCTGGGAATTCTTACGGGATATCCTCTGGGAAGTACTCCGGAGTTCATTCGAGAGATCTTTTGGGAGTTCCTCCGAGAATTCCTTCGGGAGTTCATCTCGGAACTTCTCCGGTAATCTTCCAGAATTTTTTTTCACGATTTTCTCTGGGGAATTCTTTTGGGAATTCCTTCAGTGTGTCTTGCAGGAATCCCTGCAGGAATTTCTCTAAGCAATTCTCCAGGAATATTTCCGGGAATTCTTGCGGGAATCCCACCGTAAAATCCTCAAGAAAATCTAAGTTTTCGGAATTTTCTTACGAATTCCCTTTAAGAATTAAAAAAATCATGGAAATTCATGGAGGAATTAAAAGTGAAACTCCTGGATTAATTCCTAAAAGAGTTCATGGTTGTAGTCCTGGGGGAAGTCCTGAAGGAATTCGTGGATGAATTTTTGAATGTATGCTTAGAGAATTTCTCGGAGGAATCTTAAAAGAATTCTTGAAGGAATTCATGTAGCAATACCCGGAGGAGCTTGGAGAGAAATTATGTAAGGAATTTACGGAGAAAAACTGATGAATTCTTCTATGAGTGCTCAAAGCAATTCCCGAAGAAATATTTGCGATGCCCGACCCAATGCTGTTTCTGCTTCCAAATTACAGTTGCTATTCCACCTCGGTTGATGGCTTTTGATGCTTGATATCAAATTGTGAGGTAACCAGATTCGAATTGAGTGTTCTCGGCTGAAATTTCTGAGATAGTCCTGGAGGTATTTATGGAAGATATTTTTGAGTAACTGCCACAGGAGTTCGTGGAGCAATGAATGAATTAACGGAGGAATTTTTGTAGAAATTTTAGATGGATTTCTTTGGTTTCCGAAGGGAAGAGGAAATCCCGCTGGGTTTTCTGAAGCAATACCTGGGTGGATTCCTGGCAGAACTCTAGGAAGTATTCCAGGAAGAGCACAACTTTGGAATAAATTCCTGGAAAAACTCCAGAAGGAACATCGGATAAACTTCTGGAGAATTTGAACGAATTTTAAGATAAATTTCTTGAAGGAGTTTGCTCTAAACACTGATAGAAAAAGAGGAAACTTTTCATGGCAGCTTGCACCTAGTTTGTTCTGCCTATAATAAATATTTGTTCTAAGGTAATCTCAGGTTAAGAAATTCAGAAGTAAAGTTATGATTTTCTTAAGCCTGTAAACAAAATGCAGGATTCTTATATTATTTGTGATAGATACGCGGTTCTCAACCTGGGGTACATGTACACCTCAATATACCTTTGCCGGCCACAGGAGAACCTTGAAAATACACGCTGATGGACAAAGTTGTGATAATTGTGAAAATTTTGATTCCAAAAGTTTGTATTGTACACAATATGCATGGTGATCAATCAATCAAAACCTAATCCTGCCACTATAACCAGAACAGTGTGTGCAGGACTGTGGTACAAAACATAGAGTAATTAAAATCTAGAACCTAAAGGCTCGGAGGCTTCCATTAGAGAGATATGATGGCTTTTTCCGAAAATCTAAATTGCTTCGTCAGAAGCCTCCTTTCAAGAGGCGCGGGAGCCTCCTTTTAAGAGGCTCGGAAGCCTCCTTTCAAGAGGCTCGGAAGCCTCCTTTCAGGAGGCTCGGAAGCCTCCTTTCAAGAGGCTCGGAAGCCTCCTTTCAAGAGGCTCGGAAGCCTCCTTTCAAGAGGCTCGGAAGCCTCCTTTCAAGAGGCTCGGAAGCCTCCTTTCAAGAGGCGCAGGAGCCGCCTTTCAAGAGGCTCAAAAGCCTCCTTTCAAGAGGGCTCGGAAGCCTCCTTTCAAGAGGCTCAGCCTCCTTCAAGAGGCTCAGAAGCCTCCTTTCAAGAGGCTCTGGAAGCCTCCTTTCAAGAGGCTCAGAAGCCTCCTTTCAAGAGGCTCAGAAGCCTCCTTTCAAGAGGCTCAGAAGCCTCCTTTCAAGAGGCTCAGAAGCCTCCTTTCAAGAGGCTCAGGAAGCCTCCTTTCAAGAGGCTCAGGAAGCCTCCTTTCAAGAGGCTCAGAAGCCTCCTTTCAAGAGGCTCGGAAGCCTTCTTTCAAGAGGCCTGGAAGCCTCCTTTCAAGAGGCTCAGGCCTCCTTTCAAGAGGCTGGAAGCCTCCTTTCAAGAGGCTGGGAAGCCTCCTTTCAAGAGGCTGGGAAGCCTCCTTTCAAGAGGCCAAGCCTCCTTTCAAGAGGCTGGGAAGCCTCCTTTCAAGAGGCCAGCCTCCTTTCAAGAGGCTGGGAAGCCTCCTTCAAGAGGCTGGGAAGCCTCCTTTCAAGAGGCTCAGAAGCCTCCTTTCAAGAGGCCTCAGAAGCCTCCTTTCAAGAGGCTCAGAGCCTCCTTTCTTCAAGAGGCTCGGAAGCCTCCTTTCAAGAGGCTCAGGCCTCCTTCAAGAGGCCTGGAAGCCTCCTTTCAAGAGGCTCAGAAGCCTCCTTTCAAGAGATTCGTGAGCCTCCTTCCAAGGGGCTCGGAAGCTTCCTTTCAAGATGCTCAGAAGCCTCCTTTCAAGAGACTCGTGAGCCTCCTTCAACAGACTCCGAAGCCCCCTTTCAAGAGGCTCAGGCCTCCTTTCAAGAGGCTCAGGCCTCCTTTCAAGAGGCTCAGGCCTCCTTTCAAGAGGCTCAGGCCTCCTTTCAAGAGGCTCGGAAGCCTCCTTTCAAGAGGCCCGGAAGCCTCCTTTCAAGAGGCTCAGGCCTCCTTTCAAGAGGCTCCGGAAGCCTCCTTTCAAGAGGCTCGGAAGCCTCCTTTCAAGAGGCTCGGAAGCCTCCTTTCAAGAGGCTCAGAAGCCTCCTGTCAAGAGGCTCGGAAGCCTCCTTTCAAGAGGCTCAGAAGCCTCCTTTCAAGAGGCTCGGAAGCCTCCTTTCAAGAGGCTCGGAAGTCTCCTTTCAAGAGGCTCAGAAGTCTCCTTTCAAGAGGCTCGGAAGCCTCATTTCAAGATGCTCGGAAACCTCCTTTCAAGAAAATCGAAAGCCTCCTTCCAGGAAGCCCGGAAGCCTCCTTTCAAGAGGCTCAGAGCCTCCTTTCAAGTTGCTCGGAAGCCTCCTTTCAAGAGGCTCGGAAGCCTCCTTTCAAGACGCTCAAGCCTCCTTTCAAGAGGCTCAGAAGCCTCCTTTCAAGAGGCCCGGAAGCCTCCTTTCAAGAGGCTCAGAAGCCTCCTTTCAAGAGGCTTGGAAGCCTCCTTTCAAGAGGCTCGGAAGCCTCCTTTCAAGAGGCCCGGAAGCCTCCTTTCAAGAGGCTCAGAAGCCTCCTTTCAAGAGGCTCAGGAAGCCTCCTTTCAAGAGGCTCAGAGCCTCCTTTCAAGAGGCTCAGAAGCCTCCTTTCAAGAGGCTCAGAAGCCTCCTTTCAAGAGGCTCAGAAGCCTCCTTCAAGAGGCTCAGGCCTCCTTTCAAGAGGCTCGGAAGCCTCCTTTCAAGAGGCTCAGAAGCCTCCTTTCAAGAGGCCTCAGAAGCCTCCTTTCAAGAGGCTCAGAAGCCTCCTTTCAAGAGGCTCAGAGCCTCCTTTCAAGAGGCCTGGAAGCCTCCTTTCAAGAGGCTCAGAGCCTCCTTCAAGAGGCTCGGAAGCCTCCTTTCAAGAGGCTCAGAGCCTCCTTTCAAGAGGCTCCAGAAGCCTCCTTTCAAGAGGCTCAAGCCTCCTTTCAAGAGGCTCGGAAGCCTCCTTTCAAGAGGCTCGGAAGCCTCCTTTCAAGAGGCCTGGAAGCCTCCTTTCAAGAGGCTCAGAAGCCTCCTTTCAAGAGGCCTCGGAAGCCTCCTTTCAAGAGGCTCAGAAGCCTCCTTTCAAGAGACTCAGAAGCCTCCTTCAAGAGGCTCAGAGCCTCCTTCCACGAGGCCCGGAAGCCTCCTTCAAGAGGCTCGGAAGCCTCCTTTCAAGACGCATGGAAGGCTCCTTTCAAGAGGCACGGAAGCCTCCTTTCACGGGGCTCGGAAGTCTCCTTTCAAGAGGCCTGAAGCCTCCTTCAAGAGGCCTGGAAGCCTCCTTTCAAGAGGCTCGGAAGCCTCCTTTCAAGAGGCTCGGAGGCCTCCTTTCAAGAGGCTCGGAAGCCTCCTTCAAGAGGCTCGGAGGCCTCCTTTCAAGAGGCTCGGAAGCCTCCTTCAAGAGGCTCGGAGGCCTCCTTCCAAGAGGCTCGGAAGCCTCCTTTCAAGAGGCTCGGAAGCCTCCTTTCAAGAGGCTCGGAAGCCTCCTTTCAAGAGGCTCGGAAGCCTCCTTTCAAGAGGCTCGGAAGCCTCCTTTCAAGAGGCTCGGAAGCCTCCTTTCAAGAGGCTCGGAAGCCTACTTTCAAGAGGCTCGGAAGCCTCCTTTCAAGAGGCTCGGAAGCCTCCTTTCAAGAGGCTCGGAAGCCTCCTTTCAAGAGGCTCGGAAGCCTCCTTTCAAGAGGCTCGGAAGCCTCCTTTCAAGAGGCTCGGAAGCCTTTTTTCAAGAGGCTCGGAAGCCTTCTTTCAAGAGGCTCGGAAGCCTCCTTTCAAGAGGCTCGGAAGCCTCCTTTCGAGAGGCTTGGAAGCCTCCTTTCGAGAGGCTCGGAAGCCTCCTTTCAAGAGACTATTGCATGTAATTTAAGTAGATGAACTGATCCGTTTTTCATATCGCTGAACATATATTCATCTCATCGCAGAACTAAAAACAAAGAAATACAGCACCTGCTCCTTTTTGCTAAAAAATCAATTTGTTTTTGCTTGAAAGATGAAAAATGAAAATAGTAGCTTTGAGATAAGTCCAGGAGTGGTAACCCTATTTGTTTAGATCTTTAGAGTTACGTGACCGTAAGCTACGATGTACCACGCGCCTCCACATATTGCCTACTACTCAAAATCATATGAAGGATCTTTACATGTTTTTGTCTGGGCAGTATGTCGAGGCACGTAGAATTGCATAGTGAAGGCTCCACCAGACCTAAGCGATTTCATTGCCGCGATTCTATCGTAGGGTCGGTGACAGAATCACAATGGCCAGGCGATAGAGTCGCGTCACCATAGTAGCGTAGAATGTTTTTGGGGTTACGTGTATATGTGAAGTTCTAGTCAATCTAGTTCTAATCAAGTAAAAAAGTAAATCCAACAGCACTAATTCTTCTTATGATAATTGGAGACATTGCACTTAAAAACTTCAAAGCTTTTTTTTTTAATTCTGTTTATGCTTTTCTTTTCGAGTAAACCTTTTATTTTAGAATAGAGATAATGCACTTCATGGCACAACAAACGTGTTCTAAATGTCTCCTCTCACATAACAATTGCTTTCAAAATTTGTTTGATCACGATTTGCTGTTCGATGAAATTTGATTAGCAATCATCACTTTTCTGCTTTTGAATTTTGCCAAAAAATATACATTGGAACGAGATTCACCACTGTGGATATTTCTGTTATTCAAAGTGGGAACATTGAAGCGATAACTCAAGGAAAGTATTTTTAGGGGACAAAAAGCCGCACGTTACCGCCGAAAAAAAAACACGATTCAGAACATGTGATGGATTGACATTGTTCTGCCGCTAGATGAAGAGAGGGAAACGAAACCACCACCCTCCCTATTGACAGGTATATGCGAATTGCGAACGTCCACCTTACGCTAAATTGGCAGATACAGATATCGCAAAACATCGACCGATCGATCGATTGGTATCAATTAAACTTGATAAAGCATCTCCTTCGGACACCGCACGACCGGCCGTTGTTATCGTGCGACATTCTCGACCGCAATTGACTGACTGTCCTGCGTCATTGCTAGAGGTCGGCACGAAAGAATTGTTGTTCCAATCAAACTTCAATTGTAAGCTTGTCACCGGTAGTGGAATTATGAGAAATTTCTAACTCAACAGAATGGACATGAGTGGATAAGGTTTTGATTGTCGCGATTTTTCAGCACCGTGCTGAAAGTGAATAAAAAAAATCGAACTGTCACATGAGTTCGAGCGTGACGACACCATCGCATCGCGACTGGACTGTGATAAACCATTTCAACCAATCATTCTCCTATAAGGGCTATCTAGCAGGTGGAGGTGGAGGAGATAAGATAGAATTGTTTTAATCGAAGAGCTTGTGCTGCCTTTGAACTTTTTGTGTACATTAGGAATTAGTATCACGTGTCCTAGGTTGTGAATTCGGTAAACAAACTATTTTTATTCATTTTATATGAGACTCGATGAATTAATTAACTCAAATCGTTATATTTGCACAACCCGCTTGACTTTCATCTCCGCAAGACTCTTCGACCGACGAGGGTTCCGTCGTGCCAATTATTACAATTAGATGGAAGATTTTCAATGACACAAGAACTGAGCAATGCTTGTGGAATTAATTAAGCATGCATTAACAAAAATCTGACGAATGAGGAGGCCGTTCACGTATCTGGAATTTCAGACAACAATTCGACAAAAAATGGATTTCATTTGTAATTAGACGAGTACATAGTGGTGCGATTAGATTTGCGGACCCTTCAGAAACTACGTGATCGACGACTGTTGGCCGAGCAAAATGCAAACAATTTTCAAATATGAGCCTCTCAGATTCAGTCCACTCCGGTCTCAAAGATAAATGAAAGAAATTCCATCTCAAAAATCTACTGCACTGATTGGAAGATGTGGATGCATGAGGCTAGCACGATGAACCACAAAAGGTGCTAAAATATGATCTGCTCCGATATTAAATAGAAAAATCACTCAACCAAACCACAAAACTAATCATCAAGACTAATTGATCGAAAGCCGTATTCGAGTTCAAATTGCATCACACTCAGTAACCACCATTAACAACCACAAATCCCACTCCGGTTACTTCACTGCAGGGAGTGCATTCTTCAATCACTTCCTCATTCTTGCTTTCTAGCGAGCCGTACCACCAATCCGTACAGTTGTTTGTAAACATTCACTTCTTGGCGGTCATCGTCTTCATTACACTTGTTCACCACTCGTAGTACCACTCTCACTCTCACCCCCAACCGCGACCAGACTATACCGGCAGCGATAACCCGTGCTCTGACCTTCAAGGTCTTCCGAAAATTCGCTCGGCTCCGTTACAGATCGAATCAATCGCGAGTAATCGAAATCGTCATTTGATTAATAAATGCGGCGCATTGGCAGTGTTTCTCATTCCCTAGGACGCGACCGAAAAAAAAGGGACACCACCGAGAACACACTCTCCCGCTGCTACGAGACCTGCGTTTCAGGACTGACTAACTGTTCAACCGGTGCTAGAGAGCCCCGCCACTCTCGCTGTCGCGGTCGGTCGATTCAATCAACAAAATGTTCTTACGGTCCGGCCGCTGCCGGTTGGTTGAACGGCAACGACATCGCGCTGTTACCGTCGTCATCATCACCACCATCATCGGGAAGGCGACGGGAAGGTATTTAGTCATCGAAGTGGATTGTCGTGACTGATACAGATACTGGTTCCATGCGCGAGTTCACGGGCTGTGTGCACAGTGCTCGGGTTTCAAAACAAAGTTAGATCGAACTCGTCTGAAGTGGATTGATCAAGTACTGAGCTCTAAGGCATTCAAGAATCTCATGAAGTTGTTGGCTAAAAATCTATCGGCGTAAGCGTGTGTTGCATGGGTCAAGATCTGCATGTTTCGTCCGAATAACTAAAAAATGGAATATTTTATTTTCCATGCGGTTTAGTAAAATGTGTGAGGTGTAGTGTTAATAAACAACCATCCGTCTCCATCCAACTATCTCAATTGTGTCGACATATCTTTTTCTCGAACTCCGGCCACTGTAACACTGTGTACAGATAGCGCTAAAATACGCTTGATTGCCGGGCAATTCACGACCAACGCTGCTGATATGATACTCTACTCTGTTCGGTTTCCACCACGGCGGCGATGACGGTAACAACGTCATCCATCCCGCCGCGATGGATGACGACGAAGGGTCCAACGATGCCGATGGCCGATCATTGCCGAACAATACTCACTGCGTACATTCACTTGCCCATCATCGCCCGTGTCACCCAATGGGTCGCCCAATCATAAGTCTGTTACTTTTGCCGCGAACATATACGCGCCAACTCAAGCGGAATCTTTGAAGCATCACCACATTAATTATGGCAAATGCAAAATTAAATGGGAACAAAAAAAAAGGCATACTATGACCGACAGTGGCGGCTTCTCAAAAACGCGATCAATTGAATGATTCAGATGTCACAGACAAACGGATGGGAACGTAATACGGTGACCCCAAATGCTTTTCTTGACAACAATAATGTTTTCATGAAGCAAACGTAACCAAGAAAGTATATAAGCCATTTGCTCGTTAGAACTTATCTGATTATCAGTGCAGTAGTGGGGCCGTTCAGTAACATCAAATGCCACATTCCACAATCATGCATGTATTTGCATGGCTACCGGATCAGGTTGGAGGCATCTCGGCATTGAGATACATAGTTTCATTTGTTGGGAGCGCCGATCATTTAGTTAGCAATAGTTGTACGAATTGTAACCAGTCACTTTCCCAGGTTACAATTTATTGCCTTAAACACTTGGTCAATTTGGCTCACTAAGAAGGTTGTATTTTTTTATGTCATATTGTAAGTAAATGTCTAAATGTATAACAAATGTTCAAGCTCCGTATTTTCATGTTTGAGTGAACGTTTATTGTATATTTAATAGCCCTTGGCCGACGTAGAAGTTGAGTTTTGTAGATTAATGTTCAAATAAAATGTATATATTATGTTCTTGTTTTCTTTCGTTAAGATTTGAATTTAAAGGTTCGTCTCGTCAGCCATATGTAAATATTGTACTAAAATGTTTGTGCTATGCGGGTTGCAGTCCCAAAAAAAAACCGCCAACCGGCGATAATTATTTGGTATGGCGGTTGAGCGAAGAAACCAAAATCAAAATGCGATGGCGGGGCTGGGTATAAAGAAGCCAGGAGAAAGTCTTGAGGGAGAAGTTTGTATTTCGATCCGGAGGAGTGAAGATCTGTGACCTTGCCGTTTACGCTCGCTATTATGCGTATCGGTAGTTCCGTGTGGTTGGTCATTTTCCATAACCACCTACATCCGTCCAAAGTGAACAGAACACTGCAGTGGTATCGTCACCGAAGATAATTGGACGTTATAGTTTATTCCGTACGGAACTTAGTTCGACCGCACCACAACGGCCAATAGCGTACCGTACAATAACGTACCCAGTGACCAAGCGATTGTGGTGCGAAAGACTGCAGTGAGAGTGAATTTGGTCAGAAGTGGCAGATTAGGTCCTATCCGGTGCCCGGAGGATCGTGTGACGATTTGCCAAATCTATAGCCTGCCAACGGAAAGTGTCGTGACTCGCTTGGATTCCTGACCACAAGAGAAAGTGCGCGCTCGGTACCACTCCCCGGATCCGCGGAACATTCGATGGCCAACCGTTAATACAGGCCTAGTGTCACCCAGTAAACCGGTCCCGTGTTCAAGGATCGAGTGAAGAGCAAGCTACCCACCACCCGCAGCCAAAACGCCACCAGCTAGTCGCTCCCCACCACCGTGAAGCCCCGAGAAAACCACATGTCGACCAACGTTCATCATGGCCACAACGACAGTTAAGTTCAATTATTGTCCCTAAATAAACTTATTGTTCAAAATTTGTATTGTATAAATCTAAATTGTTTGTTTGAGCCGAATTGTCTAGTCCCCTTTTGTTCTTGTTTTAAGTTTTACTGAGTGTTTAAGGTAAGTTAGGGAAGCAGATTCCTCCCAGAGACCAATCCGTAAATATATACGACCCTGAGGATACGCGTTGGGACAAGGCAGACTAAAGAGGCCTTGTGTGCCCACCCCGGAGGCTGCCGTTGGATTTAGACCAGCAGCTTGGGGCTAGGCTGGTCTCCTTCTGGAACTAAGGTCCCAAATCGTATCAGAATGATGATGGATTCATTCGTAACAGAATGACAAACAGACACTGGTAGAGAGAGGCTGGTTTAAATTTTCCGTGGAATGGATTAATTGTTTGATCTCAATCATAAGTGTGAACCTTGACGAAAATAAAGAGAAAGAAAGGGAAACATTTGGTTTGTGAACATTTGAGAGAATTTGCTAATCAATGCTTAATAACTTTTCGTGTATTGGCAGCGATAAGCATGAAATTAGTCACTGTTTACATTGCATTGCATTATTATCATACGTGTAGAATAAAGTGCATCTAAATACTTGTAACATTTTTATAAGAGCACTAACGAAAGAGCTAAGGACATGGAGAAATTTGATTAAACTTCTTTAAAAAACTATCAAAGGAAATCGCATTTCCTTCTAATCTTTTATAAAGTGTTGTCAAAAATTCGCAATACAAATATGAAAAGCTAGAAATTTAATCACCTAATCCAGAGGTTCCCAAACTTCTTGGGTATGCGACCCACCTAGCAGAATCTTATATTGCTTGCAACCCATTAGGTACCAAATGTATTGATTTCCAGAAAATTGATAAAAATGAGTTCGCGTTAAATAGAACAAATGAGGATGAATTACTTCATACTCCATCATTGTATTCGCCAAAATCTAGTCAATTTTTTTCCAATTTGAATTGAATGTGGATTGGATATGATGGGGTATGGATTCAATTTGGGTTGGATTTAGATTGAATTTGAATAGGATCTTGATTGGATTGGAAATAAATTTGTATCGGATTAGGATTAGATTTAGATTGATTTGGGATTGAAATTAGATTGGATTCGATTTGCATTTGGATTAGATTTGGATTGGTTTGGGATTAAGATTCGATTTGAATTAGATTTGGATTTGAGTTGGATTTGGATGGGATTAGGGTTGAATTTGGATATGAATTAGATTTAAATTGGATTTAGATTTGATTAAATTTTGTTTGGATTTGAATTGAATTTGAAAGGGATTTTTTTTTATTAGATTTGGATTGTATTGAGATTCATTATATTTGCCAAAATATTCTATAACAAAAGAAGGCTATTGACCTCGTAAAATTGTTGTTATCTAATTATCCAATCATTACTTTGTGGGACAAAACAGTGACAAAAGTATGAATCAAGATTCGTACTTCGTGACCCACAATTAATCAGCCCACGACCCTCCTGGGGATCGCGACCCACAGTTTGGGAACCCATGATCTAATCGGTTAGTTTACAAATTATGGTAATGAAAACGTGTCAGAGAAGATGGTGTGAGAAACTGAAATTTACTACATCTATCGATTTTCTGGAGAAAGTCGTTCTTACGACACTTGGTTGGAGTTCTGCCCATTCACACCAAGTGTCAATGAAAAATCATCAAATTATGCACTAAAAATAATACGAGCCTATTCTAATTATTAGCAAATCGTATCGATCATTTCCCGACTCAGTAATCCAACATATTATTTATGAAATAAGCGTATAAACAAATATAAATATTGGTTTGTGTGCATTTCAGAGTAATTTATCAGAAGACAGTCGAAAAGCCGCTTGGTGCGGTTTAGCAGAACCCACTAACGTATGATGAGCCATGCCCCTCCACACGCATTCGCACTGTGCGTACCAAAACGAGAGAAAGGACGCGTGGCGTGGTACCGTACGGCACCAAAATCCGTACGTCCGTACATCTGTTTCATGCAGATTGAGCCTCAGTTTTTTAGTGTTTCAATTTTCAAAGTATGAAATTGAAACGTGGGACTGAACTGGCCAATAGGGGGGAAAAAATTAACATCATCTGCTTCTATACAATCGCTGTCACAAATTGTCGGGGAAAGGCCATTTGGCCGAAACCCATTCGGCTGAAGGCCATTTCGCCGAATGCCACTAGGCCGAAATCCATCTGGCCGAATAAGACATTCGGCCTAACAGGTCATTTGGCCGAATGGGTCATTTGAAAGTGAGAACTGAGGTGTAAAAAGCGAGACGTCTTACTTCTCACTACTTATTTCCCACTTCTCACTGTGAATACTTAGTAGTGCGAAGTAAAAAGTGTGACGTCCCAGTACTCACTTCCCACTTCTCACTTTGACAGTGACAAGTGAAGAATGAGGTATCTGAAGTGAGACGACTCATTTCTCACTGTGAAAAGTGATTAGTGCGAAGGGTTGTATACTATTTCGCCGAAAAACATTACGCGAAATTTTTTTTCGCGGTACGACATTCCGCGGAATGTATCAACTCTCCGAAACACATTTCGCGGAATGCACCTTTTTTTCCGAAAGACATTTCGCGGAATGGCATTTGGCGGAATGCAGTTAGAATAATTATCATTCAGATGTTTACCGATTTCTGCTTAATTACATGAAATCTGGGCTATTTTTATTTTGGATTTAATGCAAACCCGAACCCGACCCGTTCCCGAGAATTTTTGCATTCGTAAACCCGTACTCGACCCGAACCCGACATAATTTAATTATTTACACCTGCACAAAAGTTTTCCCCGAAAAAATCAAACTACGTATTTCCTGGTTCTCTTTAAATTGAAAAAAATGTAAGTTCAAATAACGAACTAGCCCCACAATTAACAAAACTGAATAAAATAATTTTCAGTATTTTTTTTCTTAATCCCGTACCTGTCGCGGATCCGTTTTTTTTTTGTCTCACAAACCCGTACCCGACTCGAACCCGATATTGTACTAATTTGTAAAACGCCTTCTTCAAATGGATGCATCTGCCCGGTATAACGCGAAAGGAGTTAATAATGCCTTCTTTAAAAGAACGCGTTTGCCCGATATAAAGCGAAGGGAGGGGTAACGCCTTCTTCAAATGGATGCATCTTCCCAGTATAAGGCGAAACGAGGGGTAACGTTCTTTAAATGGATGTATCTGCCCGGTTTAAGGGGCAATTGGAACTACTTCTAAATATTCTGGGTGGCGTTCCTTAGCCGTGCGGGAAGATGCATGACTGCCAAGCAAGACTATGCTGAAGGAGGCTGAGTTCAACTTCTGGCCCGGTCTAGGAAATTTATCGAATTTTTTTTGGCTTTTATAAAAGTTTTAACGTGTTAATCTCGTGTTAAACGAATGCAAAAAAATGGTAACTTGGGTTTGAAACCTCGCAGGTAATAATTGTGGGAATGCTGAATGAACAAAGGCTAATATTATTAATATTCCGCGAAATGGTACATTCCGCCAAAAGTAATTCGGTGAAAAGGTACAAACCGCCAAATGTCGTACCGCGAAAAGTTACAAACCGTCAAATGTCATTCCGCAAAATGTTCAACCGCGAAACTGAATTCCGCGAAACAGTTTTCGGTGAAATGTTATACAATCAGTGCGAAGTGAGAATTGAAACGACTCACAGCAAAAAAAAATATTAATATCCCGTGACGTAACATTGGTCAATGTACTCAAAAAATCAATGTAATAGCCAATTTGACGTATTTTCACGTCTAATCGATGTACAATTACATAACTGAACGTAAAATGTAACTGACAAAATATTTTTTCAGTTACGCATAAAGTACGTAAAATTACCTCTATAAATCAATAATTTATTACACATTAAATGATGCACATCATGTCAGTTGGAAAAGAAGCGTAATATTACATAATCAGGTTGGTTATTATGTTAAATCAACGTGATATCGCTGAACAATGGTGTGATCGCACTCAAACCCGCAGCTCGAAACGAACTGTCAGTCAGACTAAATTCTCGCTTGTTGTTTATTGGCAAACAAGTCGGTGCGCGGAGAAAAACTTTTTGAGATTTGAACAAAGTTTGTTTCGAGTGGTTATTAATTTTAGATTATGTAGTTTAAAGTTAAAATATAAGTGTGGAGATCGATGGGCTTTGGTTTGGATGTATTGTATCATAGAGGTAAGTTTCCGATCGGCGGTAAATTCATTGGAATTTTGAATTGTACTCATGCAAGTCTTTTTATTGTTGCAGTCATCGCCGGATTTAATGCACTAGTGCTCGTCTACGAGTAATCTGCTGGATGCTCTTTAAAATCTACCGCCTATAGATTATCGTGCCGGAGATCAATTGTCGGTGTTTTCACCGGGAAGCAGAATGTCAGAGAGATTATGCGATTTTTCGGCTGCTAGCAGAAAGTGGAAAACCCAAACGCTACCTGTGGGTTAATTTTGATCGCTCGTCGAAACGGCGGAAAAGTGGTTGTTCCTAATAATTACTGTATGTATTGCTGTGAGATTCGTAAAAAAAACAATTTTTATATCCAGGGCTGTTTGACCATTATGGTTTTAAAATGCACAGCAGGGCTGTTAAAAAAATTGAAAATGGTGAAAAATAATAAAGCACATCAAAATTATATAGTGTTATCCCGATTTTACCACCTGTTGAATTTTGGGCGGTAAAGCAATGTGACAAAATCATTAAATTTTTTATTTCCTTTTTTTTTATTTGTTTTACAAATAAGAATCAGTTTATGCCCTGAAAGGCAAAATACGTAAACGGAACTCGTAATTTCTTGTCAAAAAGGCTTACAGAATTCTTGACATATTTACATAAACCAAAGGACGACTAAAATTTTAATTTATTTTTGATGACAAAATCAGGTCAAAAACGTTATAAGATGGGGCAGACAAAATCGAGGAGTGACTCGGGTAAATACTGTAATTATAAAAAAAAACCCTGAAATTTTGAATATCCAATTGATCCAATTGATTGGAATAATTTCAAATTTTTATTTTTAAACAATTTCCTGTCTGCACTGTATCGAAAAACCTTACACGCATAAAAAAGTACGGTACAAACAAACATCAAGTGCAAGTACAAACAAACATATTTGAGGTGAATCCAAAAAAGTTCAATTTGTTCTAGCACCAAAAATAAATACGTTTGAAACAAACATATTGTTACAACCACCAGAATTTTTGAAGCAGACATAGATATTATTGTATTAGTTCAATCGCTAAAATATTTTCCTATCAATATTTGCAATATTTATATTCTAGTAGCATTTGACTACCAGATTCCACATTTACTAACGTGCATACTGAATTTACTTACGTTTTTGTACCTGAAAAACCTCCTCTTCAGAAATATGGAAGCAAGGAAAAAAACTTGCTTCCATTCCAAAGAATGTATTTATTAATTTTAGTCGCAGTGATTCTACCTATAAGGATTACTGTCAGAAAACGATAGCTATCAGATATATTTATACCATTTTTTTTATCCAGATCTGTTATTCCTCCGGAAGTTCCTCCGGGATTTCTTCCGCAAGTTCTTCCGGGAATGCCTCCGGAAGTTCCTCCAAGAATTTCTCCTCTAGGAATTCCTCCAGAAGTTCCACCGGGAATTTATCCGGAAGTTCCTCTGGGAATTCATCCGGAAGTTCCTCCAGGAATACCGGCAGTTCTTCCTCCTCCAGGAATTCCTCTGGAAGTTTCTTCAGAAATTTCTTTGGAAGTTTCTCTAAAAATTTCTCCGGAAGTTGTTTTCAAAATTCCTCAGTTTCTCCGGGAATACCTCCAGAAGTTTATCGGGAAGTTCTTTCGGGAATTCCCCTGGAAGTTCCTCCAGTAATTCCTCTGGGAATTCTCTCGGAAGTTGCTCCGGTTATTCTTCCGAAAATTTCTCCGACAATTCCTCTTTAAGTTAGACCGTAATTTTTGTCGGAAATTCCTCCGTAAGTTCCTCTAGGAATTCCTCCGGAAGTTCCTTCTAGTAGTTATTCCTAAAGTTCTTCTAGGAATACCTGCGGAAGTTCTTCTAGGAATTCCTCTGCAAGTTCCTCTAGGAATTTCTCCGCAAGTTTTTCCAGGAATTCCTCCGAAAGTACCTCTAAGAATTCTTCTAGAAATTCTTCCAGGGATTACTCCGCAAGTTCCTCCAGATATTCCTCCGGAAGTTCCTTCGGGACTATCTCCGGAATATCCTCCAGAAATTCCTCAGAAAGCTGCTCCAGTTATTTCTTCAAAAGCTCCTTCAAAAATTTATTCAAAAGTGCCTCCATAAAGGATTTTATCCAAAAGTGCCTCCATAATTCCTCAAATAACTCTTCCAGAAATTCCTCCGGAAGTTCTCCTAGATATTCCTCCGGAAGTTCCTCAAGAAATTCCTCCGGAACTTCCTCCAGGAATTCCTTCGGAAGTTCCTCCAGGTATTCTTCAGGAAGTTCCTCCAGGGATTGGTAAAGAATTACTTTCGACTGTGATTAAATACTTTAGAGATGGCTTTCCAGTCTAGACAAAATCAAAACACTATTAGTTAATCTTCTTCAGGAAGTTTATTCAACAGTAATTCCTGGAAGTTTCAACAGTAATTCCTCTGAAGATTCTTCCAATAATTCATCCGAAAGTTCCTTCCGGAAAGATCGCCTGGGCAATTCCTCTGGGTACTCTTTCGGAAGTTCATCCTGGTATTCCTCGGGAAGTTCCTCCGAGAATTGCTCCCTAGATTACTCCATATTTTTTTCAGAAATTCCTCCGTAAGTTCCTCTAGGAACTCTTCTAAAAGTTCCTTTGAAGGTTCCTCCTGGAAATCCTCTGGAAGTTTCTCCAGGAAATTTTATGAAAGATTCTCCCAGGGATTTCTCCGGAGGAATTTCAGATCCGGAGAAATTCCTAGAGGAACTTCTTGAAAACTTTCTTGCGGAACTTCCGGAGGAATTCAAAGAAAAACTTACCTGGAATACATGGAGGAATTCCTGGAGGAACTTCCGGAGGAATTCCTGGAGGAACTTGCGGAGGAATTCCTGGAGGAACTTCCGGAGGAATTCCTGGTGGAACTTCTAAGGTATTTCTGGAGGAACTTCCGGAGGAAATCCTAGAAGAACTTCCATAAGGAATCCTGGATGAACTTTCGGAAGAATTACTGGAGGAACTTTCGGAAGAATTACTGGATGAACTTTCGGAAGAATTCCTGGATGAAGTTCCAGAGGAACTTCCGAAAGAATTTCTGGAAGAACCTCCGGAGGAATTTCCGAAGGAATTTCTGGAGAAGTTTCCGGAGGAATTGCTGGAGGATATTTCGGAGGAGCACCTGAAGAAACTTCCAAGGGAATTTCTGGAGGTACTTCAGGAGCAGTTTTTGGATGAACTTTCGTAAGAAATACTGGAGGAACTTCGGGAAAATTTGCTGAAAGATCTTCCCGATGAATTCCTGGAAGATCTTCCGGATGAATTGCTGGAGAAACTTCCGAAAAAAATAGTTGGAGGAACTTCTGAAGATATTCCTGGAGAGATTTTTGTAGAAAATACTAGAGGATCATCTGTAGGAACTCCAGGAGGAATTTTTGGAGACAATTCCGGAAAAATTGTTCGAGGAATTCCTATGTGAACTTGTGGAGAAATTCCTGATGAAACTTCCGGAGTAACTCCTTAATGAGCTTCCGGAAGAATATCTGGAGGAATGTCCAGAGCAATATGGTGATGAACTTCCCAACGATCTTGTAGCGGAACATTCTGAGGAATTTGTTGAGGAACTTTTGAAGAAATTCCGAAGGATTGTGGATTTTTGGAGGAACTTTCCGAGGATCCATGGAGAAATTTGCCGAAGAATTCCTGGAGGAACTTCTCATCTAATTCCTTCGGGAGAATTTGTCAAAGACTTTTCGTAAGAACTCGTGGAGGAACATTCGGAAAAACTTCCCTAGCAATTCCTGAAGGAACCTTCCGAAAAATTTCTGGAAGAACTTCCTTAGAAACTCCTGGAGGAACTTCCGGAGAAATTGCTGGAGGATCTTCCGCACGGATACAAATTTCATCCATTTGCTTCAAAAATATACATGTTTATTCCCAAAATGAGTAATATGTTTGAATCAAACATATTTATTTTTAAAACCAAATTAAATCTCTGTTGGTTTTATACATACACTAGTGGGCAGCCCCTCGCTCGCTCTTGCAAAAGTAAACAAAAACTCGAGTTCGGATTGCAACAATATGTTTGATCCAAACATATTTATGTTTGATGCCAGAACAAACTGAATTTATGTTTGGATTTACCTAGAACATGTTTGTTTTTAACGTAGTTTTTTTTGCGTGCGGATCAAATTCTGGAGGAACTTCCGGAGGAATTCTTGGAGGAACTTTCGGAGGAATTCTTGGAGGAACTTTCGGAGGAATTTTTGGAGGAACTTCCAGAGGAATTCCTTGAGGATCTTCCAGAGAAATTGCTGGAGAAACTTCCGGAGGAATTCCTGGGAAAACTTCCGGAGGATTTCCTGGAGGAACTCCAGGAAGAATTTATAAAATAAAAATTAAAGATTGAAAATTAAAAGTACGGTAATACCCCGATTTTATCGCCCGCTGATGAATTTTACGATGATAAAATAGAAAATGTGACAAAATTGGGTTTTATTTTTATTTTCAATGGTTGGTTTATTACATAAATATGAATCAATTTATGCTTTGAGAAGGCAGAATACGTCACAACTCCTGACAGGTTCTCAGAATAGATTTATAATAAACCACAAGCGATGCAAGTTATATTATTGAAATCATTGTTGCTTGCGGTATTATTTTCAAAAATAAAAAGAACGAATAAAGTTTTTGCTGATAAAATCGGGGAGTGACAAAATCGGATGCGCCTTGAATAAATAAAATTTGAAATTGTTGCATCTGAAAATGTATTTTAAAGCATGAAAGAAAAAATCCGAATACCCCCAATCCCGCTGCCGAAAGCGGGATTCATCCTGACCGGTTTTTACGTCGTTTTTCCTTTACATCGAAAATATTACGTCGAAAATGAATTACACTGATTTAATTCGAAGACGAAATATCCAGTACGTCAATTTTTTGTTACGTCATTTCGATGTAATAAAACACTATATTTACGACGGCGATGATGTGCATCAAATCTGATGTGATATTACTTTTTATTTTTTACTGTGCTCACTACTCACTTTTTACAGTGAGAAGTATGAGATGAGGAGTAAGAATTTAGACGTCTCACTTCTCCCCTCCAATTTCGTGGGTTCGTGGGTTCGAGTCCCATCGAAGGAAAGCGGTACCTCCAATACATTTTCAAATCAAAATATTCCACATCATGTAATATTTTTCACATCTGAGTTTCAGAACATTGTAACTTATTGTAAAAAGTTTATTTTCCATTCGAGGATTTTAGTGTCAAAGTAAGGGCTGTCGAACCCACCCTCTCGATAACAGAAATTGATAGTGCATTGGGGTGCATAAGAGGTAAAATACCAAAAATTAATATGCAATGTTTGTGCAAAGTACTATACTTAGGTATTTTACTACCAACCAAAAATATTTTTTTACGCGTTTGGAATTGTAATAACAGAGTATCACCTGTCATAAGACGAGTTTAGTACTATTCCATTTAATTTCACCACGTTGTAATCTTTACAGATACGTATTTCGACCTCAGCTGTAAGGCCGTCTTTAGTGCTTTGTACTTGACTCGACTCGACATAACAGAGTAACTGTTTTTGCACGTTTGATGCGTGCGTGCAAAAAAAACTATTTTTGAGAAATTGTGTAAAAATAAAATGCATATTTTTTGGAAGTCACGAACAAATGATGCATGTGGTCTTCTCCCAATTAGTTTTCATGGTAGTTTATAGGTCATAGTATACTACATATAATCTACTGCTCCAGTTATCCAACAATTTCATGGGGTAAGGCCTTAAGATCTACGTGTATAAGCAAATATTATTCGGTCTGTTTTGAATATGGTACATGCCCTTTAGGTAACATAGAGCAGATTGTGTTCACAACAGATGTTGTTGGTTGTTCGAGAAAATTCTCAAGAAAGGCATTAAGGTAATGACCATTCGAACTATGTCGAATATGATATAATCGTTCTGAATGACCTGGCTGGATTCTAGAACCACCTCAAGTTATGTGTTTGGTCGTGGTTACCAAATATTTCCCTGTGACCGCAATTTCAACAACAGGAGGTAAGCGACAGAAGGCGGTGTTCTTATTGCTGTAAGCTCCAGACTAAAGGTGACTGCTACAAAAGGGTTTTCAGCTTCCTATCTCCAGCGGAGTAACCACTTCTTGTTAAAAAATGGCTGAAATGTTTCCCGTGTATAAAAAGGGTAACAAGCGGAATGTTAATAACTACAGGGGAATTACACGTTATGCGTCGTATTGAAGCTATTTGAATTTGTTATCATTGATTACGTCAGTGCACACTGCAAGCAACACATCAACACAGCTTTGTAACTGGGTGCTCCACAACTACGAATCTACTGTGTCTAACCTCGTACATCACGGAGAGTAAGAACACTCTGGCCCAAACGGATGTGATCTACACAGACCTTTCTGCTGCGTTCGATAAGGTAAAACATGACATCGCGATCGCAAAACTGGACCGATTAGGAATCGGTTGGGATCTTTCGAAATAGTTTCGCTCGTATCTTACTGACCGCCAACTAACGGTAGCATTAGGCGACAACCGATTAACGTACTTTCGTGCAACGTCGGGTATACCACAAGGCAGCCACTTAGGACCGCTGATTTTAATCATGTGCTCCCTCCAATGATGTCCATCTCGTTATTAGGGGCCCAAAATTATCATTTGCTGATGATCTCAAGAAATTCCTACGTATCTGCACGGTTACTAATTGCCATATTCTCCAAGGTCAAGTCAATAATGCTTTCGCTGATTGGTGCACTACGAATCAGATGGTTGTCAATCCGACAAAATGTTCTGTTATCACAATTTAACGCAAAAAAAGAGCTGATTATCTTCAATTACAATTTGCTGGGAACTACAGTCGAACGGGTTAATCACGTGAAGGATTTGTGTGTGGTTTTAGTCTCACAACTGCCATTCTCACACCACCTTTCATGCGTTGTTGACGAAGCGTCTAGAACCCTGGGCTTTGTCATGAAAACAGCGAAAATTTTTATGAACGTCTATCGTCTGAAATCGCTGTACTGTTCTCTGGTGCGCTCTACTTTAGAGTATTGTTCGTATTGAATCTATTCAACGGCGTTTCCTGCGGTTTGTGCTTCGAAGACTAAACTGGAGAGACCCGCTGCATCTTCCTAGTTACGAGGATCGCTGCCGCTTGATTGCCTTAGAGCCATTGCGTATCCGCCGGGTTGTGGGCAGAGCTGTAAGTGATGTACTTCAAGGAAGAATAGATTGCGAAAGAATTTCACACAAAGTCAACATGAACGTTCAACCAAGACCGCTACGGAACAATTCGATGCTGAGGCTCCCCCTTCGTCGCACTAACTACGGTGCAGAAACTGCAATCCACGACCTCCTGAGAACGTTTAATGGAGTTTCTTCTATGCTCGACTTGACGTGGAATGTTCTTCGTCGTAGAGTTTCTGATTTTTTTCGTTGATTGTATATTATAAGTCTGCATTTTATTTGATTTAATTTTTTATCTTGATAATTTTTTTATGTTATATTTTCTTGACTATGTGCGTTTATGTCATTAGTATTAACTAATATTTACATACATCGTTACCCAGTCAAAATTTTGATATGCATATCCATTAATATAGGTGATCATATATGAGCGAGCTTATTTGGGTTTATTGCATAGAATCGCCATACACTTATATAAACGATAATGAAATGACAACATTAGTAGTGTTTCACATCTCCGTGTTTTCCTGGCCTTCTGTAGCCATGTGGTAAAATAGGCGGCTGCAAAGCAAGACCATGCAAGTCCATACTTGAAACAGGTCGCTTGATCTCTGGTTACGCGTGTAAACCTGAAAGTCTGACTTCAGGGCTTTCTTAGGTGACCATGCCCATATGCCTACATACATAAAAGCGTCATATGTATATTTTTTTTGAGTTTCACAAAGAGCATATTTCTAATTTAAAACAGGTCGTAAGGTCTCTCGTTACCCGTGTAGTGTAGACCTTAGGGCTCGACTTTAGAAATTGCATGAACACATGTCATGAATGTATTCTACATATACTATGTAACTCCCTGATACGGCGCAAACTATTTTTTATATACTTTTTGAAAATCATGTAGCTTCGAAAAAATCGTGCAAATTAAGATCGTGCAATTTCCACAAAATAGTATTAAATAAAATCGTTTAAAAACAGAATTTAGTGTATTATTTTTCGGTATTTTACCTCTTATGCACATAAGTTCATAACAGTACAAGGTGTCAATAATAAAATAGACTATTATTGAGTTATTTTCTCATGTTTGGGTAGGCAAGTTCGAGTATGCTTATTCTCTTCCATGATCATAGAACACACAAAGCAAGGTTAACTAGTAAGAAAAATGACACTTTAAGAGTGAAACATGTTTTATCGCCACATGCCACAGTCCAGAAGTAGGCTTGCTGAAACTGTATAGAATAGACATGTGCGGGGGTTCATTAAGGTCACTCCTGACAGAATCCAAGTTTCAAAGTGCTCGCGTTTTCGGGGGCACATCATTCGATACGAAAGCAACGCAAAATTGTCATTTTTATTTTTCACGCATGCTGCGACGCAGCAAAGCTGAATCAACAAAAATGACAATTGTCCGCCGCCTCCGTATCGAGCGGTGTGGCCCCGATAACGCGAGCACTTTGAAGCTTGGATTCGGTCAGGAGTGACCTTGAATTCAAAATTGAAAAAAAATTAAGCAGGGCCTTCACTCGAACAAAATTTCGTTTTGCGTTCATTTTAAAACCCGCTCCAACGTCAGAATTTTTTGGGTAGTTCATTTTGCGTTGGTCGATAATATGTGCCTTGGAAAAAAATAACTGTTGTACTAATTTTCCAAGGCTTGCATGTGCCGGCCAAATTTTCAAAAATTATGAAAGTAGCTTTTCTATAGGTTTTTCTTATGCGATTAATTGGCGCTTATTTTGAGCTGTGATTAGAAATAATCGGACCAGCAGATTTTTGTTCAATATCGTCTCGGTTCAGCTTGTGCGAAGATTTGTGATGTCACTTGTTTACATTTAATCTGAATGAAGAATAAATTAAAATTATGAAAATGTACCACGAAAAGTGTTATGTGTTACCTAAGCTGGAAGCTAGCAGTGCATGGATCTTTTTTCATACCTGAAAAGAGAGAAAAAAAAGAAGATTATTATGCATTCAACTGCTATGAAGAGAAAAAAAACATAGGGGAATTAACGACTTCGACTAATCACGTCACCAGTAATCAGGGTTTCAAAGACACTACAACACGTTCAATGTTTCCTGTGAGCATTTTGCTTTTGGAAGGAGGAACCAAACTAGACAGCGGACCAGCGTGCAACATCCATTGGCTCTCCCAAACACATTTTTCTTGCGAAACTTTGACTGAGGTAGGAATCGACACACTCCACAGCACAATGCGATTGAATGCCTGTCTACACCACGAAGGCCATGAAGCCTGTGGATTCGTATCTGAGCGATTCCAAGCAACAGCATCAAAATTTAAGAAAATTTTTAATTCATGATTTTCTATTGAGTTGAAACTTTGCACAGTTTTTCAATTTCATCTAAATCGTCATTTTTCGATATCAAATCTTCATATTGAGTCACGACTAACTTTTCAAAATGGTGTATGTGAAAATGGTTCAAAAATATTTAAAAAGCTGCACAGCAAAAACGGAATGTTCGATTGTTATGATTTTTTCAGCAAAGTTAGACAACTAAATGGTGATTCTTAAGAAAATGTGCACAGTAAAAAAAAAATTTTTTGCCTTTAAAAATATAATTTTTGTCACAAAAACTCAAATATCTCAAAACCCTATCTTTTTACGAACGTAATTTTTTTAGGGAAAACGGTCCATTATATTAGCTATCTACCATAAAAATTTGGTGATGGTAAACTAATAACCAAAAAAGTTATGACATTTCAAACATTTCACAATTTTCACATATAGTAAACAAAAAAAGTTTCCGTGTATTTTTTTTTCAAGAATCGCAGTTTGATGCTGATTTTATTGTTAAGGGCCTTGCGTGAGTTAAACAAGTTGTTTGTATGATATTCCATATTTATGTATTCATCGATATTATGTATATTATATGTATAAATATTATATGTATAAATAAATAAAAATGAATTAATATTATCCTAAGTATTAAATTAAATGTGGCAGTTACACAATGTTGTTATAGAAACTCTAAGAGTTTTGGGTTTGAATTTTGGTATGGGTTATGATATCATGAAAACAGTTTATTAATACTTATTTTTTATTTATTTTTATTCAAATTTTTAAAATATCGAACACTTTTGAATTATTATCAGCACAGTTTGAGTATAGTTTTGCTTTAATTTTATTTTCCGACAATGGAATGAAACAGTGAAATTTTTGGGTTCCTTGGATCGTTTTCGCGTTATTAAATTGCTCGCTGAGCTCTGAAGCCTTTATTTCGTACTCTTCAGTAGTAGTAAAACAAAATGATAATTTGGTTAAATCTTTTTCTTTTCTACGATTTGCCCAATCAAAAAGTTCTTTCGCAGTTTTAATTGGATGCTCACGTTCTTTGGCTAAACTTGCTCTTGTGGCCATGCGCTTTATTGTTCCTCCAATAGCATCACAAGGACCTGTGATGTGGCAAAAAAATGCCATTCTGCATCAATTCCGTACATTGATTTAAATTGACATAGGCTCGAAAAATTCTTACGATTTTTGTACTGCGACGCTGCTCCATCAGACATGAAATATATCTTTTTGACTTCTCTATGCTTATCAACGCGTAATAAGTTAATCATTTTTTCAATGAACAAGTTTACGGATACTGAATCGTGTCTTAAATCTTCGGAAATTATAATAAAACTTAAGTGTTCAATTTGCGTACTTCCATTAAAATAAATAACAAATGGATGAATTGTAGCTTGTTGTACGTTCCAGTGATGGGACTGCACTTCATCTTGCAATACAAAGCTGTAATTTTCTGAAAAATCACAAATGACTAAAAATTCACCATTTTGTAATGTATTTTTCGTATTTTTTAAAAAGCTGGATTGTTCTGTTTTAATGAAATCGTGAGGGATTAAACTTTCTAATTTCAAGCAAAAATATGACACAAACTCATCTACAGGTTTTACAATAGTTTCTATGTCACACCTATCCGTGGTCACCCATTGCTCAAATGATAACTGATCAATATATTTTTCTTCAAACTCAGCGAATAAAGTATTTTTCCAATGATGAAGAATCTGGACAATCCGAACAAGATCGTAGATAGCAATTTGATGTTGTATTTTCACACAAAAGACTACCAGTTAACATTTTAATATCCTTTGTTAAATTGATTCTTTTCAAACTATGTAAAATAAGATTAATATTCTCATGGGTTGTGCACACACACACATTATGTGTTCCTGAATTGGAAAGAAGCTTACATTGCCTTGGCCGAAGGCTTGCAAATGAGGAAAACCTATTTTAATATTATCGTGAATTTCCTTGAAGCGTGTGTACGCTTCTTTCAAAGTCGTCATCATTAATCGTTTTTGGATTGCTTGACGCTTTCCATCTTTTTTTACTGATACATAATCTTTTTGACCAGGCATAGCTCGACTTACTTCATCATCTTCAAAATATTGAACTACTATTTCTTTTGTCTCATCTTTTAATGCAGTACTAGACCTAGTATTTTTGGTTGAAAGACAGTTATTCTTCAATTGTTTTGCCTCTTTTACTGTATTTCTATTGGTTTTGAACTCATCAATGGCATCCTGAATAGACCACGAACTTGGCAGCATCGACAAAATCAATAATTTTCTTTCCTTGTCGTGGCTGCATTCGAGAACCTTTCCTTCATATTTATAATTACCTCATCGTAGTCTGTATTTTCCACATCATCAGGTCCTAATTTGAAGAGGTTTCTTCGTACAGCTTCGTTTATTTCACGGTATTTTTCTCCGGGTAATAAACGTAGTCCATCTTACTCCATTTAATCGGAGTCACTTTTATCCCAGCTATGCCCTCGTTAAAGCGTTCGATGTTGACCTTTTGGATACACTCATCTTCCGATTGATTTGTTGAAACAGATTTCGCTGATGGTACGGTGGCAAGGCTCTCAGCACTTAATACTTCTGGTAATTCCTCAGTTGTTGTCGATACATCTGGCAATTCCTCAGTTGCTGTCGTTTTCGAACTTCCTGCGCTCTGCTCAACCGATGATATACAGATTGCTCTTTTGTCAACGTTTAGACGGCAGGACGTGCAAATGCGTAAATTTGTATTCAATGTGGACATTGGAGCATAACCAGTCGCTTTCAGTTTATCTATGGTGCTTTCGGTGAGATTTCGTAACTCTTTTGAACACTTTTTTCCATCAAACGGCCTACAACAGTTGAGAAAGCGGCTACTCATGTTGTTCGTAATATTTCAATAAACAAAATCACTTTTAAGTTTTTACTGACTAGTTTGGTGTCATTTGCTTGACTGAAGAAAAAAATTACTATAATATCTTTAACAACCTTAGTAGTAGTAATTTTTTTGCTTTTTCGTGAGCATTGTCATGGTATGTACCTATCATGCATTTGTTGTTGTTGAAGATACCCGTTTCCTCCCGATCATAAAGTCTATTCTCTAAGAGGTATATTTTTTGCAGGTAAACTATAGACGTACACGTGTATATAAATCTTTGATTTTGCAGCTTTTGTCTTAAAAATAACATTTCTTATATGTTTCTATCAACGTTATTATCAACAGGTTTCAACACTATTAAAAGATAAGAAAATTATTTTGAGCTTTTTAGTGGAATGTCTTCACTTGTCATAAGACGAGTTAATACCATCCCATTGAATTCCACCACTTAATTGTATCTTGACAGATACGTATTTCGACCTCAAAGGTAAGGCCGTCTTCAGTGTCTCGTACTTGACTCGACGGCAAGTCGAGTCAAGTACGAGACACTGAAGACGGCCTTACCTTTGAGGTCGAAATACGTATCTGTCAAGATACAATTAAGTGGTGGAATTCAATGGGATGGTATTAACTCGTCTTATGACAAGTGACTATTAAAAGAATTTTTCGCCAGTCACGTGCAATGAAAATTATGACACTATCAATACAGTCAAATCTCCATGAGTCGATATTGAAGGGACCATCGACTCATGGAAATATTGAGATGAGGAATATCAAATCTTTGGAAAGCCGTTTGAAGGGACCATCACAGTAACCCAGAAAATATTTTTTAATATGGCATAATTTGCTTCCATGAGTCGATATCGAGTCATAGAACATCGACTCATGGAGGTTTGACTGTACTTTTGATCACAACACTGGATCGTGTCTAAGTTTCTTATAGATGCTATGAATAATTAAATCAAAATATCATGAAAACAACTTGTTTAAATCACGTCCCTTAACAATAAAATCTGCATCAAACTGCAATTCTCGAAATAACTTACACAGAAAAACATTTTTTTTTACTAAATGTGAAAATTGTGAAATGTTTGAAATGTCATAACTTTTTTGTTTATTAGTTTACCATCACCAAATTTTTATGGTAGATAGCTAATATAATGGACCGTTTTCCCTAAAAAAATTACGTTCGAAAAAAGATAGGGTTTTGAGATATTTGAGTTTTTGTGACAAAAATGATATTTTTAAAGGCAAAAAAAAAATTTTTTTTACTGTGCACATTTTCTTAAGAATCACCATTTAGTTGTCTAACTTTGCTGAAAAAATCATAACAATCGAAAATTCCGTTTTTGCTGTGCAGCTTTTTAAATATTTTTGAACCATTTTCACATACACCCTTTTGATAAGTTAGTCGTGACTCAATATGAAGATTTGATATCGAAAAATGACGATTAAGATGAAATTGAAAAACTGTGCAGAGTTTCAAATATTTTCGAAATGGTCGCTCAGGATCGACTGACATGCCCCCATGGAATGCCTCATCTTTCGTTTCGATGAGACGAAATCAAGCGATTTTGGGATCGAGTGAGAATCTTTTTTCGTTGTTTGTTGTGGAAAAACAACTTTCACTCATCCCTTTTTTTCTTTAGAACGAACCTGGAAAATAGATGAAAATCGTGTCTATTAGATGAAATTCTTTTTTGATTTAATAATTTTTACGCCTCACTTATATTTGTTGACCGGAACGGGATTCGAACCTAGAACATTAACAAAAATAACATTGAGATACACTTATTCTCTCTACACCACCAAATTGACTGATTATAAGGGTTAGATTGTCTGTTCAATAAAAGCCAATCTTGTTGGCATTGGTGAAGCCACGGAAAGGATAAAATGAGTGTGAAAATGAATGAGTATTCTCTGCTCATGAGAATTAGTAAGAATTAGGATTCCTGCCAAGAATCTAGATATGGATCCTAAAACAAAACCATTTTGCATGAAAGGCAATACCTGGCGTTATACTTGTTCCCGGGTATGTATTTACGATCGATGAGTGAGCTCAGAGTACGCACTTTGTAGAAGATGGATCAAACGTAATCGTCAATTAGATAACCGCCAAAAGGTGAAGATGGATAAGATGAGAGGTTTGTTGGACTTGGAGATGCAAGGACAAAGAAAGTAGTGTATCAAATAATTAGATGATAAAGAATTGAGATTTGTTAATTTTTGGAGGACAGATATTTGATAAAATTTGAAAACTGCTCAGATCTTTTTAGTGGAATGTGTTCACTTGTCATAATACGATTTAGTACTATGGAATTGAATCGAAGAGTACCAACTCGTCTTACGACGAGGAAATAAATAATCTTATCTTGTTCATATAAATGACTGTAAACTTTTCTCCCTTTAAAAAGGAAAATAGATTTTTAAATTAAAACGACACAAATCGTCATCGTCGATATCAACAGAAACTCACTGGATTGAAATCCGACACAAAATTGCAGCAGATTGAGTATTTATTACTTACTTTCCGACATCCACGCCTAATATAACTAAATTAAAAAATGCTGATAACATAAAGCAATAAATGAACATGAAATTCCCCTTAATTTTGCAAAAATCCCAATAACACATTTTTTCCAAAAATCTTAAAGATTTTTCTTTTTCGATGTGCATAATTTAGCGCAACTGCAACTACCCTATAGAGTTTTCGTAGTGGGAATCTATCTCTCTTGTGGCGACATTTTGGTAAAGTCACTTAGATAAGATTGAACAAGTTGAACAAATGATGCTGATAAGACAACAACCGCATGATAGTAACCTTATGCTGTTGCAAGAGATGGTTAAAAAACCACAATCCAATCTGAAGCTGCAGCGACCTCTTGTCAGATCGGTCAGATCCCACATCGAATATGGCTTTGCCTTGTTGCCAAACGAAAATATTAAGGGCGGAGGCTATTGCATGCGGCTCAATACCCTTCCACATGCAGAAATCTCGAGAAGGGACGCGCCGACGCTGATTGCACAAACTACCAGAACCGTTACCCATCATCATCACCATCATGCGACCTCATATGCCTTACTTTGTTACTTCCTGGTGACATTATTGTATGGAAACGGGAACAGCATAAAAATGTTTGCCATTCTGAAAGACTGGTTTTCATCAGCCCTACCGTCCTACTTAGTCACACTTGGTCGACAACTAAGAAGCTTTGCACAAATCCAAAAATTTCTATTTGTCTGTTTAGGCTATGTGTGTGGATGTGAGCGTGTATGTGTGTATAAAAAAAGTGTGCCGTACGGCTTTACAGTCTCTTAAAATGCTCTTGCAGGTACGGAATCGCACTGTTTCCGCCCACATGGTCTCAATTGCGTACTGTTGATTACTACCAACTCCCCAAAGCCAACATTATACGCCCCCGCAGGTGCAGATTCGCTATACCAGCACCCATATTGGTCCCAGTTCCGTATTGGAAGTATCTTACTGTTCCCCTGAAATCCCATTTTGACATCGCATAAAAAATAGTTTATTTTGGGATACTTGGGTCATTCGACTTTGCTGAAAGTAGAAATTGCGAGTCTACTTTAGTTATAGACGAACCTATCGAGCCAAGAAGCGAGAGACGTAACGAGGATCGAGAAGATCGTTTTAGGGAAAAGACGACTGCAAGTGCTTCCGGTTGACAGCAAAACCGGTGGAGAAGCTGAAAATGCCGTCTCAAAATCTTGACTCTCCAGAGCTTTGTAAGTCACATCCGCAACAAAAGAGGCTGCTACCATTCAGCATTAATGTTTCCCACTGTTTCACAATTCGCTTAGAAAATACCAAATTTATTTGATTTTTCTGAAATCTAGAAAGTGGCAACGCGGAGTTAGTTGCCTCCAAGATAAGATTTCATGGTACGTTTTCGGGACATATCCAACCGATATCCAGGAGCTTTACGATCCAGAAATTTCGTGGCTGTTATCACACCTGTCTACCCAAATGTTATCCAATGGCGGTTCGTTGAACGGAAGTGCAGGGGAGAAAGCTGTGAAAAGTCATCCTCAGCGAAAACAAGCGACATCAAATCAGGGGGCGTCTTGATAAGAGCTGTGCTCATCATATTTTTTTGCAAAAGTGGTATCTTCTGAACCGTCGGGTTGGGCCTGGCATCCAGGGACCAGGGGCAAAGTTTGAATTCCCAAGAAGGCGGATAGCATTCGGTTAATTTGAGATGCTGCTGGATGCTGAAAAAGCCAGATGCATTGACAATTCTTCCAACCAGCTAAAAGAACAGCATTCAGAGAGGATATTAATAAAATATTTTCCAATCAGTTGCAGCTATAAGTGCATTTCAGTGAAAAGGGCAAACCTGAGCTGATAGGGACCGGAGAAATTCTTGCAGAATAGAGCAAATGCGCTTGCAGAGTAGACCATCTCGGCAAGACGGCTGCCTGACACGTCTGGAGACCACACCGACATCATCCTGAAATTCTCTTGGATCGGGACCGGGAATCGAATTCAGCAATCTTGACTTAGTTTGTTTTTTCTACCCACATGTCTTAACGCTAGTCGAAAAATGGTCCCGAAGATAACGTAAATAATTAAAAATAAAATACCGTCAGTATTCAATTCATGATGTCCAAAGATACACGATTTTTTATTGATTAGTCGTATTGCTGACTGTGAAATACCTTGAACTGAATACAAATAAACATGAGCAGAATTTATAAGCCAATGTAATTTCCACAGTTATTGAAATCTGCGTGGGGCCCTTCTTAGCCGTGCGGTAAGATGCGCGGCTACAAGCAAGACCATGCTGAGGGTGCCTGGGTTCGATTCCCGGTGCCGGTCTAGACAATTTTCGGATTGGAAATTGTCTCGACTTCCTGGGCATAAAAGTATCATCGTGTTAGCCTCATGGTATACGAATGCAGAAATGGTAACTTGGCTTAGAAACCTCGGCTTAGAAAGCTGCGACGCGGAAATGTCTCAGTGGGGGATGTAATGCCAATGAAGAAAATGAAGTGTATAAAAATTAAATGATCTATGCTACACGGTAATCTGAATATACTCTTTTAGGACTATAAAGTACGCATAATGCTGGAAAAGTGGAACTACGCTTAAAAGGAGTATATTTCGTTTACTCATTTATGAGTATATTGCTTATACGTCAAACGATGTATACTTTTTACTCCTTTTCTCAAACTAAAAAATGCGTATTTTTTACTACCAATAACAAAAGCAAAAATGTATACTTTTTACTCTTTATTATGAATAATTATTTTTTTTAAAAAGGAAGACGATTCTCTATTTCCATGCAATAATAATAAATGAGAGCCAAGATAAGAGCATAAATGCATTTATATTTATTCAAATTAATGGCATCCGGGACCCACATACCGGAATCTATACAATATTTTAAGTGATAGCGAGCAGTGTGCTCGTTACTTCCAGCATCATTTCAATGTCGGGCGTTTTGAAACACTTCGGGGAGGGTTTCGAAGACACCTTTATCGGATTCAAACCTCCCGGGCAAAACGAGCTTCCCGTTCTTCCTTTTTCTGCTCCTCGGTAGCTTATTGCTTCTTTATCCGAGCTTGCTCGCGACCCGTTCCTGGAATGCCTTGATCTCCCAGCGGAGCTGCTTCTTGTAGTCGAGGTTCTGCTACTTGAATGCGCTTTAAGAAGTATTTGACACAGGTACGACGGTGGTCAACATCAAGCTGCAAACGGAAATATTAATCCAAAACATTGTTTGAGGATTTAATTCCCACACGTGTTCTCCAAATTCAAAAGCAACTCACCTGTTTGGCAAAGTCCGACATTTCGACCATCTCATAGCAAAGATCTTTAAATATATATTTCCAGTTATTCTTCTATAGGGAAATTAGGAGTATACGCCAATCAGCTCGATGAAATTGCCTCTCCAGCACTATTTTTGTTCACAAGTCGCTTTTTTAATTTCAATTTTTCTTTTTCACTGCTGGTGCCAGCAGTTTGATTATGAAATTTTCTTTTCTCCAAAATTCTACTTTTTACACATTTTTTGTTCCGTTCACATACTCTAAAAGGAGTGAAAAATACTCTCCAACAATGATTTCAAAGTACGCATTTTATGACGTATAGGCAATATTCTCAAATATGTTTAAAATATACTCCTAAAATGAGTACTCCGGTGTTACCGTGTAGTATCCGCACAACTCGAAAACGACTGGATGGATTTTTATTCCTTCAGCAGACACGTTTGTCATAGTTACCGTAGCGACGGGTTTAATTGACATTTCCTCATAAAAAAAAACCGCTGGGAAAATCGAGAAAAACTAAAATTAAGGTTCATATGGAAATCTTGCATATTGGCAATTTAGAACGCGCATTTTCGCCTACTTTGCAGAACAACGTCTGTTAGGTCAACTAGTATACGATCAAAACTAATTGATAAAGCATTGTGGATCATTTGCAAAACAAAAGCAACTTTGTATAGAATTTTGCATAAGTGTTGCATGATAATTGCATTCTTTACAACTGATACTACAATTGAACAAATAACGTCACCGCTGCTGCATTGTCTCAACCGATACGACGACGGCCAGTATTATGAGTGGGACAATAAACAAACAATTCACCAACAACAGCAACGAAAGAGTAAGATCAAAGCAGCCACACGGAAGAAAAAAAGTACCCAAAATTGAGTACTTTTAAACTTACTTTTGAGTTATTTTTTCATCCACTATTTCTTATGTTGTCAAAAACAAAAGAGCCAAACAATCCAACGACGCCAGTTCAATACGGGAAGCCAATGTTGAGTTTTATTACCTGAGGTCGAAATTGAGTGAATTAAACTTAAATTTGGGTCAATAAATTTTCCGTTGGGTACTTTTTTAACATGGGAGTAAAGGCAAACTACTTCGACCCTACTTACTCAATTTTGGCTTCCCGTACGGATGTTCGAGGTTGGGTGAATTAAACTCACTATTGGGTAGTTTATTTCTTCCGTGCAGGTTCACCCCCGACCGTCGTCCGCACTGCGACTAACCCAAAACATTACGGAACCGCAATTTGCGTCTTTTATTGGCGTGTTATAATTACAATTTCTATTAAAGGAAAATACAGGTCGTGAGTCAACCCCGCCAGAACCGTAACGGAACGCTTGGTCGTCGTGACGATGACGATGATGATGATGATGATGGTGATGCATCAGGTGCCGTTAATTAATGCAAACCGTGAACGAACAACATGTTCAAACTCAAACTTGTTGCGAGAGATTGTATAATCGTGACTCAATCACGCTAACCGATACGGAAACCTCCCAACCGTTAAAATATGAGCTTTGAACTCTAGCTGAGTGTCGAGTCGATTGATTCATCGCGCATTGTCAAATCGAGACATGGCGAAAACAATAAATTAATATGAAAGCTCAATTTGCTTAATTGAATAAAATATTTGCACTGATGGCCGACGTCAATGGAACAACTCAATGTGTTTTCAGATGTCACTCGGCAAATTGGGCTAATTCAATTTTGTTGTTATGGCAAAACGTGGATGTTGGCAGCGTTTGATTTTTATCACCCGAGACATTTGCTTATGCAATCCTTATCGATTGCTATGCAAACTTAAATGCTAAAATATAACATAATAAAAAAATTTCATTTGAATTTTATTACGTAGAACTTTTTATGAAATTTTATTTTATTTTAAGCCTCATCGCTATATCCCCCAGAAAGCTAAATAGAATCTGATTGCTCAGCAAGAATGCATATTTTGTGTACAAATAAGGACGCAGGTCACAAGGGAAGGCTCTGTTCGTTGATTTCTCCACCCAAAAAAGGATTTTTTAAAATTTTTCTTCAAGGTTTCAATACAAGAATTGTAAGCATTTTATGCAGACACTTTATTATAATAGTACAAAATTGTCATATTTTAATACAATTACTGTATTAAAATGTTATGAATTTTTATATGCCAACATTTATACAGATTATTCAAGTTTAATTCGATTCCCAAGTTCGTTTATTTGGTAGGCTCAGGTGTGTATAACACTTTATGGAGCCACGTTTCTTTGTGATATGTACAATCGACATAATCTTATTATTAAATCAGTAAGAGAGGGAAATAAGCCATCGTACTCGTGGTGACTCGAGGTTAGGTTGACAATGTTTAAGGATGGACGGGGATTAGGATTCGGGTTTCAAGTTTAATGACAGAACTTTATATAAAATCTGTGATTTGCAGGATAGGTTTCCTTTTACGAATTAAATTGACTTTAATAAGAATTTTGAAGACTGAGTGATATGAGACAAGCAAAGTTCACTATTGTATTAGTTTGATTGGTGACTGAACTGTCATTTGTCAAATCAAATCAGGAATATATAACGTACGACTTTCGTTATCACCTATTTGTATTTCCATTTGTCACTCACCAAAACTCTAATTATTCCACCAAGCGACTTGTTCAGCTTAAATTGTTTGTTAGGTAGCCACCTAGTAATGGTACCTTTCTCGTGCATTACACAAATATTGTATTTAGGTCATTATTTTTGAGCCCATAATCCGATCTGTCCTATTTTCAATGGGAAGCCATGGGACAGAACTCCCCGTCGAATGCGACTTGTTGCAAGCAAAACGGTTAAATATAGACAAGTGAGTGTTTTGCGCACATATCGACATCACCTCAATTCGTCGTACTGAGTTGATTGGCATACATAGCCCTCCGGGACTTCTATCAACAAATGTTTTGTGAAGTGAATATGTAGATTTTTCGTAACAGTGTAACAGTGTGGAGTACAAAAAAGGGACAAAAACAAAAATGGTGAATTGAATTTTTCGCATGTTCCCAATCTCAACCGAATGTAAACAGCCAATTGAATGTTTGTTTACCCACAGTAGGCTGACGTTTTTCGAAGGAACACAAACTTCAACGAAGCGCGTCTTCAGCGTGTCTTCGTCCAAACAGCTGAGAGCGTTTTAACTTTCAAGCATTTTGCAAACGACAAACAGCAGCTGAAGAGTGTGACGCATTGCGAAATGTAAGGTCCCACATATCGATCGAACCGGGCGCCATCAATGTAAATGCGCCCGGCTTTGTTTACATTTCTCCACATAATCAAGTTCGCTGTGGCAGTTCGCAGCCTACTCGAATTTGGTTTGCTGTGGATTTTTTTTCTTCTCTCAAGTGCAATTCTTTCGGTTTGCTCGCAGAAAAAAACGAAAACAAAAACGAAATGGTGTCTCTCTGTCTTGCTCTTGCTCAATTATGGATACCTTAACCTCAATTTGGCGCGATTTTGTTTGCGGGGTTTTGATTCGCTGTGAGGTTGAATATATTTGCGTATGATCGGTCGAGCGGTTGAAGACACGGATGGCTGGGAATTTAAATTGCTCATTCTGCCAACGCCGTTGGGAAAGCTCTCTGTAGCTCGAATGTGGTTCAAGATTAGTGATAAATTTTGGTGTGTACGTTGATTGTTATTGCTTTTGTAAATGAGCGTCACTATTGTGATATATTATTTGAGGAACCTCAATCGATCTACTTATTGGTGGCATAACCTTTCTTGTATTTGGCCCAAACACAATTATAAAAATAGTCTTTTTTCCATAACTTTTAAACTCATAGTCCAAACTGGCCCCTTCAATAGTAATCAATGGGGCGAAAGTATCAGTCGAATGCAGCTTATTGCAGGAAACTCTTGAAAAATGAGTTACAGTCACAGGAAGTGTTCCACGCTTTCAACGAACTTGGAAACTCCAGTAACGATTGCGAGGAAAATCAAAGGTAAATCGTCAAAAGATCGCGACAAGCAACAACAAAAAAAGTTTTTCATCTTTGCTGTGTTGCAGCATGCATGAGAAAATTTCCTCATGCTACGTTTAGACAAGGCAAGTGAATTGAGCAAGTCGCTTGAATCGAACGCAAACTGAACGTGTAAACACCTTAATTCAATTCACTTGAACGAAAAGAAAGTTGAACATGTTCAACTTTTGGCAAGTCAATTGAATTCAACTGTGTTGTTCAATTCACTTGCCCTGTCAAAACGTAGCATCACCGGTCTAGGATGTTTTCTGGTTGTTTTTTAAGTGAGATATGAGAGATGATAATTTTAAAATGAGACAAAAAGGGCAAAACATACTTTAGCATATAAACGATAAAGACGGATCCATAAAAAACTGGAAAACGATCCATAAATAACATCTGAATGTTCCTTAAAATGCTACCATAAATCCATAAAATAGTTAATGAGATTCCATAAAGAATAATTTTTCGATCCATAACTAAGCTAAAATTTAGCAATTAATTGGGAAATATGTTCCATTAACATGGTCAAGTAAAACAATACAATTCTTGCAATTTTCCCATGAAAATATGACAAATGATCCATAAAAAACTATATTTTGATCCATAAAACTTCAAATTTGCGCATTTTTTTATCGTGATGATGATCCATAATTTCAGTAATATGATCCATAATTTTAGTCATATGATCCATAATTCTGGCCATTTGATCCATAACTTTGTTCAAATGATCCATAGTTTTGGTGATATGATCCATAGATTTTATAAAATGTGTGGATCAATTAATATAGTTTCATTGGCTTTCTTTCCAAGCATTATGGATCACATTATCAAAATTATGGATCATATGACCAAAATTATGGATCATATGGCTGAAATTATGGATCATCATCAGGATATAAATTGCGCAAATTTGAAATTTTATGGATCAATATATAGTTTTTATGGATCATTTTTCAAAGTTTTATGGATCATAAAAATATTCTTTATGGAATCTCTCGAACTATTTTATGGATTTATGGTAGCGTTTTATGTAACATTCATTTATGGATCGTTTTTCATTCTTTTATGGATCGTTTTTCCATATTGAACGGTGCAAAGTAGGGGCTGCCGACAAAAAGGTTTAAATTGAGAAGTGAGTAATGAGAAGTGGTATAACAAGAAGAAGGAAGAAAGAATGAAGAAAAAGAAAGATGCAAGGAGTGTAACCGTTCGGAGCACCTGCTCTAAGTATTTTATAATGTAGTGGTTCAAGCACCATTATTTGTATTCGGACGATTTTTCATTTGCTAGAATATTTCTCGACTTTCTTTTAAGAGGACACTCGAACGACCCAAGCAGCACAAATTGTTTCTCTACTGAACATTTCACTATGTTGCAACTAATCGGAAAGAAACAATCTTTGCGCATGTGCCATCAAATATAACTCTCTTGCAATCTAAAAAGCGCAAGAGTTGGAGCCTACTGAAACATCCTTCGATTGCAGTAAAATTGCAATAATGTTGCAAAATGCTACAGCGGAAAAAAATTAAATAAAAATATAAAACTGGAATCGATTTATGGATCTTGTGATTGATAGTCCTCCACTGTACCACAGCACCATTCAACACTTCGAAGGGACTGCATGTTGACTCACCATAAAACCATACGATTATGAAGTTTTGTACTCGGGTTTCTTGTTACTTGATTGCACCATCACAGGAAAAAAATGTGAGTTGTCAAAACGTTAAACTATGCTAAATTAAACATGAAGACACACTCAACTTATCTGCAACGATTGTACGACAATTCCCCGAAAACCAATTCCCCGAATGCAATTTTCCCGAATACAATTTCCCCGAATGTAACAATTCCCCGAATGCAATTTCCCCGAATGTAACAATTCCCCGAATGTAACATTTCCACGAATGTAACAAATCCCCGAAAATAAAGTAGTTTTTGCAAACACATAATTGTCATCGACTATAAGCGCCCGAACAGACCAGCGTTCAAAGATTTGTTCTAGAGTGTCTTTTTGGAAATACCGAACATGATCAAATCTTTCGATAGTTTGTATGCCCTTGATCTTCCTTATTGTTAAATTATAAAGATATTAGAATAAAGTGTTTTCCAATTCATTTTTTTTTTCTAAAATAGTCGAACAAAGGCTGAATTGGAGTAGAATCGCGAACAGAAATTCCGATCGAAAGCATCATGGACAAAATTTGTGAATCATATGTAAGGTCCATCCCTTCTTAAGAAGTTACTAATCGTGAATATAAATCCTTAAAAAATAATAATGCATATGCCCGGAATAAGGCAATGGTGAATATGATCCCTTCTTTAAAAATAATGCATCTACTCGGAATAACGCAATGGATTAATTTGATCTCTACTTTGGCCGGAGACGAGCCAGCCTCGGGCTGAAAGTCTCCTTAATAAAGACACACAAAAACAATCTCTGCTTTGGAAGTAGGTGTTTTCCAAAAATAATGAAGAAGTGAATGTTATTCCTTCTTTCAAAACTTGTATCTACCTGGTATAAGGAAACGGTAGTTGTGATATATTCATTAGAGTTAAGCGTTAGCTTGAAATAAGCCAAAATAGAATGAAATTACCTTTTCAGAAGAAGGAATTTGCCTGCAATACGGTAATGATAAACGTAGTCTCTTCTTTTGATGTAGACGAGTTTGGCTGGAATAGATATGATATATGAGATCGCATCTAGCAATAAATATCTATTATATACACCGGAAAAAAATATCGAATTAATCGACGTGTTCATTTAAAGAAGGCAATATCCCCTCCATTTTCCTTAAACTGCGTAGACGCGATCATTTAAGGAAGGCATTATCTACTTTCTTCGCTTTACTCCAGGTAAACGTGTTCAATTGAAGAAGGGTCCATCTACCCTCATTGTCTTATATCGGGCAAACGTGTTCATTTTAAGAAGGCATTATAACTCGTCTTCCCCTAAAACCGGGCGAAGCGATTATCAATAAAAAAAAACATTATCCCTTTCCTTCGCCTTATACCGGAAAACACATTAATTTTCTTCCTTTATCTCTATCCTCCTTCCTCATTTTTCCATTCTCTCTTCCTACATCTCACTTCGTATTTCGCCCTCTCTCGCTCCTCACTCACACTTCATCATATTTTTCACTTCTTACTCCACACTTTACACTTCTTACTATGTACTTCCGTTTCATTTCTTACTTTTCACTTATCACTTCTCATGTCTTACTTCTCACTTCCATCTACTCATTACTCACAACTCACTGCTCACTACTCACTTCTCACTTCTTACTTCTCACTTCTCGCTTCTCACTTCTCACTCTCACATCTCACTTTTCACATATCACATTTCACTTCTCATTTCTCACTTCTCATTTCTCACTTCTCATTTCTCACTTTTCATTACGTTCTTCTCACTTCTCACTTTTCACTACTCACTATTCATTTCTCATTTCTTACTTCTCATTCGGCCCAATGACCAACAAAATCTAATTTTTTTTTTTACAATTTTTAAGCAAATTGTCCCGCGATCCTCACTTTTGTTGCAGCTCAAAATTATGTCAAAAGCCAATTATGCGACTTTATGTAAAACGACGCCGATTTCTTTTTTAGCTTTAGCTTTTTCTGCACTATGGAAACAATTCGGGGAAATGTTGCATTCGGGGAATTGTTACATTCAAGGAAATGTTACGTTCGGGGAATTGTTATTCGGGGAAATTTCATTCGGGGAAATTGCATTCGGGGAATTGGTTTTCGGGGAATTGTCGTACAATCATCTGCAACTTATTTTAAACAAGCAATTAAATTTTGCAAGACGCGTTGAAGTTGCATGGTAAAAATACGCAACTAAGTCTTAATGATTTTGTTTTGTGTTTGCAACATGAAGTGCAGTATTCTTTGCTTGTTTGTTTCCAAATGTCAAACACGGACTGAATTGCAATTTTAATGAAACATTTTTCACAATTCGAACGTTTTTAACATTTTGATGCAACTTTTTCGTGCTTTGATGTTTTTCCAATGCCTTTCATAAAACTGAATAGAAACAAGCTGCTTTTAGGAAGATGTTGTTTGTGCTACTTGGGGATCGTTGGTTGAAGTTCGATTCGATCAATATTCTTTCCTAGTGAAAATCTAAAATCGAAGCGCGATGGCGAACTCTTCGTGGCAATGACGGTGGGGAGAAGATTCGCTGGGCTGCAGAATGACCCACAGATTTATTCTATATTTTATTTATGATCAACTTTCCCAAAATAAAACAATATTTTTTGACGCTTTTAATTTTTTTTATAATTAAAAACAAAAAATCGAAAACGTGCTGTTTATTAAGATTGGCCTAACATTTGCCCGATTTTGAACGAACATCGGAAGAATTTTTCAAGCCGGTTCACACGTGCAGCACTTTTTTTTGTTTTTGTTTTTGTTTTCGTTTTTAAGAATAGTTAGGGGCTTCACAAAATATGGGTTCTTTGAGAAAGTTGACATTAAATGAGCCAAAGAATCAACTAAGACGATAAAACTGGTTTCAATTTTGGACGGGGTCTCGATAAAACATTAATATGAAAAATACTTCAGGCATAACGTGCTTGGGTATATTATTACCAAACGAATAATAATATGTTATGCGTTTGGTATGCTAATAACAGTATGTATGTACCTAAAGTATTCTGCATATTAGTTTTTGGTATTACTCCTTTGGTATTTTACCTCTTATGCAAGGCAAGTTAATAACAGAGTAAGATATAAATAACAGAACAGAGGGTATTATTGATTTATTTTATCCTGATCGGGGTGTTATTCTTCTAGTCAAGAGCTAATATACCTCTGCACGGCTTCGCATATTTTGCTTCAGCTATGACCGCCCGTGATGAACCTGACCTTCCGTTCCAATCCGGCACCGTGGTACGCAATGGCAAAGTATTTCACGCACCGAGCTGTCGGTATGACGAACCACTTTGGTGAAAACGTAATGGGATTACCGTCGATTAAGGTCACTCCTGACGGAATCCAATTTTCAAAGTACTCCCGTTTTCAAGGGCACACCATTCGATGCGGAAGCAATGCAACCTTAGTGGAATTTGTTCTCCGAACTTTAGCAGGTTCCTGTTGAAGAACTGAAATCTCTTTCTTAATTGACGATCTTCCTGATCGTTCCTGTGGCATTCATGTTGGTAGAGGAATCGGAACACCTTTTAGGCATCTTTTGTCTGACAATTTTTAGAAAGAGATTTCAGTTCTTCAACAGGGAGCTGATAGAACCTGCTAAAGTTCGGAGAACAAATTCCACTAAGGTAGTACGATTCATCCGAACCGTAATACCGAATTAGGAAATTGCTGCCGATGAAGGCGATGCGATTGCTCGAAAGAAGCGAATCCTCTTCTCTCATTCAATGGCGCTGGCTTGCGTGGGTGGGCACACGGGAATATTGCAGGGTTTCCAATGAGAATCTTCTGAGGATTCTCCATCCTCCAGGAATTCTTTGGGAAATATTCCAGGCAATCCTCCAAGAATTCTAACGTTAATGTTTCAGGGATTTTGTAGGCAATGTTCTAAATAGAAGGGATCGTAGTAGTCTTTGCTCACGGATTGACGTATTTTCAGTTCTCGTACGAAATTTTACATCAGTTTCGAATTATTCGGCTTCGAGAGTCTGAAATGTTTTACGGTTACGGTGGAAGTGCCTGATTGTTCGATGGATATCGTGTAGCTATGGTTTGATGCAGAATAGAAAGTGCTAAGGAAAAAAAAATCGAAGTTTTGTTCGGATGATTTAACAGTGAAATAACTGGTGATTCAATACGAAAAACAAGGTGCTGATGTCATTAAGGAGGCCTCGAAAGAGAGGAAGTAGGGAGTATAGTGGTCTGGCGATGGGTAGGTACGGTCGGCTGCTGGTGCCGTTCAGTTGGCCACGGGAAAGAGGAAGATTGGAAAGTGGAGCTGTTGGTTGGCGGTTCTACTGTGGGTATAGTTGGCTGGTGGTATATTTGAGGGGCCGTGGGAGAGAGGAAGTGGGGATCAGAAAGTGTAAATTTGTTTCTTGTCCAGTCGTGTTTCTCCAGTAAGCAGAGCGATCGGCTGGGCGTTGAAATTTTGTTTTGTTTTGTGCGGAAAGCAAAACGATCGGCCGGTCACCGAAATTTTGTTCTGCTTTGTGTGGGTGAGTAATCAGAAATAGAAAATTCCCAGCAAACACAAGATCGTATATCATAGCGAATAAATGTACAAAGTGGAGGCCATATACGTGCACTTTGCATGCAGTTAAATGGAGTAATGCGCCTATATCGCCTCCACCTTGTACACTTATTCGCTAGCATATGCGACTTGGTGTTGGCTGGGTTTAGTTCGCATCCAGTTGTGTAGTTCGGTCGATAATGAAAATAATCAACGTTCGATCGATTGTTTTTGTTTTAAAGCAAGCTACACGCTATACACGGCAGACCGTTTACCAAAACGAACCCTGCCCCACTCCCTACCCCATATATCCAACATCCCAGTGATTTCTCGTGGAAGTGCAGATGACGGCTTCTATCAAAGCGAGTATCACGTCAACAATTTCTCAATTCTCTATTCCTCAATTGATCTGCATTCGAACACGGCCGGCGCTGGTATTGCTTATTTTAGGGTCACCAGTTCTTACACATTGAAGATGATGTTAGTCCCAAACTTCGGGACTCCGAATTAATCCTCCAGGAATTCCGAAAAGAATCCCCCCACGATTCCGTAGGGAATCCTACAGGGATGTTGGTGCAAATGGTAGAATGATTCCCAAGCAATTCGTCGAAGAGATTCCGTAGTAAATCGTCGAGGGCCTCCGAACTAAATCTTCGAGGAATTCCGAAGAAAACCTTCGATGTATTCCGAAGTGAATCGTCGAATGATTCCGAAGCAATTCGTCGGGGGATTCCAAAGCAAATCGTCAGATGGATTCCGAATCAGATTATTAAGGGATTCCGAGGCAAAACGACGACAAACTCCGATTTAAATCTTGAAAACATTCCGGAGAAAATCATCGAAGGATAGTGTAACGAACAGTCAAGGAATTCCGAAGCAAATCATCAAACATTTTGGCATTTTGAAGCGAATTCTCCATGGATTATAAACGGTATCTATGTGAATTTTTCTGGATTCCGGTCGGAAACTTCGATGACTCTGAAAGGAATTCTTTAGAGATTCCAATGAAAATTCTTCTCGGGTTCTGAACGGAATTCCTTTCGGATTCGTGTGAGAATCCTTCTCGGATTCTGATGAGAATCTTTCTCTGAAATAAGAAACAAGTTCTTCTGCCTTCCACTCATTTGATTATGATAGAGTGAAAATGGGAGATAACTCTTTTGTCTTCCAACTTTTTCAATAATAGATTATGCTATATGTTGCAAATTGATATCACTGCCAACTAACTTTTCAAATCTTAAGGGGGCTATTTCTTCTAGGGAGGACTAAGCTCCCCCTGGCCTCCCTCATTTACACTAATATGTAAGACTATATGAAACCAAACTTGTTGCTCGCAAAGCTTTATAACAACATCCGATATGGAAATGAAATAAACGAGATTAAAATAGTTCTTCTCCAAGATCTAAGCCATCTATTGTATTCTATTCTATTGAGCCAAATCAAATTTAAAATGGCGTTATGGAGCAAAAACTAGTATTGCGGCCGAAGCCGGGTAAGCCACCCGGAGACCCGTCGTCCTACAGAACTATTTGTCTGCTATACACGGTCGGAAAACTCCTGGAGAAGGTCATCCTCAACAGATTAGCTATCCACCCAGAAGGCGACAACGGATTATCGTGCAAGCAGTTTGGGTTCCGAAAGAGCAGATCCACAGTTGACGCTATCCGGGAAGTCGTAGAAGCAGCTGAAGCAGCCAAGAAGCAAAAGAGGAGAGGTAACCGCTACTGCACTGTGGCTACCTTAGACGTGAAAAATGCGTTCAACAGTGCGAGTTGGGAAGCAATTGCTAACTCTCTACACAGGATGAGAGTTCCGGGATACCTTTGCAGAATTCTAAAGAGCTATGTCGAGAATCGGACACTAGTTTACGAAACACATGAGGGACTAAAGAGAGTTCGAATAACAGCTGGTGTTCCACAAGGTTCTATCCTGGGATCGACGTTGTGGAATGCCATGTACGACGGGTTATTGCAGCTTAGACTACCAATAGGCGTAAAGATAGTTGGGTTTGCGGACGACGTGGTACTCCTGGTAATCGGAAAAACAGTAGATGAAGTGGAAGTACGTGCTATGGAGGCAACAGGAATAGTGGAGAACTGGATGTGCGAAAAAAAGCTGGCATTAGCCCACCATAAAACCGAAGTGATGATAATCAGCAACCGAAAAGCAGTTCAGCAGACTAGAATCACGGTCGGGGAGATCACCATCGAATCGTAGCGAGAAGTGAAGCATCTGGGGGTGATGATCGATGACCAGCTCAACTTCAACAGCCATGTCGATTACGCCTGCGATAAGGCAGCAAAAGCCACCACAGCATTGACCAGAGTGATGGCGAATAGCTCTGCGATTAGTAGCAGAAAGAGGAGACTCCTAGCCAGCGTTTCTACTTCTGTACTCAGATACGGTGTCCCCGTCTGGGCGGCAGGAGCAATCACGAAGAGGAACCTGACACGGCTCAACAGCACACACAGGTTAATGGCTATGCGGATGGCAAGAGCGTACCGGACCATATCGATGGATGCGGTCTGCGTCATAGTAGGCATGACTCCCATCAAAATTTTATTGGAGGAAGGTTTTGCCTGCTATAGACTACGTGGAACGATGGGAGCACGCAAGATTGCGAGAGTCGATTCGATGCGAAAGTGGCAGCAGGATTGGGACAGTAGTTCAAAAGGAAGGTGTACCTATCGGCTCATTCCGAACCTGCAGTCGTGGGAGCACAGAAAACACGGAGAGGTCAACTTCTTCCTGACGCAGTTTCTGTCAGGCCATGGAAGCTTCAGGAAGTATTTGCATAGATTCGGACACGCAGAGTCTCCACTTTGTCTGGCCTGTCCGAACTGTGAAGAAACACCGGAGCACGTGATATTCGACCGCCCACGATTCAGGGCAGAACGGAGTTGGATCTCAACGGTCAGCACTCTTAACATAAATCCCGACAACATCGTTCAGGAAATGTGCGAAGATGAAAATACGTGGAACGTGGTGAACAGAGCAGCAACGCAGATCATGCTATCGTTGCAGTGAAAATGGCGTGAAGACCAGAGGGCACTGGACAGTGAGTGAAGGTGATGAGTATAGTAGCCGATCGTGGGAAAAAGACCGGTTCGATTACTGGTTGAATGATCCAAACTTCCGGATCGAAATGTTTACAATGACATCAAATTATTAACATTTTCATGTGACTGGAAGCCAAAAATCCTGATTATTTGCAATAAATCAAAATTCCTGAAAGTTACAGAAGGAAGTAGGAACATAGGAAGAAGGAAGAAGAGCAATAAGAAAGAAAGAAGTAGATAGAAGGATGAAAGAAAAAGGAATTAGGGAGATGGAAAAAGGAAGAAGGCAGTAGGAAAAAGGAAGAAGGCAGTAGGAAAAAGGAAGAACAAAGAAAGAAATTGGAAGAAAGAAAATTGAAAAAAAGTAAGATAAAAAAAGAAAGAAGGGAAAATAAAAAAAATGGAGAGAAGAAAGAAGAAGGTGTTAACAAACAAGAAGAATAGGGTAAAAGGGAAAAAACATTAATTAAGGAAAAAGAAGTAAGTAAAATGGAAAACCGAAAAACATTAAATAATAGAAATAAGGCAGAAGAAAGTATTCAGAAAAAAAATAAAGGAAGATAAAAACAGATGAAGAGTGCAGCAGGAAAAGATTAAATAAAAAAGAAATAAAAATGTTTGTAGAAGGAAGAGAGAATAAGGAAAACGGTGTACCTCATTACCTTTAAAAGAGATTTTTGGTACGAATAATTATTTCAACGTTTGTTTTAATGTTGATATGAAGCTTACACCCCTTATAATTCGGCTTTCTCCGAAAACATTCACGAATACTAAACGTGAAAACGTCTTCTTTTGGTTTCATTTGCGAATAATAATATCAAAAAGAGTTTCATTTGCTTAAAAATCGCACCATTTATTTTTTGCTTTATGACTCGTTACGGATGGACTTCTCTGAATCAACTCAGAAACAGAAACAGAAACAGTTTATAGTACCTAATTAGAAAGAAATTTTTGTCATTACTGCAAAACAAATGAGCCAAGATAGAATAAAACATGTATCAACATCTTAAATTTCGTCAACAGAAGGTTATGTTACCTAAAATCAGTTCGTGATCCACGTTTCAAAAGAATTCCAATTTCCAATGACCTTGTTGTCACTCCTTTAATGCGCAGAATGACTTATGTGATATTTCAATTTGAAGTAGAATGCGCAATTATCTCTCAAACATAAAATTAAACTAAATACAAACAGACACAAACCACTTGCGACGCAACTGTCCAAATAATCATTAGTGCTGTGAATACCCTAATTAAAACGTCGTCACAATCCATTCAATCTGATTCCAAGTCACTCAATTCAGCTATTCAAATTACCAGCCGACGACGTCTTGGTTTCATCTCTTTCCGCTAACCGCCAATCATCCGAAAGCTCGTTGAGTGTGTCCAGCCCACTACTACGACGGGTGATATGCATCGCCAGCAATGGCTGTCTTGTGCGACCGGCGCGATGTAAACAATGACCATGAAAGAAAGAAATACCTCCGGCATTATCGAGCTACAAAACAACTCAATCCACTTGAGGTGGGTCATCGACAAGACTTAATTGGATATCGATAAGTGAGTTTGAGGTAATCGAAATGGGTTTCGCACAACTGCGTCATTATTGATTTGATGCGCAATATCGCATGCGCACAATAAGAATGCAATTTGAGTATATTTCTGACAAACTTCTTATTATAAGTGTTTGTCGATGAATCACAGAATCCCTTCAATACGAGAATTGTCCATTATGTGCGACATGTAGAGTCAAACGCTTTCTACAACTTCATGAAAATTTCATAAAGAAAAACAAAAAATCTAAAGAACTTCTTAGGGAGATCTACCGGAGGAACCAAAGAACTCTATCAGGGAGAATACTATTTTTGTTTTAATAATATAAGGCGGAGTTCGAATCCTCTATGTTGAGTCAACAAATTTGCCGGAAAACTGTTCTAATTTTTTTTTATAGAAAAATCTATAATTTTCCTCATAAGATTGAATGAAATAAAGTATAGTATGAGCATTGTATTTCGAAAGTATTTTCTGTTGAATGCAGTAACACCAAGGCGGTCGAAAAAAATAGAGGGCAGAGTCAGCTAAAGTTTGAATACAAAAGGGGTCACAATTGGTGACTCAAGTTTCAATGTGAAACGTACGTGCAGAATCAAAGAATTATAAATAATGACTTGACAAGTTCTTTATTACTTTTATTTATTTTTTGTAGGATCAGCGCAAGTTCTAATTACTGGAAATCCCTTCACACGTCAATCAGTATAGGTTTTGAAGTCAAACCGGTCATAATCAAGTGGTGGCTGTTGTTGACCAAGAATATCTAAAGTTTGGGTTTTCCGTTCATTCGGTGGAAGCTAGCATTAAGGTTAATCCTTTTTTTTTCGTAAAATGGCTGTTTTAGATGGTTATGTGCAACGTCCTGCTGCAAAAACATCTATTCTTTTTTTAATCATTTGTAGATTTTTTATTGAGCTGTAATTCCCTCATTTGGTGAACGACCCATAAAATGGATATGTTTAATGAATGTGGCAGCTCTGGTGATATATTTAACAGGAGCGATAATTGAATGAATTGCTCCAACAGAAATTTTAATTTTTCCAAACCTTCCAAACACTTCCCGAAAATATTAGGAAGTATTCACGAAGGAATTAATAAATATAATTGTGTTCATAAATCATTCTGACTGAAAAAATACTGGAGGAATCATTGAAACTTTTGTGATTTGTGTTCTTCAAATTACTTTTATGTTTTCCGAATTGCTTTACAAACCACAAGAAACTAAATCTTTAAAATTGAACCCCCAACATCCAACAACAACGTTTGCTTCCCTTCACCTTGGTAAGCACGGAATTGGTGGCTTGATTAAAATTATATACACGCGAGCCACGGTGAATGCGGCGGCGCTGTGCAAATATTGACAAATGAGATGCTGCGATTTGATTATCTTTCAGAGAGAAAGTTGATGAAGGTGGAGGAGCTATCAGGATCCGTTTCGGCTGACCACAAAACAGTGAGCAGTGAGCGTTTGCGATCGAACGTGAATGCAAATCGAATATCTTGACGAGAGGAAAGCCGCTAGGCTCAAGCAACTGCGCAGAAGACACTTTTGATAAGAGGTGGGTTTTACCTTCATTATGATGAAGCCAAGTGTACATAAATTTTGATTTTCATGTTTACGTAATTGTGTGGGAAAGAGCGAACCTATCCCGATGATGGATTGATGTGTTTTCAACCGGATACATTAGTTTGAGCTCAATTTGAATATTGATGTTTGAAAACATTTGCTGATTGATGGGGGATAGTTTAGCATGTAACGACTTGAAGATGACAACATACTATTTGTACTATTTCCGTGGGTAGTCTAGCAGTGTTGAGTCAAAACTACTAAAATAGTTTAATTCAAATTAAATTTCTGATATTTAGGAGCACTAAATGCGATACCGATGCGTCGTTCCAAAAAGTTGATGACGATGTTCGCAATAACTCAATTACACTCCAGATGACGACATCTCATGTAAATCGCGGCTACATTGAAGCTTGGCTTAGCAAATACATTGTGAACACATACATTCATTCGAACAAGAACAATTATAACTCAATTAACCGATCTAATTAATTTATACAGCGTTCCGCTAAAGAATAACAAGCCACTTTTTGGCTCATAAAAAAATCTACCAGATCATGTTGTACGGAACCATTCTTAACCTTGAACCCATCCACTATCTTATACATAAAAGCACTCTTATTGCCGGAGGGTAATGATATTTCAATCATACCTAACGAGTTTGTGATCATTGATATTCTAGAAGTATTGGATCATAAACAGCCGCCACTTGATCATGTACGGTTATTTTCGAAGTCTCCCTCCTAACTGACATGGAGGGCTCTCAAATAATCAAGACTTATGCTTACACTAATCCCTTATAGCAGTGGTTCTCAACCTTTTTTTAGAGGAATCCCTTCGCAATTTTGCATCAATTGAGGTACCCCATATCAGATATATGAAAAATGGAACTGTAGATTAACGGGAAATATGACTCTCCCTAAAATTGGTTGAAATTTTCATTATTCCGAGTTTTTGGAAAGAAACCTTCGAGCTTCTTGAAAGGTGGCTTTCGAGCCACTTAAAAGGAGGCTTCTAAGCATCTTGAAAGACGCCTCTGAGCCTCTTGATCGTTGGCTTCCAAGCCTCTAGAATAAAGAATTCCGAGCCTCTTGAAGAGAGGCTTCCGAACATTTCAAAAGAAGGTTTTCGAGCCTTTTGAAAGGAGGCTTCCGGGCTTCTTGAAAGGAGGCCTCCGGGCCTCTTGAAAGGAGGCTTCCGGGCCTCTTGAAATGAGGCTTCCGGGCCTCTTGAAAGGAGGCTTCCGGGCCTCTTGAAAGGAGGCTTCCGGGCCTCTTGAAAGGAGGCTTCCGGGCCTCTTGAAAGGAGGCTTCCGGGCCTCTTGAAAGGAGGCTTCCGGGCCTCTTGAAAGGAGGCTTCCGGGCCTCTTGAAAGGAGGCTTCCGGGCCTCTTGAAAGGAGGCTTCCGGGCCTCTTGAAAGGAGGCTTCCGGGCCTCTTGAAAGGAGGCTTCTGAGCCTCTTGAAAGGAGGCTTCTGAGCCTCTTGAAGGGGGCTTCTGAGCCTCTTGAAAGGAGGCCTGCGGGCCGCTTGAAAGGAGGCTTCCGGGCCTCTTGAAAGGAGGCTTCTGGGCCTCTTGAGAGGAGGCTTCCGGGCCTCTTGAAAGGAGGCTTCCGGGCCTCTTGAAAGGAGGCTTCCGGGCCTCTTGAAAGGAGGCTTCCGGGCCTCTTGAAAGGAGGCTTCCGGGCCTCTTGAAAGGAGGCGTCTGGGCCGCTGGAAAGGAGGCTTCCGGGCCTCTTGAAAGGAGGCTTCCGGGCCTCTTGAAAGGAGGCTTCCGGGCCTCTTGAAAGGAGGCTTCCGGGCCTCTTGAAAGGAGGCTTCCGGGCCTCTTGAAACCCGGCTCCTGAGCCTCTTGCAAGAAGGCTTCGGGCCTCTTGAAAGGAGGCTTCCGGTCCTTTGAAAGGAGGCTTCTGGCTTCTTGAAAGGAGGCTTCCGGGCCTCTTGAAAGGAGGTTTCCGGGCCTCTTGAAAGGAGGCTTCTGGGCCTCTTGAAAGGAGGCTTCCGGGCCTCTTGAAAGGAGGCTTCCGGGCCTCTTGAAAGGAGGCTTCCGGGCCTCTTGAAAGGAGGCTTCCGGGCCTCTTGAAAGGAGGCTTCCGGGCCTCTTGAAAGGAGGCTTCCGGGCCTCTTGAAAGGAGGACTCCGGGCCTCTTGAAAGGAGGACTCCGGGCCTCTTGAAAGGAGGCTTCCGGGCCTCTTAAAAGGAGGCTTCCGGGCCACTTGAAAGGAGGCTTCCGGGCCACTTGAAAGGAGGCTTCCGGGCCTCTTGAAAGGAGGCTTCGGGGCCTCTTGAAAGGAGGCTTCCGGGCCTCTTGAGAGGAGGCTTCCGGGCCTCTTGAAAGGAGTCTTCTGGGCCTCTTAAAAGGAGGCTTCCGGGCCTCTTAAAAGGAGGCTTCCGGGCCTCTTGAAAGGAGGCTTCCGGGCCTCTTGAAAGGAGGCTTCCGGACCTCTTGAAAGGAGGCTTCCGGGCCTCTTGAAAGGAGGCTTCCAGGCCTCTTGAAAGGCGGCTTACGGTCCTCTTGAAAGGAGGCTTCCGGGTCTTATGAAAGGAGGCTGCCGGGTCCGCTCGAAAGGATGCTTTTGAGCCTCTTGAAAGGAGGCTTCTGGGCCTCTTGAAAGGAGGCTTCTGGCCTCTTGAAAGGAGGCCTGGGTCTCTTGAAAGCAGGCTTCCGGACCTTCTGAAAGGAGGCTTCTGGGCCTCTTGAAAGGAGGCTTCTCTGCCTCTTGAAAGGAGGTTTCTCAGCCTCTTGAAAGGAGGCTTCTGAGCCTCTTGATCGGAGGCTTCTGGGCCTCTTGAAAGGAGGCTTCTGGGCCTCTTGAGAGGAGGCTTCCGGGCTTCTTCAAAGGAGGCTTCCGGGCCTCTTGAAAGGAGGACTGGGCCTCTTGAAAGGAGGACTCCGGGCCTCTTGAAAGGAGGACTCGGGCCTCTTGAAAGGAGGACTCAGGCCTCTTGAAAGGAGGACTCCGGGCCTCTTGAAAGGAGGACTCGGGCCTCTTGAAGGAGGACTCCAGGCCTCTTGAAGGAGGACTCGGGCCTCTTGAAAGGAGGACTCCGGGCCTCTTGAAAGGAGGACCTGGGCCTCTTGAAAGGAGGACCTGGGCTTGAAAGGAGGACCTGGGCCTCTTGAAAGGAGGACTTCGGGCCTCTTGGAAGGAGGACTCCGGGCCTCTTGGAAGGAGGACTCCGGACCTCTTGGAAGGAGGACTCCGCGCCTCTTGGAAGGAGGACTCCGGGCCTCTTGAAAGGAGGACTTCGGGCCTCTTGAAAGGAGGACTCCGGGCCTCTTGAAAGGAGGACTCCGGGCCTCTTGAAAGGAGGACTCCGGGCCTCTTGAAAGGAGGACTCCGGGCCTCTTGAAAGGAGGACTCCGGGCCTCTTGAAAGAAGGACTCCGGGCCTCTTGAAAGGAGGACTCGGGGCCTCTTGAAAGGAGGACTCCGGGCCTCTTGAAAGGAGGACTCCGGGCCTCTTGAAAGGAGGACTCCGGGCCTCTTGAAAGGAGGACTCCGGGCCTCTTGATAGGAGGACTCTGGGCCTCTTGAAAGGAGGACTCTGGCCTCTTGAAAGGAGGACTCCGGGCTTCTTGAAAGTAGGTCTCCGGGCCTCTTGAAAGTAGGACTCCGGGCCTCTTGAAAGGAGGACTCTGGGCCTCTTGAAAGGAGGACTCTGGGCCTCTTGAAAGGAGGACTCTGGGCCTCTTGAAAGGAGGACTCCGGGCCTCTTGGAAGGAGGACTCCGGGCTTCTTGAAAGTAGGTCTCCGGGCCTCTTGAAAGGAGGATTCCGGGCCTCTTGAAAGTAGGTCTCCGGGCCTCTTGAAAGTAGGACTCTGGGCCTCTTGAAAGGAGGACTCTGGGCCTCTTGAAAGGAGGACTCTGGGCCTCTTGGAAGGAGGACCTGGGCCTCTTGAAAGGAGGACTGGCCTCTTGAAAGGAGGACTCTGGGCCTCTTGAAAGGAGGACTCTGGCCTCTTGAAAGGAGGACTCTGGGCCTCTTGAAAGGAGGACTCCGGGCCTCTTGAAAGGAGGACTCCGGGCCTCTTGAAAGGAGGACTCCGGGCCTCTTGAAAGGAGGACTCCGGGCCTCTTGAAAGGAGGACTCCGGGCCTCTTGAAAGGAGGACTCCGGGCCTCTTGAAAGGAGGATTCCGGGCCTCTTGAAAGGAGGACTCCGGGCCTCTTGAAAGGAGGCTTCCGGGCCTCTTGAAAGGAGGACTCCGGGCCTCTTGAAAGGAGGACTCCGGGCCTCTTGAAAGGAGGACTCCGGGCCTCTTGAAAGGAGGACTCCGGGCCTCTTGAAAGGAGGACTCCGGGCCTCTTGAAAGGAGGCTTCCGGGCCTCTTGAACGCTTCCGAACGTGTAGACTCTAAATTTTAGTGCAGGAGCATATTTTTAACATATCATTCAACATTTTGCCGGTTGTGGAGGAAAGGATTTAATAGACTTTGAGTTACTGATCGCCATGCATATTATGTACAAGACAAAACTTAAAAAAAAACACATGTATCAAAACTTTATTAATAATTGTAGATCAAAATTGCTTAAAAGTCGCCATTATGCATTTTTGTCCGAGATATCCCCTGCGCCCGACGAAGATACCCCCAGGGGTACATATACCTCATGTTGAGGACTACTGCCTTATAGAAAATAATCAAAGTACAAATGAACATGTTGAGTCATTGCTTCTTATTCTTTAAGTGCAGAACATTCGTGATTTATCATGACCTCATCATAATGAGTTTTTGATTATTGAGATCAAACTTGAACACGTCAATATTTGAAACTTAATTCCATCTTTGATTTGTTTCGCGACCCGCTCATCTTCTTCTACCACCTCGCAGCTTAGTGTTCATTAAGCACTTCCACAGTTATTAACTGCGAGGTTTCTAAGCCAAGTTACCATTTCTGTATTTCTGTGTCGCTTGGTATTACTCAATAAAGTATCTTTATTGAAATCAGCAATCAAAAATCGTTGCATAGCTCTTTGAGCTTTATGTCTTTTAGATAAATTCGACCCTCGGATTCAAAAATCCTTGCTGAATTTTTGGAGAGAACGGAACAATAATGCTCGAAAAGTAATAAAAGATGCCAAAGAACAAAGTTGGAAAACATTTGTGGAGGGTGTTAACATACACACCTGCTCTTCAGAATAATGAAAACGGGTAAATGCTTTCCAAGGTAGATTTTTGAATACGAGAACCTGTATTAAAACCAATGGAAGTATTGTGGATGAGACTGTTACGGTATCAGAGGGTTTAGCCAACCATTACGTGTAGGTCCTATCCTAAATTTGTCACATGTTGTGGATATGCATGCATTTTGGCTTGCATTGCGTTCAGTTGAATCCCGAATTTGTTTATTAATTTTCAACAATTGCATAACGTCTGAATAGTTTTGTTTTCGACCAGGAGATCATTACTCTACATGTAATAACCGCAGAAATAGAACAAAATATTCCCGAAATGTCACATGTTATTCAAATGAAGCTATACAAACTCTGCTTTAATGTCTTATATCCTATCCAGATTTCAAGGTTAATGACATAATAACAATTATCTTGATGTCAAAATTCACTTATCTTATTTTTATTTCATATGATATCACGTCAAATACTTTGTAAATGCTTTAATCTGAATAGGCAGTCGTAACGATTTTCATGAGTATTTTTATCTTATGCAATAGTTAAAAAATCTAGCTAGCTGATGCACTCTTAAAATAGTATTAAATTTAAATCAAATAATCAGTTAAATAATCAGCATTCTAATGTGGACAATGCATGGAGACGCTTAGTACATCGTAGGTTAGTCCCACTAAAGCTTTTGACTCGCTTAAATGTTTGATGTTTCATCCAAATGTGTTAAATTTCAGTTTACTCATCTCCCTATTTATAAATCGTTTGACTGTTCTTGTATCTAGTTCAAGCAGTTCCTAAAACAATTGTTTGATGCTAATAACAAAAAGCCTCGCGTATAAAACATTATTCAAAACAATTAATGATGTTTCATTAGTGCAAAACTGCCGGAAGCTTATCACAAGGTTAGAAGAAACAAGTCAAATATGTTCTATTTTGCTTCTTCAACTGACAGCTACGATAAAGCAAAGACGTTCTTCATATAGCTATCAAACCACACACATGTGGTCGGAAGGCAGATCCCCTTCGCCAATACGTAATCCAGCGGTGACCTTCAATCCATGAGTCAATTGTTTGCTGGTGATTGTTTTCAAACCTTCGCTATACCGTGCCTCCTCAATCGAACTGAGACGCCATGAGACACTCCCATCACAAAACATCCATTATCTAGTCATTCAGTCATTCAGTCACTCAGTCAAGTCCGTCAAGGAGTTCCTTCCTTCCAAACCCAATTGACCCACATACCTTTTTTTTTGTCATAAATACTAAAAAGGAAATCATCATTACGAGCAGTGTGTATGTGTTGTGTTCAAACAACGCCTTCTTGTGGCTTCGGATAGCAAAATGATCGTGACATGATGGGCGCACCAAAACGGGAATTGCGCTGAAGGTGAATAATGAAGACCCGAGCGGCTCACTCACCCGATGACGAAGACAATTGCGAATTGCGACCGACCAGATTACGTCCAAATGCCGAAGCAAACCTTTCATCGGTCAATGCGTTTTGGGCTTACCTGTAATTGAGAGAAAAAAAAGAAGAGGTTTTTAATTGCCGGCATCAAACTGACACAGTGTCATTAAATGTTTCAGTTATGAGTCAAGGTGAACACATGATGATGGTGCAAAATTGCAAATGATGGTAAATTATGGTTTCCCAAACTGTTCCAAAGTGGAACTGTTTAGTGTCAGATCAGAGGTAATCTCGAGTAAGGTAAATGGTTCGTTTGCGAAAGACTTAACAGACACTATAATCCACAAAATTGTATAAAATTTGAGAACGATCTAAAAGATTAACTACACTTATCAGATTTTAGTCTGTTATCTTGCTGGCAAGTTCTGAAAGACAAATTAGTATAAACCTTTGTACCATTATATTAGCCATTGTCACCATAAACTTGAAATAAAATTGTTATTTAATTTGAAAGCATGCAGCGGAGCAGTTATTTTCTTTGATGCGCGAAAACCAAGGTTAATGTTGCTATTATGAATCTGATGATTATGTCTTAACACTTAAGCGGAGCTTACCCATGCGTTTAAACATGATTTAAGCTCTAAGCGGTGGTGAATAAATTGGCCCCTAATACGCTATGTGGTTTGTTTTCACCTGCTACATTGATACTCTCAAATTGCAACGTTTTACTCGTTGATTTGAGTTCGAACCCATTTGACCTAAATAGGGGCCGAAACCCTCGACACTCAAACTACCATACTAATTGCAATTTCCAAAAACGAAAGAGCTTCACACCTTCGGAGATGTCATTAAACGCTGCCAATTTGGTACTCCACAGGCAAATGCGGCATTCTTTAATGACTTACCGGCCAACCATGAAACCACAAAAGAAGGAGTCGCAACCCTGCGGGGACGTACTAACATTCGGCGTGCTCACGGTGGCGTGGCCACTCTAGCCAATCTGGCGACACTAGCGATGCTTTAGAGTGATTGACATTCCGCAGTGCCGAAAATTGCACTGCGACGAATTTGGTCACGACATTTTGACTTGATTTTGAGTCAACATTTTTGAGTCTCTCCTGTGATTTGGAAACCCTTAAGGCATTTAACTGATGGTGGTTGAGTGTCGGCAAATTCGTTAAGAGAACAAACTACGAGTATGTGGTGACCTCTAGTCTATTCAAAAAGTTTGAATGCTACTCAAAATATCCTTTCTAAACATTAGAGGGGCGCATAGGAAAAAAAATAAACCCAATTCACGCGGAAAAATAGTGACGCGAAAAATTTAATTGTTATTTGCAGACATCGTTCTTTTCTAACAAGTTGGCTTAACAGTTATACGAGCAATATAAATTGCTGAAACTTAGGTGATAAACTTTACAAAAAAGGGCTGCTTTTGACTTTTCAATGTACATTGTTTTCCGTGTGAATTTAGTCAACTTTTCCCTTCTGTGTAGATGTCGATAAACTGTCCGAACGATCACAGTCTTGCTGGCTTGCTGGAAATTATTACTACCACGCTGAGGGACTCTACATATGCCGACCTACTCATCTTTTTTTATTCGATTTTGTGTCAATGCAGCTCGGAAAAAAGTATTCGCGGATTAGCCTAATACTCCAGAGATTGAAGACGATGATGTTATGAAGGTGAACTTTTCACGTTAGTGCGGTGGAGACGCACGGTACTCGAGGTTTATAGTTTCGAATCCCCTTTCTCGGTACCGGTAAACCCCCCGGTTCGGTTTACAAAATGCTAAAAATATTTTTCGTCGCAATTTTATCGTTTTCGTTTCGCGTCTCCGGATAAACAAATTGCCAGTGCCGGTTAGCAATACGCGCAATCCGCAATGGAGTTGACCGATGGCCACTGCCACCTTTCACGGGACCCGGGGGGCTTCAGTGAAGATGATGTATCGAATCGACGCGACGGGGAATACACTGGCAGACGTTTGTCATATTATATGGACACGAACGATAACGCAGGACCGCTCGAAGTTCTACAGTTCTACGACTTCAAGGCAAAAACGGTCCGTTGCCCCAGAACCCGTTCATCTTCCGTCTCTTCGTCGAAAGTTTCTTGGTTGACTGGAAACTTGATTGATGGAACCTTCGCAGCCACATCCTCTTCCAGTAGCTGCCAAAAATCTTTGAACACCCCCTGAGCAGAATTCCGATAAATAAGATAAATAATTGTCTTGTCTGCGAACGCTGCCAGACGACTAAATTCTGAAGTAGCTGAGCTGCAAGGAGTGAAAGAAATCCACCCGAAAGGACTCGTTAATACCCCACCCTCATCCTGACCCTGGCTGAGACTACGGTCCCGGACTATTTCGATTTCAGTTGGACTTAGTGTTCGCACGCGTAGCTACTACTGCGACCCGACGTGGTACTACCTGTGTTGGGAGTTTGGGCACACCATCAAGTGGTGCGCTAGTTCCGACCAACTGTGCGATGGTTGTTGAAAAACACAAAAAAATTCCACGATCGTGGCTGTATAGTCGAACTCGCCAGCAGCCCGTCCCCAATGTGTGGACTAGAGGCCTTGATAAGAGAAACACGGAAAGAAAATGTAACTCTGCCAAAACTGCAATTAATCTTCTAAATTAAAGAACACCACATGAAAGAGAAGTGGTTTATTCAGGTAAAATTTCACATACCGCTATTTAGTATGTTTATATCACATGACAATGTAATCAAACAAACAAAGCAATTACATTTCATAATCCGTCAATGATTTGCATTTATTATTGGAAAGAAATATAAAATGTATCCAAAATTTGATCATTCATAAATGGTATTTAATCGAATTTATCCGTTTTCAGTATTTGAGCCGAAGTTTTGGTTGCTTGACAGGTATCTTGCTCGATTGGCTGCTGTTTTTTTACGGTTCGATTGGCGCAAGATACCTATTTGCGTTTCTCTTATCAAGGCATCTAGTCTGGACTAGCCATATTGCAAATTTTACAAATACAATGCCCATCGCGATGAAAAAATGCCCGGCGAACGTAAAGGAGACCTGAATTCCACGTATCTGGGTATACCAAGGCATCCCATATTCCAATATGCTCATGCCCGGCACGAAATCGAGCTTCGGTCTGGTGCCAGCTAAGGGGGCTCCTACGCCAAAGCAGTCTTAATCAGCAAAGAGTAGGCGATCGAGGAACTGAAAATGAACATCGCTAGACAGTAGGAGGAGAATCACCGAAAGAATACCGAAACTGAAAAGTGCCAAGGTCTCTCCGTAGTCGGAAATTGATTTGATTACATGCAGAAGCATGGATGCATCAATCGAAGAACATGTTCAGAAGATCGTCCTTCTTACCTACTCGATGAACAAGCTGGAAGACAATTCAAGGACCAAATCATCGAGAAGCTAAGCGAAATAATCTGGACGAACTTCTCCGGTACAATGGACACAAGTCCATCCCAATAAACACCGAAGCAAGTGACTCCAGAAACAGCGGGAAGTCCAACTAAACGTGGACCGACGTGCAATGCAGACAAGAAGGGCCGCGCGTAAGTGGTTTACTTGGGTAAGTCAGGCTTTAATAATTCGTTTATTCCTAGATTCAAATCATATTTTCTATCCATTGCGATAGAACACTCAACTCCAACAACTACACGCGAAATACTGATCTGATATTTCCAAACGCGCACTTGTTGCTCAAACTGCAAAATATATACCGACCAGCGGACATCGCAACATGTACCCTAAAGAGCCCCAATGTCTTTACTCGCAAGCCTAAACAACGTCGCAATCCCCGGATAGCAGGGGTTTCGTCAGTGCGGAACACCAGCCCCAACTGCAGGTGGCGGACAACAATTCACACCTAGACTATTGCTGCCTTCTCCAATAGTTGTAGGATCTTGGCCCGTCACCACCATCAGTACCTGTCTCTTCCCCTACAACCTATTCAGGATTCACCCAACAAACCGGCCAATCACCACCCTAGCCTTGCAGTGGCACATCCACGGAATCCTGCACAATTATAGCTCCTTGGTGAACGGAGCAAATCCCGTAATCATTGCTTTACATGACTTCCACCGTACAACTTTTCAACGTCGTATCAAAAGCCGGTTTAATGGTTTTGAATTATGACTCACCCACTTTCCACGTAGTGGAAACGTAGAGTCAGCTGTCAACATCTCAGCCGCCTCGATATCAATTGTAAACCGAGGTAGCGACCCCATGCTGATATCGGTAGTCCTTGACAGCTTTCCAGCCGCACTGACTCGGAGACCCCGATGGTTGTATGAGCGCGTCGACTAGAGCGACTTCCAAAACATCATCGACAATTCTCTAGACGAGAAGCCGCCCAACAGAATTACCGAGCTGACTGCCGCCATTCTCCGACCAGTTGAAGATAGCATCCAGAGCAAGTGCAGAAAACTCTAAAAAGGGCGAATTCGCGTGTCGCCCCCCGAAAGCCCGGAATTGGCAGTTCTCCGATCTACCTTCCAAAAAAGCAGGAACAAGTGCCGCCAGACCTTTTATGATGCAAAAAAAAGTCGTGGGCTAGCTTCCTTGACGGTATCTTTATCAAACAGTCGACATCCGAACTGTGGAGACGTATCGAAGCGCTTGAAGGAAATCACCTTATCCAACACTCAACGGCCGACCGTTTTCAGAACCAATCGTTTTAGGAAAGTACCTCGACCTCTTCCACGAAAAGCTCCCGCATCCTGCCTCTGTAATATTTGCTTTCCAGGTCCCTCTCGACAGCGGTAAAGATTTCAACGAACTGTTTTCCACACACAATCTGGAATTCGTTCTGCATAAAAGTAATGGGAAATCCACTGGGTGTGATGAAATCGGCTACCACATGCTGAAGCGCTTACCAGCTTGCCTCACTGGAAGGCATGAACAACGTATAGATGGCTGGCACCTTTGGGCAGTGGAAATCCAATCTGGTGGTAACCATCCCAAAAAGCAGCGGCTCACCCTATGAAGCCGGAAGCTGTCGGTCGATTGCTGCATAGGTCATGGAGCGAAAGGCCAATAGACGATTGACCGATTTTTTTGGAAAGCTCCAGTCTCCTGGATAATAGGCAACATGCTTCCCGCACCGGGCAAGGCACGAGCATCTATTTTGCGGCTGGGAGCGCCAATCACCACAAACAAAGGGATTTCACAAAATTCGTGCGAAGAGAATTGACTTAATCTTTTCGAGAGACAATTCACCAAAATTCCGGAATTATTGTTTTTGTTCCATTATGAGAAATATTTATTTATTTTTAATTAGTAAATAATAATCATCATCTGATATCTGATGCCTCAATGACTATAAGGATAAAAATGTCCCCTAAATCTAATCATTATACGAACATGCATTCAGAAAACATAAGAAATACATCAATACAATAAAACAGGACTTAGCTATCTTCAGTTTTTGTGTTAATTAGTGCGAAAAGTCGTTGTAGACTGTAGAGCAAGCTGGCGATGGAATAAAATCAAAGAGATGGAACACTGGAGGAGAAATTCATCAAAAACACTAATGTAAGAATATTCTACAATTTTTGTATAATGAGTTTCTAGATTTCCTGAAGAAGAATTTCTGTAAAATATCTAGGGAAATTTCCAGAGAATTCTAGAATAAAGAATACCTGGGTTGATAGGAAGGGGTGTGCTGCAGTTCTTCGGATTTTTGGTAGAATAATTTCCCATAATTTTTTAATGGGCAAGTTTCCAGAATTTCTAAGAAAGGAAAATCCCAAAATGATTGGAAATCAGTTTCCCAAAATTTATGAAACAGGAATTTCCTAGAGTCCTGGATTGTCCAGAATTCAAGAAAAATGCTGTCTGCAGGGGGTCAAAGTTCCTGAAATCCTTGGAGGATGAATTCTCCATAATTTCTGAAAGGATAAATGATCAGTATTTCTAGAGAAGGTATAACCCCGTTTTCTTGAAATGCGATTTTCTCCGAATCCCAAAAAAGGAATTTTGGAAAGGGATTTTCTCAGAATTCTTATAATGAGAATTCTCCCGAATTATTGGACGAGTCTTGAATCCCCAGAATTTCTGCAAAAAGAATTACTTGTGGCGGAGTTCCCAGAGTTCCGGGAGTAGCAATTCTTCAGGAAGGGTTAACTAAAAAGGTATCAGGAGGATTTTCTAGTTTGATACCAATTATGTAAAAAGGTATTCAATAATATGTCTAGAAATGCTATGCTGATCATCGTATCGAACCATCTGAAGGCACATCGCATCATGTCTGACAACAGTTACAAAATCATATTTCTGTAAAAACGATTGCATTTCTGACAAATTAGTGGCATAGTAAAAAAATTTCTTTGTTGGAGAGTTTGTGTTCCACGTCTTTCAAATACAATGATCCAGCATGTTTTCCTTTTCTAAGCTTCTCTTGAGCAAGTAAAATATAAAGCGCAACGGATCGGTTTCCAATTTTAAAGATAATTTGAAAAGATTCATCCCTACCGCTGTAGAAAAAATACACATCCCAGTTCATACATGAATTGTCTGGAGTATAAACCTCGAGCTCCTTTAGTCGTTTATGCTGATTGTGGTCCAATGATCACTAACAGCATGTTCAATTCTAGAAGAAACGGAAAAAGCATGTTTCATTTCAAAAAGAAGATAATTGATCTTTCATTACCCGTATAGACCTTAAGGTCTACAATACACCTAATTCTTGGGTAGTAATGGAACACATGTTGAAGGTATGTCAAATTTGATTCATTAATCGCTAGGAATATTGGTATACAGGCCGGAAGATATTAGATTACGCGTGGAGATCTGTAAGCCCCAACTACAACAAATTCTTGACCTGAAGACCTGAAACAAGTTACGATACCATATTTAATTAATTATGTAATTTTGATCCTTGGATTGTTATAGTTATGTATCATATTTAAAAGAATTCGAAAATAAATTACATAAAAACAAGTTATCTGAATGAACAATATTTTTGCATCCTCCGAACAAGTGATGTTCAAAAAAGTTTGTTCTTTTTAGCGGCGCAGCCGAAATTGTATAAGGGTTTAAACGGAACTTTTCTTCTAACAAATTGAAGGAGGAGGAAGAACTCCCAAAACCTCCCCCAAGCTACGGCACTGAAATTATTTCAACGGCGCGCTCAAAATCCACCGGCGGCGCGGTCAAAAAATTGCAGCAGCGAGGCGGTCAAAAATAGTGGCGGCGGTGGCGGCGGTGGCGGCGCATAAAAATCGTCGGCGGCCGCAGCGACGCTCTGCTCCAGTGCCCACGTCCACCACCTAAACGAACATGTCCCTTGATCCACGGACCGCAACTATAAACCCCTTTAAAACTGACCTCCGCCATGATGAAAGGGCCTCTCCTGTACTGCTAGCCATACGTGACAGGAAAAATTTTATATTAAAAGAAATAGCAGTCAAATATACCTACAGATGTACATTTAGACCTCTTTATGTTTTCGAAGAGTATCAAAAATTCAACAGGTCCGCCCAGAATCACAATTCTTATGTTAAATTAAGCTTTCAGTTAAATTTTCAGCAAATTTGGATGAAATTTCAAGTGAGCCACCTTGTCAATTTAGTCAATTTAGTGTTTTTCGGTTATTTTCATGTTTCAAAAACAATCTAGACTAGATGTTTGTATAAACAATGAAGATTAAGGATAATCAGGAAAGTGCTGTCGTCGTCGTCTTCGGTTTGCTAGATCAGGTTAAACTTAAATTAGATCTGTAGCAGTTGTTATAATGCTACCTATAAGAGAGGATTTTCCTTATAAATTATTTCCTATACAAACACAAATAAACAAACAGAATAACTATCATTGATTGAAACCATAGTAAACGTGTTGGTAAACTCGCAGCTTTGATTAACGCTGTGGGGCATGTGTGAAGGTGGCCCTTCCTTTATACGTATTTTCACCAGTGCATAAGAAAACCATTATGAGGTCGAATGATTATGAACAATGGGATAATTAAAGGCACATTTGGTCATTACCTTCGGAGGCATTATTCATATTTTCGTTTAGTGATCAAAATCATTTAATTATTTAAACAAGAAAAATCTAAGTGGGAAAGGGGGTGCTTTAGTTTTTCTTTTTACTTTTTTCGTTTCAGAGAGCGGGCAAAGGCGCTTAAACCTAGGCTTGTTAGCCAGGTCAAATCTAATACCTTCGTCCTATCCGAGGAAAATAATAACGAAGCCAGGATAACAGAATGACATTAATTTCTTAGCAAAGTCACTTGCAACGTCTTTCCACAATCTTTGTATCATTTGCATCCACAGATTACCCCGGGGTCAATGCGTTGGTCCTGGAAGCGGTCAGAACCGTCAATTGACCATTTTATATTCATACTTCGCTTCCTGATCGAAAACCATGAAAAAAGAGCCGTCGAACGACTGGTTTTTTTGGTAAAACTAAAATGTCCCCTTCCACAGGTTCCCCGGGGCCAATCCGTAGGTCCTGGAAGCGGTCAGAACCATAAATTGACCATTTTATATTCATAGTTCGCTTCCTGATCGAAAACCATGAAAAAAGAGTCGTCGAACGACTGGTTTTGGTGCTAAAACTTAAATGTCCCCATTCACAGGTTCCCCGGGGACATCCCAGAGACTCCAGGATCCGTTTATTCTATTGGTTTTTTATTCTTGACACATTAGAGGCCTTCTAGAATAAAATCATAGTGGACGATCTATCAAAAAGCGAGATTCAAATGAAGTTGTGGCCTGACCCCTTTGATAAGTATCGATCGGAACCGATTATAAAGAAATGGCCATATCTCACTTGATTCTGGTCCGATTCCTAATCTCAATATATGGTTCCAATCAGCAAGAGCCCTACATCATTTGTGGTTACTAATATTATTCAATTTTTAACCACAACTTCTCCTAATATCAACCTCAAAATTACGGTTTTGAACCTACCTCCAAACCACCCGGAATATCTCCGGAATCCGGTGGCCATAGTCGGTTCCATGGACATACCGTCAAACTGCATTAATTTTCTAGTTCGGCCATGCCCATTGTCAAAATCGGATGATAACTAAGATAGTTACAGCACATCTAATTTTACCCAAAATTTGCCTATCCTAATTATTTTGTCCATCCCCTGTATTTCCACCAGTGGAAAATTGGTTTAGTGAATTTGGAGTTTTTTTGTGGAGAATTTTACTCCAAGTGCGACAGTGCCGCGAACGTAGGCAAGCAATCAAGAATAGCAAATATCACCATCCACTAGTGCGTGATTTTCATCGCCATTGTGCTCTGTCTGGTTAACTGATAGCACGGACCTACCACGCCAACGTGGCTCCTGGGCTGGACCTTTTGCCGTCAGTGCCGGCTGATTATAGACATTCAACTGACCGCCTACGAGAAGCTACAGAGCTCGCTCTCATTGTATTTGTATTTTATTCATCGGACTGTGTTGTCTACACGAAATTCTTAAATCTAATGGTGGTCAAACAATAAAAACATTAAAGGCGGCCCATGTTGAAATCAAATTCATCAGACACTTCGTTGAAGCGATGGATCATGGCGACAATGGAACTGTTTGCAGCATAGTTAGTAGCTTGTGGATCCTCGTGTAGCGGCGCTCGCGCTCGAAGCGTTCGGACAGGTGTGTATAAACTGATCCTCGACAACAACTCAGGAACATCGTATTCAGATGATAAAAGCTTGACAACAAAACACACTGAGCCACATTCCACCGTCATCACATTCCATGAAAGGTGACGCAAAGCATATTGACGAATCTTTGTTAGACACATAGAAAAAAATAATAAAAAGTAATCAGCGTGTAAATAATGAAGACGTGGAAAATTACACTATTCTTTGCGTACATGGATCTTTTTCAACAAGTTCGCCCTAAATGTATGCAATTCACATAGCATTATGACACATATTCGTATAAAAAGTGACATTATGCAATACAAATTGCATACATTCAGGTGATAATATCGTTTAAATTTGCGCTCTTTTTGGCATTCCCTGTGCATGTTGTAATGTGCAGTTGCATGTAAAATTCAACAACTTTTTCTGTCTGTGCAGCTTCGAACCGCTCACTCCATACAGCCTGGTAGGGATTCCAAACAACAGATGCAAACTATAGTATTGAACGTACCAGAGAGCAGTACAGTGCTTTGGAACACAACGGATCTTGGAACTCATTGGAGATTTTAAACATGAACCCAAGCTGGCGATTGGCTCTATCGATGGTATTTGAGAAGTGAAAGCTGTAGGTAAGCTTTTAATTCAAAACAACTCCTAGGTCTTTAACATAATCAACCCGTTGAAGTGGAGAACCAGCAATACTGCAGTCAAACTGGATGAAATTAGTCGTTCATCGGAAACTTATGACACAGCACTTAGGAATGCTTAGAACCATCATTATTCCGAGTACACCAGCCATGGAAGATTTCAAGAAGGTTCTGTACTTCATAGCAGTCAGTGAGGTCTCGAACAACTACATAAATTTCACGGTCATCGGCAAACAACAGCAGTATTCGTCCACGTCGCAGAATAAGAGTTACTTACATCGTTCATGAAAGGCGAGAATAGCAATGGTCCAAGGGTGCTACCTTGTGGAATTCCAGAAAGGTTCGGGAAACAGTCGGACGAATTGTTTCCAATACTGACCGAAATTTGGCGTCCAACCAGATATGATCTGAGTCAGGCGCATAAAGCAAAAGAACAGCCCATTTTTTATAGTTTTGCAAGCAGCAAGTCTTGACTAACTTTGTCGAAGGCAGATTTGAGATCGGTGTAAACAGCATCTATTTGGAATTTTTTACACATGTTCATTTCCACAAAGCGGCCGGGAAAGAAACCTTGCGGACAGGGGCTGTTGTGATTCTTGCAGGAAGCGAACATTCTATCGTTCATCAGCGACTCGAACACTTTCGACTTCACTCCGAGTGATGTAATACCACGGTAGTTTCTCACATCACGTTTGTAGCGTTTCTTGAAAACTGAGAACATAGTAGAGCATTTCCACATCACAGGAAATTTACTCTGCTGGAGGGATAGGTTTAATAGTAGACAAAGTGGAACAGCTAGAATATCAGAACATTTCTTTAGCACGGCCGATGGAAGAACGCTACGTTCAGGAGAAAAGGATGATTTGATCTCACGCATCGCTGACAGAACTATTTCAACGTCTATATCAAAGACATCCACATCCACTACATTGCTAGGTACTCCACTCACAGTGTTTAGCGAAAAGGCTGCATTTCTCCTTAGTATTCAGCGTAATGTGGTTATCGACAAAAATACTTGATGGCAGTCCAGTTTCTTTCCTTTTAGAAATCACGAAAGACCAAAACTTCTTAGGGTGTCGTTGAAGATTTTGTTGCGTGAAATGAAGCCATTAATGCCATCCGTCGTAAACTATCCCGAGCAGCACAAGTCAGACAAAAATGGTTGCAGCAACTTGATTGTGACTGAATCCGGTTACATATAAGTTGCAGTAACCTATGTGGAATATGTGTGCTGCTAGGGATGTCATCTGATAGGCCACCCCCGACCGCCATTCGTACTCAAAGTCACTCCATCGCCGACTCTACGCTCCTGCTAGTCAAGCCTTCCCAGCCAGCGCTGTTCCTCAGCAGATTAAAATCCGGCCGCCAATGAACCACTATCCAAGCCATTCCTGACCGACGCCGCCGTCGTCGTCCACCGACAGGACCTGATTCTGCCGCTGCAAAGCCCGTTTCGGCACACTTCGCCTCTACGCTCCTGCCAACCAAAACTTATAAGCCATCCTCAGCCGGTCAATATCCGGCCGCCAACGAGCCAGCACCGAAGTTATTCCTCGTCGAAATCGCTGTCGTCCTCCAACAAGCCTTCATTCTGTTGCGGCAAAGCCCATTTCAGCACATCACGCTACTGCTGCCTCCTTCCAGCCACAAACACTGCAAAGCTTGCAGTAATCGAAGCTATCTCTTGCTGTTGGCCGTCCTTCAGTCACTGCCATTCCCACTTTCACTGAAGTTTTTGGTCGCTATCAACAACTGGCCGCTGTGCGAACGAGCTTTGATAGTTTTACCTCCATAACCATCTTTTCGGCGGTATTTCTCGTAGAGTTAGTAAATGTACCGTCACTCTTAGCCATCGAATAAATGATCGAATAATATAAATTATTTTACTAGGATCACTCCAATCAACGCCCTGGTATTACTAAAAAAGAGGCCTTGCGAGCCCACCCTAGAAGCTGCTGTTGACTGTAGACCAGCAGCGTAAGGCTTAGGCCAACTGGGACGTAGCAGGACTCCCGGGGTCAAATATTTCAATATGCCATGTGATCTATTTTTCTCTGCAATCTGTTTAAATCCAAACGAGATGAACCAGCCTTGTGCTGCAAATCTCGTTAATAAAGAAATGAAAAAAAAACATACATAAACATGAAATGATTGTACACTTAAACATTCAAAAATAAATTGATTTTATTGCCATAAAAGAATAAAATTAAGAAAATCACTTGTATATAACAAATATTAGTCAGAAAAGCCTTCAAATAGTGGTTCATCGTCGCTCGAAAGGTAAAACGTCATTGAAGAATTGTCGTAGCAGCTTCGGTATGTCTTTTGGTTCACTCCTTTCTGATTCAGTGAGATTGCGCTTTTTGCTTCGATAGTGCGACCATATGCGATAGAACTTGGAAGATTACATTTTGATGTGCCTACAGCCTCCGAAGTTTCTTCACATTTTGTTAAACGTTCAGAAGAATTTCCACCAACAACTTGAACGTCAGAGCTATTCTGTGTGATTGTACTTTCCCTTGCTCCAGTGAAATTATTCTCGTCATCAGATCTAGCAAAACATTCATTCTCTCCATCGACACCACTGGTAGGACTGATGGTCTTTGAATCAGTTTCATTCTGTGATTCCATTGTGTAGGAGTTAGGATCGATGACGACAGCCGAGACACCTTTTTTTTGTAATCTAACTGATCTGCGTTGTCCGGCTTGCATTTTGTTGTTCATGTTCGCGACTTTCTTCAAATTTGACGTTGGTTAGATCAATGAATAGATTTCCATGGCAAACTGAGATTGTCATAGGGCTCAGATTCTGATACCTTATAGAACTTCCAGTTCAGAAAACTCAGCTTGAAACCTGGGATCTTTAAACCAAAATAATAACTTCATAGGTACATATTTAAATTCATTATTTTATTGCTTGTTTTATTTTCAGCTGCTACAAGTAGATCCATATTCAATTGATAGATAACTTTTAAAGAGCTACATGCAATAGTGATGCATACGACTGATCTTTAGATATTCACGATGCAGCGATAGACCATCACAAGTCAAACAACTTATTAGAAGTCCCTACATACATTACATCAAGACTATAAAAGAGGGGTGTTTCTGAATTAATCGTTTCGATTGCAGCGTTGTCTAGACTCTCGTCGCTGTTAGAATTCTAGAGGAGGTTTCACTTTAGTTTAATTACTGTGACTAGACTGCACGGACACCAAGCAGTTGACTGTTGTTGCACACAAGCGGGACGAACAATCTTAAAATCACGTCTCAACTTAATGAACCCGAAGTATGTATTGCAGCTAATTTGAGCAGGATCTTGATTTGTGAATTTTTAATGGGTCTTGTCTTAGTAGTTCGAGAATCACAATTAGCTTCATTAAAATATTTTGGATTGATTTGGACAGGCATTTTCCAAGCACAAAACCGATCATTTCCAATTTAACATTTAGTTATTCATAGTTCCTACCTGCAAGAGTTAGTCGATATCAAAGGTATTGTATAGATATTCCAATGAACGGAGAAGAATGACTTGTTACGGCATGGTAGCAGTTCGATTACGTGTCAACTCATCACGATTAAACACTACTTGTTACGCAAGAAGTATGGCTGGCGCTGATTAATGAATACGATAGAGGATTATTACGGCGGGTTCACAAAAGTCATTCCAGGGAAACGGAAACACCTGATGACTGAGATGATGAGCAGCAATCTCGTCTAAAAATATCATGTAAAACTATTGCAGAGCGCTTTACTATGTATCAATGAGATAGTGCACTTATGGTTCATTTCTGGTCTAGTTATAGTTTTGTGACAATAATCTGATTCCAATGTAGCTCGTGCTCTACTTCGTTTCAGTTTCCAGTTGCAATCTAGTTCCAATGTCAATAATTTCATTCGAGATCTATTTAAGTTGCAACTGAGCTTCAGTTCAATTTAAGCCCTGTTTCAATCAAAGTTCAGTTTAATTCAGTTTCTGTTCCACTTGCATTCTCAATGAATAAAACTGTTCATGGGCATTACAAGTTATATTATCTACCAAGAAGGAATTGACACCTGTTCTGTAATTAACATCACCTCATCAATAAAGTTATCATGTGCGCCATGGAATCGAGCAAAATGTTGCTTCCAGTCACCGCAGTAGACGACAATGTGTCTGAACGAATCGTGTCATGGAGGAAACACTCACGCACCTCTAACTGCTTTAACTGTGAAACATGTTCCTAAAATTCTATACTTTTGCACACTGAAAACTTTGTGATAAGGTTTTTACAACTGCGTTTTGTGAACTAGGTATATTTCGAAAAACATTTCAGTTACAAACTAATAATTCTTTCGATGGCGGAACGCAATAAAGAATCTATTTTTCAACACCATGAACATTTCAGCCGCTTCTCTCGATAGAGACAGCGCACTCCACCATATACTTTAAAGGGAATGCAACGAATCACGACCCGTCGTCGTCTCGAGATCTTGAAGTTCTATCTCTCGCCTATTCAACTCTCGAACTCGCAGACAGGTCGTGCCCTCTGCGTGTGTGCACTTATTCTAGGTGGGTAATGAAATAAATCTGCGAGTGCACTCGAATGCGGTTTGACGACCATTTATCATGTCGGGGCCACCACATCACTACTGGATGATGCCGCGGACGCAGACAAGCTGGCTGGCTGGCTGGCTATGTGGGCAGGAAGACACGATCGATCTGGACAGGGTGCGGCTAGAATATGGTATGATCGGATCGAACTTAGTAAGTCAGTCGGCGCAGCAAAAGAGAGAGATGTCCTTCGAATGGAGTTGCGTGTTTGCGTTCATGTTGCTGATGGTGTCATTCATTCCTTGACATTCTCCCAGGGTTGAATCCTCCGTTTCCAAATAAACAATGTTGTCCGGAACCATCCGTTATCGTTTCGGCCACCCACATCCGTCGAGAACAAATTTCCCACAGAATGTAAATTTCCATCATTCGCATTCGTACGGCAACGCGCCATCATTTTCGGTGTTTCCGCATATCTTAAGTGATTGTGGGTGCGTGAGTGAATTGATCGTAAATCATTCGAGTTAACGCGACTTCGGACGGAGACATCTGGCCGGCAGTGATCATAATATTTACCATAAGTGGCAGTCGCGGGCATGAGCATCACTCGGCCGCGTGCCGGAGAAGTGGTCAGCCCTGATCTTGATCTTTCGATCGCGGTCATCAGCGTCGCAGCGAGATCCATCCGATCAAGGTTCCCGCTGCTCCATGTGTCCGTGTACGTACAGCCGCCACTATTATGCCGATAATGGCGATGATGGTGTTCGATATTTGTTTCGGTCGATTCGTTTATCGACTTTGCGACAATTACCGAGTGCAGTGGTCGGGTTCAATGTGTTTGTTTGGTAATGTTGTAAATTGGAAAGGAGTTCAATATTTTTATTACCTACTAATTAGTTCCACCTTGTAGGTTAAAGAAATCTTGGTAGATTAAACAAATCTTGATTGAGATACATCTGCAAAGTTGGACATATGATGTTTTCAAAAATTATGCTAGATATTAGTAAAAAATGAGCAGTTCCAAGTAGCTCGAAGTTGTTTCCATCCTGCTCGTTTTTTTTTTGTCAACAAATGGACATGAGCAGGACAGGTAGAAACTTCGAGCTCCTTCAAGCTCTCATTGGACAGCACTATTATTAAGTATGAGCAGGCTTTGAATCCAAAAGATCTATGTATACTAAGTCTCTCACTCACCATCTCTCTATAAATATACGATATGTAACATACCGCGAGAGACTTTTTTCACAAGCTGTCATGATAAAGAATAGATTCGGGAGGCTATGCCTCATGATAAATTTCTTTTAAAAAGCTCTGGTTCTGGTTCTGAAGATGCGTTCTAACTTGTTCTACACAGCTGTACGGTGCCCAACACAAAAAGAGCGAGAACAAAGCGAAAATCATCACCTCTATGTGGGAGCTGCCTATCCGATTCTGTTTTGTCGCACTTGTATACAAGTTTGATCAATTTGTTATCATGGCTTGCTATGATTCGGAAAAGTTTTGCCTTTTTTTTTATCGTTGTTCGTTATCTATTAAAAGCGATTTCCGTAAGTTTTCCCTCAGTGAGGTAATTGAAATCTTGACTATTGAAAAGTTAAATGAATCCTGAACTACTGACGATCACTTTTTATTCAGTTCCAGATCAGTTAAAGTTCAATTTTATTTCTCTTCACTTCAAGTTCAGTTCCAGTTTAATTCCAATGTAGTTCTAATTAAGTTTTAGTTCCAATTCATTTCCAGTTCAGTTCAGTCAAAGTTCAGTTCCAGTCCAATTTTATTTCTCTACAGTTCCAGTTCAACTCCAGTTCAGTTCAAGTTCAGTCACAGTTCAATTCCAGTTCAGTTCCATTTCAGTTCCAGTTCAGTTTCAGATCAGTTCTAGTTTAGTTCCAGATCAGTTCCAGTTCAGTCACAGTTCAGTTCCAGTTCAGTTCCAGTTCAGTTCCAGTTCAGTTCCAGTTCAGTTTCAGTTTAGTCCCGGTTCAATTCCACTCCTCTTCGGTTTGAGTTCAGTTCCAATTCAAATTTCAGTTCAATTTCAATACATTTCAAGTTCAGTTCTAGTTTAGTTCCATTTCAATTCCAGTTCAGTTCCATTTCAGTTCCAGTTCAGGTCCAGTTCAGTTCCAGCTCAGTTCCAGTTCCAGTTGAGTTCCAGTTCAGTTCCAATTCAGTTTCAGTTTAGTCCCAGTTCAGTTCCACTCCTCTTCGGTTTAAGTTCAGTTCCAATTCAAGTTTCAGTTCAATTTCAATACATTTCAAGTTCAGTTCCAGTTCAGTTCCAGCTCAGTTCCAGTTCAGTTCCAGTTCAGTTACAGATGAGTTCCAGTTCAATTCCAGTTCAGTACCAGTTCAGTACCAGTTCAGTTCCAGTTCAGTTTCAGTACAGTCCCAGTTCAATTCCACTCCTCTTCGGTTTGAGTTCAGCTCCAATTCAAATTTCAGTTCAATTTCAATACATTTCAAGTTCAGTTGTAGTTTAGTTCCATTTCAATTCCAGTTCAGTTCCAGCTCAGTTCCAGTTCAGTTTTAGTTCAGTTTCAGTTGAGTTCCAGTTGAGTTCCAGTTCAGTTTCAGTTCAGTTTCAGTTTAGTCCCAGTTCAGTTCCAGTTCAGTTCCACTCCTCTTCGGTTTGAGTTCAGTTCCAATTCAAGTTTTAGTTCAATTTCAATACATTTCAAGTTCAGTTCCAGTTTAGTTCCATTTCAATTCCAGTTCAGTTCCAGTTCAGTTACAGTTGAGTTCCAGTTCAATTCCAGTTCAGTACCAGTTCAGTACCAGTTCAGTACCAGTTCAGTTCCAGTTCAGTTTCAGTTTAGTACCAGTTCAGTTCCAGTTCAGTTCCACTCCTCTTCGGTTTAAGTTCAGTTCCAATTCAAATTTCAGTTCAATTTCAATACGTTTCAAGTTCAGTTCTAGTTTAGTTCCATTTCAATTCCAGTTCAGTTCCATTTCAGTTCCAGATCAGTTCCAGTTCAGTTCCAGCTCAGTTCCAGTTCAGTTTCAGTTCAGTTTCAGTTGAGTTCCATCGGTTTGAGTTCAGTTCCAATTCAAGTTTCAGTTCAATTTCAATACATTTCAAGTTCAGTTCTAGTTTAGTTCCATTTCAATTCCAGTTCAGTTCCAGTTCAGTTTCAGTTTAGTCCCAGTTCAATTCCACTCCTCTTCGGTTTGAGTTCAGCTCCAATTCAAATTTCAGTTCAATTTCAATACATTTCAAGTTCAGTTCTAGTTTAGTTCCATTTCAATTCCAGTTCAGTTCCATTTCAGTTCCAGTTCAGTTCCAGCTCAGTTCTAGTTCAGTTTCAGTTCAGTTTCAGTTGAGTTCCAGTTGAGTTCCAGTTCAGTTTCAGTTCAGTTTCAGTTTAGTCCCAGTTCAGTTCCAATTCAGTTCCACTCCTCTTCGGTTTGAGTTCAGTTCCAATTCAAGTTTCAGTTCAATTTCAATACATTTCAAGTTCAGTTCCAGTTCAGTTCCATTTCAATTCCAGTTCAGTTCCAGTTCAGTTACAGTTGAGTTCCAGTTCAATTCCAGTTCAGTACCAGTTCAGTACCAGTTCAGTACCAGTTCAGTACCAGTTCAGTACCAGTTCAGTACCAGTTCAGTACCAGTTCAGTTTCAGTTCAGTTTCAGTTTAGTCCCAGTTCAGTTCCAGTTCAGTTCCACTCCTCTTCGGTTTGAGTTCAGTTCCAATTCAAGTTTTAGTTCAATTTCAATACATTTCAAGTTTAGTTCCAGTTCAGTTCCATTTCAATTCCAGTTCAGTTCCAGTTCAGTTACAGTTGAGTTCCAGTTCAATTCCAGTTCAGTACCAGTTCAGTACCAGTTCAGTACCAGTTCAGTACCAGTTCAGTTCCAGTTCAGTTTCAGTTTAGTACCAGTTCAGTTCCAGTTCAGTTCCACTCCTCTTCGGTTTAAGTTCAGTTCCAATTCAAATTTCAGTTCAATTTCAATACATTTCAAGTTCAGTTCTAGTTTAGTTCCATTTCAATTCCAGTTCAGTTCCATTTCAGTTCCAGTTCAGTTCCAGCTCAGTTCTAGTTCAGTTTCAGTTCAGTTTCAGTTGAGTTCCAGTTGAGTTCCAGTTCAGTTTCAGTTCAGTTTCAGTTTAGTCCCAGTTCAGTTCCAATTCAGTTCCACTCCTCTTCGGTTTGAGTTCAGTTCCAATTCAAGTTTCAGTTCAATTTCAATACATTTCAAGTTCAGTTCCAGTTCAGTTCCATTTCAATTCCAGTTCAGTTCCAGTTCAGTTACAGTTGAGTTCCAGTTCAATTCCAGTTCAGTACCAGTTCAATACCAGTTCAGTACCAGTTCAGTACCAGTTCAGTACCAGTTCAGTACCAGTTCAGTACCAGTTCAGTACCAGTTCAGTACCAGTTCAGTTTCAGTTCAGTTTCAGTTTAGTCCCAGTTCAGTTCCAGTTCAGTTCCACTCCTCTTCGGTTTGAGTTCAGTTCCAATTCAAGTTTTAGTTCAATTTCAATACATTTCAAGTTTAGTTCCAGTTCAGTTCCATTTCAATTCCAGTTCAGTTCCAGTTCAGTTACAGTTGAGTTCCAGTTCAATTCCAGTTCAGTACCAGTTCAGTACCAGTTCAGTACCAGTTCAGTACCAGTTCAGTTCCAGTTCAGTTTCAGTTTAGTACCAGTTCAGTTCCAGTTCAGTTCCACTCCTCTTCGGTTTAAGTTCAGTTCCAATTCAAATTTCAGTTCAATTTCAATACGTTTCAAGTTCAGTTCTAGTTTAGTTCCATTTCAATTCCAGTTCAGTTCCATTTCAGTTCCAGATCAGTTCCAGTTCAGTTCCAGCTCAGTTCCAGTTCAGTTTCAGTTCAGTTTCAGTTGAGTTCCATCGGTTTGAGTTCAGTTCCAATTCAAGTTTCAGTTCAATTTCAATACATTTCAAGTTCAGTTCTAAATTAGTTCCATTTCAATTCCAGTTCAGTTCCAGTTCAGTTTCAGTTTAGTCCCAGTTCAATTCCACTCCTCTTCGGTTTGAGTTCAGCTCCAATTCAAATTTCAGTTCAATTTCAATACATTTCAAGTTCAGTTCTAGTTTAGTTCCATTTCAATTCCAGTTCAGTTCCATTTCAGTTCCAGTTCAGTTCCAGTTCAGTTCCAGCTCAGTTCCAGTTCAGTTTCAGTTCAGTTTCAGTTGAGTTCCAGTTGAGTTCCAGTTCAGTTTCAGTTCAGTTTCAGTTTAGTCCCAGTTCAGTTCCAGTTCAGTTCCACTCCTCTTCGGTTTGAGTTCAGTTCCAATTAAAGTTTCAGTTCAATTTCAATACATTTCAAATTCAGTTCCAGTTCAGTTCCAGCTCAGTTCCAGTTCAGATCCAGTTCAGTTACAGTTGAGTTCCAGTTCAATTCCAGTTCAGTACCAGTTCAGTACCAGTTCAGTTCCAGTTCAGTTTCAGTTTAGTCCCAGTACAATTCCACTCCTCTTCGGTTTGAGTTCAGTTCCAATTCACATTTCAGTTCAATTTCAATACATTTCAAGTTCAGTTCTAGTTTAGTTCCATTTCAATTCCAGTTCAGTTCCATTTCATTTCCAGTTCAGGTCCAGTTCAGTTCCAGCTCAGTTCCAGTTCCAGTTGAGTTCCAGTTCAGTTTCAGTTTAGTCCCAGTTCAGTTCCAGTTCAGTTCCACTCCTCTTCGGTTTATGTTCAGTTCCAGTTCAAATTTCAGTTCAATTTCAATACATTTCAAGTTCAGTTCTAGTTTAGTTCCATTTCAATTCCAGTTCAGTTCCATTTCAGTTCCAGTTCAGTTCCATTTCAGTTCCAGCTAGGTTCCAGTTCAGTTTCAGTTCAGTTTCAGTTGAGTTCCAGTTCAGTTTCAGTTCAGTTTCAGTTTAGTCCCAGTTCAGTTCCAGTTCAGTTCCACTCCTCTTCGGTTTGAGTTCAGTTCCAATTCAAGTTACAGTTCAATTGCAATACATTTCAAGTTCAGTTCCAGTTCAGTTCCAGTTCAGTTACAGTTCAGTACCAGTTCAGTTCCAGTTCAGTTTCAGTTTAGTCCCAGTTCAGTTCCAGTTCAGTTCCACTCCTCTTCGGTTTGAGTTCAGTTCCAATTCAAGTTTCAGTTCAATTTCAATACATTTCAAGTTCAGATGCAGCACAGTTCCAGTTAAGTTAAAGTTCAGTTCTACTTCAAATAAGTTTTACTTCAATTCCAGTTCAGTTCCAAAAAGTTAGTTCCAGTTAAGTTCCAGTTCAGTTACAGTACAAAATCAGTTCCAATTAATTCCAGTTAAGTTCCAGTTTAGTTAAAATTCAGTTCTTTTTCCTTTCCAGTTAATTTCCAGTCAGTTCTAGTTCAGTTCCTGTTCAGTTCCAGTTTACTTCTGATACACTTCTTCTTCTGATTCACTTTATTTCTGTTCAATTCCTGTTCAGTTACAGTTCAGTTCCAATTCAGCTCCAGTTTAGTTCCAATTAAGTTTCGATTTAGTTCCAGATCAGTTTCAACTAAGTTTCAGTTTAATTCCAGCTCAGTTCCAGTTCAGTCATAGTTCAGGTCCAAATCAGTTCCAGTTCTAGCTCAGTTATAGTTCAGTCCCAGTACATTTCCAGCTCCGTTCCAATTCAGTTTAAGTTCATTTCTAGTGCAGTTGCAGATTGGTTTCAGCTCAGCTTAATTTCAGATCCAGTTCAGTCGAGCCGAAAAAGTATGAAGCACAGCAAACTGGAAGTGAATCTGTTGATCAACAGCAGCAGAAGATCCAGCTGCATTATCCGTTCATTTCTAGTGCAGTTGCAGATTGGTTTCAGCTCAGCTTAATTTCAGATCCAGTTCAGTCGAGCCGAAAAAGTACGAAGCACAGCAAACTGGAAGTGAATCTGTTGATCAACAGCAGCAGAAGATCCAGCTGCATTATCCGTTGCGGGAACATCATCATCGTTCCATGGATTTGACGAGTGGGAAACTGCAATGGGTGACGCCACATGAAAGCAGTTGGAGAATGACATTAGCATGTCCGTGCCCACGAAGGCTTGGAAAGCCTATCACTGTCCATCTGACCTGTCTGTGTCAACTACCTACTCATCCAATTTCACGCAGACTACCAAGATAATATACTACTACTTACCGTCGTACAATAGGTATTCGAGAAGAAGAACTAACCGTAGCCATGCTACTATACAATTTGACAGTAGCTTTTAGGTGAATTTCGTGACGGAAGAGTTCACCAATCAGGGTCTGCCTTTTTCTGCCGAAGAAACCGCAACCAAACTGCTGCAAAAAAGTTCCGCGACGAATGCCGAGTTGTTTCGGTGCGGATTTGGAAGAGTAAGGCGCTGAGAAAAAAAAAAATGCAGATGGATGATGTCTATCGTGTTTCAGCAGTAAATCTTCGCGTGGCTGATTTTGGCGTCAGTAGCATTGACGTGCAATTTTCTTACGAAATTTAGATTTTCTGCATGTGCGGTACGCAAACCCCTCTCTTCTGTGAGGTTCCTGGATAGGGCTGTTTTAGGTAGATCTACGTCCTCGTTCTAGTTCACTTGGAGCTGGTGTAATTGGTGACGGCTTTACGGAAACAAATACATACCCATAATCATGAATTAAAAATCATGAAAATCATGAACTTGCTTTTGTCTTTATTAGCGAGACTTTCAGCCCTAGGCTGGCTCGTCTCGTAGGAAATCAAGAACAGTTATACTTCTAACACTCCGTTCCCAAGAAGCATGAACGGCTGAGAAGTAGCACGCCGGACTCTCACTCAGTGGACTCGAGCTCGAGTCCTGTGTTGAACTTTTTTTTTAGTTCCAGTTCAATGGAATGGATTTCTTTTCTACCCGTGTTTTATTCCCTCCGAGACGGCGGCGTGCTTGACCTTCGGTAGCCGGTACCGTTGGTGTCGGCTCGATGGCTCCGCCTTAAGTAAGTAACATTTCATAACGTCGAAAGCAACATTTTTCACTCCAATAAAAACATATAGGAATTAGCTGTTTCTAATGGTTATAAACTTCTTAACGTGGAAAAAACCGATTTTTCATAACACGGGATCATTCACATGGATAATTAAGGGTCCAATTCACTGTAGCAGATATAAGAAAAGTTGCGAACATAAATTGTCAAGTAAATAATTTTGGTTACGACCATTTGAAGTTGCATCGCAGTGTTTACTTTTTCGGTTCGCAGTGACTGGTTCGCGATGACTGGTTCGCGATGACAGTGCGTGATCTCTCATGTTTCGGACAGCAGAACGATCGCGTGGTCGGACGAAATATTGTGTTCTGCAATGCGCGGCCGGTAATAAAAATAATCAGTTCAGTGCGTGATCTCTCATGTTTCGGACAGCAGAACGATCGCGCGGTCGGCCGAATTATTGTGTTCTGCATTGCGCGGCCGGTAATAAAATTAATCAGTTCAGTGCGTGATCTCTCATGTTTCGGACAGCAGAACGATCGCGCGGTCGGCCGAATTATTGTGTTCTGCATTGCGCGGCCGGTAATAAAATTAATCAGTTCAGTGCGTGATCTCTCTTGTTTCGAAGCGGGCTTGGTAGTCATATGGCTACTGCTTCTGCCTCATACGCAGGAGGTCGTGAATTCAATCCCAGGTCCGTTCCATTCTCCTACTTTGTATCTTTCTCTTTATTTCTCATGTTCTAGCAATCGCTAGAACTGGAAATGGACTTCCATACCGTTTCCATTACTATTCATATACCTTCAATTTGAGTATTCTAACAGTAATCTGCTAGAATTGGAAATGAACGTATAGAGCTCGTTTCCTACATCCAATTAGAAGTTCCATCAGTTACCTTCTCCTATCTATCACATTGTCAGCTCGTTAACCAAGACGGACCTCTGCCTCTCCAATCTAACCCAGAAATTCCAACAAATTCCGCATGAACTCGTGGCAAGTGCAGAGGTATATTCGGCTTGCAGTGGGCGAGTGATTGCATCATCATTTCCTCCCCCATCCCTACATTGACTTGCATTCTGACGTGGCAGGCGCCAGTATGACCTAACAAATGAGATCACCAGTACTTGTACATTGAAGATGTGTGCTAGTCCCAAGCAAACATCTGTTGGTTCCCTGTGCAAGAACAGCTAATCTGGTCATAATGGAGTAGCAACTACGAGCAGTCAATCAAGCTCAAGCTCAAGCTCGCAGTGACTGGTTCGCGATGACATTAGGGTGTACTTAAATAAAGTGAGCTGTCTTCTTTCTCGCAGGTTGAAAGGGTCATCCGCCGGAGACGAGCCAGCCTCGGGCTGAAAGTCTCCTTAATAAAGACACAAAAAAAAAAAAAAAAAAAAAAAAAAAAGGGTCATCCGGCCGAATAGGTCATTTGGCCAATAAGGACATTTGGCCGAATAAGTCATTGCATTGGTCTAAGAGAACATATGGCTCAATAGGATATTTAGCCGAATAGGACATTTGGCCGAAAAGGAAATTTGGCAAAATATAAAGTTTCGTCGAATAGGACATTTGGCAGGATAGATCATTTGAAAAGTAAGAAATGATGAGTGATAAATGACATCTTACTTCTCTCTTCTACTTCACTTTTTACAGTTAGAAGTGAGAAATAAGGAGTGAGTGGTGAGACGTCTCATTTCTCACTAAAAACAAAAATTCAAATGACCCTTTCGGCCAAATGACCCTTCCGACGACATGACTCTTTCGGCCAAACAACTTTCAACCTAGTGGCCTTCGGCCAAATGGCATTCGGCCGAACGGTATTCAGCCAAAAATCCCTTCCCCTTGTAGCAAGTTTTATTTTATTCAAACATAAAGATGCTCAAGCAACATGAAACAAATAACAAATTAAAATAATGCACGTTCTCTCGTGGTGCCCTGTGAAAGACGGCTAGGTGGTTCCCATTACGGGAAATGACGAGGTTTCATATGAGATTTTGGTTCATCAGCCAAATCCCGCAAATATATTTTTAATGCGTATTGCGCTTTTTGTTTACAGCAATTAGTTTTCTGTATTCATAGCTGAGCCTTTTTTTGGGATTCATATCCTATTTGGGCACCTCGAATCAATTAATGCCATTTGGCATCAACGATTTGATGTCTGTGTCTGAAACAAACTTGCCTACTTTCAGGCTTTCCTCTAGAGTCCAGACACCGAATCAACAGATAAAACAGACACAATACAGCACAAACGATTCAGACTCGATCAAATATTTACAACTATTCGAACAAAATAAAATCAACCGTAACACCCTTCAAAAGGGGAGGATTCCATTTCCTCGGAAATATCTTCTGTAATTCCTCCTAAAGTTCCTCCAAGAATTATTTGGAAATTCTTTCGTGGATTCCTTTCATAATTCTTCAGGAAATTCCTTGAAAAATTTCTTCAGAAACTCATTTAGTTTTTTTTTGAAAATCCATTCATGTTGTTATTCGGAAATTCCGTCAAGAATTCATTTATGATTGTTTTTTTAGGAATGTCCATAGAAATTCGTACAGAAGTTAGGAATATTGGAAATTTCTTTAGGATTTGGTTTGGAAGTTCCGTTCGGAAATTCCTTTACGAATTCTTCTACGAATTCCTTTGAATTTTTGTTTTTGAAAATACCAATGCAATCCTTTGGAAATTCTCTTAGGAATACCTACGGAAATTGTTTTAGGAATATTCTTTCAAAAGAAATCCCTCAGATTATTTGATTAGGATTTCCTTTGAAAAGTTTAATTTTTCAGAAATTCCTGTAGGGAGTTGTGCGCAACAGTTGTGGACCCCTCGTCACCGGGTAACGCACATTAAGGACGGTTGAGCCTGGTTAACTGAAACTGTAACTTTTCGAAGACGTCATGCAAATGTCAGTAAATTAGGACAATTTTGGTTGTCATTTGTGATTCCAAATTGTTAGACACACGACACACGTTGAAATTCAATAAATTAAAAGTTAGTTTTGCTTAATTTCTATTAATAAATTACTATCGTAAGTATTGCAAACACATTAAAATTGTACACTCAACACTCATTAAATAAATAGTTTGAAGGACACTTATTTCAACGTAAAAACTTGTTACACGAGGACGGATTTGTGAACGAAGAAGACTAGATATTGTGAGTAACCTAAAACTATTAAAACCTAAACAAAAAGTAAAATAAATAATTTCAGCTTAAAGCTTACTCTGAACTAAAAGGACGAGTTTGCCTTCGAGAGGTCCGAACGTCTCCGTGTCTCCGTAACAAGGACTTTAAGAATATCTATACGGATATTTCATAACCATGTCGAGTGATGAGCCGAAAGGAAGATCTAACCTCAGATCGAGTCAATCTACCGACTCAGTACAGCATCGGTGTATGGTATGCAGTCTCCCGAATGAAGCTGATAGAAAGATGGTCCAGTGCGATGTATGCGATCGTTGGATTCATTTTATGTGCGCCGGCGTGAACGATAGCATCGAGAACGAAAATCGAAGCTATATGTGTGTGGCATGCAACCAGCCTGAGCCGTCCGTGGCATCAACATCCAACAGTGTACGAGAAGCGAGGATTCAACTCGAGATGCAACGTTTGGAAGAGGAGAAGCTACTCCAGGAAAGGTTGCGAGAGGAAAGAGAAAATCAAGAACGGGTCCTGCAAGAAATGACGATACGCTTGGAGCGAGAACGCGGAGAGAAGGCGATTGCGGCAAAGCTTGCTTTGGAGAGGGAGCACATTCAACAGAAGTATAATCTGCTCCACACGCAGCTGAGCGACGACGGAGATGTACGTAGTGTGCGTAGCCGCGTAAATAGTGGCACCAGCAAGGTAAACAACTGGATGGAACGGAATGCACCAGTAACCCTAAGTACCAATCCTGGTAGTAATACCACTGGGCTTACGTTACAGCAAGAGACACGTCACAGTTCTATTCCAAGCACCTCCTTAACTACCACGGTTCTTCCTATCACCACTGCAGCATCCCAAGTCAGCACATCCACTCATGCAGTCAATGCACCCGACATTTCGCTGATTGCTCCATCGAATTGTGTGTCGTCGCTCCCAATATCATTCATGCCAAGTCAGCCTCTATCAGTGCAGTCGTTAATAACACAGCCAACAAATCACATGTCGACTATGTGGTGTTGCAGGAAACCAATACCCGCTCCGTCGACTAACACGCGAGAGAGTGCAATCACAGCTTCTACGTTTCGCCAGACGAGCCATGAAAACAGTCTGTTTGTGATCTCACCAACAACATCCACGACGGTTGCATACGCACAACCTACAGCATCGTGTAGTACGATAGCGCCGGCTTCAGTCTCATCGTATAGTAAACAAACTGCGATGATGCCCACATCAACTCTACCACTACACCCACAGACATCAGCAGCCGAGTATCGCACATCGCAAGCAGTAGTAATGCCATCGATATCTGTGCCGTATGTGCAGCCATCTACGTTTCCTTGGAATGTATCATTGCCACCCCCAGCACACCAGTCTACACCAACAGGCACACCGCCGAGAAGTCAAACAACGAATGGAATGACGGGGAAGTTCCCCTTTCTGGCTCAGCACCGGACGACTTCAGACAACCGTGCATCGCATATAGGGCTAGGTGCTGCCGCGAATTCTTGTTTTGGTCAGTATGTTCCCTCGGTCGGTGCGGTAAGTAATCAACACTGGGGTAATGATTGGCAAAATACACAACAGAATCTGTGGAATTTCATTCCCAACCCTTCAATGTCGCAATCTGTACCACACGCGATGGGATACTCTGGTAATCAGGTATATCAGGGACACATGGGAAATCAAATTAGGATTCCGCCATCTCAACCGTTGTCAACAGGGATATTACAAAGCGGTTGCTCGGCTCCGAACGTTTCGGTTTATCCAACTTCAAGTGTGTTAGGGCCACCGTGGCAACCGTTAGATGGGGCAAATGTGGGACCGAATGCGCAACAGCTCGCTGCGCGTCACGTCGTTCCAAAAGACCTTCCACCCTTTGGTGGAAATCCTGCAGAATGGCCATTGTTTTGGAGCAGCTTTGAAACATCAACGCAAATGTGTGGGTACACTTCGGCGGAAAATCTACTGAGGCTCCAAAGATGTCTGAGAGGAGATGCAAGGAAGGCGGTGAATAGTTTTCTACTTCATCCATCAAACGTGGAGGAGATTTTATCAACGCTTCGCACTCTGTATGGTCGTCCGGACGCTATCATCGGTTCGCTGCTAAATGAAGTCAGGAACACTCCAGCGCCGAAGCCAGAGAAGCTGGAAACATTGGTCAACTTCGGATTAGTAGTGCGCAATCTGTGTGCGCACCTAATCGCATCTGGACAGCACATGCATTTGGGAAATCCGATTCTTCTACAGGAACTAGTGGACAAGCTGCCAGCAAACGTTAAACTGGGATGGGCACTACATAAGCAAACGATGGTGGAAGCAGATCTTCGCAGCTTTTCTGACTACATGAGCTTAATCATCAATGCGGCAAGTAGCGTCTCTAGCGGATTGGGAGAGATTCCCAAACCGGATCGGCAGAAAGGAAAAGCGTTTGTCAACTCCGTACGCGCTGAAGTAGAAGCAGCAGGTAGCTGTAACAAAAGGACGAGCGACTCACAGCCGACAATCAGTCCGAAAGTTCGGCCGTGCGCTGTGTGCAAAATGGACGGTCATAAGCCCAAGGAATGTCCCACTTTCAAAGCAAAGAACATCAACGATCGATGGAAGACAGTTCAAGAAGCTCAACTGTGCAAGCGATGCTTGTATCCCCACGGCAAGTGGCCATGCAAAGCTCCTCCATGCGGAACAGATGGATGTAAGGAAAACCACCATAGATTTCTACACCCTGGATATCCGCGACCTGGCACCAATGTGGGAAATGCAGCTTCTTCGTCATCAAACACTGGAGTCGTAACAGTTCATCAACATTCTCATCAGAAGGTTTTATTCCGTATTATTCCGGTTTCTCTTCATGCGAATGGGAAAACAGCAGAAACCTTTGCTTTCTTAGATGGGGGCTCCGACTCAACCCTGGTGGAAAGTTCTATAGCTTCTGAGCTTGGCATTACTGGGCCGACGGTTCCACTCTGTATGCAGTGGACAAACGGAGTAACACGGACAGAAGATGATTCTAAACGAGTTCAAATGGAGATATCTGGAAATAATTCCATGCGCTATTCTTTGAGTGGCGTTCACACAGTCTCAACCCTAGACCTTCCTCGGCAGACGCTGGATTTCGACGAGCTTCAATCCAAATTTCGTCATCTGAAAGGGCTGCCTGTATCAAGCTACAAAGACGCAATCCCGAGAATACTCATCGGTCTGGACAACACTAAACTGAAAACAACTCTGAAGCTTCGGGAAAGTGGTGGCGACGAGCCAGTCGCAGCAAGAACACGGTTGGGTTGGACTGTATTCGGGAAGTCAGGAGGAACTGAAATTGCATTATCACATCGAGTTTTACACGTGTGTCATCAACCAACAGATGCAGATCTCCACGAATTGGTGAAATCTTTTTTTGCGATCGAGGGAGCAGGTGTTGAGGCAAATGCAATCATCGAATCAAAAACAGAGAAACGAGCTCGAGAAATCTTGGAAGCAACTACGGTGCGTATGAAATCTGGAAAGTTCCAAACAGGCCTTTTATGGAGATACGACAGAGTAGCGTTTCCTGATAGCAAACCGATGGCGGAGAAACGACTGCGATGCCTCGAGAATCGGCTATCCAAAACCCGGAATTGTACGAAAAGGTGCGGCAACAGATGATCGATTATGTCGAAAAGGTTATGCTCATAAGGCCACCATGAATGAATTGAAGCAAACTGTCCCATGGCAGGTGTGGTATTTACCGCTAAGCGTAGTCCACAACTCCAAAAAGCCTGACAAGGTGCGTATTGTATGGGACGCCGCGGCTTCAGTGAAAGGAATTTCGCTGAACTCAGTTCTTCTCAAAGGGCCAGATATGCTGCAGTCCCTACCAACAGTCCTATGCCGATTCCGTCAAAGAGAGGTGGCCATTAACGCGGACATCAAGGAAATGTTCCACCAGGTGTTCATCCGTACAGAAGATCGACAAGCTCAACGTTTCCTCTGGCGAAACAACCCGACGGAACCGATGCAGGTATTCGTCATGGATGTCGCCATATTCGGCGCAACATGTTCGCCGTGCTCTGCACAGTTTGCAAAAAACATCAACGCGAGTGAACACGCAACTGAGTACCCAAGGGCGGCCACTGCAGTCGTTGATAACCATTATGTCGACGACTACCTGGATAGCGTCGATACGGTCGAGGAAGCGACACGGCTGGCAAAGGAGGTGAAGTTAATTCATCAACATGGAGGATTTGAACTCCGTCACTGGCTCTCCAACCGGAAGGAAGTGTTGGAAAAAATTGGCGAGGAACCTTCGGAAGCGACAAAAAACTTCGTTATGGGTAAGGACTGCGGTGCGGAACGAGTTTTGGGCATGATATGGTTACCGCAGGAGGACGTATTTTCCTTTGCTGTTCAGTGTCGATCTGGCCTTGCTCGGCTGCTGGATGGGAGTATCTACCCTACAAAAAGAGAGCTACTCAGCTTGGTGATGAGCATTTTCGATCCGCTCGGACTGGTGGCGAACTTCGTTATTCATGGCAAAGTTTTAGTGCAGGACGTATGGAGAGCAAACACTGGCTGGGACGAAAACATATCTGATGACATCTTTCCGGCATGGCAACTATGGGTTCGATCGCTACGTGATCTTAAACAAATACGTATTGATCGTTGCTATTTTCCGGGCTATAATCCAATGGCACTTGAAACCTTGGAACTGCATATATTTGTGGATGCCAGTATAGCAGCTTATGCCGCTGTTTCCTATTTTCGTATTGTCGACAGTGGCACCATTCGCTGCAGCCTTGTATCATCGAAAACCAAAGTTGCGCCGCTCAAACAACTTTCCGTGCCTAGACTGGAACTACAAGCCGCAGTGCTTGGGACGAGGTTGATGAAGTCCATCACCAACAGCCATACTATCTCCATCAGCCGGAAGATATTCTGGAGTGACTCCAACACTGTGCTTTCCTGGATACGGTCTGACCAGCGAAGATTTCATCAGTTTGTGGCGTTCAGGATTGGCGAAATTCAGGAAGACACCGATGTTTCAGAGTGGAGAAAGGTGCCATCGGCTTGGAACGTAGCGGATGAGGCAACGAAGTGGGGAAATGGTCCGAAAGCGTCTAAAAGAAGCAGGTGGGTGCAAGGACCAGAATTCCTCTACAAAGATGAATCAGAGTGGCCCGAACAAAACAAAAACTGCATCACTTTACGTTCACCAACAGAATGAGTCACAAGAAACTATACGTTTTAGGCGTTTCTCCAAATGGGGAAGATTAGTGCGTGCCGTAGGATACGTTCTGCGATTCTGCAGCAATCTTCATAAGGCAGTCAACAGAGAACACTTGCCAGTTTCCAGAATTCTCAGTAGTGATGAGTTGCAGAAAGCAGAATGGACCATATTCCGCTTGGTCCAGCGTGAAGCGTTTCCTAGCGAATACTTGTTGCTGAAATCAAACCAACAGGCTCCAACCGGTGAATCGAAAGTGTTAGACAAAACTAGTAAGATCTACAAGTTGTGCCCCTTCATTGGAGCTGATGGTGTCATACGAAAGGATGGTCGAATTGGTGCAGCCCCCTGGTTAGCAAGCGATGTAAAATTCCCTGTGATTCTGCCCAAAGGGCACTACGTTACGACGTTGATCATCGACGAAGTTCATCGCAAGTTTGGCCATGCCAATAATGAGACGATCGTCAATGAAGTGAGGCAGAAATACCACGTGTCCACTCTTAGAGCTCTGGTGAAGAAAGTAGCAAGAAATTGTCAACTGTGCAAAGTGAAAAAAGCTGTTCCACAGGCTCCACGAATGAGTTCACTCCCGGAGGCGCGACTTGCGCCATACGTGAAGCCATTCACTTATACTGGCCTTGACTATTTTGGACCACTGACGGTGAGAATCGGCCGAGCTAAGGTCAAACGGTGGGTGGCGCTGTTCACCTGTCTCACAACCAGGGCAGTTCACCTGGAGGTGGCATTCACTCTTTCCACAGAATCGTGCAAGATGGCTGTCCGAAGATTTATAGCTCGCCGTGGTGCTCCGTTGGAAATATATTCGGACCAAGGAACGAACTTCCAAGGAGCAAGGAAAGAGCTCAGAGAACAAATTCGTCGAATGAACGCTGAACTATCAACGTCATTTACTAATGCAGTTACACAGTGGAAGCTAAACCCTTCCTACGATTCACACATGGGGGGGGGGCGTATGGGAAAGGCTGCTGAAGTCAGCAAAAAAATGGGTTGACTGCTATGGAGATCCCCAGAAATGCCGATGAAGATACACTGCTCACTACATTAGCAGAAGTTGAGTCTATGGTGACACGCGCCACCTCACGTACCTAAAGCTGCAGATGATGAAGCACTGACCCCAAATTACTTTCTGCTTCTTAGTTTCAACGAGGTATGCCAACCAGCGGTAGCACCATCGGTGCTGCGATCAAATTGGAACCATGTTAAGGTAATGCTAGATAGATTCTGGAAGAGGTGGATCAAGGAAAATGTACCCGTTATTGCAAGACAGACGAAGTGTTTAGGCGAGGTGCGACCGCTACAAGTTGGCGATTTAGTTATTGCTTCTGACGAAAAGGTGAGAAATAGCTGGAACCGAAGAGTCGTCGTTGGAGTGCACCCTGGAAAAGACGGACGAGTAAGAAGTGGGAACTTCAGCAGGAATTTGTGTACGGCCGGTGACCAAGCTGGCTGTCCTGGACGTGCTTATTTTTGAAGGTATGGCTGAAGTAACTTGCAGCAATACGGGGAGGAGTATGTGCGCAACAGTTGTGCACCCCTCGTCACCGGGTAACGCACATTAAGGACGGTTGAGCCTGGTTAACTGAAACTGTAACTTTTCGAAGACGTCATGCAAATGTCAGTAAATTAGGACAATTTTGGTTGTCATTTGTGATTCCAAATTGTTAGACACACGACACACGTTGAAATTCAATAAATTAAAAGTTAGTTTTGCTTAATTTCTATTAATAAATTACTATCGTAAGTATTGCAAACACATTAAAATTGTACACTCAACACTCATTAAATAAATAGTTTGAAGGACACTTATTTCAACGTAAAAACTTGTTACACGAGGACGGATTTGTGAACGAAGAAGACTAGATATTGTGAGTAACCTAAAACTATTAAAACCTAAACAAAAAGTAAAAATAAATAATTTCAGCTTAAAGCTTACTCTGAACTAAAAGGACGAGTTTGCCTTCGAGAGGTCCGAACGTCTCCGTGTCTCCGTAACAGGAGTCCTTCGACCATTTTTGTACGAAATAATTTAGGATTTTGTTTTGAAAATCTTACTTAGAGTACCTAATTGTGTCAGGAAAAACTTCCAAAACTCCCTTAGAAAAATTCCTTTAATATTTTTTTTATAAATTTCTTAGGAAATTGCTTAAGTAAGACATTTCTCCGGAAACTAATTTAGAAATTTCTCAAGACCTTCGAATTTTCTTTAGAAACTCTTTGGGAATCATATTACTGATGTCTTTTGGGAATTATTCAGAATTTACTTCAAGAGTTCCTTCGGATTTTAGATTTTCTGTTAGGATGTGTCATTGCGACCGGTTATTAGATCTATTGTAGCGTTATGGTCATCGTCATTGCGTTATCGTCATTGAAAACACTAGCGCCATCTGTTGTACAATCTACTCGAAATCATTGGCAACCATGATGAATTTGCGATTGACATTCCATTCCACATTCCACAGACGCAACGCCTTGATCATTCACCTCTGAGGCAACTAGAGATGTCGTAAAATTCCGATTAATCGATTAGTAACTAATCGATTACTCTCGATCCTCGTCGATTACTGAATCGATTAATCATTGGATAGTAATCGATACAAAATTAATCGATTATCACAACGATGAATCGATTAATCGAGGAAATCAATCCAATTGCGACATCCTTATGATGTCGTAAAATCCTGATTAATCGATTACTCTCGATTCCTCTCGATTATTGAATCGATTAATCGTTTGGTAATAATCGATTCAAAATTAATCGATTATCACAACGATGAATCGATTAATCGAAGTAATCGATTAATTTGCGACATCTCTAGAGGCAACGCCACGCGCACAAGCTTTGAGCATTGCTTATTAGTGCTATTATGGTGATACCTTGCTGATGTTTATTTCATACCAACAGTTCTTCCACTTCTACGGTCTATAAACTTCTTATACCTACTTATGTGACTCCATATGCCAAGTTTTGTGACATAAAGTTTGGATCGAATTCAACAGAGCCAAAAAAAAAGGAAAACTTCGCTGAGGATGTTTTAGGTGTGGACAGATCCGACCTAATCCAATAACCCATTCTTTGATAGCATGCTACCATTTGCTGCTGCTAAGGTAGTCTTAAAGCAAGAAAAAAGTGTTTTCTGACACTTTGTTTCCATGTACAATGTGTGGAGCATGATTTGAGGTTATTCGTTCCTAAATTACTTTAATCCCGTAGTTTGGAATACACATGCACATGGGTACAAAATTCATGGTCAAGTTTCCGGAGAGTAAGGCGATAGAGCAAAGCTACTAAAGAATAACAACAAATTGACATTAAATTGATTGTTAATTCCGCCTCTAAAAAAGCGCATACTATGATGTAAAATAAAGGATCGCTTTAGTTGATGGTATTTTCGCGCGTCAAATACTAAAGGGGTTGACTGCTACCGCCTCTGCATGCAGAATCGCGCAAAAAAAAAAAAGACGCGAGAGATGTATTTAATTGGAGTGTTACGTCAGTTTGTCTGTCAAGCTAGAAAATTTGCTAAGGGGTCGTTCAAAAATGATGTCACAGGTTTTAGGGGAGAGGGGGTCTAAGATTTTGTGACAGTACATGTACTAGGTATACAAAAAAGCGTGACAGAGGGGGGGAGGGGGTCTAGAAATCCAAAAAAGTAGTTGTCGTCATATTTGAGTCGCCCCTAAGTAATAAGAACTTCCGTGTGTTCCCCTCACTCATGAAGAGTTAGTGCACATTTAAATCCTTACTCGATTTTATCAGCAGTCAGTTCTGCCTAGAACAAAGGGCACCGAGGTTTTTTAACTGATTACTTGAAAAGTTGATTTCGCTACATACAGTTTAGCCTCAAACGAAGTGTGAAATTCGAGTCTTTCAACCATCTGTTTTATTTCTGAGACTACTGGGCTGTTGATAACGAGGACATAATACGATGATTCCTTAATTACCACAACTTATTTTCCTAGCTTGAAAAAACTACGTTAAAGTGATCAACCGTGTTACGGGGTTCCTTTGGATATTTCATCTGGAAATTCCTTTGATATTTCCGATAGAAACTCTTTCAAAACTTCCTTCGGAGTTTAATGTTTCGTTCTATAAAAAAAACAGAAAAATCTTCCAACAAAATAGCCGGAATAAGTTCTGCAAGAATTTCGGAAGAAATTATGTGTGGTTTTACTAAAAGGAAAAGGAGGTTCCAGAGGATTTTCCAAAATGATCCCTGGAGGAATGTCAAAAGGAATTTCTGTTGAAATTTTCTAAATTATTCCTGAAGCAGATTCATGGAAAAGAAAAAATATCTAAACGATTTTCAGAAAAAAAAAATACTGGGGAAATTTTAGAAATTTTCGAATAAATTTCCAAAAAGATTTTCCAAAGAAATTTCCTAAGGAATTCTCACATGAATTTACGAAGGAATTTCCAACTAAATATTAGGAGAAATACCTTGGAAAATAACTCTGAGAATTCCCTTGAAAGTTTCTTCATGATTATTCAATTTTTTTAAACAATTTTGACGTATGTAATTATACTTTAGGGACAATATTTGATTTGGTGGGTCACGTGCCCCATTGTGCCCTAACTTAATTCCGTCGGTGACCTCAGTGTATTAATAATTTTGTTTTTTTTTTTCTTGTAAGTATACGTATACGTACACTAAGTATACGTGAAGGCTACATATTCGACCAAAAAACAATTACATTTTTTCCCAGTTATGGGGTTGAGGGATAACCGATACAATTTACGATTAATTAATTCTGCTAAACGAAAGCTAAAACGAAAAAACGGGCGATTTTTTATTGGCGCTTGTTACGATTTGGCAGAACCTTGACCATATATTTTCGGAAAATTTTGATTATTTTTTTTTTGAAAATCTAATATTTTTTATATATTTTCTGTATTGATAACTCTCAAATGCGTATTAAAAAATCTCTGAAGAGTGAATTTTTTACCTTATCAACATCTCTTCTCCACTGGGGCCCTCCTTAGTCGTGCGGTAAGATGCGCGGATACAAAGCAAGACAATACTGAGGGTGGCTAGGTTCGATTTCCGGTCTGGTAAATTTTCGGCTTGGAAATTGTCTTGACTTGGTTACTTGGCTTAGAAACCTCGCAGTTAATAACTGTGGAAGTGCCTAATGAACACAAACATATAATGCCAATGAAAATGAAAAAGAAGATAACAACATCTCACAGCTTCAATTAATCGCAGCCCTTCTGGAACGCCTAATTTGTCTAACAATTGCCCGGAAGCAGTACCACCTGACCTAACCTCTTGCCTTACCCTCACGAGCACCAGTAGCAAGCGCACAAACGTGCACAGAGCAAAACTCCATGCACACCGCACCACCACCACCTCCGACCGCAAAAGGGGGCTAATTTGTTTGTTTTTGTCGCTCCGTGACGTCCGCTGACAAGTTGATGCTCTTCAACCAATCTTGTCACCTTCACGCGTGACGGCACCGGACCGTTTGTCCGTTTAATTGCTTCAACGAGTTTTGTTTTCGTGATAAGAGCCTTATCGGCCCAAAGCTGGTCCGTACGGCTTTGTTTGGGGCTTCGCTTCGAGTGTGCAGCCTGGTCGTGAAAAATGGTTCGGTTTGCTTTGCAAATCGTAAACACACACCCGTGTGTGCGGCACGACGCGATGATGGATATGAATATTCGTTATCTGCGCTGCCACTAGCCTAGTCCTAGTGAAGGTGGTCCGGGCTATAATTAGTTACAAGGGGAAGGCTCATTGTAAGTACAATTCATTACTGTCATCAGTTGGTTTAAATTTATAAAATTTCCGGCGTGACCCAGTTTCAGTTGAGTTGTGGGGTGACCGATAAAGTAAATATTCTTGATTTTCAATTTGCCAAAGCCATATCGTGCGATTCAATGCGAAAATAATTTTCTAAATGGAAGTGCAATATCAATTTAGTTCTAAATCAGTTTTGTTTTGTGCGAAATGTGCTTCAAATTTATTCAGCTGAAACTCCAGTAATACTTCAATTATTTGGATTACGGGGTAACCCCTCGACAATCAACCAAACCACGCCAAACTGTAGCATTCTTCCACTGATAGACTGCGGCATTCAATCTATCATAATTCTATCATGTAACACTTGACACGGTATTGTCTGCGCGAGTGTACCTCAAGGCATGTCCCCTGCTTTGCTAATTGTATAATAATTACATGATTTGTTATTGCCATCCAGTAAGCAGCGCAAATCATACACCAATTTCGCCGCAAGATCTAATCTCGTGCACCAGTCCGTATCAACATTCCACAGAAATCATAAAGGCTCACTTTCAGACCCTTCGCGAGTTAAACGGCGCAGCAAGAACCAGCATCATAACAACGCGGTTTATTGGATATGCATTAGGTGGGGGGAAGTGGTTCAATACGTCGCTTGCGACAATATACGACTTCACAAAAAGTTGATTCCTAAATCACACAATTATGCTGTAATCGTTAAAACAGTTGCAAAAATCTGGACGGTAGGTACAGTATAACATGAAAAGGTCAATACGCAACCATGCTTCTCCACATGTGATAGGTACAAGTGACTGTCAGTGACTTTGTTTCAACATTTGCCGATGTTATTTGTTACATTTTATGCCACTCCGCCCCGCTCAACTATGTAGCCAGGCAAAATTACGTAATAACGTATCTCTCCGGTTGGCTTTTCCTTTTTCGCTCACTTGCTCTTGGTTTCTTCGGATCGCAAACTGACCATCGATGGCTATTTATAGGAAAAACATGCCCCGAAAGCGCACGTACGTAGTTGTAGATGATCGACAGACAAACACGCACACAATCCGAACCGGACTTGAAACCAAGCTCGAACCAGTCAGCCAGCGGTGGATTACTGGTTATTGTTTTGGTGGTCCCTTTTTTCCGGCCTTTGGGTGGCGCTCCAAATGATAACGCTGATAGCGGTTTGCGGTCCGCAGTGCGGTCGTTGTCGTGGCTTATGTAAATTTTTGTGGAATTTACTCTCAACTAATCACCGACCAGCTTGGGGAGGCCGGTTTCTGTGCAGAAATGGGATTCTTAGAAGCTATGAAGAAAGCAAGTCGGTCTGGAGTGGTGTAAGATATATCACAGGCGAACAGACGAAACATTTGCTTCAGTCACTCAGTTCTGTCGTCGTTAAACATTGATGGGATTTGGTATAAAATGTATCAACAGACATTATTGTTCAAAGCAAATGAATACTTGTAATCAAATTTATGTTTCGAACTCTATGTCGGCTTGTCTGTGAGTGTGCTTACTGCTCTTCTGGCTGGGCTAGTTCGTTTGATTCGATTGTACAAGCGTAGTGAAATCGAGCAAACGTCATTGATCGTAAACTATTTTATGAATTGCTCTCAGTACCAAGGAACGCTATGATTGGCTATATCGGCTATTAAACAGTTGAATAATGTTCGGGAAATTCAAAGTATGTTGGTAGTAATGTTACTTGCATAGATCTGCGACGGCCAATGAAGTTGTGATTGCTTAACGTACCTGTGAAGAAAAGAATCGGAAAAATGTACGAATTAGTACTGTGATTATATAGACACAGAAAAATGTATTAGTTGGATATAAGTTTGATTTATTGCAACTATCGTAATCCAGTTATTTACTCTGTTCTCTATCTTATTTAGTTTGAAATATGGGTATTGCGCACTTCCTATGGACCAGTACTGCGATTGTAAGTTAATTACTCGATCATTCCAAAAAGAACCTGCAAGTTCTGGAGGACGTCTATCAAACGATATTGAATCTCCTTTCTCTGTTGCATCTGCACATTTATGTTCTGAGCTATGAAAGTATTTGTTTTAAAGTATTGTAACCGTGGAGAGCGACAATCCTTGAAAGTGCGCAAATGATGCAGAATTTGTAAAGCAAAGGTTATCCAGAAATGAGTCATAAGGGAAGTAGTTTTCATATATCTTTAACCTAGAATGACACCAGCATTAAATAAAAGAAAAATAGGATCATTTTCTGGAGTGCGTGAAAGATTGGAGGAGCTTTTTTTTTCAAAGGGAAATATTTGAGCACCAAACAATGCCAATTCTTCACATCTTTGGGGCAGAATTATTTTAAAAAGTGTGTTCGATCATTCCCCGGTTGGCAGTGATATTATAGAGGGAAACAGACTAAATAACAGATATAATTAGTCCAGGAGTTATGAAGTACCGTTTTGATTCAAATTCCGAACACTTAGGCACATTTTCACTTCGGAGGTCCTTATGTCACATGACTTTAAATATCAATAGTTTTCATCGGGTATGGAAAGAAAAGAACTTTCATATAAGCTCTTGATATTTACATTTTATTGATTGTAACTATCAATACTGAATGATATTATTCTGCTAAAATTTGTCTCAAATGCCGAACACACATAGTAAAAATTGTCTCAAATTCCAAACACCACCTTAAATGCACTAAAATGCAAAATTTCAACGTTATCTCATTATTGGGCAATTATTATGTCCTTGATCTGTACGCCTGTCGAGAAAATTCGTTTATTTATACAATAATAACGCAATATTTAAGATAAATCTCCATGTGACGAGTGATCGCAATATGAGTCTGTTTGGGATTTGAGTCAAAAGGGTATTAGTTCTGCACTGAACGGTACTTCATGATCGTCCAAGGTCGATTTACCTGCAATAAATCACACCTATTAGGGCTGCACTTATTAATAAGATAATGAATCCAAAAAAATAGAACAAGAAGGCGAGGTGCACAGCGGGCATGGTGGATCGATCAGGTGGAGGACGATTTGCGGACCCTCTGCAGACTGCGTGGTTGGCGAAGTGCAGTCATGGACCGAGCTGAATGGAGAAGACTTTTATGAGCAGCACAGGCCACTCCGGTAAGTGTTAACCCCTGCATAGCCTCCCTGCATACCGTAAAGCATGCAAAAATAACCATGGGATCATTAAATGCGACTACTCCAGTTTGGTTTGACCGCAGTCACAAGGGGGTCCCAACAATAATGAGTGGTGAAAGTGGGAAAGTGGTTACCTCCAATACATTTTTCAAATCAATATCTTCCATGTAATGTTCATATTCACATATGAGTTTTCACAACATTGTCCAAGTCGGGTGGTTTAATCCACGGAAATAGGCAATTAACTTTGATTGAACAGAATAATGAGTGATTAAAAAAATATTTTTTTTTCTTCAATTTACGATGCGTTAGCTATGGAGATGGTAAACCTCCTTACCAAAGGGGGTTTGGCGAGGTCTCCTCCCAGAGGAACGGAGAGCGGAGTGACGGATGCTGCAACTAGCAGCACCAGAGTCTCCCGGGCAGGGATGTAGCTCTATCAGCACGCGCCACTACCCGGAATGCAGGTGGTCGCCAAGCAATTCGATAATATCATCAAGGCAAAACATCAGTAAGAATCTGGAACAGAACCTTCGGATGCTCTGGCAGGCTGTTCGAGAAGCAAGACAAGATGCTTTTATCAGGCAGATGCTGGGAAGCGAGAAGGCCGACAAAGGTGTCCAAAACGATGCCTTCCCTTTCCTTGGAGGAGCGACTATGGCCCAAGAGGCGATCGATTTAGCCCTGACGGCCGACGAGGAATGGACTGGGTAGGACCTAAAACGGCTTAGGCAGCAATCCTGCGGAGGCACTCAGAGTAAAGCCAAATGACGTGCGAGGTCGTTGGGGGCGGAAGTGGCCCTCCAGTGCCAGCAACTGGACAAGGTCACAAATGCAGACGACGTCGCCTTTAGCGTCAGAGAGCAGTGCGGTAAAGAGGTACAGATTGTAAGCAATTTCATCTTTCAATCGCCAAGAAATGTACATATTTTTCCTTTGACGTAGACAAACGAGCATTTAACAATTGGCCAAGCACTCTAAGGTCGAGGCCATTTGTTTTTCGGATATGGTTGGATAGAGAAAGCCGCACAACTTTCGTGTCAGATTATCCATCATGCCAAGAAGGTCACGATCGTACACGAAGGGAGTCGAGAAATGACGTACTCCCGGTTGTGTCCAAGCCCTTAATCTGAGGATTCACAGAAAACGGACGAAATCGTGACTACTCGATAAGGGGCGATTCAAATATGACGTCCACGATTTGAGGAGGGAGGGGGTCCAAGATTTTGTGACAGTATGCAGTACAGTACACTCGGTATACAAAAAAGCGTGACAGAGGGATGAGGGTGGTGTCCTAAAATCCCAAAAAGTAGTGGACGTCATAGTTGAATCCCCAAGCAACCAAAAGTTCACATTTTACTTAAATTTGTTCCTAACCGAACCAATTAGTTCACTCTTGGTTCACATCGAGTTCCAAGCACCTTAACAGAACTTCAAAGTTCACTTTTGCGCTCCAGACATTCAAAAAATTACTTAAAATACAAAACATCCCATCTTATCCGTACTTTTGGTTGCTTGGGTCACCCCTAAGATAGATGTGTCCGCGCTGGTCTATCGATGTTTCGTTGTGCATAATAGGCTAAGATTAAGTGTGCAGTATACAGTATATATATAATCAAGTATTCAACGGAACGTTCGGGTTTTTAAAAAAACCTATTACTCATTATTACATTTGATTTATTGAAAAGAGAAACGATTACACTTTATTGCTAACACTATCACTTCACTGCGTACTCTGTCGAACTGACTGATTGACTGGTCTGTGTCCTGCATTTAATAACTTAAACTGCTGATCGGGCAATCTGGATGTATCGCTGGGTCAGCATGGTTCAAAGTCCGAATAGGTGCTGATGTAAGTAGGGTTATTGACATAACTCCTCCGGGGGGTGAAAAAGGTCGTCCTCGGCCTGTAAATTACTGGTGTTGGTTGTTCCCTTAGCTTCTGGCTTATGTTGTCCTCTTGATGATCGCTCTGCTAAAAGGTTGTCCTTTACTTTACGTTTTTGGGATGGTTTTTAATTTTGATAATTATCTTTTCCTACGAAGACAAAGAATGACGATGATTATGAACATTACTAAAGTTGAAGATATTCCTCCAAAGATGCTGAATATCCAGGTGTTGCTTCTATATTGTTTAAATTGGATGTGCTCAATTTTCCTCCGGTTTTCGAACAACTGACTTGAGATGAAAGATAAGTTATGTTGCTGTAAAACTGATGTGTTTATTTGTAGTCCAGGGAAGGCTCCGAGAATTTCAGGTGTGTTAATCGTTACTTCGTTGTTTGTAAAGGTGGTGTTCTTTATCCAAATACTACAGTTATGGAAAGAAATGAGGTAGTTTCCATGCAGTGTCCTATTATCTGGACCACAGTTTGATGTGAGAGTTATTTGTTCCGTCTCACTGATCAAAACTTTATCTTCAGAGATCATTTGTGTAAAGCCGTGATATTGCGTGAGTGTATTGCAATGGCTTTGTTGGCCAAAAAATAGGGATTTGACACATCCGGATTCTATAATTCTGATGAATGGATAACGTTGGATGAAATCATTTGGGTTTTCTGTCGAGAAAATATCTTGCCCGGATTTTATGATGTGGGTTGGAATTCCGGTAATTATTGTATTATTCACTAGTAGTGGAGTGATTTGGATAACTTCCGCTTTTGTATCTAATTTTGGGATTCGTAGAATGTACAGCAACATCTCTTGTTTGATGGCGATTTTGGATTCAACGAAATCTAATGCTGCCTCCGGAAATTGTGTTGTAATTCCTTGTTCGTTAATTATGGATTCTATTGCGAAGATCTCTTTTAGTGATAGCAGTTTACTGTTTGCGAGCGATAATCTGGATTTTAAGATGGTATCCTCTATGTCTCTTAGGATATTAAAAGTGGAGTCCATGTAGGCTAGAAGGTTCAGAGCGTCTACTTCCTGAAGTAAAATTTTGTTCATTAAATTGTCCCTTTGGATTATTTCGTTAACGATCCTGGTTATGTCCTCGATGCGTTCGTTGGTTCTTGTGTTGATTTGGATCTGTTGATTATTGTTATCTATTAGCTCGTTCAAGGTACTATTGATGAGTTTAAGGTCGTCTGCATCTGGCGTGCCAGCTATCCATTTGAGTGCCGTTCCGATTGCATCGTATCTCCTAACTCTCCTACTTCTGATTGGTTTTATTTGATAAAACGTATCGAGTAAATCCCTACTTCTCCTAGAGACCAGTTCAAATATTGGAATTTTTGGATCTAATTTTCTTGTTAACGTGTGGAAGTTAAGTACATTCTGTTCTATATTAGTAAGATTTATGGGGTGAACAATTGTTGTAGTTCCAGTCTGTATCCCGCAGTTTCTTAGTTTCAACAAAAGCACTGGATCTGTGTGAAGATTCCTTATTTCCATTTTTGATTCGGCAAGTAGAAAGAGGGCCAGAAAGTGGATGATAATCTGTAATATGTATTTTACGTCTTTAACCGTTTGATTTTATTTTTATTTCTTTTAATATTTCTCTCGTTTTTAAAAGTTCTATGTTTCACATCACAAGCTATAGTTTCTTTGGCGCGGGGATCTCGTTTTGTCCTAATATTTGGGATGACATAAACTGTTTGGTTGTCTTTAATTTCGGGTGGATCTTCTTTATTACAATTTTGTTTTCTTTGTTTAATTTGGGCTTTGTACATATTGATCCTAGCATCCGTAAATAATTTGTTTGCTTTATCAACAATGTCTATTGGGTTGCTATTATTATTATTATTAAAAAGTAGCTCGTTAGGTGTAAAAAGATGTGGCAGAATGAACAGAGTTATTATATAAAGCAACTGATAGTTTGATTATTGATTTTGTTCCTAATTTTCGAATTTATGTTTATTGCTGTTAAAGATTTCAATTATAGTCGAGTGAGCCCTTTCGATCTGACCATTTGCTTCTGATGAAGAAGCATAAGCTAAAGAAGATCCTGTTTGCGTAATAAAATTTCTAAATTGAATTGACTGAAACGTCGTTTCGTGGTCTGTCACAATTAACTTTGGGATACCGAAAGATACAAAGTACTTAGTCAAGGCTTTTTGGACATCGATAAGGTTTTTGTTTTCATGTTGTATAATTGGAGGTGTTTAGTAAATGAATCTATCAAGGAAAGAAAGTTGCATGAATCCATTATAAAAATATCCATATGAACACGTTCCATTGGTTTTTCGGTTATTGGGCGAGGGGAAATTTTTATATTGTACGGCTTACGCTCGTACTTGTGAGCATTACAGACACGACAGGAGTTGATGAACATATTGATAAGCTTGCTCATTTTAGGGAAGTAGTAGGACCTTTTCAATTGAGATATCACTTCCGTTATACCTCGGTGTGCTCGCTCGTGTTCGCTAATAATCAATTGATTCTGTCTTTCTTCGTTTTGTACATCTTCAACGAGTTTAGTTGTAAAAACGAAGTGACCTTTTGCATCAAAGTGTTCTTTGAATGCCTCTTGTATTATTAACATAATGGGTTCAGGGGCGAGAATGGCGGTTTGCTTACCATTGTGGTGGAGCTTCAGGATTCGGTAACGTCTTCTTTAGAAAAGTTAGGTTGTGCCACGATCGTTCGTCGATGATTTTGAAAGAGAGTTTCCTTTATTACTGTGGTTATTCCAGATATCCGAAAAATCAGTTGATTTTTATAGTGGTTGACAGGTCGATCTACAAAATGTATATAAAAGTCATTAGAATCATCTCCACTATGTACTGTTTCAAAATCCGCAGATGGTTCATCTATGTTTTGTTCTCCTTGATTGATACCTGAAATGGAAGAATTTGCATTAATATCGATTTCATTTTGGTTGACCTCTAAAGGGCGTCGGCTTAGGGCGTCAGCAACTACGTTTGCGCGTCCTTCTTTATATTTTATGTCATAATCGAAATTTTCTAGGTCTAATCTCCATCTTAGAATTTTGGGGTTTTTATCTGAAGTTTTGATAAAAGTAAGGGGTTTGTGATCAGTAACAAGAGTGAATTTTGCACCGTAGAGATAGTTTTTGTATTTTTGTGTAGCCCATTTAATGGCTAGAGCTTCTTTCTCGTTTGTGGCATATCGTGATTCCGTGTCTGACAATGTTCTGGATCCAAAAGCGATAGGTCTTTCAATTCCTTCTTGCATTTGTGACAGAACTGCACCTAATGCGTGGTCTGACGCATCTGTGGTTAATATAAAAGGTTTATCGTATTGTGGATAAGCTAATACTTGATCCGTAGATATGATTTGCTTCAATGTATTGAATGCGTTCACGTAATTCTGGTCTTGGAGGTTTAATACTTCGCCCTTTTTTAAATATTTTGTCATATGTCTTGTAATTTTCGAAAAATCTCTGATAAACCGGCGATAGTATCCTGCTAATCCTAGGAATTGTTTAATCTGTGTGTCCGTTTTGGGAATTGGCCAGTTAATAATCTTTTCAATTTTTTCAGGATTTGGTTTCACGCCATCTTCAGAGATGATGTGACCAAGGAATTCTGTTTCTTTCTTTAAAAATTCACACTTGTCAAGTTGTATTTTTAAATTGAATTGTGACAATCTTTTCAAAATCAATGTAAGATTTTTCAAATGTTCCTTCAGGTTCCGTCCAACGATAACAATATCGTCGAGGTACACGTAACATATGGTCCCGATATATTCCTTAAGAATGTTGTTCATGGCCCTCTGGAAAGTGGCCGGGGCGTTTTTTAGACCAAATGGCATTCTAGTGAACTCAAAGTGACCTTTGTCCGTAGAAAATGCCGTTTTCTCCCTGTGGATGGGATCAATTTCGATCTGGTGGAATCCAGATTTGAGGTCCAGTGTTGTGAAATATACAGATTTTCCTAAGTGGTCAAGTATATCTTCTATTTGTGGCATGGGGTATTTATCGTCTATTGTTTTTCATTTAATTTCCTATAGTCTATAACAACTCGTATTTTGCGTTTTCCAGACGCATCTGTTTTTGGCACCACCCATATTGGAGAGGAATATGGACTGGATGAATGGGCGATAATACCATTATCAAGCATTTCTTGAATCTGGTCTTCAACATCTTTCCGGAAATGATGAGGATAACGGTAGCTTTTAGTGTAAACAGGGGCATCGTTATTGGTTACAATTTTATGTTTTATAGCGGTGGTCGATGATAATTTCTCACCTTTCCGTAATAAAACTTCTTGATTTTCGAAAATCAAGTCCAATAGCTCCGCTTTTTCTAATGGCGATAAGTGCTCTGTTCTAATACTGTCACATATTTCTTCGTTACTCAGTTTTGCGTAGATTGAATGGGGATCGGGTCTATTGTTTCATAGTTGTTAACTGTAACCTTGAGGCTTGGGAGTTTTGGAAGTTCCTTTTCGTTGAAATAATATTAATTGTGGTTTTGAAGTTGTCTGCTCTGTATAATCCTGGTTCGACAACTGAGTCTGCATTCAATTTCTGGAACTCTGGAACGAACCAGTCTCCATTGTTTAATGTGTCTACCGTGATCGTGTGGTGGTATACAGGGGTTTTGAAGGGAAATATTTTAAGAATGTTATCTTTTCTCCATTTATAAGAAGTGTCTCGGATCTGAAATTTAATTTTGCCTCATATCTGGCGAGAGTTTCAGCGCCTAGTATGCCATCGAAAAAATAATGAAATTTGTATTCGTAAAACGATAGTGGGGAAGGTGTTTGAAGATATTTAGTTTTCCTTTATGCTTTATAGTTTGGTTTCCCTTGACGTTTTTATAGAAGTGTTGATGGATTTAGGCTGTGGTAAAAAGCCTGGTGAAATGATATTTTTATTAGCGCCAGAGTCAATCAAGAGATTCATAATCCTGTTTGTCTCTGGGTGTTTAATCTTGAGATATGGTAAGTAATTCATGTTTCGTTTTTCAGCTCCGTCTGTATTTGAAAATTTACCGAAATTTCTTGTGGTGCTTCATCTTCGGACTCTGAAGTATCAAGTTCTTGGTTGTTTATGAGTTTCCTATTCAGTGTTAAACGGCTCTTAGTGGATTCCGTTTCCATCGGGGTCGATAAGGGTGTTGTTTTTCTTCTGCAGTCTTGTTTTGTGAATGGGGTTTCTCAAATCTAGGATTCTGTTTGAAATGTTTTGTCTGTTTGGGTTGTTCCGACATGTAGGAGGCTGTTAACTCTTTAGACTTAAATTTGCATAAAAATGCGTACGCGTCTTCAATGTCAGTGGGTCTTGCGGCTTGCGCATACCCAAAGTAAGGTTCCTTAAGGCCGGCTATAAAAGCGGCGAGGCCGTCCTCATCTATGAATGTGTTAATGGCCTGCCAATTATCCTTGTATAGTTGTTTTTGCTTCGCTAAGTTTTTTATGCTTTGCACAATATCTCTTGTTTTCTGGTGATATTTCTGGATTGAAATACCCTCCGTCATTTTATTTTGCCAAAGTTGGCATTTGTATGTAGAAAGCTCTTGTCTGTCCCCAAGAGCGTTAATCAAAATGTCTTTGATATCGTCAAAGTCATTGGGGTTCCCGGCAAGGCAAAGTATGTCTTTCGCCTTACCCGCAATTTTGTTAGTCACAGCAGTGACATACATTTTAAAAAGTGTATCGTCAACGTGTGGCTTCAAAAAGTTTAATGTATTCTCCGCCGTTTGCAACCAAGCAGTCAGCTGTTTGCGGTTACCCTCAAATACTGGGAGTGATTTAATTGTATCCGGTATCTTAAAAAGATAGTCAATGTTCGCCCTCGAGGTTTGTTGCCCTGTGGACGACTCAGCGGATTGTGAGGTGGAAGTGGAAGGTGCTCCGGTTGCATTTCGAATGAATGAGTCGTACTCATTCTGTTTTGCATCGAGTCTATTTATTGCCTGCATCATCGTGTTCAACTGTGCAGCAATTTGATCTAACGGGCTTTCTGTGGCCATGTTAATTTTATCGAAAGAAATATTAAGGTCTTTCAATGGAACGTGTGCGAGATCGGCCGATTCGATTGAATCGTTATCAGAATCGCTGGTGGATTCGGAGGCTGACCGCGTTTTGTTCTTATTCTTCAGTATTTTCCTTGTAACCTGCAAGGCGCTTCTGGCCCTGTTAGGAATTTTAGGCATTAACTGAAACGTTTTTAGAAACACACGTTCTCTAAGAACTCGTGTCGTTTCGCAGAATAGCAATTCTCTCGGAACTTTGCTAATTCTGTTTGGGGAGCGGCTTCTCTAAGAACTGCTGCTAACCCGACGATAAATTGAATTGTCGAACGTGTTACTTCTCTCTAAGAACGAGTAATCGCGCGCGATCAATTTTAATTTTATCGCGATGAAATTCAACTTCCTCTAAGGACGGTTCAACTTCAATACGGTAAATGAAATTGGATGATATTTATTCGTATTTCACTAAGAACATGCGAGGTAGATAAAATCACAAGTTTCGCTTACCTGTTACAATCGTGGGGGATCGCGGTTCTCTGTTGTCCGTGGCGTGCGGTGAAGTCTCGACTCCTAGCACACTCTCGATGACGCTGGATGCTTTCACTATTAAAGTAATCGCGGACCTACTTTAATTCGGATTTACGAATCCGAACTTTTACACTGTTTTTCACGCACTTCGAACAGATACCGGACGGCTGCGCCAATCAAGTATTCAACGGAACGTTCGGGTTTTTAAAAAAACCTATTACTCATTATTACATTTGATTTATTGAAAAGAGAAACGATTACACTTTATTGCTAACACTATCACTTCACTGCGTACTCTGTCGAACTGACTGATTGACTGGTCTGTGTCCTGCATTTAATAACTTAAACTGATGATCGGGCAATCTGGATGTATCGCTGGGTCAGCATGGTTCAAAGTCCGAATAGGTGCTGATGTAAGTAGGGTTATTGACATAACTATATATATATATATATATATATATATATATATATATATATATATATATATATATAAATAGAAAGATTGGCGTATATAACCCAATCTGCATCAATCCCATCGTAGCCCAGCGTGACATATCTCCCCGACGGACGAAGCGTTCCTGGCAATCGTCAACCAGCCAGAAGTGGACCGATCCGTTAGCATACCGTTCCGAGGGGGGCCAGGGGACTTCACGTGAACGAAGTCCACACGTCGGTCCGTCAAACCGCCGGCAAGCAACCGCCATCGCGTCTGCTTCATTGAGGAGCCAATTCTTTTTTCGCGAATTGGGAATCCTGTCGAGGATCGCGTGGGCCCGCCATTATACGTACTCGTACAAAATCGTGCGTAAGCCTGTTTCGGCAGCATTGAAAATTTCCGTCAACTGCCAGGAGCGTAGCCTATCGTGGAGATAAAACGTGACGTCGCGTAGAAGTCAAGAAGCACACAGCATAAGTGGGAATAGAAAAGAATCTAGAGAGACAAATCGCACACAGGCTAGGGAGTAGAAAAGTATGAACGAACACAAACACTGAAACCGAAAAGCCAAAGGCAACTCTTAAAGAACGTGCGACCCTGTTAGGGTAAAAGACCCGATAGTCGTGGGTGTTTTTATAGTTGCGGTAGTGCTGTTTTTAAAAAAAATCTACCAATTTAATGCAGCAACCCATGCAACCATCAATTTGTTGACATGCCAGTGGACGAAATAAAAGAAAACAGGTTTGAATTTCCCTCAAAATCGGTAAAGTATTACTAAAATACCTTATCTTTTCCTCGGCTTTGCACCAATAGTTGCGATAGTGTTCCCATAGTTGCGAGTCCCATATGAAAACAACGGGATTCGCAACTATAGAAACACGAATTGAAAAATAACGCAACTATTGGAACAGTACACTTATAAATGGAGGTTCTATTTTAGGTGGCAATCATGGATGCTGCTGCAATTACAACACTTCTCGATTGAACTATATTCAATGATCCTTCTTATGCACTCTTGAGGTAAGCGAAATGAAGTATTAACTTGATGTGAAGCAACAAATAGTGGTGGGACGTGATTTGTGCCTCCACTATTGGGCCTTTTATCCTAGTATAAGTAAAAAAATAAGTCGTTGTTAATCAAATAAAATGTAATTATTGTGTTTAACGCCACAGCGCGAATTGCTTGTTGTCTTTGAGACCCGTGCTCTTTGCGAGTTCAATTGTGGTTTGTTTATGTTGCTTCCAGCTCATTAATGGTTGTTGGGCAGAGGAGAGAGTCCGCCGATGATGAGAGCGTATCAGGTACTGGTGGGCTCTCATAGATTCTTTGAGTGTAGGCTGTGAAGTATGGATGGATGATAGGGTGGACCCAATTCGACACGTTTCGTTGTTTCTGGCTGGACCGATCCATAAATCCTTATCGGGAAAATCAAAATGGACTCGCCCATTGGAGAGTCTCATCCGCGCAAATTAAACATAACGAAAACGTCCCTGTCGATAATGGAAAATGGGTGGCGGACGGGTGTAGGATGACAGCTATTAGCACGGCCGGACGATTGTACGACAATTCCCCGAAAACCAATTCCCCGAAAACCAATTCCCCGAATGCAATTTTCCCGAATGAAATTTCCCCGAATAACAATTCCCCGAACGTAACATTTCCCCGAATGTAACATTTCCCCGAATTGTTTCCACAGTGCAGATAAGACTAAAACTGAAAGAGGAATCTGCGTCGTTTAACATAAAGTCACATAATTGGCTTTTGACATAATTTTGAGTTTCAACAAAAGTGAGGGTCGCGGGACAACTCGCTTAAAAATTGTAAAAAAAAATATGCTGGGACATTGTGCCGAAGACAATTATGCCGAACCGTCATTAGGCCGAGTGAGAAGTAAGAAGTGAGAAATGAGTAACGAGTAGTGAAAAGTGAGACGTGAGAAGTGAGAAGAGCGTAATGAGAAGTGAGTAATGAGAAGTGATAAATGAGAAGTGAGAAGTGAGAAGTGAAAAGTGAGATGTGAGATGTGAGATGTGAGAAGTGAGATGTGAGAAGTGAGAAGTGAAAAGTGAGAAGCGAGGAGTGAGAAGTGAGAAGTAAGTAGTGAGTAGTGAGTAGTGGGAAGTGAGAAGTGAGAAGTGAGAAGTGAGAAGTGAAAAGTGAAAAGTAAGAAATGAGAAGAAAGTACAGTAAGTAAATACATAGTAAGAAGTGAAAAGTATGGAGTAAGAAGTGAGAAGTGAAAAATATGATGCAAGAAGTGTTATGTGAGGAGCGAGAAAGAGCGAAATACGAAGTGAGATGTAAGAAGGGAGAGTGGAAAAATAAGGAAGAAGGGTAGAGATAAAGGAAGAAAATTAATTTGTCTTTCGGTATAAGGCGAAGGAAAGGATAATGTTTTTTTTATATTCGCTTCGCCCGATATTAGGGGAAGACGAGTTATAATGCCTTCTTAAAATGAATACGTTTGCCCAATATAAGACAAAGAGGGTAGATAGACCCTTCTTCAATTGTACACGTTTGCCTGGAGTAAAGCGAAGGAATGAGATAATGCTTTCCTTAAATGATCGCGTCTACGCAGTATAAGGACAATGGAGGAGATATTGCCTTCTTTGAATGAACACGTCATTTTTTTCCGGTTTATATAATTGATATTTATTGCTAGATGCAATCTCATATATTATAGATATAATCCAGCCAAACTCGTCTTCTTCAAAGGAAGAGACTACATTTATCACAACCTTATTGCAGGCAAATTCCTACTTCTGAAAAGGTAATTTCATTCTACTTTGGCTTATTTCGAGCTAACGCCTAACTTTAATGAATTGATCACATCTACCGTTTCCATATACCAGGTAGACACAGATTTTTAAAGAAGGAATAACATTCACTTCTTCATTATTCTGGAAAAACACCTACTTGCAAAGTAGAGATCAAATTAATCCATTGCGTTATTCCGAGTAGATGTACTACTTTTAAAGAAGGGATCACATTTACCATTGCCTTATCCCGGGCATACGCATTACTTTTTTGAAGGATTCATATCCACGATTACAGTAACTTCTTAAGAAGAGATAAACCTTACATAGGACAGGAGTTTGATTTCACAAATTTTTCCATGATGCTTTCAAACGGAATTTCTGTTCGCGATTCTGCTCCACCAAATAAATTCAGCCTATGTTTGACTATTTTAGAAAAAAATGAATAGGAAAACACTTTATTATAATATCTTTATAATTTAACAATAAGATATATAATTTAACAGTAAGGAAGATCAAAGGCATACCTACAATACTATCGAAAGATTTGGTCATGTTCGGCATCTCCAAAGAGACACTCTGGAACAAATCTTTGAACGCTGCTCTATTCGGGCGTCAATAGTCGATGACAATTATGTGTTTGCAAAAACTACTTTATTTTCGGGGAATTGTTACATTCGGGGAAATTGCATTCGGGAAAATTGCATTCGGGGAATTGGTTTTCGGGGAATTGTCGTACAATCCGGCCGGACGGTACTCGGTCCAAGAGGTGGTACACTCCTACGCTGAGGGTGCCGCGATAGCCATGATCAAGGTGTCTTCTACTGTAGCTGCTATGCCCCACCAAGGTGGCCACTAGAATATTAGGAGGCCACATTGACAGTCTAAACAAGGATGCGCTGCACTATGGGGAAAAGGGTGACCATTAATCGGAAAATTTACTATCTAATTTGTTCAATTTATATATCATATGAAAGTATATACCCTAGATAAGAGAATCGGAAAATATTGAAGCGCTGTGTTTATTCAGTCAAAAGATATGGGCTGGTGAAGTGAAAAAAGCTGATAAAAATAAAAAATCATTACTAACTTTGATTTGTATGTTATGAAGTCATTTTTTCTCCAAATATAATGATTTATATACCATTTCAAAGCCTAAAATTTTAGCTTTCCGATAAATTTGTTTTTTTTTTGTCACGCGAAGTTTAATATCAAAAAGTTGTAGAAGAAAAACTTTAATTATCATAATTTTTTGCTATAAAATGGTCCCGCAAACCTAATGTCCCCAAATGTCCCCTGATCTGTAAATGGGGATTGAAATATAACCCTAGTACCACCTTCTAGTGAGTGATTTGCTTGCGCATATTTGCGCGTTTACGAGAACGCTGCAATCAATGTTTTCTTGAAAATTGTGGTTTTTATTCTCTATACCTCGTTATGATTAGAAAATGAACAACATTATTACTAGAAATATAGTTGTTTGCCATTTTATGTATGCTGCATTGAAAAAAAAAACAAAAAAAAACAAAAAAAAATACCGAAAAAAAATTTTTTTTTCGCTGCTGACATTTTTTGAAGGGGTTAAGGATGGCCCTTTAAGGGTTTAAAAAGGGTTCTTAAATATTCCTGCACATAAAATATGTTGCATAGAAACAGTTTTCATTGAAAAAATATTTTTGGCCACCCATTAGTATGAGAATTCCCCATATTGCGCTGGTAGCTGTCTTATCACCATGCCGAGGTAAGCCCTGCCAAGAAATGGCAGACACCCGGTATATTGGTAGAGTGCCGAGATTGTAGCTCTCCAATCAGCCTGCCTAAGGGATAGACGAAAGATGCAACATGCCCGCACCGAGGAGACAAGAGCAGACCACCGTGAAGTGTTTCATGCTGCGAAATTGGCCCTCAACAAGGCTATAAAGAGCAGCAAGAGAACGTGTTTCGGCCAAGGATGTTATCGATCATTTAGTAATTTGCGTTCGATCATTTAGTAGTTTGTCAATAACTCATTTCAGAAGCTGAATTTCAAATTGTGTTGTATGGTGGACTTCTAGTGCGAAGGTTTTTCTACAACTCTACCAAATGGTTCGTTGTTTGAATTCCACTAGTAACGGAGTTATAGCTATAGTATCAGTAACTTAGACTAAATGATAACAAAATTCCAATCATTTAGTTTAAGCTACTGCAACTAGCGCTATAACTCTGATATTAGTTGAATTCTAACAACAAACCATAAAGCATTAATTAAAGTTTTTCTTCTACAACTTTTTGATATTAAACTTCGCGTGACAAAAAAACAAATTTATCGGAAAGCTAAAATTTTAGGCTTTGAAATGGTATATAAATCATTATATTTGGAGAAAAAATGACTTCATAACATACAAATCAAAGTTAGTAATGATTTTTTATTTTTATCAGCTTTTTTCACTTCACCAGCCCATATCTTTTGACTGAATAAACACAGCGCTTCAATATTTTCCGATTCTCTTATCTAGGGTATATACTTTCATATGATATATAAATTGAACAAATTGGAGATAGTAAATTTTCCGATTAATGGCCACCCTTTTCCCCATAGTGCAGCGCATCCTTGTTTAGACTGTCAATGTGGCCTCCTTATATTATAGTGGCCACCTTGGTGGGGCATAGCAGCTACAGTAGAAGACACCTTGATCATGGCTATCGCGGCACCCTCGGCGGAGGAGTGTACCACCTCTTGGACCGAGTACCGTCCGGCCGTGCTAATAGCTGTCATCCTACACCCGTCTGCCACCCAATTTCCATTATCGACAGGGACGTTTTCGTTATGTTTAATTTGCGCGGATGAGACTTTCCAATGGGCGAGTCCATTTTGATCTTCCCGATAAGGATTTATGGATCGGTCCAGCCAGAAACAACGAAACGTGTCGAATTGGGTCCACCCTATCATCCATCCATACTTCACAGCCTACACTCAAAGAATCTATTGTCGTTTTCGTTTTTGTGGTGTAACTACACCGGAAAGTGCATAATTTTGCACCACATAAACGAACATTTTCAGTGCAGTCCCAGCAAGATTTCGAAAGTATGTGTGACATCGGTCATCATCCATGCTTCTGTCATATTTGTTTTTGTTCTTGCTGCCTGGTTTGAAATACATATGTATGTTATTCCAATCATTCTTGTTGAGATTAAATTGAAATTGTATGAATAGTGTCACTCTTTTAGACATTTTACTTTTACTTTCTGTTTAATTGCATCGATTATCTAAAGCTGAACACAGTACTCACTGTCTGACAGATCATGAAAACGATGCATGATATTTCAAAACGAATCAAATATTGCAAAATTTCACGGCCAATGATTCATTAAGAGCTTCTTTGTTTCTGATGGAAGTATTAAAATATGCAAAAGCATATTCCAATTAATCACAATACAAAACTACAAGTAGATTGATTTTTGGGTTTTCATTGGGAATTCTTGGGCCATTTCAGGTTTTTGAGAAGAATGTTGGATTCTTAGGGAAACGTTTGTTTGTACTAATCTTAAATTTGCTATTATATAACAATGCGGCGAACTTCGGTTCATAAGAGACATACATTTTTCTTAGCACTCACAAATTAAGTGGAAAGTAGAATGTATTATAAATGAAATTGGTTTCCAAAGTTTTCCAGTTTTATAAAATATTGCTTTGCAAAGATATTTATTAAACGAATTAAAAAAGCTCGAATCAGTTTATACATTCTAAGCTCGATTCTAAACTAATCTTGTTATACATGTACATTCGTGATATGCTGATTGAGCTAATAGCCGTTTAAAATTGCGCCATTTATTATAATAAATATGATAAATAGTAACTTGATGCCCATCTACATACATTCAATTTTCAATTCCACTTGTACACGATATTTATTAAGATTAATGGCGTAATCTGAATAGGCTATAACACATCGCCTCATCTATTGAATTTTATTTTTAAGAGGTGACCTGTCAGCCATTTGAACATATGTACTGCGACTTAAACATTACAATTCACAAATTATGTTCAATTATGCTAAATATGCTCAATTCCATGGATTAACCAGCAAAGGCTCAACTAAAAGGTGGCCCATGTAATATTACATAATTACATATTACATAAAATGTGAGCTAGCAAAGCAAGACTGTAATTATTGCTATTGAGTCATTAGATTCTATAAGATAATAAAAAATAACAAAATCTCAGTAGATCAAAGCTGAATATTCAAAATCTGAAAAGGTTGTAAAAATCCTTTGCAAATATGTACCAAAAACTTGGAATTCAAAAGAGTTTATGGAATGATTCTTCACCTCAAGCTAGTTGATTTTTCCAAAAGATACTTCGAAGAACAAGTTGATGTTGGTTCAAAATTTTGGAACTATTTTCAAGTTCCACAAAAAAAAACTTGTTTATTAGAATAATTTCATGACTAATAATATATTCAAACCGATGGTCAAAGTAACGAAAGATAAAATTTAATAGCAGGAACATGAATTAGTATACAATACAACTGGTTGAATGTAAGCAATTTCTTTTACCTTGATTCATCGCCCAACTTTTATAAACTAATCGATTATTAAATGTCCTTCACTGTTTTTAATTATCCTTCTCTTATGACATACATAAAACTACATTTTTATTTATTTTGTATTAGATAAATAGAATTAAAACGCGCAATTACCATTCCCACTTTATTAAAAAAATCTAACTCCAACGCGCACCCGGTACATCAAAACCGAAGCCAAAACAGAATTTTGACAGCAACAAGCACGTGGCATGTGGCTGTATTGGTAACACCACCATTCGAACAAGCTACACTCTCGATTTTATGCGTGCTACACTTTCCGTACGGTGCACGAAAAAGTGGGGTTTGAGTGTAGAGCGAAAACCAAAAACGAACAATTTCAGTGCAGAAAGTGTACACCCGGTGCAGCTACACCGCAAAAACGAAAACGACATATGAGAGCCCACCAGTGCCTGATACGCTCTCATCATCGGCGGACTCTCTCGGCGAACGCAAATTACTAAATGATCGATAACATCCTTGGTTCGGCAACCTGTGCGAGGGAGAAAACGCGAATCCATGGGATGATGCCTACAGGATTGTGATGGACAAGACCAGAGGAGGCTTTTCTCAAAGGGGTTCCGTGGCTTAGTCGGAAGCGGATGGTCATGGGTTCGAACGTGCATGACCAACACAGCTACCTGACAGCGACTGACAAACTGACCCGCTTATCGGAGGCACACCTCCAACGGACTCGATACATGTCAATCGGAACAAAGCATCAACATGGACTCGCGATATGGACGAACGAACGGACGACGATATAGACAATAGGTAAAACTAAAAATAGATTCTGTGAGGATTCTAAGAAACGAGAATACCACATCTCAACTCAGTAGCGGACGTCGAACACAGAGTGCCTATTAAATAAATAAAATATAAAACAGGTGGCTTTTCCCCCCAGAACGGTCCCCAGGTAGATTGGCGAGATTATCAAGATACTCTTTCATCATGTACCTTATGGCGTTTTGGGTGCGGTCGAAATGGTGGCTCCGGTGACGAACGAATAATTACTCGCGGTGGCTAATTCCCTGGCATCAAGCCGTGGAAAATTCGTTTAAAACGAGCGAATGCTTCGTTTTTAGCTCACAGCACTCTAACTTTCATCTACTCAGTGACTTAGTAAAATTCAGGTATCTGGCACCCCCAATCCTACCCACTACGTTTGACAATAGCCAACATCTTTGTGTTTCCCATTGTTCTATTGAAATTGGGTTTCCCACTGACAATTCTATTTTGTAAACAAACCATTATTCCGAACAGATTTTTTCCAAATGGACGTAAATATTTTTCACCATTTTTCGAGAACTTATGCGAAAGTATGAATGCGAGGTGTGTTTGAACAAAAATATTAATGCCTTTAATAAATTTTCATATTTCGATCGGCACCAAGCGCTCTACTTCGCTAAAATATCACGAAATTTGAAACATATTTTCAATGGGAGGTTTTCGATGACAATGATTACGTCTTCGTGTTAAATTAATCGATGATTTTGATGCTGGCATCAAAAACATGGCCGCTTCGCAGACCCCTGGTAAAATTGTATTGCCGTCGCTTTTCTTCCCACGGAAATTTTACTCAGTTTCCGTCATAAGCAGGACTACTCATATTTTTGCACCGATTGATGTTTGCTCGATGACATGCTGCTTAGCATAGCATAGCATAGTTACGGTGTACTTCGTAGATTGGACACTAGTGATACTCATGTTTTTCTTTTGAAATCCTTATTCAGATTGCTATCAGAAATCAAGGTGGGTGTGGTCCTTGATTTCAATCTAGGATAAAAATCACAAAAGCATGAGGATTACTACTCCTGGCCACGCCCATCTTCACCGTAACTTGGGAGGGGAAGGAAGTGTTGGTGTAGTACTTACTTAACGAGAGGCCCCCGACCCAGCGACACCCTCATAAGTACCACGGAGTTGGATATTGGGGAAGGTATTCGTTGGGTCAGGATTTGCCTGTAGCTGACAATGTGACCGTGGTAGATCTTACACCGTAACACACCACGCAAAGGTGTATACCCAGCGTTACATGCTGCTTGATGCACGAACAAGGGAAGAGGGAAAACAAAGCGTTCGTTTATATATTGAAAGTGGGGAGTTTTGAACGTGGCATCTTCACAAGCCGGGTATTGCGAGAAGATAGAAAAATTCGAGGGTCCGACGGTCGACCGTCGGAAAGTTGTTCTGCGAACGTCAAATCACTTGATACACGGAAAATAATGTTGGTAGATTTTTTCGGTGTGCATGTTGATTATTGAAATCAAAGAAAATATGTAACTTTAAAGAGTGTTACATGCCGCTATGTATTTTAAATAAGTTTCATGGTAATTTCAAGGCATTTCGGAACGTAGTTATGCGATTTTGAAACATTTTAGACTTCTCGAATATTCTTGAATATCAACACTTTTCGCACACTGCATGCCATTTGAATGTTCCGATGCTCAGTTTTCTTCTTCTTCTTTGCTCCGCAAAATTAGAAATTTTCGCTGTTCTCGCAATAGTGCCGAGGCCCGAGTGAGGCATCGTTCAGTAGGGCAGCATGAAATGAGGTTGCTACCTTTGTTCATCAGCAGTGTTTCAGATGAGTGAGTGAGTGTTGTGTAAATACAAAACCATATTAGCGAGAAAAAGAGAGACTGCATTATATACCTCTCTTTTGCTCATTCATTCATACAGAAATGCTCAACTCAGTATTAGTGAGGCAAGAGAGTTAAATATTCTCTGCACTAGCGGGTGCTTTGTGGAATAAAATCTGCAACTGTTTCGTACAATATATCAGCGAGGAAGCATTCTTCACTAAGCATGTTGAAACTGTTCTCTTCTGAAACTACCTTCCTCGTGAGTTTATCTGGTGCAGAAGCAGCGTTCCCCATCTTCATTGCTTCATTCATCCAAGCCCTGCCTGGCATTGAACAAAGCTCCAGAACCTGATGGAGTTCTCAAGGCTGCAATCACAGCGAACCCGAACATGTTCAGGCTACCTATGCAGAGATGCCTCGATGGTTGTAGTTTTCCCGATAGATGGAGAAGGCAGAAGTTGGTTCTGTAACAGAAGGCCGAGAAGCCGCCGGATAAGCCCCCGGCCACTGGCGTCGCCAGCTATTGTTATTTGGTGGGGCACTTGGCGCAAGAACAATAGCCTATGAGAACAATGGTGTGATTGCATCGTGTGGTGCCCCACCTACGTCTCCGCCAGTGCCCCCGGCGTGCAGACCAATCTACCTAATCGACATGACGGGAAAACTGCTGGAGAGGATCATCCTCAACAAGCTGAACTCGCTCTCAGAGGGTGGGGATGGCCTGTCAAGCAATTACAGTCGATTCTCTACATCTCGATGTTCTATATCTCGATATCTCTCCCTATGTCGATGGTTTCCTCAGTCCCTTCAATCTACATACATTTGAACATTCTATATCTCGAAAACCTCCCTATATCGATATCTCTCTATCTCGATGGGTTCTGATCATATTATGTTCAGGATTCACTCTCCTTATGTCGATATGTTCAAATTTTTAGGTTACTAGACCATCTCTGGACAACAACAAACACATCATCAACAGGAAACGACATTTGTTTTGTTGTCGTTTTTCATAGCAACGAGCTTTTTTGAATCTAGTACCCATTTCAATTTTTCTTCCATGGCTCGATCTCTCCCTATCTCGATGGTCCCTTCAATATCGAGATGTGGAGGGGCGACTGAAGTTCGGTATTCGCAAGGGTAAGTTCATGTTGGAAACTTTCAAATCGGTGGTAAAGACAGCTGAAATAGCGATTCAACGGAAAAGGCGAGATATTCGATACTGTACGTTAGTGTCACTGGATGTGAAGAATGCATCCAACAGCGCAAGCTGTCATCGCGCTCTCGTTACACCGGCTAAGCCTACCGGTGGCCCTGTAGCGAATTTTGGAAAGGTATTTCCAGAATCGTGTATTATTATATGAGACCGATGTCGGTCAGAGATGCGTTCCTATTACCGCATATGATATATTATGAAACCTTATATACGACGGGCTCCTGAAATGAAAGTTCCCTCAGGGTGTCAAGGTAGCCGGTTTCAACGTTACCTTGGAGGTCTACGGAGAGTCAACTCCCGAGAAAAAACTGATCGCCGCACACGCGATCAGCACGGTGGTGGATTATATGAGCGCTAGATGTCTGGAGCTCGCTCAACATACGACGGAGGTGGTTATCGTCAACAACCGCAAGTCGGTTCAACATGCAGTGATTCATGTGACTGAAGTCGTGTGATTATTATAATCATTGGAATATAACAGCTAGTCTTATACTCATATTACTAGAAATGCAAAAGCTTCAGAAGAATTTTGTGTTAGAATCTCTAATTTAAAGAATTTATCTTCGGACATTTTTTCGAGAATAAAAACGTTTAATAATAAAATATTTGATACCACTAGGAAAAGTTAAAAATTTTAATATGAAATATTCAATTCCCTTTCCAAACTAGTCCCAAGCTACCCTGATCAGCATCTGTAATTTGGCAGCCGACGACGTATCCTTCTTCTTCTTGTTCTTATTGGCATTACATCCCCACACTGGGACAGAGCCGCCTCGTAGCTTAGTGTTCATTAAGCACTTCCACAGTTATTAACTACGAAGTTTCTAAGCCAGGTTACCATTTTTGCATTCGTATATCATGAGGCTAACACGATGATACTTTTATGCCCAGGGAAGTCGAGACGATTTCCAATCCGAAAATTGCCTAGACCGGCACCGGGAATCGAACCCAGCCACCCTCAGCATGGTCTTGCTTTGTAGCCTGCGCGTCTTACCGCACGGCTAAGGAGGGCCCTATGTTGATGATCCGCCATCCATCCGATCGCAGCAGACCGCACACACCCAAAACTCGGAATCCGACGCGTCGCGTCGGTCGTCACTGATTTCAGTGCACAGCAAAAACGTTGAGGGATGCAACCCTCGCACCGACTGGCCGTCTCGTCTATTGGTAAACCAGTCCACAGAGCCGTGGCATGGCGGCAAGGCGGCTGGCTGATGGCCTTCAGCTTCGGCAGACTTCTTCCTTTCTCAACCACCGCAAAATTGCGTTCCATTTGAATTGAAGGATGCCTGCCCGTCGAGCGTGCGCGCGCATTTCGCTCTCCGAAGAAAATTCGAAACCGGTTCCAGCCGTTGTTGTGGACTTGTTGATTGAGCGCAAAAGTTGCTGGCTGGTCCAAAACCAAAAATGAAAGAGGGGCATCCAAGAGACAGAGATAATTAGGGGGTACGTAAGGTTCGGTTTGCTTGGTAAGGTGCAGTGTGGTTTGGCTGTGTCTACCAAGGATGATCGTTCGGGGGTTCATCGATCCGGGAGTCGTTTAAATGGTAGTAGAAAAGAACTCTCTGGAATCTTTTGGAGGTTAAATCTCATTGGATGCAGTAATGCACCCAAGACAATTAATAATAATTAATCACCGTCACCGTCAGTTCCACTGGGAGCTGATCTCCACCGGAATCGTTACTGCAGTTATCAAATTTGATGCATCTCCTCCAAGTGCGATTACGATGCGACGCGACGTGGTCGGTCTGCTCGTCGTCGGTGTTATTAAAGGGTACCGGTTAGGGAGCAGTAATTTACATTCACATCACGCCACTATTTGCTGTCGGTACCTACCTGTTCAGAGAAGATGACATTTACTGGGTTGTTGATTATGCAACTTGAGTTTGAGCACACGAGATGGATGGTAATGATGCTTGGAAGTGAAATTGCGTCGCAACTGATCCAGACTGTGACGGCGAAGGGTCATCCTTCGCAAGATGCACGTGGACGGAAAAATTTCAAGTGTTATCTAGAATGCCTTTTGACTTGGTGGTCTTTAAGCATTTCCACAGTTCATTGAAAGCTTTTCTCTGTGTGGCATTGGATCTTGGATTCAGCCTGCATTTGGATCTTGTGTGGCAAGCAGAGATGACCTACACTGCTGTCATACACATATTTGTCCCATGTTTGCTGGGATTTCCTATGTACATGAGGCAATTATGCGTAGAACGGCAGTACACAGTAGGCAAAGAAAACTGCTCTTTTATTTTTCACAATCTTTAACAAACAAATGAATGCCTCAAAGATAGAACCAGCAGCCAAGTCCTAGTAAAGAAAATAACAGAATGCATTACGGTGCATACCACTTCCTATCGGAAAATAAACACAATATGTATATTCATAACTGCTTAATAATACTGTCACGCTCTGCATCATCTTTGAGCAGGTCAATGAACTCCAAGAGTCCATCTATTTGGTACTCATTGACCCAGTATCAAATTCCATGAATTCCCTGAATTCTCGAATCCTGATTTGCTAAATTGCTAAATTCTTAAATTCTCAAATTCCTAAGTTTCTAAATTGCTTAATTCCAAAATCTTGAAGCCCTTAATCCATAAGTTTTTTAATCCTTGAATTTCTAAATTCATCTTCTCCCTTCCTATTGGCATTACATCCCCACACTGGGACAGAGCCGCCTCGCAGCTTAGTGTTCATTAAGCACTTCCACAGTTATTAACTGCGAGGTTTCTAAGCCAGGTTACCATTTTTGCATTCGTATATCATGAGGCTAACACGATGATACTTTTATGCCCAGGGAAGTCTAGACAATTTCCAATCCGAAAATTGCTTAGACCGGCACCGGGAATCGAACCCAGCCACCCTCAGCATGGTCTTGCTCTGTTGCCGCGCGTCTTACCGCACGGCTAAGAAGGGCCCCAAGTTCATGAATTCTAATGAGTTCTAAATTCATGAATTCCTCAATACTTGAATTCCTATTTTCCTAAATTCCTAGATTTCTAAATTCCTGAACCACTAATCTCTTGAATTCTCTAATAACCAAATTTCTAGAAACTTGAATTAAAAAAATCTGAAAATCCTAGATTCTTAAATGAAACAAATAAATCATAAATTCCTCAATTCCTAAATTTTTAAATTCTTGAATTTCTGATCACGAAATTCATAAATTTTTGAAGTCTTGAAATCCTATATACATGCATTCTAAATTTTTTAAATTTCTAACTTCCTATGTTCTTCAATTCCTACATTTCTGAAGTCAAAATTTCTAAATTGATAAATTCCTAAATTACTAAATTCTTGAATTCTTAAATTCATAAGCTCAATTTTTTTTATTCTCTGAAAAAATTTCCGAGGAAGCTCCGAAGCGTTTTCGGTGGGAATTTTGAGGTGTTTCCCGAGGAAGTTTTGAAATATTTCTTGATTAAATTTCGAAGCGTTTCAAGAAGAAATTTCGAAGAGTTTCCCCAAAAAAAATCTCAAAGCGATTTATGAAGAAATTTTAAAAAGTTTCTCGAGGAAATCATAATGTACGCGTTTTCCAAGTTTTTTTAAGAGGAGAGCCAGCCTTGAGCTGAAAACCTCTCAAATAAAAAAAAACATAAAGTTTTTTTTTACGTTTTCCGACGAAATTGCGAAGAGTTTTTCATCTATTCATTGTGTTTGTCTAGACAGCGGTTCTCAACCTGGGGTACATGTACCCCTGGGGGTACCTTCGCTGGCCCCAGGGGGTACCTGCGTAATGGCGGATGTATTAGAATTCCAATAAAAATGAAGACATTTTTTCCGAAAAGCTATGTAGCTTCGTTGCAAGAAGCTTGGAAGCCTCCTTCCGAAGCAGCTCGTAAGCCTCCTTCCGAAGCAGCTCGTAAGCCTTCTTTCAAAAAGCTTGAAAGCCTCCTGCCTATAGGCTCGGAATCCTCCTGCTTGGAAGCCTTGTTTTAAGAGGCTTGAAAGCCTCATTTAAGACGCTTGGAAGCCTCGTATACCTCGTTTCAAGAATTCCTCGAAATTCATCTTTCAAGGTTTTATTGAAATTTGTTTTTGTGGATTTTGATAGTTATAAGTTTATCACGTGATCTTTCAAGGAGCTTGGAAGCCCCTTTTCAAGAAGGTCGGCAGCCCCGTTTCAAAAAGCTAGGAAACCTTCTTTTAAGAGACTCGGAAGCCTTTTTTTCAAAAGGTTGGGAATTTTTCAAGAGGCTCGGAAGCCTCCTTTCAAGAGGCTCGGAAGCCTCCTTTCAAGAGGCTCGGAAGCCTCCTTTCAAGAGGCTCGGAAGCCTCCTTTCAAGAGGCTCGGAAGCCTCCTTTCAAGAGGCTCGGAAGCCTCCTTTCAAGAGGCTCGGAAGCCTCCTTTCAAGAGGCTCAGAGCCTCCTTTCAAGAGGCTCAGAGCCTCCTTTCAAGAGGCTCAGAAGCCTCCTTCCAAGAGGCTCAGAAGCCTCCTTCCAAGAGGCTCGGAAGCCTCCTTTCAAGAGGCTCGGAAGCCTCCTTTCAAGAGGCTCGGAAGCCTCCTTTCAAGAGGCCCGGAAGCCACCTTTCAAGAGGCTCGGAATCCTCCTTTCAAGAGGCTCGGAAGCCTCCTTTCAAGAGGCTCGGAAGCCTCCTTTCAAGAGGCTCGGAAGCCTCCTTTCAAGGCCTCCTTTCAAGAGGCTCGGAAGCCTCCTTTCAAGAGGCTCGGAAGCCTCCTTTCAAGAGGCTCGGAAGCCTCCTTTCAAGAGGCTCGGAAGCCTCCTTTCAAGAGGCTCGGAAGCCTCCTTTCAAGAGGCCTCAAGCCTCCTTTCAAGGCTCAGAAGCCTCCTTTCAAGAGGCTCAGGAAGCCTCCTTTCAAGAGGCCGGAAGCCTCCTTTCAAGAGGCCCGGAAGCCTCCTTTCAAGAGGCTCCAAGCCTCCTTTCAAGAGGCTCAGAAGCCTCCTTTCAAGAGGCCCGGAAGCCTCCTTTCAAGAGGCTCAGAAGCCTCCTTTCAAGAGGCTCAAGCCTCCTTTCAAGAGGCCTGGAAGCCTCCTTTCAAGAGGCTCAAGCCTCCTTTCAAGAGGCCTGGAAGCCTCCTTCAAGAGGCCTGGAAGCCTTCTTTCAAGAGGCCTGGAAGCCTCCTTCAAGAGGCTTGGAAGCCTCCTTTCAAGAGGCCTGGAAGCCTCCTTTCAAGAGGCTCAGAAGCCTCCTTTCAAGAGGCTCAAGCCTCCTTTCAAGAGGCTCGGAAGCCTCCTTTCAAGAGGCACGGAACCCTCCTTCAAGAGGCTCAGAAGCCTCCTTTCAAGAGGCTCAAGCCTCCTTACAAGAGGCTCAGGCCTCCTTACAAGAGGCTCAGAAGCCTCCTTTCAAGAGGCTCAGAAGCCTCCTTCAAGAGGCTCAGAAGCCTCCTTTCAAGAGGCTCAGGAAGCCTCCTTTCAAGAGGCTCAGAGCCTCCTTTCAAGAGGCTCAGAGCCTCCTTTCAAGAGGCCTCGAAGCCTCCTTTCAAGAGGCTCAGGAAGCCTCCTTTCAAGAGGCCTGGAAGCCTCCTTTCAAGAGGCTCAGGAAGCCTCCTTTCAAGAGGCTCAGCCTCCTTTCAAGAGGCTCAGAAGCCTCCTTTCAAGAGGCCTGGAAGCCTCCTTTCAAGAGGCTCAAGCCTCCTTTCAAGAGGCTCAAGCCTCCTTTCAAGAGGCTCAAGCCTCCTTTCAAGAGGTGTGGAAGTCTCCTTTCAAGAGGCTCAGAAGCCTCCCTTCAAGAGGCTTGAGAGCCTCCTTTCAAGAGGCTCAGAAGGCCTCCTTTCAAGAGGCTAGGAAGCCTCCTTTCAAGAGGCTCGGAAGCCTCCTTTCAAGAGGCTCGGAAGCCTCCTTTCAAGAGGCTCGGAAGCCTCCTTTCAAGAGGCTCGGAAGCCTCCTTTCAAGAGGCTCGGAAGCCTCCTTTCAAGAGGCTCGGAAGCCTCCTTTCAAGAGGCTCAGAAGCCTCCTTCCAAGAGGCTCAGAAGCCTCCTTCAAGAGGCTCAGAAGCCTCCTTCAAGAGGCTCGGAAGCCTCCTTTCAAGAGGCCCGGAAGCCTCCTTTCAAGAGGCCTGGAAGCCTCCTTCAAGAGGCTCGGAAGCCTCCTTTCAAGAGGCCTGGAAACCTCCTTTAAGAGGCTCAGAAGCCTCCTTTCAAGAGGCTCGGAAGCCTCCTTCAAGAGGCTCAAGCCTCCTTCAAGAGGCTCGGAAGCCTCCTTTCAAGAGGCTCGGAAGCCTTCTTTCAAGAGACATGGAAGCATCGTTTCAAGAAACTCGAAAGCCTGCTTCCAAGAGGCTCGGAAACCTCCTTTCAAGTGGCTCGGAAGTCTCCTTTCAAGAGGCTCGGAAGCCTCCTTTCAAGAGGCTCGGAAGCCTTCTTTCAAGAGGCTCGGAAGCCTTCTTCCAAGAGGCTCGGAAGCCTTCTTCCAAGAGGCTCGAAACCCTCATTTCAGGAAGCTCGGAAGATTCCTTTCAATAGGCTCGGAAGCCTCATTTTAAAAAGCTCGGAACCCTCCTTTCAAGAGGCTCGGAAGCCTCCTTTCAAGTGGCTCGGAAGTCTCCTTTCAAGAGGCTCGGAAGCCTCCTTTCAAGAGGCTCGGAAGCCTTCTTTCAAGAGGCTCGGAAGCCTTCTTTCAAGAGGCTCGGAAGCCTTCTTTCAAGAGGCTCGGAAGCCTTCTTCCAAGAGGCTCGAAACCCTCATTTCAGGAAGCTCGGAAGATTCCTTTCAAGAGGCTCGGAAGCCTCATTTTAAAAAGCTCGGAACCCTCCTTTCAAGAGGCTCGGGAGCTTCCCTTTTAGAGACTCTGAAATTTCCTTTTTACAGACTCGGAAGCCCTCTATCAACAGGCTTGTAAGTCGTAGGATTCAGGAGGCTTGGTAGCTTTGCTCCAGTAGGCTCGGAAGCCTCGGAAAGTCTTGTGGGAAGCTTGATGTATAACAATAATTTGAATCGGAAATTGCTCTAAATAACGAAAACATCAGAATTTTTTTTAAAGAGCCATATACATATTCTGTTAGTTTTGTGGTTCGTTTTTAATATTTCAATTTCACAGAACATTGTACGATGATTAAATGGTTATATGTTCTATATTTATTTATGGTCAGCTTTCTTGAAAATTATAATGTTTTTGACACCTTTTGCCTTTTACATAAAAAATGTGCGTCATTTATGCATTTAGTTGATTACCGGATCCAGCAATCACGTGCAACTCCCAAAAAGATGCAAATCAAAGATCAATATATCGAACAATAACCTCTTAGCCAGTTACGATGCTCTCTGCTTTCCGAAAAAAAATCGCATTGAAAGAGCACCAACGCCGACGAAGACGAGAACCGCCAAAAGCGATCAATTAGCGTGATGGACTAATCATTCTGTGGCACCCGATCGCTACTGCAACATCGTCGCTCCAAAGCACGTCAATGTGACTCAACTCGGTCTAGTCGGTTAAGGCGAAGACGTGATTTGAATTAAACGGTCGATGCATCACGTGACAAGAGCGCGTGCGACGTTCATTTATCATCCCGGTTCCACGGTGACCAGAACAGGGAATTCTAAGCGATCATTCCGGAGAACTGGACGCCATTAATTAGGTGAAAGTCACCGTGTAAAGATTGTTTCAAGGTGATGCAACGCGCCCTTACTTTCGCATGAATGCGCTTCGCCCATGTAATGCGAGTGATCTGCCAACAGCTCACTTTCACTCTCGCGCCAATTCAGACGAAATCGATTAAATCCCACCCAATCAATCGTGCGCAATCGTCACGTTGAGTGGGAATTGATTTGTTACTCCGTCGCATCTATCGCACGGTGGGCACAATCCGAGACGCCAATCCGAGCCAATTGATGATTGACATTGACAGAGTCCGTAATTGCCGGATACCGCTGCTGGACAGCACTCCGCATGCTCCGTCCGTCGGACTCCACGGACCGCGCCGCCGGAGTGGTTTGCCATGTGAGCGACTCCAACCATGTTGCGGCTGGTGTGTGTGACCGCCCGACTGGGAGGGGAGATGAACATGGACACGCGACTATTTCCTGGAATGATGGTCATTACGAAATTAGCTGTCCGGCGCGCAGCCGACGGCGTAGTAGCCAGCCTGGAACCGACCTTGAAGTGGTTCGCTCGAGTGTTCGCCATCGTCGTCATTCCATCCCCGGCTCATTAGGCATTCAGCAACTAAGGCAAGATTCGATCTGTTTGTGGATTGCGAGGAATTAGGTGCAGATGAGTCGTGAGAACCTAGCGGTTGTTGTTTTCCGATAAACGGCTGCGCTATTAGGCTGCACGTTGTTATCACATGTTTGCTTTTTGCCTTGCCGGGGGTTTTTAAGGTGTTTGAAACTGGTGCAGCAGCGTCATGTGGAACGATAAGTCACGACGGGCGGTGTGCCAGGTTACCATATTTCGTGCTAACGGTCTAGACGAGTCAAGAGATACCAGTTGAGGTACAATGAAAGCGAAAAATACCATAGCATTGCATCTTTACTTTCTATTATCGCAGACGGTCCATTCTTGGAGAGACTGGATTCCAACCTAGACCAGGTTGCACAATTTTTAAGACTCGTTTTAATTCAGTCCTAGCTCGCATGTAATTCAGTTTTTAGTACAATTTATGTTCAGTTCCAGGCCAGTTTTAGTTCAATTCTAGTTTTGAAAATCCATTCCCAAAAAAGTTTCGAATTTAAATCCAGGTAAGTTTTAATTCCGGATCAAATATTGGTTTGGTACTAATTCATTTTCAGTTTAATTACAAGTCTTTCTCAATTCTATCGGATTCAAATTCATTTGCCGATTTACTTTAGTTTCATTTACCGACAATTTCACATAATTTTTTAGTAGCATCCTATAAGTTTCCATTACAGGTCTTTAGATCATGACTTTTCCCTTGACGTTTCACGCTACCACTATCGTTGAAATCATTTGATACAGAACTGCATTTGCAAAACTTTATCCAAAGAACAGCGTTTGGACCCATATGAGTGAAAGAAGATTTCAATGCAGTCTAAGGGAACCGAGATTTTTCCCAATTGTTCGTGTTGAAGACATCACGTGTGACTAAACGCGAGTTCGATAATGGCCTCATTACTTCCAGCACCTACCTATGATCAGGGATGATGACGTGAACGATAACCATTGCGAACCTTGATGGTCCAATTTGGGAGACAGTTTATTGCTCATAACCATTATCGTAAGTTCAAGGCGTTTAAAATGTGAAGCGTATTAGAGTACGCTCATTGAATAATTATGACAGCATCAGAAGGCACACTGCACATGGAATTTTCCATCAGAAATACGATTTTTCAGGATTATTAACATGTGTAAGTGACAAAAAAACGCGCCAACACGTTCGTCTCCGCTGGTGCACCGTTCGAAGGCATCAATGGGGGAAGTGTCGCATCGTCATAATCGGAAAAGGACCGCACGACTTCGTCGACTGTGATTACGGTAAACATATAGGCACAGGCATGGAATACGTGCTCGTAGGTAGCGGAACTCAATAACAACCAGTACGAGTTTTAATCAATCAGCTGCAACCGGGGGTAGTCGGCGTTTCGAAGGACTTGTGCGGTCGTCGAGCCGTACGTTGCTGGATGACGTTCTGTTCTCTGCGCACCATAGCGCGACTTGTTATTCTGAGAGTGGAATCAGCGGAAGAATACCGGACCGGAGCGGATTCGGGTGGCGATACGAAGCGATTCGATAACCTTGTTTGGGGAGAGCCAAGCGCTTCATAACGTGACCGATATGGTGCCGGGTAATGGCATTTCACACGACTGATGGACGATAGGTTCCTGTAGGAGATGGCCAATTATGACCACAATTGACTGATTTATTGCTCGTGATGCTTTCAAATACGAAAAAAAAACTGTAATAAAAGGGAAGTATTTGCATAACTAATCACTTGAGCAATTTTGTTTATCATTTAACATATTATTACTTTATTACGCATAATAATCATATAAAACAAAGTTATTGTTTACTCCTTTGTATACCAAGCAAATATTTATTGATCAATTTGAACAGTTTTATATTTGGTCTAGAAATGAGTCTCATGTGAGCTAACGATTCATCAAACTATGTTGCTTACATAGTTTGATGAATCGTTAGCTCACATGAGACTCACACGACCCCTCTATATTTTGTGAGAGCTAAGAATTCTAAAGGGCGTAACAGCCAAAATCTATTCTTTGATTCTTCATCTACATATTTAACTATATATGTGGACGAGGAATCAGAAGGAATAAATTTTGGCTGTTGCACCCCTTTCAAATGTTGGTCTAGAATTATTCCAGTCGATTAATCAATTATAGGGGAGGCAAAAGTCACTGGGTCAGCTACATTTTGTTTTAATTTACATCTCGATTAGGTTATTTCTTTGTAGCAAACCACAGAGTTCTGAGGCAGAATTTTGAGGGGATTTCTGCCGTATCCCGAAGGACAATTTTGTCGAAGTCTAGAAAGGAACTCTGCCGTATTCAAAAAAGGAATACTGCCCAATTTCGGAGAGCAATCCTGCCGAATGCCAGTGGAAAATTCTGTCGAATAACGCAGGGTAATTCTGCTCAATCCCGGAAAGAAATTCAGCCGAGTTTCGGAGAGGCATTCTACCGAATTCCGGAAAATAATTTTGCCGAACTACGGAGAGGAATTCCGTCGAGTTTTAGAGGGCATTGCTGCCGAATTCCGGTGGAAAATCTGACGAGTACAGGTGAGAAATCGGGCCGGATTTTAGAGGGGAATTCTGGCGATTTCCGGAGATAAATTCTGCCAGTATCCGGAATAGAATGCTGCCGAATTCTGTAGAAGAATTCGGTCGAGTATGAAACGGAAATTCTGCCGAATTCCGGAGGGGAATTCTATCGAATTCCGGAATAGAATTTAGCTGAATTCAGGAGGAATGTTCTGCCGAGTTCTAGAGGTGAACATTGCCAAATTCCTGAGGATTTTTTTTCCCGAATACCGGAGGGGAGTTCTGCCTGGTTCCGGAGATGAGTTCTGCCGAAATCTGGAATGGACCGGACCGGAAATATGAATTCTGCTGAATCGCGAGGAATATTTGTGAGACGAACGCCTACGAGCTCCCGTGGAAAATTTCTTCAATTTTATAACGGGAATTATGCCAAATTTCAGTGATGCCTGCCTGTTTCCGGAGATGAATTTTGCCGAGATCCGCTGAATCCCAGAGGAGAATCAAGCTGAATGCCTGAGAAATATTTGTAAAATTCCGGAGGGGAATTCTGCTGAATTCTGGAAGAGAATTCTTCCGAGTTCCAAAGGGGAGCTCTGCCGAATTTCCGAGGGTAATTCTATCGAACCCCGAAGGGGAATTCTTCCGAATTTCGAAAATAATTCTTCCGGGTTCCGAATGAGAATTCTGCCAATTTTCGGAGAAAAACTTCGAAGGGAAATTTTTACTCAATGCACGAGAAAAGTTCTACCAAATAGTGGAGATAAATTCTGCTGAAATCAGAAGGAATTCTGAGGAACTCCAAAATAAAATTCCGGATAGGCATTCTACGGCGTTCTGGAGGGTAATTCTGCAGAATTACGGTAAGGCTTTCTATCGAAATCTGGATAAGAATTCAGGAGAGGAAGCTGGCCTTTAGAGAGGGATTCTGCCGAATTTCGGAGAGGAACACTGACGAATTCTGAAGAGGAGTTCTGACGAATTCCGGAGAGTAATTCTGCTGAATTACGGAGAGGAATCGTTTACCTCTGGAGAGGAATTCTGTTGCACTCCGGAGAGGAATTCTGATTAATTCCGGATAGGCATTCTGCCGAACCACTGAGAGGAATTCTGCCGAATTTTGAAAATAATTTCTGACGGATTCCGGAGAGGAGTTCTGACGAATTTGGGAGACGAATTCTGGAGATTTTTTTTCTTTATTAAGGAGACTTTCAACCCTAGGCTGGCTCGTCTTGGAGCTGGAGAAAAATTCTGCCGAATAACGGAGAGGAGTTGTGTCAAAATCTAGAGAGGAACACTGCCGAATTCCGGGGAAGAATTTTGCCGAATTCCATTGAGGAATTCTGCCTAATTCTGGAGAGAAATTTTGCCTAGCTCCGGAGAGGAGTTCTGCCGAATTTCGAAAAGGTATTCTTCCGAATACTGGTGAGGAGTTCTGACGAATTCCGGAAAGTAATTCCGCTGAATTCCGGAGAGGCGTTCTGCTGAATTCGGGAAGAGAATTAGACCGAATTTCGGAAAGGAATTCCTAAGTGAATTTTTTATCGAATTTCCGAAGGGAATTATGGTGTATTCCAGAGTGGGATTTGGATGAATTCTGGAGATAAATTCAGCCGAATTGCGAAGGGCTATTCAGCTGACTTCCAGAGAATTCTGTCTATTCGGGATAGAAAGTCTGCCGAATTTCTGAGAGAAATTCTGCCGAATACTGAAGAGGAATTCTCCTGAATCCCGGAGAGGAATTCCAATTCAGGAGAGGTATTCTGCTGAATACCGAAGAGGGGTTCTAACGAATTTTGACAAATTCCGGAGAGTAATTAATTCTGTTGAATTCCAAAGGGCTATTCAGCTGGATTCCATAGAGAAATTCTGCCGTATCCGGAATAGAAATTCTGCCGAATTCTAGAAAAAAAACCGCCGAATTCTGGAGAGGAATTTTCCAGAATTCTGGGAAGGAATTCTTCCGGACTCCGGGAAGGAACTCTTTCGAATTCCGGGAAGGAACTCTTCCGAATTCCGCAGACGGATTCTGCTGCATTTCGGGTAGAAACTACCGCACTTAGGAAGGGTATTCTGTCGAATTATGGAGAGGAGTTTTGGCGAATTACGGAGAGTAATTCTGCCGAATTCCGGAGAGTAATTTCGCCAAATTCCGGAGTGTAATTCTGCCCAATTCCGAAAGGCCATTCAGCTGAATTCCTGAGAGAAATTCTGCCGCATTCCGGATAGAAATTCTGCTGAATCTCTAAGAGGTATTCTGCTGAAGGGGCCCTCCTTAGCCATGTGGTAAGAAGCACGGCTACAAAGCAAAACCATGCTGAGGGTGGCTGTGTTCGATTCCCGGTGCCGGTCTAGACGATTTTCGGATTGCAAATTGTCTCGACTTCCCTAGGCATAAAATAATCATCGCGTTAGCCTCATGATAAACGAATGCAAAAATGGTAACTGGCTTAGAAACCTCGTAGTTAATAACTGTGGAAGTGCTTAATGAACACTAAGCTCCCAATGTGGTGATGTAATGTCAATAAGAAAAGGAAGAAGAAGAAGAAGAATTAGAATTAAAAACATCGCAGTCAATAACTGTGGAAGTTCTTAATTAACACAAAGCTGCGAAGTGGCAATGTTCCAGCGGGGGATGTAATACCAATAATAAGAAGAACATGATTCATCCGAATTCCGGAGATCAGTCCTTCAAAACCCTGGATAGGAATCCTGTTGTATTCCAGGAAGAATTTTTTCCGAATGCTCTAAAAGAATTCTCACGTATTCTGAAGAGGAGTTCTGATGGACTCCGGAGGGAAATACATATCGAGTATCGATGGGGAATTCGACTGAACTGTGGTGATAAGGTGTCGAAATCCCAAAGGCTATTCTGTAGAATTCGGGAGAGAAATTCTGTCGTATTGCGGAGAGGATTTCTACCGAATTTCGGAGAGGTATTCTGCCGAAATCTGCTGAGGAATATTGACGGATTCTGGAGAGGAATTCTCGCGAATTTCGGAGAATAAGGTGCCTATGTAACTGTCGCTCATCTAGGTGATGTTCTGCATTAGGTCCATTTTGTGTGAAGCAAACACATCTCTGTGTTATTGATTTTAAGCGTGTGACGAATTCTGAAGAGGAACTCTTCCGAAATACGGTGAGGAATTCAGCTTAATTCCGATTAGGAATTCTGCCGAATTCCGGAGATGAGTTCTGCCGAATTTCGAAGAGGTATTCTGCCGAGTTCCGGATTGGAGTTCTGACAAGTTCTGCCTTAGTTCTGAGTTCTGCCAAACTACGGACAGGAATTCCGTGAAACTCTAAAGAGAATTTCTGCTGAATTCCAGAGCGGAATTGTGCAAAATTCCTGATAGGGGTCGTACACTTATTACGTAAGCAATTTTTCTAGGTTCTTCGACCACCCCTCCCCCCATGTAAGATTTTTTCCGTACAAATATTTTTTTATTTATATGGTGCGTAAGATACTGACAAACCCCCCCTCCCCCCATAAGTGCTTACGTAATATGTGTACGGCCCCATAGGAGTTCTTCCAAACTACGGAGAGTAATTTTGCAGAATTTTGGAGAGGAATTCGGAAGAATTCTGACTTATCTTGGAAGGGAATTCCATCGAGCTCCGTTGGAGAATTCCGCCGAGTATCGAGGGGAATTCTGCCGACTTTCGGAATGGAATTGTACCGAATTTCGGAAGAAAATTCCTAAGGTAAATTTCCACCAAATTTTCGAGGAGAATTCTACCGTGTTTGTATTTATTTATTTATTTTATTTTGGAATCCTGCTGTTTTCTGGAGAGGTATTTCGCTGAATTCCGGAGAATATTTCTGCCGAACTAAGGAAGTCGAACTTTGCAGAGGAATTCTACCGAAGTCCGGGGAGGTTTTTTGCCGAATTCCGGAAAGAAAATCTGACGAATTGTGGGGAGGAATCTCACCTAACTTTGGAAAGGATTTGTGCCTAATTTCGGAGAGGGATTTTGCCGAAGAAGTCTTACTCTGGTGAGAAATTCGGAGTTTTGATGAATTCCGAATAGGAGATTTGACGAATTCCGTAAAGAAATTTCGGAACGGAAGGAGAGGAATTTTGCTGAACTCCGGAGAGGAGCTATGCTGGATTTCGGAGAAGAATTTTGACGAATTCTGGAGAGGAGCTCTGCCAAATTTTGGAGGGGAATTTCGTCGAATTCCGGAGGAAAATTCTGCCGAATTATAGAAAAGAATTCTACTGAATTTCGAAGAGATAACCCCAATTAGATTTTCCAGCAAAATCCCGAGAAGAATTCTGATATATTCCAATTGGGAATTCGGCTGAATTCCAGGGAGAAATTCTTTTGAATTCAGGAGGGCTATTCATCTTCACTCCTGAGGGCAATTCTGCCATATTCTGGATAGAAATACTACCAAATTCCGAAGAGGAATTTTACCGAATTCTGGAGAGAAATTCTGCCGAATTCCGGGGAGGGACAGTTATTCTGCCCGATTCCTTAGAGGAGCTCTGACGCATTCGGGAAAGGAGTTTTGACGAATTTCGGAGAGTAATTCTGTGAAACCCTGGAGAGGAATTCTGCTATATTCCGGGGAGGATTTTTTCCGAATTACAGAGAGGAGTTCCGACAAATTCTGGAGATGAGTTCTGACGACTCCTGGAAGGGAATTCTGCCGAGTTCCAATGCGAATTCGGTCGAATTCCGGAGATAAATTCTGTCGAAATCTGAAGCGCTATTCAACTGAATTCCAGAGGGAAATTCTGCCGTATTCCGGATGAGAATTCTATCAAATATCAAAAAGGAATTCTGCCGCTCTCAGGAGACGAATTTTGCCGAATTTCGGAGAGGAATTCTGAAGAGCTGTTCTGCCGAATTCCGGAGAGCAGTTCTGTCAATTTCAAAAGAGGATTTCTGACGATTTATGGAGAGGATTTCCGGAGAGGTATTTTGCCGAATTCCAGAGAGTAATTCTGTCGAACTCCAGGGAGGAGTTCTGCCAAATTTTGAAAAGGAATTCTGACGAATTCTGCAAAGGAGTTCTGACACATTCAGGACAGTAATTCTACGGAATTGCGGAGAGGAATTCTGTCAAACTCTCTTGAGGAATTCTGCCGTATTCTGGAAAGGCACTTTTCCGGATTACGTAGAGGGATTCAGCCGAATTATGGAGACTATTTTTTCCTAATTCCGAAGAGTAATTCTGTCGAATTCTAGAGAAAAGTTCTAGCGAACTCTGGAAAGTAGTTCTGCCGTATTCTGGATGAAAATACAATTACCGAATTCTTAAAAAGAGTTTCGCCTAATTCATGACATAAAATTTCGGAAATGATTTCTGCTGAAATTTGACTTTTGCCAATATTTTTTTAATAAGCCATTATATATTTATTGCGTCATGGTTCTCCCACTTCATTGGTTGAACAAATTGAAAAATACTTCCTATTAACAGAGAAACTTGATTTCATAATTTTCATGTACGATTCCTATTAATCCAGCTTAGAAAGTCGTGCATTATTTGGCTCGCCGGTATGCATCATCACCCGATTTGAGCGGGCTTGGTAGTCATATGGCTACTGCTTCTGCCTCATACGCAGGAGGTCGTGGGTTCAATCCCAGGTCCGTTCCATTCTCCTACTTTGTATCTTTCTCTATATTTCTTATGTTCTAGCAATCGCTAGAACTGGAAATGGACTTCCATATCGTTTCCATCTCAATTCCCATACCTTCAACTTAAATATTCTAAAAGTAATCTGCTAGAATTGGAAATGAACTATAAAGCGCGTTTCCAAACATCCAATTAGGAATTCCTTCAGTTGCTTTCTCCTATCTATCACATTGGCAGCTCGTTAACCAAGACGGACCTCTGCCTCTCGAACCTAACCCAAAAACTCCAACAAATTCCGCATGAACTCGTGGCAAGTGCAGAGGTATATTCGACTTGCAGTGGGCGAGTGATTGCATCATCATTTCCTCCCCCTTCCTACATTGACTTGCATTCTGACGTGGCAGGCGCCAGTATGACCTAACAAATGAGATCACCAGTACTTGTACATTGAAGATGTGTGCTAGTCTCAAGCAAACATCTGTTGGTTCCCTGTGCAAGAACAGCTGATCTGGTCATAATGGAGTAGCAAGTACGAGCAGTCAATCAAGCTCAAGCTCAAGCTCGCCGGTATGCATCATTACCCGATTTTTTTGATTTCATTGAATCAAATCTATTTGATTTGAACAATAGGTCGTACGAAAAAAAGGTAGCATAGGGTAAAGTGCCCAATAGTGGACACCCAACCAATAGTGGACCCTCTAGCCATTTTGCATTACTACAGCACAATGTAAACATTTTGCTATGAAATTCCATCGGGAGAACCTACCTTACAGTTCTATGATTGGATTACATGCATCGGAAAGTAAATGTAAAGTAAAAATAGATGATTTTTTACAATTCTATAAAAAATAAACACGAGAGTGTCCATTATAGGAATATTTTGGAGGGTCCATAATAGGGAAGAAGAACGTCCCAAAACGGAACATAAAAATCAAATGAAGTGTCGACTATAGGGAAGCAATTTTCTATTATGGACCCCCAGGGGGTCTACTATAGGGCGAATTCAGTCAGACTTTAAAATGTTAATTTCAACTAATGACGTCGAGTATTTGCGTGTTTCATGTATGTATCGTGAAGAGGAGATGCAGAGCTTGATATTAGATATCACGCAGAATTAATATTTTGATAATTTCCACTCCTTATGCCAGGAAGAGCAAAATTTCGCTACTAGGGGGTCCACTGTTGGGCATTTTATCCTATATCATACCTTGTGTATGTTGATAAAGGTGGTCGGCTGCCGGCACTGGTTGGGTGTCGGCACTCCGATGTAACTTTTGACAGATAACAGATATGGACATTTTGACAGATGTCATGCATGCGCTATACTGCCCATAATCGCATATTTGTCCCATAAGAACAGGCAATAGGCAAATCCAGCAAATATGAGACAGATAAGCGATCACAGGCAGTATATAAGCACGATTTTTTTGTGGCGACTACAAATCCAAACAGATGCCCATGTTTTGTTCATTGGCGTAAATAAGGGGGCTCCAGGGGGGGCCTGGCCCTCCTCAGACCCACTTGTGGCCCCCTCCAGGAAATTTGAAAAACTGTTCTCCAAAATAGTAAATTTTTATTTACCACAAACATATTTTCTCATTCCTTATTGCATCATACGTCTTTTTTGATCAATTTGTTGGCACAGTATCGAACTTTCAGTTCATTCAAAGTTAATTGCCTATGTTCCGGGTATTAAGCTATTCGGAGTGGACATTAATTACTAGGCTGAAACTCGATTTATGCATATGCAAAACATGTGATAGATTTAGTTCCGAAAAGATATTGGAGCGTAACCACTCCCTTCAGTGGGGTTTGATCCTATGAAACCAGTACGCTAGACAGGTGCTTTCCCAGCTAAGCTACGGAGGACCGAAGGAAGATTTTTAATGCCAATCACTTTCATTGCCATTAATTAATCAAGTGTTTGCAAAGCGTGATAACATTCTGGATTATTGATTATACCAAGTTAAAAAACAAGTTTGATTGAAAAAATATACATTCCTGTTCTGACATCCAACGACGGTTAGATTTAAACGAAGCTGTAACATTTTTGGACCAGAATTTAATAAATAATTAATACTATACGGTGGCTTAAATTAGTATGAAGAAATTAGTTTTCATTGTTTTTGATGGGCCGCGCTCTTATTCGGTTCTAGTTATTCCCTGATGCTCTGGACGAAATTTCAGCCAAATCGGTCAACGTTTGGGCGGTGCTAAACTAATTGGAATTTTATATGCAAGAATGTATGCAAAAACATCCAAACACAGTGATTTGGCACAATTTACGATGAAGAACTATGATACTCATTCAGATCTAGAAGAATTCAATACAGAATGTTATTCTGAAAACCACGAGGAGATTCGAGTTTATTAGGCAAAGATATTAGCATCAAATAGAACCGAATAAGAGGGCGGCCCATCAACAAAATTGAAAAAGTGCTTTTTAAGGCACCTTACTGTCTACACATATTATTGGTCCCTTGTATGCTCCTAAATCCAGCCCTTGAGAGTCTAAACCATAATTCTTTTGTAAACCTTTTGTAAATAGATATTAGAGATTATCAAAAATCGTTGAATGATTCTCAGAGTGTAAAATAATCGAAAATTTTTAGTGAAGACCATTTTTCTTCATTTATCAGTTCACTTCCGACACATTCAAAGTCGGCTCTGGACAGTCAATATTCAGTTGAATATTAGTCATTGAATATTTATGCACATTTTACAAATTGATAAATTATCTGAAATCTGAACACGTTTCAAATGAGTAAAGTGATTTATCACAATGGACTGAATCCGATTTTCATCCGCGAGGCACTTTCAGTGGTAAACATCAATATAAACAATGATAATAATGTTTTTTCTGCACATAGTAAACACATTCAGTGACAGTCGAATGAATGAGTTCGTGGAGTAGTCGTCTGACTATGTCATTCTATGTTTTGAATATTCATGCGATGTTTATCAAAATTCGGACCGAAGTTGCTTCATGAAGATGAATATTTTAAGCTCTGCCCACTAACTATGCGTAATTTTACTGAAATTTAAAACTCAGACGAAACTTACAATAATTTTTCAGAGTAAATATATTGTAGTTCCTGTTGAAAACCGAAGTGAGCTCTTACGACAGTCATATTTCCTCAGCTTTCCGGATGTTTCAACTATTTCGCGAATAGTGTGCATGTTGGGGTGGGGCATAGATGCACAATACTCGCGATACAGTTGCAACATCCGAAAGTGGGAGAAAATTCGATTGTCACCATTTGTTATTCACGAAATCTCATTAAAATCCGGTTTTCAGGTGTCCCTCATTCAATACTTCTTCCGGATCTCAATGATTTTTGTTAAAAAATCCTTGAAATATTTCCAAAATTATCAAACAAGGGAAAAATTTACAAAAATCAACAACATCTAAAAAATTAGTGCAAATATTAGGATTTGTTTAACTAGCTATTTTATTTGGTAGGCTCAGTCGTGTATGACGCTTTGAGGAGCCGCAATTCTTTGGTATGAAAATATTAGTATTATTAAACTCTCATAATATGATGGAGATTGCATTATTTTTTTTATGGAGACTACAATATCAACAAATCATCTTCGTTTTTACTTTTATTGAGTAAGGGATTTTCCTAAGCTTTTCAACACACCGTTTTTCAATCAAAATATGTTTTTTTAAATTGATATGGAGCGTGAAAAAATAATCGACCCCCTCCTTTTCCCGTTAGCTTTTACGTAATTAGTGCACGGGCCTCGCAACCTTCAAAGTGCTCTCAAAAATGCGGAACATTATACAATTAGCATACAATTATGAAGAAAGTACGGTCCCTCGAAGCTTTCCGCATATCATACAAACAGTAATAAAGAGATCCAAAAAATGCAAAGCAGATTTAGACAACCTTGTGCATAATTCATTAAAATACAATCTAATGCGCTCAAACCAGATACGATTAAAAGACATCGCAATTAAGAATCCTCAGTGTACACCTCGCATTCATCTATAGTTAGTACGATGAATATGGAAATTAGATACGTGTTGACAAACTCCCATCGACCAGAAATCAGTTTAATTTTTCGCGTATTGAGTGATGTTAACAACAAGACAAATAAACGGCAAATGCATAAAAACCCTTGGCAGCATGTGCATGCAATGTTCTATACTCCCTTAAAATATTGTCCCTCATCAGCTGGGGGTCATGCCCCCCCCTAGACCGGGACTCTAGTTACGCCTATGGTTTCGTTTAACAAAGGAAACATTTTTTATCAAGTGAAAACCTAATCAGATTTTTTTTTATTATTTGCTTAGTGTTACAAAACGATATAAAACGATTAAAAGGGTAAAATTATAACGTATTTGCAAAGTAAATTTATTCTACTTTGTGATTCAATATTGATTGCTACCGTAGCGTTCGCAATTAATATTTTATTTTCACTTTTCAAAATGATTGCTAATTTTGGTTGTCGGCACTCAAACATGGTCTGTTGTCGGCACCCCTTTTTCCTAGACAAAACAACGTTAATTGCCCAATTTTAGGTTACTAGCCACGTTGATAGCGAAAATTGCAATTGTTGAAAGCCTAATTAAATATGTATAATGTATTTAAATGTAATTTATTTCATTGCCTTTTACATGATAAATTTTGATATGTTGAGCCATAACGCCAACAGTTCATGTGTTTCCGTTTTCAATGTTCTTTTGGGGTGCCAACAACCTACCGCCTTTTTATTTATAAACGACATAAAATCAACATCTGAACCGGTGCCAGCGAAAGTGGTACATAAACCATTTTCGTCGATTTTGTGTTTTTCACACCAACGGCTTCTATTAGCAAAGATCTGGTAAGGGAATGACGAAAAAGTGATTTTTGACAACTAAATCTGGAGATATGCACTTTTTAATTTCTGGTATATATCACAATGGCAATTTCGTTGACAGGAAATGTGGTACATGTACAGTTCTACCCACTAAAATCAGCTTATTAAAAAGAAAATTTAACAACAAAGATGTTCCCGCAACAGATTTTAACTCTATTTTAAATTTCAAAATGGTTTACTGCCGTTTAAAATAATGTTATAAATGAACATGTACCACTTTTACTGGCAACGATTTTCGGTTTCTGTTGCATTTTGTTCCCATTAGTAGTGGTACATGTGCACTTTGTTTAAACAAACTTGAAAGTTGTCAAGAAACTTCGCATATTTCTCATTACTACCTTTAGGCACACCAGTCATATCACGTTGGTACAGTTGAATTGCAGAAAATAGCTAACTCGAATTTTTTTTTTGATGTTTTTGGAAAAATGCGTCTCCTGTAAAATTTACTCAATGTAACATGTACCACTTTCGTTGGCACCGGTTCATCTAACGAAACACTATTTTTTAATTTTCTGAGAGATGAAATAAATCTAATTTCTTCAATAGCTATTAGCTTAGCCGAACCAACCTCCCTCTCTAAAGGATACGTTATTGAAGGATGTCTTCACTGATGTCTTCTGGGAGGTTTAATTATCATGACTAAAGATTCGCGAACTTGATTGAAATCGACTACCAACTATTGGAACGACCGTACAATATGCATTGTTTGTTAAGTGAAAGCTCTTGAGTATTTCATTCAGTTATATGGTCCCCTCCCCCTCGCCAGCGCCCAATGACGAAGCGCCAAAATTAGTATGCAATGTAATGTAAAATTCAGCCTCTCCATACTAACTCTCATTCAAAACTTTCAAACCAGCTCAAACCATCAGACGACACCCAACACATGAAACATAATCGAAAGAGCGTGGCGGAGCAAAATCAATTTTTTGAACCACCCTAATTTTTAGTTTGCTGCAACCGGTGCCGGTGTTTACATTCGCTCCGGGATTACTTTTTTGATAGTTTTTTCGGGCAAAAAATTGAAGTTTATATCAAGTTTTAGCATCAAACAAGTGACTTATTTCAAAAAGTTAAGATTGTTTTGCATCTGATTAACATTTTTGGCTGGGATAAAACGAGTTAAGCGTCGGGTTAAGTGTCGCGTCAAAACAAAATTGATTTCGAAAATTCTTCAAAAATGAAATTTTTATGTTTTTTCACACTGCAGTAGTTGAATAGGATGCTCGTTAACTTTAGTTTCGTAACTACCGCAATAATAGGACGCAGTTGCCTATCGTTGCGATGTTTTTTGAAGGTCATTTCTATTGTTGCGGTATTGCTTGTATTTCTTATGGAGAGTGCCACCACAACAACAGGACCTTAGCACTACCGCAAAAGGAAGCAACTTTTTAATGAAGAATGTTGATTTTTCAGCATTTTGAATGGAATTTTGTCAAACAAAAAGTATTCTAGTAGTAGATTCGAAGAGTACCAGAATGGACTATTTAAACACTACCGCAACATTAGGACATACCACAACGGTAGGACGTTTTACCCTACTACTGTGCGGATAAGTGTGTGAAAAATTGTTTTTTCAACGTCCTTTGAGAAGAAGTGAAATGCAGTGATGAACCCACCAAACCGCAAAAGGCTCGAAATTGCTGATTTATGCAATAATGTGAGCCAGTTTATTTCAGTGAGAGGATGGAGATCTTTCAAGTCAGCCCTTTGCACCATCGGAGGTGTACAGGATCCATAAGTAAGTAAGTAAGTTTATTTCAGTTCAGTACGTTTCATAGAGTTACATAGAGAAAAGTCAAATAAAAAATAAAGCACATGATGGAAATGATGAATTCATCATTTCGGCAGCTGGTTGATGTACAAAAGGGCTGTATTCCATTTTATTTTCAATTATATTTGTATGGTCAAAATGAAGACGCATATCTTTAAATCTGATTTATAACCTGCATCTAAGACGTGGGAGGGTAACAACGTCTAGATCAGACGATTGCTTTCTGGTGAATGATCACTTACTGATGCGATCTTAAAAACCTAATTTTGACATGTGAGTCTTGCCTTGAATTGTGCCTTGTTAACTTAGTTCCAGTAGTTACTAACGCAGTGAATAAAGGATCTACAGCATCTTTAATTCGTAACTAATTTAAATTCAACTGCCATCTTGTGCAACCTCGGGCCATCGTCGCACGAGACGCTGTAGGTCTCGTCTCGTTTAATACGATACAACCAGCATCAGCAGCAGCATCATCATTATCGGTCTTGGGAGAAATCCTTGACAGCCTTTTTCAATTGAAGTACGTGACTGGGAATCGGTAAATTTTGAACACGTCCAACTTCGTACCTTGGTTAACGAAAGCTTATCATTAATCTTTCGATTAAATCCGTTACGCAAACAATAGATGTTTCCTCGTTTAATTCATGGTCGGTAAAGTTACAGGCCCATTCCTGACTACGTAGGGGGGATAAGCATCCAAATCCACTACTTGACGGCGTCGCACTAGGAAGTACCGATTTGGGCTTACCGCAACCTTTACCACGACTAGGCTCAAGTCGATGTCAGCCCCTGAGTGCTACTAACTCGCGCGTATGCTAATTCCTAGTCGCGACCACTAAATTGTTAATAAGCAGAGCGTGTAATTGTACCTCGCCCACCGTTTTACATGCCCGCTGCCACAGTCCAATCTAATGCCTGTTTCCTTCCTTTCATCCTAGCGGATTGTATCAAACGAACTATGAATCATTTTCGTGCAAACTGCTGACAAAAGCAAATTTATGGTCTTTTCTCTCTGAAGGTTAATGATCAGTTTCAGTGTTCTATAGACTACAGCAGCTGGACTTTGACGTCCAAAATTCTCAATTCAGCAGTGGATTTTTTGCAAAATACTGAAAATATTTTGAAGTATGTTTCAAAATAAAAACCAATTAAAAACAATCTCTAGAAAACTGAATTTAAGAAAAATTCAACTATGCCAGTTAACATTTCTCATTATTGGTAGATAAATCTTCTACAGAGCAGACATACGAATAACAAATAGTTATTATTCTCCAATTTTGGCCAATAAAATCCCCTTAGTGCAATTTGGCGACCATGTCATAATTCAATTATCGGCACGAAGTGGCGACCTGGTGTCACCCGGAGCGTGACCAGACCATACCAGCTAGCTCCCTCGGCATCACCGTCCAAGTTGTGTAACATCCATCGATAGTCGTTGGGTTAAATATGTACCCCACAATCGAACGAAACAAAACAGAAAAAAAAATGACACAGTTGGCAGCCGCTGCTGGGAGTCTGGGATCAAACTGTAGTCTAGAACGTCCAACGACACAGGTGGGTACCGTGATTTGTGCGTGATTCAAGTCAGTCACTGGCTGCGGAACTTCACGGCCAAGGTCGAAAGTTTATTCCGCTCTGTATTTACGGCTGCTGTGGGAGAGAGAGGCGTGTGCATCGTAGCCGTATTGTAATTGACGAGAACGCGCTGCGGTGGTGGTGCTGCTGCTGTTTCGGTGCATTTGCGAAACGGATTTTATGCTTGGCTGTGATTTACCGGAGATAATCGTTGTCGTTAGTGGTCAGGCATGGCGAACCACGAGATCAAAGTCTGTAGAAGTACTTCCGGAAATCGAATTAATTTTCACTGGGTGTAGGAAAGAAACGGAACAACTGGATTGATTAAAAAACAAAATAGCGGGTCAACTGGGTTGATTTGAAAACAAACATTCAAAAAAAAATATCACGCCATAAAAATTCAAATGAATAGAAGCTAATTTGTTGTTGGAATTTTCGGGGAAGAGTCGTTTGGCCCAATACCGTTGTTTAGCCGAAAGGATCATATAGCCGAATATGTCATTTGGCCACACAGGTCATTTGGCCTAATAGTCAAATGTAATTTGGCTGAATAGTTTATTTGGTCGAATAGGTCATTTGGCCGAACAGGTCATTCGGCCGAATGTGTCATTTGACGTCTCACATCTCATTTCTCACTGAGAAATAGGAAGTTAGAAAAGGCGAGTGAGATAAAAGACGTCTCGCTTCCCACTTTACGCCGTCATTTGGCCGAACGAAAAGTGAGAAATGAGGTTTGAAAAGTGAGATGTCTTCGCATTACTCACTTTTCACAGTGAGAAGTGGAAAATAACTGGTGAGAAGTAGGGCGTCTCACTTTTCAAACCTCATTTATCTATTTTCAAATGACCTATTTGGCCAAATGACCTTTCGGCCCAATGACCTTATCGGCCAATGACCTATTCGGCTAAATGACCCGTTCGACCAGATGGGTTTCGGCCTATTGGACGTGGAGTTTTCCGCTTTACGAAAAGTTCTCTCCTTACTAGGGTGGGAATCGAACTCACACTTCACAACACGCAAATATGCATAAACGACTGTTTATTGAATAGCGGCCAATTGACCTAATTATTAAATATTGGTTTTGGATTAGATTGGGATGTGATTGGATTTGATTTGTTTTGGATTTGATTTGAATTTGTTTTGGATTTGATTGGATTTGGATTGGATTTGGATTGGATTTGGATTGGATTTGGATTGGATTTGGATTGGATTTGGATTGGATTTGGATTGGATTTGGATTGGATTTGGATTGGATTTGGATTGGATTTGGATTGGATTGGATTGGTTTGGATTGGTTTGGATTGGTTTGGATTGGTTTGGATTGGTTTGGATTGGTTTGGATTGGTTTGGATTGGTTTGGTTGGTTTGGATTGGTTTGGATTGGTTTGGATTGGTTTGGATTGGTTTGGATTGGTTTGGATTGGTTTGGTTGGTTTGGATTGGTTTGGATTGGTTTGGTTGGTTTGGATTGGTTTGGATTGGTTTGGATTGGTTTGGTTGGTTTGGATTGGTTTGGATTGGTTTGGTTGGTTTGGATTGGTTTGGATTGGTTTGGTTGGTTTGGTTGGTTTGGATTGGTTTGGATTGGTTTGGATTGGTTTGGTTGGTTTGGTTGGTTTGGATTGGTTTGGATTGGTTTGGATTGGTTTGGTTGGTTTGGTTTGGATTGGTTTGGATTGGTTTGGATTGGTTTGGATTGGTTTGGATTGGTTTGGTTGGTTTGGATTGGTTTGGTTGGTTTGGATTGGTTTGGATTGGTTTGGATTGGTTTGGATTGGTTTGGATTGGTTTGGATTGGTTTGGATTGGTTTGGATTGGTTTGGATTGGTTTGGATTGGTTTGGTTGGTTTGGATTGGTTTGGATTGGTTTGGATTGGTTTGGATTGGTTTGGTTGGTTTGGATTGGTTTGGATTGGTTTGGATTGGTTTGGATTGGTTTGGATTGGTTTGGATTGGTTTGGTTGGTTTGGATTGGTTTGGATTGGTTTGGATTGGTTTGGTTGGTTTGGTTGGTTTGGATTGGTTTGGATTGGTTTGGTTGGTTTGGATTGGTTTGGATTGGTTTGGATTGGTTTGGTTGGTTTGGATTGGATTTGGATTGGTTTGGTTGGTTTGGATTGGTTTGGTTGGTTTGGTTGGTTTGGATTGGTTTGGATTGGTTTGGTTGGTTTGGTTGGTTTGGATTGGTTTGGATTGGTTTGGATTGGTTTGGATTGGTTTGGATTGGTTTGGATTGGTTTGGATTGGTTTGGATTGGTTTGGATTGGTTTGGTTGGTTTGGATTGGTTTGGTTGGTTTGGTTGGTTTGGATTGGTTTGGATTGGTTTGGTTGGTTTGGATTGGTTTGGATTGGTTTGGATTGGTTTGGTTTGGTTGGTTTGGATTGGTTTGGATTGGTTTGGATTGGTTTGGTTGGTTTGGATTGGTTTGGATTGGTTTGGTTGGTTTGGATTGGTTTGGTTGGTTTGGATTGGTTTGGATTGGTTTGGTTGGTTTGGATTGGTTGGATTGGTTTGGATTGGTTTGGTTGGTTTGGATTGGTTTGGATTGGTTTGGATTGGTTTGGATTGGTTTGGATTGGTTTGGATTGGTTTGGATTGGTTTGGATTGGTTTGGTTGGTTTGGATTGGTTTGGATTGGTTTGGATTGGTTTGGTTGGTTTGGATTGGTTTGGATTGGTTTGGATTGGTTTGGATTGGTTTGGTTGGTTTGGATTGGTTTGGATTGGTTTGGATTGGTTTGGATTGGTTTGGATTGGTTTGGTTTGGATTGGTTTGGATTGGTTTGGATTGGTTTGGATTGGTTTGGATTGGTTTGGATTGGTTTGGATTGGTTTGGATTGGTTTGGATTGGTTTGGATTGGTTTGGTTGGTTTGGATTGGTTTGGATTGGTTTGGATTGGTTTGGATTGGTTTGGATTGGTTTGGTTGGTTTGGTTTGGTTGGTTTGGTTGGTTTGGATTGGTTTGGATTGGTTTGGATTGGTTTGGTTGGTTTGGATTGGTTTGGTTGGTTTGGATTGGTTTGGATTGGTTTGGTTGGTTTGGATTGGTTTGGTTGGTTTGGTTGGTTTGGATTGGTTTGGATTGGTTTGGATTGGTTTGGATTGGTTTGGATTGGTTTGGTTGGTTTGGATTGGTTTGGATTGGTTTGGATTGGTTTGGTTGGTTTGGATTGGTTTGGTTGGTTTGGATTGGTTTGGATTGGTTTGGATTGGTTTGGATTGGTTTGGATTGGTTTGGATTGGTTTGGATTGGTTTGGATTGGTTTGGATTGGTTTGGATTGGTTTGGATTGGTTTGGATTGGTTTGGTTGGATTTGGATTGGTTTGGATTGGTTTGGATTGGTTTGGATTGGTTTGGATTGGTTTGGTTTGGTTGGTTTGGATTGGTTTGGATTGGTTTGGTTGGTTTGGATTGGTTGGTTTGGTTGGTTTGGATTGGTTTGGTTGGTTTGGATTGGTTTGGTTGGTTTGGATTGGTTGTGGATTGGTTTGGTTGGTTTGGATTGGTTTGGTTGGTTTGGATTGGTTTGGTTGGTTTGGATTGGTTTGGTTTGGATTGGTTTGGATTGGTTTGGATTGGTTTGGTTGGTTTGGTTGGTTTGGATTGGTTTGGATTGGTTTGGATTGGTTTGGATTGGTTTGGATTTGGATTGGTTTGGTTGGTTTGGATTGGTTTGGATTGGTTTGGATTGGTTTGGATTGGTTTGGTTGGTTTGGATTGGTTTGGATTGGTTTGGTTGGTTTGGATTGGTTTGGATTGGTTTGGATTGGTTTGGATTGGTTTGGATTGGTTTGGATTGGTTTGGTTGGTTTGGTTGGTTTGGATTGGTTTGGATTGGTTTGGATTGGTTTGGTTGGTTTGGATTGGTTTGGATTGGTTTGGATTGGTTTGGATTGGTTTGGATTGGTTGGTTTGGTTGGTTTGGATTGGTTTGGTTGGTTTGGATTGGTTTGGATTGGTTTGGTTGGTTTGGATTGGTTTGGTTGGTTTGGATTGGTTTGGTTGGTTTGGTTGGTTTGGATTGGTTTGGATTGGATGTGGTTGGTTTGGATTGGTTTGGATTGGTTTGGATTGGTTTGGATTGGATTTGGATTGGTTTGGATTGGTTTGGTTGGTTTGGATTGGTTTGGATTGGTTTGGATTGGTTTGGATTGGTTTGGATTGGTTTGGATTGGTTTGGATTGGTTTGGTTGGTTTGGATTGGTTTGGATTGGTTTGGTTGGTTTGGATTGGTTTGGATTGGTTTGGATTGGTTTGGATTGGTTTGGATTGGTTTGGATTGGTTTGGTTGGTTTGGATTGGTTTGGATTGGTTTGGATTGGTTTGGATTGGTTTGGATTGGATTTGGATTGGTTTGGATTGGTTTGGATTGGTTTGGATTGGTTTGGATTGGTTTGGATTGGTTTGGATTGGTTTGGATTGGTTTGGTTGGTTTGGATTGGTTTGGATTGGTTTGGATTGGTTTGGATTGGTTTGGATTGGATTTGGATTGGATTGGTTTGGATTGGTTTGGATTGGTTTGGATTGGTTTGGTTGGTTTGGATTGGTTTGGATTGGTTTGGATTGGATTTGGATTGGATTTGGATTGGATTTGGATTGGATTTAGATTGGATTTGGATTGGATTTGGATTGGATTTGGATTGTATTTGGATTGGATTTGGATTGGATTTGGATTGGATTTGGATGGAATTTAAATTGGAGTTGGATTGAATTGGATTGTTGTATTGTTGCATTGTAAATTGGTTTAATTTCAGATTTTATTGAATTTGGATTGGTTCCAATTTGAATTGGGATCTACATTTTAATATTTCTGATGTGAATGTGCAGTGAAAATAAACTCATAAACATTCAAATATGATTGGGGTCGTACTGCAATGTCTATATGCTTAAAAAAATTTAAAAAAAAATTGATAAAAAATACTTGCTGCAGAGGGTTTAATGTCAAATGTCTCATAGGTAGGACTTTTTTTAACATTTGCTACCATTTGGACATAGTCAGTTTGGCAACATATTTGTGTACATTTGTATACAAATAAACATGTTGTTTTGCAATATTTAACATAATGTGCCTTCTGCTGTGAAGTTTCAAAATCTCCTACTTCTGTTGTACCGCAGCAAGCATGAGTCAAACACATTATTTATTGTGAGATAATGCGTGGTTATAAACTTTCCACTGAGATTACTCGACTGTGCCAGTTTATTCATAGCTATTCTAGTTGCCACTCGTGAACAACCGTCAAACAACTAATTATTTATTAATTTCAAACTAATAATTCCACAATTCAGATCTTTGCTGCCTCATCGGTGGCAATCAGCGTCCCCTAAACAGAGCACTGCCCCCAAAAATTAAGTGGGCAGACATCCACATTATCACGAAGAAGATCACTCACGGCAAAAACAAAAGATGCTGATCATCTTCGGATCATATCGTCGATGGTTTTCAAGGTTGATCGGTTAAGTCACGCAATGAAAGTGAATTGGGCTTCCATGGGTTAGCTCTCGGAGATTCGGTTCAATAGTTTTGCACATTCATGTTGGACGTCTCGGTGCGTCGTCCATCCGTTAGTTAGTACTATTACCGTTATGCTGAATGCGGAATGAGGTGGTTTACCTGCAAGTAGACGAAAAGAGAGAGACGAAAGATGCGTTAATTATGGCTGCCAATCTCAACGAGTTAGTGGTGGCGTTTAAAGGGTTTCGTGAGGGGTATCTTGATCGCGAGATAACTTCCGCTTGATTAAACGAACAATAACGCCGCCTGTCAAGTTGCCCCGCTAAGAGCGCGAAATTTATCGAAACATTCGCACTTGTGAACCTGTAGAGCAGTGGTTCGTCAGCTAAGATGCTTGTGATACTCAAAAAATATGCCCACTTAGAACGTCGAGACATGAAACAATTGCTCGACAATGTATTTATTATCATCATGTGTTTTCCGTACATGATTTTTCGAACCGACCAAACTCCTGTGTTGGAGAACCCCGTCCTACTAGGCGTACTTTGTACAACAGGCTCTCATATAGGCCGTTCAACGTTGAATTGAACAAGAATAAGGAAATGATTTGCGCGGGCGCAAAATCGGCGATACGTCTACTCCGTCGGCTACACAATTGATTGGCGTGGAGCACTGCTAGGTACTTGCCGTGATCGACCAGCGACGACGCATCGACATGCGTCGTCGTCGTTTAGCGCACGATTTCAATATCACTAAAGTCGACGTCCTTCACCTTTTGTTGCGACTAGAAGCGACAACAACGACGCGTCGTCTTGGTTGTCGCTGCGGCAGCAGCAGCAGCAGCTGCGGCGATCACAGACTACGAAGCAGTGGATGGGTTACTTGGTAGAAGATCTAGGTGAGGTAGGTAAGTCACCCCTCAATCATATTAGAAGTGATCAAGCGACCGATCGATCGGTCTTGCGTGCGCGATTTAACACTCACACGAACAAGGCGGCCGCTTGCAGCCGCAAAAGTGGTGTGGCTAATCGAATTCAACACTTGGCTCCGATCAAATTTCTGGGTGATTAATGGATCGGATGAGTGGATATTAAGTTTATTGGTCCGTCGAAGGTTCGATACTGGTGCTTGTCATCGTGGCCGCATTATCCGTAACCTAAATCGGTAATTTTGCGCGTTGAATTAAACTCGGTCAGTTGGGTGATAATTAATCGGATAAACCATCGACGCCGCGGACGGCACAGATTGAGATCTACTAACGAGGTAACAACACAAACAAGTACCTTCGAGCTATAATTCCCATCCAGAATTGTTTACATGCTGGCGAGGGGAATTTGACGAATAGGTAAACAAGGCCTTGAGCGAGTTCGCACGAGAGAAACGTGACACCGTTTGCTAATCAATTCGATGGACGTTTTAATGTCGTTGCTGGTCAAGTCGAATGTGATTTCATGGAAGGAATCGTGTGAGCTTGGGTAGAATTCTTGGCGGTATCTGAAGAAACAAATGTTGAAATTAGCATCAACATGTTGCTCACGTTGAGGAAAATTTTAGAAATTGTAATAGGCCGTGATTAAGTTGATATTTTTTGTACTTGTTAAAAGATGAATCTTCTTACTCTGTATGCGAATAGCTCGAACAGTATTTGAAATTGTTGCTTCGGTACCCCGTCCCAGATTTTTATTTACAGCGGCGACTACTTTGAGCTCATGACCAGGGACAAATATTGTCATTTCGGGGCGGCAACTTTCCAGTTGGGGATGTAAGGCCAACAAGTAAGAAAGAAGAAAATATGTGTTGAAATGTGGCCAAAAGCTATTCACGCGTATTATAATTTCCTTACTTCTCGTTTCGGTGGGTAGACTTTCATCACTGATAACGACTGGAACATGAGCAGCAATTTACATGAGGACCGGATCTTGGGCTGGACCACTGAGACTAAGCCAGATGCTAAATATTATGTTTCATCTCCAGCTTAGTCAGAATCATCAGTATGGAGATTTTAAATTTAACACACTTTACTCTTCTTGCTAGATTTTGAAGTCCTATTGCTGTGGTGTAAGAAAACAAATATCATATAATATTTCAGATATGAGAAAATTTGAGAGATATTTGTTTTTGCCTTTCTCGTACAACAAAGTTACACCGAAAAACTATAGGATCACTTCCAAAAACTAATTTTTGATGCGAGGCCGCAGATCCAATCGACTTAGCTCGACGAACTGAGGTGATGTCTGTATATGTGTACAAAATATTGTGTACATAATTTGGAAACTTGACATTATCCGAATTGCAACAGGTTCCATTCGACGGGGAATCATGTCCCATTGTTTGCTGTTGAAAATTGGCCAGATCGGATTATCGGATCAGAAGTTAAGGCCCAAGTACTATATTTTATGCGCAAAACACGCTAAAAAGTACTCAATCATATTTTTTAGTATTTTTGGCACGAGAAAGGCACCAACACCGCTAAGGGGATTAATTTTGGGTTTTTGTTTGGTGTTGTTGTCTCGTCACATCTCATTCCTTTACAAAAAAAGGGACAGTTTTTCTTCGAAAAGTTTATCCGGATTATCATTACTAGCGAGTAAAATCAATTTTTCAACTGAAAATACGGTATTTCCAAATTTTTATTTGCTTTAACTATGGATGTACAAGCTTTGCCATATAAGATGTGCCGCCCTGATAGTTTTTATCATCTCGCCGCCTGCCCCAGAAAAAAGTGCATAGGCGCCTAAAACATGCCACGCAACTGAAATTCAATGCCTAACGCCACGCTGGTTTTATTTCGTAGGAATACCTGGTAGGTACTTGGACAGACATCAAGGAGAATCTCCTGACCAAAATTCAGAACATTTCTCGCAAAAATTCGAAGGAAATTTAGGGAGAATTTCCCACGAATGCTTAGAATTCTTTTTATTTCTTTTTAAAATTCAGATAAATTAACCATCTTATTAGGCTTTAGGACAGTTCGTCGAATGGCATTTTATCGAATGACGTCGGATGACATTTGACCGAAAACACATTTAGTCGAAGGGACATTTGAAAGTGAATTTCATGTTTTCAAAAAGTATCAAAAATTCAACCGGTAAGCCTAGAATTACAATTCTTATGCAAAAGTAAGCCTACCGTCATTTTTTTTAGCCAATTCGAATAAAGTTTCGAGGTGGCTCAAGTCGATTTAATGTTTTTGGGATATTATAAAGATAGAAAAAAAAAAAACAAAAGATATAAACAACCTCTAAACGTAAGCTTTTGGTGTGCTCTACAAGTCTTGTGAACATTGCGATTCTTTCCGTTTACGTTTTGACCATGTTAAAGTGATTTTCAAGCTTTTAAGTGCATAAAAACACTGTTTCTCCTAAAACTTGTTGTACTACATTTTTTTTAATTTATTGCAAATGATTTATTATATTACTCCTCTTTTATCCGTGAACAATTGAGTAATAGAATTGCCAAATTGCCAATGTGCGATTTACCGTTAAATTTTTAAAAATCTGAAGCTGAACATTTGTCATAAATTCCCACGTTAAGATGTCATTAAATAAGTTATTCGAACAAAGATGCATTGGTTATGTCTGTATGCTTTTGCCATCGAGTGCATCTTACTAACAAGTGAAATCAAAGCTTCTTTGTTAGAAGAAATCCTAACGTGTAAATTTATGACAAATGTTTTCTGATTTCTAAGAATTTGACGGTAGATCGCACATTGGTAGTTCTATTACTCAAATGTCCAGGGAAAAACTAAACAGATGTGCATTCAAAGTGTAGTGATTGGACATTAGACGACACATGGTTCGAATGAAGTCTCGTGCCATATTCACTTTTTTCTAACCATGGACCCTTCAACACCTGCGGGCGAATTGAAAACAGCCATCTACCAAACTTTATCATTTATCTATTTCTGTAGCCAGCTGTTCAAGTTCAAGGTTTTCTGACGAACTAATGTGAAATATTCATCGAAGGTGATTTTCCTATTGTAAATTTCACTATCCATAGTGCCCACCTTAACCAAAAAGTCAGTTTTCTTATTTCCCGAGATCGAGCAATGAGAAGGAACCCAAGTTATGGTGATTGTGAATGACCGTTTAGATAAAAACACTCAAAGCTTTAATTATCCCGTTTTGAAGATACGCTGAGTGCTTCATTGGTTTCATTGGCCGAACAGCCTCCAAGGAACTTAGACTGTCGGTGAAGATGAAGAACTGGAGGTAGGGATGCGATTTGCTCGAGTGAATAGTGTATTGCTGCTTGCTTAGCAGTATACACGGAGCTCTTGTCAAGATATGAAAGACTTATTATTATTATCGTCTTTATTTAAGAGGTTTTCAGCCCTTGGCTGGCTCACCTCTGGTATCAGAAATATGAAAGACTTATTATCATGCATTTCAATGCAAGCAAGTTCATCCAAAGCGTTCTTGAGTTCAGGCGATCAGAACTACAGCTATGAAGAAGCGTAAGGCGGATTTCAAACCAAGCTCAAACCAGTTTGTCCGAAACGATCCAAGGTTTAGGTCATAAAGTCTATGCAAGGCATTTATCAAAAATCTTCCCTACAAAAGCTTAGATGTCTGTGAAGATATGTCATACCAATCTTGCTACATTTCAATACACCGTAGGCTTCAAAAGCTTTCTGGAGTTAAAATCGTTAAATAAGCAAATGCCTCTCTCAAAATGTTTTTTTCTCTATGATGCACTGACTAAATATCGTGATCTCGGGCTCATGGGGTTTAGTAGAGATTCTTGGAAGACAGGTCCCACATATTTCGGCAGGTATGTTGATAATGATTTTGATAAACGTCGACAGCTTTTTGAGGCCTTTATTGAATAGGTCCTACGACCACAACTTCTGATTGTTTCGCGAATTCTAGAATATCACTATGGACATTATAAGTATTCCCACATAAATCATGCGATATCTGTGGACTGTGCATGATGACCTGAACTGACTGTAGATCGGCTCCATCCCGCTACCCCGAATGCCACTACCCAGAATGGAACACTACCCGAATAGGAGACGACCCCGAAATTTAGAATCTGTAGTGTTCACTTATTAGCCGTGCGGTAAGAAGCGCAGCTGCAAAGCAAGACCATGCTGAGGGTGGCTGGGTTCGATTCCCGGTGCTGCTCTAGGCAATTTTCGGATTGGAAATTGTCTCGACTTCCCTGGGCATAAAAGTATCATCGTGTCAGCCTCATGATATACGAATGCAAAAATGGTAACCTGGCTTAGAAACCTCGCAGTTAATAACTGTGGAAGTGCTTAATGAACACTAAGCTGCGAGGCGGCTCTGTTCCAGTCTGGGGATGTAATGCCAATAAGAAGAAGAAGAAGTGTTCACTTAGTATGTTTGACACCAAAAGATATCGATTAATCGCAAAATGATACTCTTTTCAAATAATAAAACCCAGAATAATCCACCTAGCGGTGATGGTGCCTTTCTCGTGTATTATAAAACAAGAAAACAGAGTAACAAGAAAGGCACATAAAAGAGGTAAAAATTGCACTTTATGGAGATAGATTTAGTTATTTTCATCAATTCACATTTATTTGCGTTTATTTAAATGTATTGCAGCAATTTTGAAATAAAAAATCGATTTTGAAAATTTTTTCCTCCTTGGGAAAAATGGGGAAAAAATCAATGTTTTTCAAATAACTCCGGAACGCAATGGGCGATTGGCCCAATTTTCAATACCGAAAAAATCGGATAAGACTTAGTACAAAAAAGTGTGTCTCACATTTTTTTGTACAAACACACACATACATACATCACCTCAATTCGTCGAGCTGAGTCTATTGGTATATAACACTATGGGTCTCCGAGCCTTCTATCAAAAGATCGGTTTAGGAGTGATCCTATAACCTTTACGTATACCTAGTATACGCGAAAGGCAAAAAATAGAGTTACTTAGAGAAATGCATTAAAGATTCTGTTTAACCAACAGTTTTGGGTTGTCGTCTAATTAACTTAAATTATAATTTCACTCTTACTCGCTCTTACTCACCCGCTTACCCTTTCATCGACTCTGTCATGCAATCCAATCATTTGATGGAGTGCCCATAAACATAAAAAGATCAATTATTAGTTCTCTGTCTAGGTTTTGAATGTTATTTTCAGTGGTTCAGTTTCTTAGGGAAGCTAATCAATGAAGTATTTTACATAATCTCAACTTCATATCAAATTTGAAATGATGCTTCCATATAGTCACACGTCCCAAATCTCTTACACTATTCGTAATAATTGGTTTTACGGCGTCTCATTGGACATGAAATGACCTTCTCTTTCGCCCGAAGGTCTTCGTGTCGGTTCGGTTAAGAGACCCACCCAATGCCAAGATTTGTAATAGTTCGTTCTGAGCGAAACGCTATCGCTTTAGTTGAGCCAGTTTGCAGGTACATACAGAAACACCCTGCCAAAGGTTACCAGAGCCCGCAGTCAAATCCTGCCACAAACCGCAGTGCTTCTGCTGACCCCTGAGACACATAAAATTTCAAAGCTTTTCAACATTTCATTAAATTATGCGTTTTCTGTTCAGTAAAGCATATTTTCTAGGAATGTCATAATTATAAATAAAAACATCGCAAATCTAGCATTAGCTGCTTTGATCACTAGCCTGGAAAATACTCATTGGAGGCGCTTTGGATTTTCCAGGGTTCCAAATTTTTCTTGCAATGCGTAATATTTATGCACCCCTCAATACGTCCCTGATTTATGCGCATCGTAGCAGGCATCGCTTCCAGCGACAAAGAGTCGGCATCTTTCGTGTTTGTACTGCCAAGCAAGCAGGTTGTGTGTGCTGGGCGACAGTAGGAGCACAATGCTCATTTTACAACATCCACTATTGAAGTCTAGGGTAGGCGCCAATCGCTCCAGGGGCGATGCCCTAGTCATCACGGCGGACGAGGCTAAGTACTCGGATGTTTTGAAGGCGATGAGGAGTGACGTCAAGCTCGGTGAACTCGGCGCCGACGTACGTCGAATAAGACGTACCCGGATGGGCGAGATGATACTCGAGCTGAAACGGGGCGTCTCGCAAAAGGGCGCCGGCTACAAGAAGTTGGCGGAGGAGGTCCTAGGCGAGACGGTCAAGGTGAGGGCACTCACGACGGAGGTGAATCTAAGGGTTAAAGACCTGGACGAGATCACTGAAGTCGAAGAGCTCGTCACGGCACTGCGGCGACAGTGTGAAGTGGAGACGCCCACCGCAGCCGTTCGGCTACGGAAAGGTCCGGCAGGGACGCAGGTAGCATTGGTTCGGCTATCTGCAGCGGACGCCTCCAAGGTAGTCAAGTTAGGGAGCGTCAATGTGGGATGGTCGGTATGCCCTGTGCGCATATACGAGCAACCCGAAGTTTGCTTCAAGTGCCTGGAAACGGGGCACAAGAAATGGGACTGCAAAGGCCCTGACAGAAGCAATCTATGCCGACGCTGCGGATTGAGGGACATAAGGCACAATGCTGCACGAACCCTCCCAATTGTTTGATTTGTTCCAGCAAAGCTGTGAACAGCACGCAACCCATGGGGGGCAAGATGTGCCCGGCGTTTAAGCGTGCTGCAAAATCAAAGTGCAGGTAAAGCAGCTGGCTTGCTCGGCTTCGCCCGAGTGTTTGGTGTGCGCAGGTTTAGAGGAAACGGCGGAACACGTGTTGTTCGTGTGCTCACGTTTTCGCGCAATGCGTGACCACATGCTTGCCACATGTGGTCTGGACACTACCCCGGACAACCTAGTTCGGAGGATGTGTAAAGACGAAGTTGGCTGGAACGCCGTTTTATCGGCTATCGCCCAAATCGTCTCGGAGCTACACAGAAGGTGGCGCGTGGACTCAAGGATGGCTAGTTCAGGCGCAAATAAGAGGTGGTCCAAGGGATCGGAGTCGGCTTCATGGGTCATACCGGTGGTCATGCTCTGTGGTCGAACTCGATCCTTTTATCGAACAAGTGGCCGCGCGAAGAACAACATGGTATCGTCGCTTTCGCGGCGTCGGTCAACCGGGCGGGTTCCGAGCCCGAGGACGGAAAGGGGTCCTCGTCAAGGCTGGGGCAGGCGTAGGCCTCGTGTCGGCAAGTCCCTCTGTGTGCTGGCGAATAGGCCCTATCGCAGAAAGGTCAATTTGGGGTGCACGCGGCATCATCATTCTTGATACCAGTCGTGCAGAGGGAAGCAGGCGCGAAGTCGACCCTGCCCACCTTCCGAGGACATAGGGCGTGGTAAGGCCACCTGGAAAGCCGGCAATGCGCTGGCACGATACCATGGTGTTCTTCTAAAAAAGCGAGTCACGATGTTCGATGCTGCAAGGACACGCAGCTAACCTCGAGGGTGCGTCATGCACTGGCCCCCCTTTGAAGCATTACTTTCTGGTTGTACCGAAGGGACGATGGGCTTGGCGGCAATGGAAACGGTTTAGCTGGTCGGGGATGCAGCCCTGCCTCCCTCATTGGAGGTGGCCCCTAACCCAGCACTTCCTGGTCAACCCAGGATGTCTGTTGAGCAGATTCCCCCTCCATTGTTTAGGAAGAAAAAAAAAAAAAAACATCCACTATCGCCTTAATGCAGTACATGCATTCATTCTAAAGAAGGGATCATATCCAATATTTTTCTGTTAAGGGCAAACGCCTAAAGAAGGGATCACATCCATAATCGCCTTACCACGGTTATTCGCATTATTTTTGGGAAGAGGAATAACATCCAGCAAACGAATGTTTCAATAGAAAAAATAATTACAATATTTGTCGTATGTTAGCTAAATACATGTTTCCTACTAAACGGAAACAGCAAGTCCGCCTATTTCTGAAGAATCCATTAAGAAGTGGAGTGCGAGGAGATGAAACATTTGCGCCGTTATCAAGAAACATGCAACTTATGTATATCAGAAGCTCAACGCATTTCGCAAAGGCTTCGTGCGAGGCTAGATGTGTAGAGATAAGGATGGGAGCATCTTGACTGACGAACGTGTGGTGGAACAAACACTTCGAATACCATTTAAATGACGCTGAGAGTACAGCCAATGAGGGTCAAAGCAGCGGAGGAGGCGACTACGTCAGTTCGGTGGACGATAAACACCAACCAGTCCCCACCTCGAAAGAAGTTAAGGATGCCATCCAACAAATCCAGAACAATACAGCAGCTGGCAAGGGTGGTATTGGAGCTGAACTCATCCCGCTGCGCTCGGAAAATCTGGGAAACAGAGTAGCTACACCAGCTTTAAGAAAAGGGACAAGTTGAAGAGGAAGAACTTTCGAGCGATCACCAATTCAAATGAATCTCACGTCCGGACTGATAATTTTGATAGCGCGTCGCATGCCCTTTTCCTGAGAAGACTGAGAAGAGAAAGCAGTAAGCTGTCGTCATTGTGTCAGGAAATTATGTGCTGCAACCAGGACAGACCATTTCATAACATTCGTTAAATGGGAAGAAATACCCAAAAGTACGTCGAAGTGCGTGCACGCATTAGTCTTCAGGCAAACCGTTTGTTAGGTTTTATAAATACCATCGTCGGGGGTGACAATGAGTCAAATGGGGGTGAGAATGGGTCACTGTTTCAACTACATGGAATGCTTGTAGAATAGATTTATTGTATCTGAGGACGAGAAAACTGAATTATAAGAGACCTTTTTGAACGATTTTTTATCCGACTTCTAGACTATCGGTGAGGGCGCTCAACCCCCAGACCCATTGTCACCCCCGACGACGGTACCCCATAATTTGAGCATGTATCTTCCAATCAAGAAAAAGAAACATTAAAACAGATATGACAATCACTACTGAGCCAAATTCTAGCCAAAAAAAAATTCTTTGAAATATTTCTATAAAAATGTATTGGATATTCCCCGACATTTTTTCCCAGAACTTTCTTCAGGATTTCTTCCGAAAACAAATCGAGGAATTTCACTAAAATATCTTTCTGAAATTTCTACAATAGTTGTTTCATAAATTCCACCGAATAATTGATCCAGAAATTCCTTCGGAAATCCGCGAGAACTTCCTTAAAAGTTCTTTCAGGAATTGATTATTTCAGAATTATTCCACAAAAAAACAACAAGGACTCATTCAGAAGAACTTCGAGTATGGACAAACTTCAAGATGGATTCCAAAGAAAGAAACATTTACAGAAGAGATTCCGGATGCAGTTTTAGGAGCAACATCAGAATAAATTCAACAGGAATTTCTTGTGAAACTCACTCCTAGAATAATTTCCTGAGCTTCTGAAATAATTTACAAAATCACTGGAGAAGCTTTGGAATTTTTGTTGGTTAACTCGGAATTTTGGAAGGAATCTCCGAGAAAATCCAGATTTCTGAAAAAAAACGAATATTATGGGAATCAGCATTTTTTTAAGACTTCCCCCCACAACTATAAAGCTCCACATTGAGCCATGAAGAAAACTCAAACAATAAAACAATTATTACATACTAATTTAAATGGCTGAGAATATAAAACAAAAAGCAACAATTCAAGATAAGGAAAGCTATCATATTAGACAAAAAGAAGCACATTAAACTAAGTAATATTTTATGTAGCATTAAAAGAGTTTGATCTTCACATAAATCTAAGACTGGCAGTATATTATGAGGAAAGTCTGTGTATAGTCGAACCGACGGATAGAGGAAAGGTGAGTTATAGATCTGTTTTTTAGGCACCTATTCTGTGGCGTATGCAGTTTTTGACTTGCCCGCTCTTTCCCATGTACCAGATAATTTAAGTGCGAATGTACGTGAGTAAAATAGGACAGGAGCAGAGCTTTTATGGGAAGAAAACTCCGAACCCGATATAAAATTCCACACATAGAGGACATTTTTGTTTGCGACCTTCTGTATATGATAATCCCAAGACAGAGTAGAGTCCAAATGTATTCCGCGATATTGGAAACATTCAACTATCTCTACTTTGTCAGCACCCACGATAAGGTGTGATAGATTTGGAACACTTTTCCTTGGAAATCTGAAGATCATAAGCTTTGTTTTTTGGCAGATTTAAAGTCAAAGATTTTCTAATTCTGAAGCAGTCCTAAATCACGTTGCATTATGTTATGTTATAATATAACTATTTGAGCGGCATCAGTGTCTGGATAGAACAAGGCTGTAACGTCAGCAAATAAACTGGGAGTACCGAAGAGATTTAACTTTTCAATATCATAGATGTAGACGAGTGACAATAACGGCCCAATATTGCTTCCTGTTGTCACTTGCCTAAGGTAACTATTCAAACCATCGTGAGTAACGAACTGCTTCCTACTCTCCAGATAGCTGCCAGTAATGATGTCGTTTGCCACTCCCCGGATTCCACATAGTTTTAGCTTATTGAGCAAGATTTCATGATCTAGAGTATCGAAGGCCTTTTTTAAATCCAGGAACAGGACACCAACTAGTTTCTTCGAATCTGTGTCTCTGACTATTTGGTCGACAAGCTCCGTAATCAATATGGCAGTACTGCTACCAATGCGGAAACCGTATTGGAGTGAGTACAGTACATTATGTCTTTCTAAGAAGTTAACCAGTCGACAAATATTTTGTTAAAAACCGATAAAGTGGAGATGGGTCGATAATTATCAACACAGCAAGGATCTCCAGACTTGAATATCGGAAAAACTTTAGCAATTTTAAGACATTCAGGATATGAATCATTTTGGATGATCAAGTTGAAACATTCGGACAGTAGTCGTGAAAAGCAAATGGCTTTTTTTACTATCTTTGCAGGTAAATTATCTGGACCAGGCTTTTTGTTGGACTTCAGATCGAGTTCCTAAGAGAGAAATTCCTAAAATAAATAGCTTTTTATTGAGGCTTCATCTTCTCTTGCCTCCTTTCCTCCAAATGATCATGTAGAGAGCCAGATTTTTCCGTTTCTCAGCATTCATTGAGTATTTTTCATCTTTCGTGGAAAATTGTTCTATTATACTACTTATGAAATTTTTCCACCACTCGTGCATAAATAACTCCACAAATACGCTCGAAAATATCTTTCGGAAAAGTCTCCTGTAAATCCGTTAAAAATATCACCAGCATTTTCTAAAAGAATTTCCGAAGAAAAGCGTTCGGAAACTTTCACAAGAAACTGTTTCTGAAACTGGCTTGGAACATTATCGACGTCAGGACATATCGTGGCGCTAACATCGACTCTGACCACTATCTGGTGATGGTTAAACTGCGCCCAAAACTATCCGTCATCAACAATGTTCGGTACCGACGACCACCGCGGTACGACCTAGAGCGACTGAAGCAACCTGATATCGCCACTGCATACGCGCAGCATCTCGAGGCAGCGTTGCCGGAAGAGGGTGAGCTCGATGGGGCCCCTCTTGAGGACTGCTGGAATATAGTCAAGGCAGCCATTAACGACGCAGCGGAGAACAACGTCGGGTATATGGGTCGAAGTCGACGGAACGATTGGTTCGACGAAGAGTGCAGACAGATTCTGGAGGAGAAGGACGCAGCGCGGGTGGTCGCGCTGCAGCAAGGTACCCGGCAGAACGTGGAACGTTATAGACGGAAGCGGAGACAGCAGACCCGCTTTTTTCAGGAGAAGAAACGCCGCCTGGAAGAAGCGGAGTGCGAGGAGATGGAACAGCTGTGCCGTTCTCAAGATACACGCAAGTTCTATCAGAAGCTCAACGCATCCCGCAAGGGCTTCGTGCCGCGAGCCGAAATGTGCCGGGATAAGGATGGGAGCATCTTGACGGACGAACGTGTGGTGATCGAAAGGTGGAAGCAGCACTACGAGGAACATCTGAATGGCGCTGAGAGTACAGGCAGTGAAAGTCAAGGCAGCGGAGGTGATGACTACGTCAGTTCAGCGGACGATGGAAGCCAACCAGCCCCCACCTTGAGGGAAGTTAAGGATGCCATTCAACAGCTAAAGACCAATAAAGCAGCTGGTAAGGATGGTATCGGAGCTGAGCTCATCAAGATGGGCCCGGAAAAGTTGGCCACTTGCCTGCACAAACTGATAGTCAGAATCTGGAAAACCGAACAGCTACCGGAGGAGTGGAAGGAAGGGGTTATATGCCCCATCTACAAGAAAGGCGACAAGCTGGAGTGTGAGAGCTTTCGAGCGATCACCATCCTTAATGCAGACTACAAAGTGATATCCCAGATCATCTTCCGTCGTCTGTCACCATTAGTGAACGAGTTCGTGGGAAGTTATCAAGCCGGCTTCGTTGACGGCCGCTCGACAACGGACCAGATCTTTACTGTACGGCAAATCCTTCAAAAATGCCGTGATTACCAGGTCTCAGCGCACCATCTGTTCGTTGATTTCAAGGCGGCATACGACAGAGCTATGGAAAATTATGGACGAGAACAGCTTCCCTGGGAAGCTTACCAGACTGATCAAAGCAACGGTGGATGGTGTGCAAAACTGTGTGAAGATTTCGGGCGAACACTCCAGTTCGTTCGAATCGCGCCGGGGACTAAGACAAGGTGATGGACTTTCGTGCTGTTGTTGGACTGTTGTTCAACATTGCGCTAGAAGGTGTCATGCGGAGAGCCGGGTGTAACAGCCGGGGTACGATTTTCAACAGATCCAGTCAATTTATTTGCTTCGCAGATGACATGGTCATTGTCGGCCGAACATTTGCATAGGTGGCAGAACTGTACGCCCGCCTGAAACGTGAAGCAACAAAAGTTGGACTGGTGGTGAATGCGTCAAAGACAAAGTACATGCTTGTGGGCGGAACCGAGCGCGACAGGGCCCGCCTGGGAAGCAGTGTAACGATAGACGGGGATACCTTCGAGGTGGTCGAGGAATTCGTCTACCTCGGATCCTTGCTAACGGCTGACAACAACGTTAGTCGTGAAATACGAAGGCGCATCATCTGTGGAAGTCGGGCCTACTACGGGCTCCAGAAGAAACTGCGGTCGAAAAAGATTCGCCACCGCACCAAATGTGTCATGTACAAGACGTCCTCTACGGACATGAAACATGGACAATGCTCGAGGAGGACTTGCAAGCACTCGGAGTATTCGAGAGACGGGTGCTTAGGACCATCTTTGGCGGTGTGCAAGAAGACGGTGTGTGGCGGCGAAGAATGAACCATGAGCTCGCCCAACTCTACGGCGAACCCAGTATCCAGAAGGTAGCTAAAGCCGGAAGGGTACGATGGGCAGGACATGTTGCGAGAATGCCGGATAGCAACCCTGCAAAGATGGTGTTCGCTTCCGATCCGGCAGGTACGAGACGGCGTGGAGCGCAGCGAGCGAGATGGGAAGACCAGGTGCAAAACGACTTGGCGAGCGTGGGGCGTATCCGAGGATGGAGAGATGCGGCCTCGAACCGTGCATTGTGGCGTCAAATTGTTGATTCAGTGTTATCTGTTTAGATGTTAACTAAATAAATGAAATGAAATGAATTTGTGGGCTCAAGTCAAGATTTGGCCATCGGTCTCACGAACAGTCGGCTATGAAAATCGCTCGAAAAGGTATCTTATATTACAATTTCCTTGTGCCCAGATACATAAATTCCATTATAAAGACATTCTAAGTTGTTGAAAACATGGCCCAATCTGACCCCTATTTGGCCAATTGTCACCCCCGATGACGGTACCTACATCATAGTTTTGCTTTGTATTGTTCTCAATACTATGGCTTTTCAATTTTAACCAATTTTGTAATTTCGACCTTTTGTCCCTTCGACCTTTTGTCCTTTCGACCTTTTGTCCCGTCGACTTTTTGTCCATTCGACCTTTTGTCCATTCGACCTTTTCGAGACTAGCAGAACGTAGGTACCATATTTACGAATGTAATAATAAGTTCTATTTTCGAAGTATCACATTATAAAGGCACGTTTTTTGGTTTGAGAATAGTATTTTCTAAGATCCATACAGTATTCTGTTGAACGTTAGATAGAATACAGTTCTTCATTTTTTTCATGTTTCACTTCAGAATGCTATAAGCTTCTTTATATTCTAGAAATAAAGCCTCCCCCATCAGATTTTTTTGCTTGAACATAATTTTGTGAAGCGCTTACTATAAAAGTTTAGGAAAATTTCCCAAAACACTTTTTGAGGAATCCGTGTAGTTTCATGGTTTTCAATTATTTTGATATTTATCCCTCCCCCTCTCCTTGACCTTTTGGAGACCACTCGACATCATTTTTATAAAATATTTGTAACGACCTAATGATCTTTAAAAACAATTCGTCTCCCCATCCAATTGAAAGATTTTTTTTCAGCCCAACCACGAAATTTAAAATCAGTCATGAAACTTAAATTGCTGTTTGGGTTGCGTTGAACAAATACAATAGCTTCAAAAATCACATTCCGTGAAGGGTAACATAAATTTTAATCAGCTTAAACGTCAATCATAATCAACAAAAAAAATTGCAATTGAATCAGGTAGCAAAACCATACTCATAACTCACCTGTCGTCGACGCCACCGGTCTAAGGCTTGTAGTGGACAGATTGTTAACCACATTGTAGCTGTAATACTCCAGCTTTGGGCTGGTCACCGCCGGTAGATGCGCCAAGGTGCGGCTGCTTCCGTCACCCACGAGGGGTGTACTACCGCCGAACGAACAGCTTTCGTTTCCCTTCCTCCCCACGGTGGACACGAACGATTCGTTGAATTTTGACTTTTTTTCGCTTCAATTTTGCTGGCTCAGATCGAATACAATTTTTCAGGCCTCGGAACTTTTTGGCACTAAGCACGGGTTGCCCTATTGGGATGTGATTTGTACACTCTTCACTGGATAAATTCGAAAAATCGGAAATTTTCTCGTAACGGACGGCACGTCAACACACTTAATCGATCGAAAAGCACATTTGCACTCGTATCAATATTTGCGTTTGTATCGACTTCACAAGAGAAGGTCAGAACAGAATGCACTCAAACACTTGGTACACCGAAGCTCACTCGAGTCGTTTTCCGGAGCTTACACTTCTGAAGTATTCAGATTGCGAATGAGAATGCACCATTCGTCGTCGTTTTCTATCTCGAGTCGAACCATCAGTTAGTGATCCACACTTGTCAGCTCAACAGTCGACAGCAGCACACTTGAACCCTTTCCCGTAACGGGCAATCAGCAGCGAGAGGGAACCTGTTGATGAGGCAACCGGAAAGATAACAAACAAGCGATTCTTCCCTGCAGGTGAATTGTTATCTCGCGATGGAGGGCGGAAACGTGGAAATGGGGGTTGGTTGCGGGCGGTGCTATTCTTCGACTTTTTACATTCCATCGGTGCGGATTTCTGTCACTCGCGAGGGCTGTTCATGAGGATTTGCGACGATGGCAGCGACAGATGTTCTACTGATACCTGTGATTTTGAATGGGGTGGAATTTTGGGCTGTCTGGCAAGCGCCCTATCGCACAGATTCAATTCAGTTCGAAATTACAGTCTTTCTTCCAAAAGAACTCGAATCGATTAAAAAAATGAAATCCTTAGCGTCAGCAGCAATCTTTTCTTTTTAATTGCGAAATTATTTCTAAAATTGAAGTCCTTTGCTTGATTACAAAAGTAGCTTACACGACGTTCTGTAACAGTATTTATTTTAATTAAAACAACATTTTGGATGCTTATTTTAATGACTGCATATCTTCATTTTCAAGCAACATTAAAATGATAATCTAAATCCTGCTTGTTTGAATTTTTTCACAATGAGTAGTTATTTTACTGCGATTAGCCAATATTTTCCTAATTTTTTGTACTTCTCCGAAACCACAATACTCTTAATAGCCGTATTCAAGGCATCACTGCACCACCCTCATAAAAACCGAATGGGCGTTGGAACAGATAATGACACTGGGGAACAATTACTGTGATTTTCTACCCGGGAATTGTGGAATTGACCAGACGGCAACGGCGACGAGGGTGTCGTCGTTGCCGTCGATGTCGTTTGTTGGGAGGTGTTCAAGGTCGGAACGGAACGAGCTTTGAATTGTTTGTGTTTCCCTTCAGGTAGAGCCACATTTATGATTATGAATAATTGGGTGCGAGGCAAAACTGTGAACTATGTTTAGTTGGGGGTTGTGGTATTTAAATGCAATTAGCTGGGCGAACGTCGAGCCTATTGATTGTGTTTGTACCAATTGGTGCCTAGGACAATGGAACTAATTATTGTTCTAATATTAATGAAACTTGTTTGGTGGTGTTTCCTTGCAATGCTTGAAGATAAGTTTGTACTACTCCATTTATTTATAAACGGCATTTTTTCTTCTGAATTAACATCTATTTTAAGAAATGTTTCAGTGCTATGAGAAAAGTAATTTCTTCACGGAAACAGGAATTATGATTGCTACATTGAACTTGTTACCTTGGAGCGATCTATAACTTGCCTTGAAGCATGATCTAAGCAAGAGCTTCCGTTTGTGTGACCTATGCGTAAATGATGCAATTAGGGCTGTTTCATTGCATCATTATTTGATCGATTTTCGGAACTAAACAGGAAGGTACGCAAATAAATTTAACTCGCAACTGGTCAAATAAGGGTTCAAAGAGGGAATTTTGAGGGCCAACAATCATATATATGTAATTGTCAAACCGACTGCCACACTTTATCTAAGGTTCTATGATGTATCAGCGTTAAGTTCTGTTAAACGGTATAAAATGTCATGCCGTTCCAACAAACGATGGAGAACACGATTCTACTTTTGAATGCTACCGCCTACCTCAAAACACAATCTAAAATGACACATTTTAGCTAATTTTACGACAGGAATTCTCTTGAATACTGACAGGAATTCTAGTAAATTCCGGAAGGAATTCTCCCAAATTCCGACAGGAAGTTTCCGGGATTGCGAAAAGAACTTTCCTGAATTCCGACAAGAAATTTTCCGAATTCCGACAGGAACTTTTCCGAATTCCGACAGGAACTTTTCCGAATTCCGACAGGCATGCGACTTTATTCCGACAGGAATTCTACCGAATTCCGACAGGAATTCTACCGAATTCCGACAGGAATTCTACCGAATTCCGACAGGAATTCTACCGAATTCCGACAGGAATTCTACCGAATTCCGACAGGAATTCTACCGAATTCCGACAGGAATTCTACCGAATTCCGACAGGAATTCTACCGAATTCCGACAGGAATTCTACCGAATTCCGACAGGAATTCTACCGAATTCCGACAGGAATTCTACCGAATTCCGACAGGAATTCTACCGAATTCCGACAGGAATTCTACCGAATTCCGACAGGAATTCTACCGAATTCCGACAGGAATTCTGAATTCCGACAGGAATTCTACCGAATTCGACAGGAATTCACCGAATCTGACATTCCGAATTCCTACCGGTAGAATACCTGTCGGAATTCGAATCTGGTAGATTCCTGTCGGAATTGGTAGATTTCTGTCGGAATTCGGTAGATTTCGGAATTGTAGATTTCTGTCGAATTGGTAGATTGTCGAATTGGCAGAATTCTGTCGAATTCGACAGGAATTCACCGAATTCCGACAGGAATTCTACCGAATTCCGACAGGAATTCTACCGATTCGACAGGAATTCTACCGAATTCCGACAGGAAATCTATCGACCCGATAGGAATTCTACCGAATTCGATAGGAATTCTGCCGAATTCGATAGGAATTCTACCGAATTCGATAGGAATTCTACTGAATTCGATAGAATTCTGCCGAATTCGATAGGAATTCTACCGAATTCGATAGAATTCTACCGAATTCGATAGGAATTCTGCCAATTCCGATAGGAATTCTACCGAATTCGACAGGAATTCTACCGAATTCGACAGGAATTCTACCGAATTCCGACAGGAATTCTACCGAATTCGACAGGAATTCTGAATTCGACAGGAATTCTGCGAATTCCGACAGGAATTCTGCGAATTCCGACAGGAATTCTACCGAATTCCGACAGGAATTCTGCCGAATCCGACAGGAATTCTACCGAATCCGACAGAATTCTGCCGAATTCGACAGGAATTTTATCGAATTCCGACAGGAATTCTTTCGAATTCCGACAGGAATTCTATCGAAGTACGACAGGAATTCTACCGAATTCCGATAGGAATTCTACCGAATTCCGACAGGAATTTCACCGAATTCCGACAGGAATTCTTTCTTATTTCGACAGGAATTCTTTCGAATTCCGACAGGAATTCTTTTGAATTCCGACAGGAATTATCTCGAATTCTGACAGGAATTCTACCGAATTCCGACAGGAATTCTACCGAATTCCGACAGGAATTCTACCGAATTCCGACAGGAATTCTACCGAATTCCGACAGGAATTCTACCGAATTCCGACAGGAATTCTACCGAATTCCGACAGGAATTCTACCGAATTCCGACAGGAATTCTACCGAATTCCGACAGGAATTCTACCGAATTCCGACAGGAATTCTACCGAATTCCGACAGGAATTCTACCGAATTCCGACAGGAATTCTACCGAATTCCGACAGGAATTCTACCGAATTCCGACAGGAATTCTACCGAATTCCGACAGGAATTCTACCGATAATTTGGTTTAATCACTTTGCTATGTTCACGAGAATTTTTTTCTTTCGAAATCCGACAGGAATTCTTTCGAAATCCGACAGGAATTCTTTCGAATTCCGACAGGAATTCTTTCGAATTCCGACAGGAATTCTTTCGAATTCCGACAGGAATTCTTTCGAATTCCGACAGGAGTTCTTTCGAATTCCGACAGGAGTTCTTTCGAATTCCGACAAAAATTCTTCCGAATTCCGACAGGAATTCTTTCGAACTCCGACAGGAATTCTTTCGAACTCCGATAGGAATTCTTTTGAATTCTGACAGTCGGAATAACGGAATGACCGACACTCATTCCCCCCACGTCCCACAGGAATTCTTTCGAATTCCGACAGGAATTCTTCTGAAGGATCTCTACCGAATTCCGACAGGAATTCTACCGAAAATTTGGTTGAATCACTTTGCTATGTTCACGAGAATTTTTTTCGCGGAATTCGAAATCTTTCCGACAGGAATTCTTTCGAACTCCGACAGGAATTCTTTCGAATTCCGACAGGAATTCTTTCGAATTCCGACAGGAATTCTTTCGAATTCCGACAGGAATTCTTTCGAATTCCGATAGGAATTCTTTCGAATTCCGACAGGAATTCTTTCGAATTCCGACAGGAATTCTTTCGAATTCCGACAGGAATTCTTTCGAATTCCGACAGGAATTCTTTCGAATTCCGACAGGAATTCTTTCGAATTCCGACAGGAATTCTTTCGAATTCCGACAGGAATTCTTTCGAATTCCGACAGGAATTCTTTCGAATTCCGACAGGAATTCTTCCGAATTCCGACAGGAATTCTTCCGAACTCCGACAGGAATTCTTTCGAACTCCGATAGGAATTCTTTCGAATTCCGACAGGAATTCTTCTGAAGGATCTCTACCGAATTCCGACAGAAATTCTTCTGAAGGATCTCTACCGAAATGCGACAGGAATTCTACCGAAATGCGACAGGAATTCTACCGAATTCCGACAGGAATTCTACTGAACTCCGACAGGAATTCTACCGAATTCCGACAGGAATTCTACCGAATTCCGACAGGAATTCTACCGAATTCCGACAGGAATCCTACTGAATTCCGACAGGAATTCTACTGGATTCCGACAGGAATTTTACCGAATTCCGACAGGAATTCTACCGAATTCCGACAGGAATTCTACCGAATTCCGACAGGAATTCTACCGAATTCCGACAGGAATTCTACCGAATTCTGACAGGAATTCCGACAGGAATTCTACCGAATTCCGACAGGAATTCTACCGAATTCCGACAGGAATTCTACCGAATTCCGACAGGAATTCTACCGAATTCCGACAGGAATTCTACCGAATTCCGACAGGAATTCTACCGAATTCCGACAGGAATTCTACCGAATTCCGACAGGAATTCTACCGAATTCCGACAGGAATTCTACCGAATTCGACAGGAATTCACCGATCCGACAGGAATTCTACCGAATTCGACAGGAATTCTGCCGAATTCGACAGGAATTCTACCGAATTCCGACAGGAATTCACCGAATTCGACAGGAATTCTACCGAATTCCGACAGGAATTCTACCGAATTCCGACAGGAATTCTACCGAATTCCGACAGGAATTCTACCGAATTCCGACAGGAATTCTACCGAATTCCGACAGGAATTCTACCGAATTCCGATAGGAATTCTACCGAATTCCGATAGGAATTCTACCGAATTCCGATAGGAATTCTACCGAATTCCGATAGGAATTCTACCGAATTCCGATAGGAATTCTACCGAATTCCGACAGGAATTCTACCGAATTCCGACAGGAATTCTACCGAATTCCGACAGGAATTCTACCGAATTCCGACAGGAATTCTACCGAATTCCGACAGGAATTCTACCGAATTCCGACAGGAATTCTACCGAATTCCGACAGGAATTCTACCGAATTCCGACAGGAATTCTACCGAATTCCGACAGGAATTCTACCGAATTCCGACAGGAATTCTACCGAATTCCGACAGGAATTCTACCGAATTCCGACAGGAATTCTACCGAATTCCGACAGGAATTCTACCGAAAGGAATTCTACCGAATTCCAACAGGAATTCTACCGAATTCAGGAATTCCGACAGGAATTCTTTCTTATTTCGACAGGAATTATCTCGAATTCTGACAGGAATTCTATCGAATTCCGACAGGAATTCTACCGAATTCCGATAGGAATTCTACCGAATTCCGACAGGAATTCTACCGAATTCCGACAGGAATTCTACCGAATTCCGACAGGAATTCTACCGAATTCCGACAGGAATTCTACCGAATTCCGACAGGAATTCTACCGAATTCCGACAGGAATTCTACCGAATTCCGACAGGAATTCTACCGATAATTTGGTTTAATCACTTTGCTATGTTCACGAGAATTTTTTTCTTTCGAAATCCGACAGGAATTCTTTCGAAATCCGACCGGAATTCTTTCGAATTCCGACAGGAATTCTTTCGAATTCCGACAGGAATTCTTTCGAATTCCGACAGGAGTTCTTTCGAATTCCGACAGGAGTTCATTCGAATTCCGACAGGAGTTCTTTCGAATTCCGACAAAAATTCTTCCGAATTCCGACAGGAATTCTTTCGAACTCCGACAGGAATTCTTTCGAACTCCGATAGGAATTCTTTTGAATTCTGACAGTCGGAATAACGGAATGTCCGACAGGAATTCTTCCGAATTCCGATAGGAATTCTTTCGAATTCCGACAGGAATTCTTCTGAAGGATCTCTACCGAATTCCGACAGGAATTCTACCGAAAATTTGGTTGAATCACTTTGCTATGTTCACGAGAATTTTTTTCGCGGAATTCGAAATCTTTCCGACAGGAATTCTTTCGAATTCCGACAGGAATTCTTTCGAATTCCGACAGGAATTCTTTCGAATTCCGACAGGAATTCTTTCGAATTCCGACAGGAATTCTTTCGAATTCCGACAGGAATTCTTTCGAATTCCGACAGGAATTCTTTCGAATTCCGACAGGAATTCTTTCGAATTCCGACAGGAATTCTTTCGAATTCCGACAGGAATTCTTTCGAATTCCGATAGGAATTCTTTCGAATTCCGACAGGAATTCTTTCGAATTCCGACAGGAATTCTTTCGAATTCCGACAGGAATTCTTTCGAATTCCGACAGGAATTCTTTCGAATTCCGACAGGAATTCTTTCGAATTCCGACAGGAGTTCTTTCGAATTCCGACAGGAATTCTTCCGAATTCCGACAGGAATTCTTCCGAACTCCGACAGGAATTCTTTCGAACTCCGATAGGAATTCTTTTGAATTCTGACAGTCGGAATAACGGAATGTCCGACAGGAATTCTTCCGAATTCCGACAGGAATTCTTCTGAAGGATCTCTACCGAAATGCGACAGGAATTCTACCGAAATGCGACAGGAATTCTACCGAATTCCGACAGGAATTCTACTGAACTCCGACAGGAATTCTACCGAATTCCGACAGGAATTCTACCGAATTCCGACAGGAATTCTACCGAATTCCGACAGGAATTCTACTGAATTCCGACAGGAATTCTACTGAATTCCGACAGGAGTTCTACTGAATTCCGACAGGAATTTTACCGAATTCCGACAGGAATTCTACCGAATTCCGGCAGGAATTCTACCGAATTCCGGCAGGAATTCTACCGAATTCCGGCAGGAATTCTACCGAATTCCGGCAGGAATTCTACCGAATTCCGGCAGGAATTCTACCGAATTCCGGCAGGAATTCTACCGAATTCCGGCAGGAATTCTACCGAAATGCGACAGGAATTCTACCGAAATGTGACAGGAATTCTACCGAAAATTTGGTTGAATCACTTTGCTATGTTTACGAGAATTTTTTTCACGGAATTCGGCAGAATTGCTTCAAGGAATTAGGAAGGATTCCTTCTTGGAATCTTGCAATACTCTTACACTAGACTCGGCAAAATTCCTTTATGTTATTTGTTAGAGTCCCTTCGCGTAATACGACAGAATAACTTTAGAAAGTTTGCCGAAATTTGGTGGAATCGCGAAATTCTTTAACAATATTTTGGAAGAATTCTTTCTCGGAGTGCAGTAGAATTTCTTCAAGGAACACAGATATCGGCAGCAATTCTTACAAAATTAGGCAGAGCCCCATTCACGGAATTCGGATGAAATCCTCACACAAAATAACATAAATTTCGTTAACAAAATTTGGCAGAATGCTTTCATGGAATTCGGCCTCGAGAATTCCTTCTCGAAATTCGGCAGTGCTCCTTTACGAAGTTTGACAGAATCCCTTCACGAAATTTAAATGAATTCCTTCAATTCCTATCGGAGAATTTTGTTCACGGATTTCGGTATAATGTTTTCACGGAAGATAGAAGAATCCCTGCACGGAATTCATCAAAAATTCTCTACGAAATGAGACAGAATGCTTTTGCAGAACTCAGCAGAATTCTTCCATAAAATTATGCAAAAAATACTTCTCGGTATTCGACCAAATTTCTTTACAGAATTCAGCAGAATTTCCTCTCGAAGTTCAGTAGAATTGGTTGGACAGAAATGTTTCACATTTGCAGCATAATTTTTTCACGGATTTCGGCAGAATTTCTTCACGGAATTCAAAAGAATTGTTTTATGACATTGGGCATAATTCCTTCACCAAATTTGGAAGAATTACCGCACAAAAAATAGAAAAATTCCTTCAAGGATTTCGCCAGAATTCCTTCATGGAACTCGGCAGAATTGCTTCTCGGAATTCGGCAGAATTCTTTCCCGGAATTCAGGAGAATTTCTTCACAAAATGTGACAGAATTCCTTTATTGAATTAAGCAAAATTTTCTCACGGATTTTGGCAGAAATCCATTCGGCTGAACTCATCGCGAATTTCGTCAAAATTCCTACACGGGATTTTACAGAATTTCTGTCGGAATTAGGGAGTAATTGAATCATTTGTTTGAGAAATTGCATAAGTCCATTTTACACTATTTCGAGAAAACAACAAAAACTGTTTTTGAACAAATTTGCACCGAATCTTTCGATTTCTTCGATACAGATCAATAGTTTTTGTCAAAACTCAACACCCTGGGGCACTTTCAGTGCAAAACATGTAAGCAGTACTCCACAATTGCTCTTCAAAGTGCGTGGACATATGTAGTTTCTCAAACAAACGGAAAAAATTCATTCATTCCTGAACAAAATTTTTTTTTCGTATTTTTTGCCAGAATACGTATTTTTGGACGAGGATTCAGAATATATAAAAATTTCATTTTGGCCAAAAATGTTACATATGCAGTTTCTCAAACAAACGGTTCAATTCTTATAAACTTCGTAAAGTAATCCTGTCGATTGCTGTGAAATTTTTTTACCGGATTTCGGTAAGGAATTCTGCCGAATTCTGTGAACGAGTTCTGCCGAATTCTGTGGAAGAATTCTGCCGATATTAGTGAAGGATATTTGTTGAATTTCGTGAAGAAATTCTTTCCTATTTCGGGAAGCAATTCTTTCTAAAACCGTGAAGGAATTCTCCAACATTGCGTGTAGTAATTCAATAAAATTTTGTTAAGCAATTCTGCCGAACTTAGTAAACAAGCTCGGATTTTTTCCGAGTGCTATGAATGAGTTCTGACGAATTCCGTGAACAAACTCCGCAGAATTCCATGAAGGAGTTTTGCTGATTTCCATGTAAGGAATTCTAGTAATTTCTGTAATATTATTCTTTTAAACTCTGTGAAGAAAAATGCTGCCGAATTAATTAAATCCTGACGAATTTCCTTAAGAACTCCTGCCAAATCTCTTGAAGGAATACGAAAGACGAATTTCCAATTCTTCCGAATTCCGACAGAAGTTATCCATGAAGATTTGTGAATCCATCGCAACTCCTTTTTACGTTTATCCTCTAGGGAAGGATGGTGTACAGAAGGACTTTCATCATTGCGGGATAATACGTCGAATTAATTTTAAATCCTCGGGCAATAAACTCTATGATCGGTCCAGTCCGAAATCGCTTTTCAAATTCAAAGGAACTCTGCAGTTGACTCTGAATTTTGCCTTCATTTGTTTGCCATAAAGGGCTGAACTATCGTTGCTGGTACTGGCATAGCATAGTTACGGTGTACTTCGTAGATTGGACATTACACTGTGGAAATAAGTATGAAAACAAGCTCGTTTTCCACACAAATTTGCTATGTTGGGAGAACATTATTTCAATTCTTAGAGATTCGATTGGGCTGTTTTTTCGCCTTTATGTGGTGTCTTTATAATTATTTTCTGATTTGGATGTCAAAATCAATAGAGCTGTAAATAATTCACTCAAAAATCGGAAGTTCAAGTTGAAATCAGCTGCCTAGTAAAATTTTATCCAAAATCGAATCGCTACGAATCGAGATTTCGATCCTCAAACATGATACTTATTTCCGGCGGTATAGTGACACCTATTTTTTATTGGGTGTGGTGCTTGATTTCAATCTGGGATAAAAATCACAAAAGCACATCTTTACCTGATTTTGGGATAGGATGAAGTTTTAAACTCTTGTTGCTGGAAATGCACACAAAAAGATACTCTAGAGTTTCTAATTTCCCAAAATTCCAATTAAAATCCAGACATTATGTTGTAAGTAATTTGTAAATCCTCAATAAAAATGTTGATAAAAACGTATGGAAATGTTTATAGAATTCCAATGAATCTTGAAAATAATCAACAACAGTGAACTAGCCATAAGACACATTTGAGCAATATTCAAAGAAAGAATAACTTATGGCTGTCGTTTAGTGTCCTTCAATCGTTGGATGAGATTGCATTTTGTTTAACGCACGACTATATTTCGACCTTCGTCACAAGGTGAATTGATCTGAGTTTTGCTAAGCAGTTTAATTGTTTTGCTATTCTCCCGAGCAGCACAATTCAGACTGATTTTGTTGCAGCTACTCATATGTGACTTGATTATATCGTACAAAGGTTTTAGCAACTTATCTATGACAAGTGTTTTGCAAAAACTTTTTGTCTACCTAGTTATTTTTTGAATAAAATAGTTCTGTAGCTTTAATGTTTAATCTCTATTCCTCTTTTGCTAATTACATGGTAAATGCCCACCTCGTTATGGGCCGTTTGAAGTACCTAAAAACAAATTCACAAACATGGAATTCCCCCTGTGCAAGTAAGAATCATGACAGGGTAAATATTGCTTTCCGCAAAACGGTGTGCTAAAGCAAACAAAAACTTGTCACTTGTTTCGTAATCTTTATGTGCACTTCTTCTGTTCTTTTTTTCATGGCTCTACGTTCTTATAGAATTTTGCTACCCTTTCAACTTTATATTCTAACAAGCACTCCGGCAGCTGTTAATGTTTACCATTGTCAGGACTATCATTTCGAAAAGCAAACATAAGGATACCAGCAAGTCGATAAACTTTTCCACCCGAAAAGCGATTCGAACTCGACGTCGACAGTTAGGCAATTCCACGCCTTCGCTCACAAGTCTAGATGGAAACCCAAACTGTTCACATACAATCCGTCTTCTGTTCTGTTCACTGTTTACCAATCAAATACCACACCTGACATTCGCAGTATTAGCACCCTGTGTTAAAACTTGTTAAACGGCAAATCTTATTTTTGACATCACACAACACAACCACCCGGAACCTGCAAACAAGCTCGTACCATCTGTTTTCAATCCCATCGAACATCATCAACACAGGGAAAACCCACCGCACCAGTTTGTACAGCAAAATTTCACTACCAGACTCGTTCAATCATTCAAATATCGGTTGGTTAGAATTCCTACGATCTTTCTTGCCCATCGCACAATCCATAACACATCAAACTGCCAGCCACCATCGTAGCGGCAACGAGGAACTGCACCTTGACCGCGGATAAGTCTGATTGCGTATAGACACGCGCGAAGCAGTTTTCCCGCTTTTCCACTTTGGCACCATTTTCCGAATTCACCGCGCACTGACTGTTCACTGCCGAAGAATGCCCCGCACACAACACAATCAGTCAATCAACCCGGCGAGTTTCACCCCGTTTGGGAAATCGACTCGCCTCTAACCTTGTTCAGCGGTCCACGCAACACCCCAAACTACCGTACACGTACGGACGATGCACCTTAGAACACCGAACGCCGTTGCCCAACACCGCACCGGTTGTTCTATCGTTTCCGTACTGGGCATAGAGCCTTCGTCAAGGATCAATTACATCAGGTTTGCTCTCACGATCTGGTGGAATAATGGCTTTGAGGCGCTTTTGTCCAAGGTACATTCGTAACTCAGAAGTTTTGATCAAATGGGGATGAAATGTGTTTCAATCGTCCTTCCAATATGTTTGGGGCTAACTTTTTATCACTTGAGACACTCGCCGAAAATAATCAGAACCCTCTTACGGGACAGAACTTAAAACATCCGAACGCACCGGTCAATGTCGACTAACTGCGCACGCGTATCACCGGGAGAGCCCAAAGAACCCCACCGCCGCCGCCATCAGGATAAAGAAGGATCGACGTCACACAGCAAACAATGAATAAAATCGGACGTGGTGAAGACAACGACAACGACGCGCCGTTCGCAAACGAGTGATGATAAAAGCGCTCCCGAAAAGAAGGAGCAAAACAGAGTCTGCGGACTCCGGTCGGTCGTCGGTGGAGGATGATGATGATGATCGATCGTCGTCGTCGTCGTTTTCCTCTTCGTGGGAGGTGTGAACGCGGCGGCGCGGGTAATAAGATTGGGGAGTGCGATTATTTTGTGCGATCAAGTGAGAATGAAGAACGCGACTGCGCGCACGGGTAGATAAAGTTAGGAAGCACGGTACCCAGCACCAGTCAGCAGCACAGGTAGCTCGATTCAGCGCGGGCGCGGGCTGCTGCTGTCAGCGACCGTAACCGTGGTCATCGCGGTTCGCATAACGTACAGAATTTTTTTTACTGTTCTTATGAATCGGTTGAGATCGAAATTTGGATGATTCCGAGATCCGGGAATTTAGTTTCATTTGAATATTTCAGACTGAAGGGGGATAACAAAAATTAAAAATTCGAATGGAATAAATTCATTGCAGATGGGAGACGGTCCTAATCGTTCGTAGGTGGATCAATCCTGTTTTCTATACTATCATTAAATGTGCTGGTAAGTGGCTAGTCTATAGGCGGATTTGCCGCACAGTTTGTGGCATGGTGGCGGAGCGGTATAGTGGCGGCTGTATATCAATAATAATAAGCACCCGGCGGCAGCCGACGATGGACAGGGCAGGTGAGGTACGAGCGACTAAAACAACGAGACGAAGAGAACATAGACAGACGGACGATTGATGCGAGAGAGGGGAATGGAGCAGCGGTGGCATATATCATGGTGGGAGCTTTTGAGGAAGCTTAGAGCGAATCAGAATTAGAGAATAAAGTTCAGGTGCGTGCTTAGGAGCGAAATGGAACCCAAAATGTAACATGTGACTGTTAAATGCTGAAATGCTACTCGAACGAAATAGAGAAATAAAAAAAACCCGATGTTTGAGAAAAAATACTTCTCATTTCTTACCTCTCACTGTGAGAAATCTCACTTCTCACAACTAATTTATTTTTTCTTATCATTTATGTTACCTCACTTCTCCCTCAGCTATCGTTGGTTATTTAAAATTTATCGCCTCCCAGTTCCCTTTTCTATAATTTTCTGATTCTCTGCTTTTCTGATTTTCTAATTACTTTCTGATTATTTTCTGAATATTTTTTGAATATTTTCTGAATATTTTTTGAATATTTTCTGAATTTTTTTTTGAATATTTTCTGAATATTTTTTGTATATTTTCTGAATATTTTTTGAATATTTTCTGAATATTTTTTGAATATTTTCTGAATATTTTTTTAATATTTTCTGAATATTTTTTTGATTTTCAGATTTTAGATTTCTGATTTCTGATTTCTGATTTCTGATTTCTGATTTCTGATTTTTGATTTCTGATTTTTGATTTCTGATTTCTGATTTCTGATTTCTGATTTCTGATTTCTGATTTCTGATTTCTAATTTCTGATTTCTGATTTCTGATTTCTGATTTCTGATTTCTGATTTCTGATTTCTGATTTCTGATTTCTGATTTCTGATTTCTGATTTCTGATTTCTGATTTCTGATTTCTGATATCTGATTTTCTGATTTTCAGATTTTCAGATTTTCAGATTTTAAGATTTTCAGATTTTCAGATTTTCAGATTTTCAGATTTTCAGATTTTCAGATTTTCAGATTTTCAGATTTTCTGATTTTCTGATTTTCTGATTTTCTGATTTTCTGATTTTCTGATTTTCTGATTTTCTGATTTTCTGATTTTCTGATTTTCTGATTTTCTGATTTTCTGATTTTCTGATTTTCTGATTTTCTGATTTTCTGATTTTCTGATTTTCTGATTTTCTGATTTTCTGATTTTCTGATTTTCTGATTTTCTGATTTTCTGATTTTCTGATTTTCTGATTTTCTGATTTTCTGATTTTCTGATTTTCTGATTTTCTGATTTTCTGATTTTCTGATTTTCTGATTTTCTGATTTTCTGATTTTCTGATTTTCTGATTTTCTGATTTTCTGATTTTCTGATTTTCTGATTTTCTGATTTTCTGATATTCTGATTTTTTGATTTTCTGATTTTCTGGTTTTCTGATTTTCTGATTTTCTCATTTTCTGATTTTCTGATTTTCTAATTTTCTGATTTTTTGATTTTCTGATTTTTTTGATTTTCTGATTTTTTGATTTTCTGATTTTCTGATTTTCTGATTTTCTGATTTTCTGATTTTTTGATTTTCTGATTTTCTGATTTTCTGATTTTCTGATTTTCTGATTTTCTGATTTTCTGATTTTCTAATTTTCTGATTTTCTGATTTTCTGATATTCTGATTTTCTGATTTTCTGGTTTTCTGATTTTCTTATTTTCTCATTTTCTGATTTTCCGATTTTCTAATTTTCTGATTTTTTGACTTTCTGATTTTTTTGATTTTCTGATTTTTTGATTTTCTGATTTTCTGATTTTCTGATTTTCTTTCTGATTTTCTGATTTTCTGATTTTCTGATTTTCTGATTTTCTGATTTTCTGATTTTCTGATTTTCTGATTTTCTGATTTTCTGATTTTCTAATTTTCTGATTTTCTGATTTTCTGATTTTCTGATTTTCTAATTTTCTGATTTTCTGATATTCTGATTTTCTGATTTTCTGGTTTTCTGATTTTCTGATTTTCTTATTTTCTCATTTTCTGATTTTCTGATTTTCTAATTTTCTGATTTTTTGATTTTCTGATTTTTTTGATTTTCTGATTTTTTGATTTTCTGATTTTCTGATTTTTGATTTTCTGATTTTCTGATTTTCTGATTTCCTGATTTTCTGATTTTCTGATTTTCTGATTTTCTGATTTTCTGATTTTCTGATTTTCTGATTTTCTGATTTTCTGATTTTCTGATTTTCTGATTTTCTGATTTTCTGATTTTCTGATTTTCTGATTTTCTGATTTTCTGATTTTCTGATTTTCTGATTTTCTGATTTTCTGATTTTCTGATTTTCTGATTTTCTAATTTTCTGATTTTCTGATATTCTGATTTTCTGATTTTCTGGTTTTCTGATTTTCTGATTTTCTTATTTTCTCATTTTCTGATTTTCTGATTTTCTTATTTTCTGATTTTTTGATTTTCTGATTTTTTTGATTTTCTGATTTTTTGATTTTCTGATTTTCTGATTTTCTGATTTCCTGATTTTCTGATTTTCTGATTTTCTGATTTTCTGATTTTCTGATTTTCTGATTTTCTGATTTTCTGATTTTCTGATTTTCTGATTTTCTGATTTTCTGATTTTCTGATTTTCTGATTTTCTGATTTTCTGATTTTCTGATTTTCTGATTTTCTGATTTTCTGATTTTCTGATTTTCTGATTTTCTGATTTTCTGATTTTCTGATTTTCTGATTTTCTGATTTTCTGATTTTCTGATTTTCTGATTTTCTGATTTTCTGATTTTCTGATTTTCTGATTTTCTGATTTTCTGATTTTCTGACATTCTGATTTTCAGATTTTCAGATTTTCAGATTTTTAGATTTTCAGATTTTCAGATTTTTTGATTTTCTGATTTTCTAATTTTCTGATTTTCTGATATTCTGATTTTTTGATTTTCTGATTTTCTGATTTTCTGATTTTCTGATTTTCTGATTTTCTGATTTTCTGATTTTCTGATTTTCTGATTTCCTGATTTTCTGATTTTCTGATTTTCTGATTTTCTGATTTTCTGATTTTCTGATTTTCTGATTTTCTGATTTTCTGATTTTCTGATTTTCTGATTTTCTGATTTTCTGATTTTCTGATTTTCTGATTTTCTGATTTTCTGATTTTCTGATTTTCTGATTTTCTGATTTTCTGATTTTCTGATTTTCTGATTTTCTGATTTTCTGATTTTCTGATTTTCTGATTTTCTGATTTTTGGTTTCTGATTTTTTGTGTTTCTGATTTTTTGTTATTCTGATTTTCTGATTTTCTGATTTTCTGATTTTCTGATTTTCTGATTTTCTGATTTTCTGATTTTCTGATTTTCTGATTTTCTGATTTTCTGATTTTCTGATTTTCTGATTTTCTGATTTTCTGATTTTCTGATTTTCTGATTTTCTGATTTTCTGATTTTCTGATTTTCTGATTTTCTGATTTTCTGATTTTCTGATTTTCTGATTTTCTGATTTTCTGATTTTCTGATTTTCTGATTTTCTGATTTTCTGATTTTCTGATTTTCTGATTTTCTGATTTTCTGATTTTCTGATTTTCTGATTTTCTGATTTTCTGATTTTCTGATTTTCTGATTTTCTGATTTTCTGATTTTCTGATTTTCTGATTTTCTGATTTTCTGATTTTCTGATTTTCTGATTTTCTGATTTTCTGATTTTCTGATTTTCTGATTTTCTGATTTTCTGATTTTCTGATTTTCTGATTTTCTGATTTTCAGATTTTCAGATTTTCTGATTTTCTGATTTTCTGATTTTCTGATTTTCTGATATTCTGATTTTCTGATTTTCTGGTTTTCTGATTTTCTGATTTTCTGATTTTCTGATTTTCTAATTTTCAGATTTTCTGATTTTTTTGATTTTCTGATTTTTTGATTTTCTGATTTTTTGATTTTCTGATTTTCTGATTTTCTGATTTTCTGATTTTCTGATTTTCTGATTTTCTGATTTTCTGATTTTCTGATTTCCTGTTTTTTTGATTTTCTGATTTTCTGATTTTCTGATTTTCTGATTTTCTGATTTTCTGATTTTCTGATTTTCTGATTTTCTGATTTTCTGATTTTCTGATTTTCTGATTTTCTGATTTTCTGATTTTCTGATTTTCTGATTTTCTGATTTTCTGATTTTCTGATTTTCTGATTTTCTGATTTTCTGATTTTCTGATTTTCTGATTTTCTGATTTTCTGATTTTCTGATTTTCTGATTTTCTGATTTTCTGATTTTCTGATTTTCTGATTTTCTGATTTTCTGATTTTCTGATTTTCTGATTTTCTGATTTTCTGATTTTCTGATTTTCTGATTTTCTGATTTTCTGATTTTCTGATTTTCTGATTTTCTGATTTTCTGATTTTCTGATTTTCTGATTTTCTGATTTTCTGATTTTCTGATTTTCTGATTTTCTGATTTTCTGATTTTCTGATTTTCTGATTTTCTGATTTTCTGATTTTCTGATTTTCTGATTTTCTGATTTTCTGATTTTCTGATTTTCTGATTTTCTGATTTTCTGATTTTCTGATTTTCTGATTTTCTGATTTTCTGATTTTCTGATTTTCTGATTTTCTGATTTTCTGATTTTCTGATTTTCTGATTTTCTGATTTTCTGATTTTCTGATTTTCTGATTTTCTGATTTTCTGATTTTCTGATTTTCTGATTTTCTGATTTTCTGATTTTCTGATTTTCTGATTTTCTGATTTTCTGATTTTCTGATTTTCTGATTTTCTGATTTTCTAATTTTCTGATTTTCTAATTGTTTGATTTTCTGATTTTCTGACATTCTGATTTTCAGATTTTCAGATTTTCAGATTTTTAGATTTTCAGATTTTCAGATTTTCTGATTTTCTGATTTTCTAATTTTCTGATTTTCTGATATTCTGATTTTTTGATTTTCTGATTTTCTGGTTTTCTGATTTTCTGATTTTCTGATTTTCTGATTTTCTAATTTTCAGATTTTTTGATTTTTTTGATTTTCTGATTTTTTGATTTTCTGATTTTTTGATTTTCTGATTTTCTGATTTTCTGATTTTCTGATTTTCTAATTTTCTGATTTTCTGATTTTCTGATTTTCTGATTTTCTGATTTTCTGATTTTCTGATTTTCTGATTTTCTGATTTTCTGATTTTCTGATTTTCTGATTTTCTGATTTTCTGATTTTCTGATTTTCTGATTTTCTGATTTTCTGATTTTCTGATTTTCTGATTTTCTGATTTTCTGATTTTCTGATTTTCTGATTTTCTGATTTTCTGATTTTCTGATTTTCTGATTTTCTGATTTTCTGATTTTCTGATTTTCTGATTTTCTGATTTTCTGATTTTCTGATTTTCTGATTTTCTGATTTTCTGATTTTCTGATTTTTCTGATTTTCTGATTTTCTGATTTTCTGATTTTCTGATTTTCTGATTTTCTTATTTTCTGATTTTCTGATTTTCTGATTTTCTGATTTTCTGATTTTCTGATTTTCTGATTTTCTGATTTTCTGATTTTCTGATTTTCTGATTTTCTGATTTTCTGATTTTCTGATTACTTTCTGATTACTTTCTGATTACTTTCTGATTACTTTCTGATTACTTTCTGATTACTTTCTGATTACTTTCTGATTACTTTCTGATTACTTTCTGATTACTTTCTGATTACTTTCTGATTACTTTCTGATTACTTTCTGATTACTTTCTGATTACTTTCTGATTACTTTCTGATTACATTCTGATTACTTTTTGATTACTTTCTGATTACTTTCTGATTACTTTCCGTGATGGACCGTGATGGTCCCGTGATATTAACCCAGAAAATATCTTTAAATGTGGAATAATTTGCTTCCATTAGTCGATATTGTGTCATAGAACATCGACTTGTAGAAATTTGAATGTATCTCATTTCTAATTTCTCATTTCTCATTTCTCATTTCTCATTTCTCATTTCTCATTTCTCATTTCTCATTTCTCATTTCTCATTTCTCATTTCTCATTTCTCATTTCTCATTTCTCATTTCTCATTTCTCATTTCTCATTTCTCATTTCTCATTTCTCATTGCTCATTTCTCATTTCTCATTTCTCATTTCTCATTTCTCATTTCTCATTTCTCATTTCTCATTTCTCATTTCTCATTTCTCATTTCTCATTTCTCATTTCTCATTTCTCATTTCTCATTTCTCATTTCTCATTTCTCATTTCTCATTTCTCATTTCTCATTTCTCATTTCTCATTTCTCATCTCTCATTTCTCATTTATCATTCCTCATTTCTCATTTCTCATTTCTCATTTCTCATTTCTCATTTCTCATTTCTCATTTCTCTTTTCTTATTTCTCATTTCTCATTTCCCATTTCTCATTTCTAATGTTTCATTTCTCATTTCTCATTTCTTATCTACCATTTTCCTTTTCTCATTTCTCTTTTCTTATTTCTCATTTCTCATTTCTCATTTTCCATATCTCATTTCTAATGTTTCATTTCTCATTTGTCATTTTTTATCTCCCTTTTTCCATTTCTCATTTTTCATTTCTCATTTTTCATTTCTCATTTCTCATTTCTTATTTCTTATTTCTCATTTCCCATTTCATTTTTCTCATTTATCATTAATCATTAATCAATAATCATTAATCATTAATCATTAATCATTTATCATTTATCATATCTCCACTTTTGCCACAAATAATTTCTCATTTATTATTCCCTGTTTTCCGATTTCAGATTTCAGAATTTCAATCTCCGATTTGTGATTTCCGATTTTTCATTTCCGAGTTCCATTTGATCGAAACCCTACAGCAACCAGATTTGGTCGTTCATTAAATATATGGAAAAACAAAATTCATTAGAAATGTTTTCATCAATAAGATTCTCCATTGATTGTTGTGAAAAATACCCCATCTCAATAGTTTACCCAGAGTTTCTTCTAATGCATCTTCTGGAACTACAGCTTCCCTTTGAGATATTTTTTCAACTGTAATGTTTATTTGAAAGAATGCTTTCGACTGTTGTGCTCAATTTTGTTTGACTATTATCGGCTCTTTCAGTCTTATAAAGCAGCTAAAACGTTATTGCATCTATTTTCCGACGTTTCGGTGTATATTATTGTAATGTTTATTCTAACACAAATTTCTCCTGGAATTTCTTCATGCATATGATTTGTATCACTTCTAACTGTCAGTAGTAAAAAGTTAATGTAAGTAGACAAAAGATTGATTGAAGAAAATAAAGAACAGAAGGAAAAAGAAATAAGGGTAAAGTACCGATAAAAATAATGTAAAAGAAAATAATCCAAAAAATATATGAGAAGAACAAAAATGGGATAGAAAGAAGAGAAAGGACAGATAAAATAAAAATATTGAAAATGAAAGAAGTGGAAACAGGTAGAAAAATGAACCACATTTGATTTTATTCCTCCTGATGCAAATTAAATAATCCTATCGTAAGTCATGTACGGTTGACATGCATGTTGCAGATTGAAATTAAGGAAACGAAAGTCTTTGAAACGATTTGTTCAGAGACCCTGAATAGTTTTTCAATTGAACCCCTCGCGAGAATTTTCTGAAAACATTTTCCTTAATGTACATTAGAAGCATCCTTGAGATTTTCTTCATGAATTCGCACGAAAGTTGCCACAAAAGCTGCACTGCCCGTGATCGCATATTAGTCCCATATAAAAAAAAAACCAAATGGAGAAAGTGAGGAACGAATTTCAAGTCCACTGGTCCCATCTTGAGAATGACCGCATTGTCAAGGAAAATGGGGCTCATTTGTGGTCATTTTTTAACTGGGACGAACTGGCTTGGTATTTTTTCGATTTTATCTCATATGGGACAAATATGCGATCATAGGCAATTTAGAAATTAAATTCAAAAGTTTATCTAGGCTTTCACATTCCTCCCATACAGTATTTCACGCAATGCTGCGGAAACTCAATATCTCCTCTAGAAACGCATTTAAAACGTAGATGACCGGGCTCTGGTTTAATCATCAATGCGAATTGTTCCCCTCAAAAAAAGAACCCATCTCTTATTTACGCCTACGTTGCAAGCAGCAATTCATCAACCTGTGCCATTCTGTGCAGATACACACAGCGACGAACCTCCAACCCATATGTACCAGGTAGAGTTATATCAACAGAGAGATACCCCGCACGAGCTCTTGCTAGCTAGTCAGGTGCGCACGATGCTAAAACGCACGTGAGAGACCTCCGCCGAAAGAGAAAGAGCGGGATATAACGGCCAGTCTTTGGGTAGGTGGTATGAATAAACAATACCTCATCTGGATGCAAACATGTTTTTTTGTTCGACAAATACCAGACCTGTGTTAGAACCAAGAGAGATGAATGGAGAGATCGCGATACCAGAAAATAAAAACTTTCAGCGAAAATGGTTTCGTGGATTAGAGTTGAGTGGATGCGAGGCAAACGACTCATCAATCTTTGTGTCTAAACAACAACAGAAAGGTTAATTGACGATGTCACGGAATAGGCTAGACGCAAAACAATTCAAGAGAATAATTTTACTCTTCCTGCCACATGGGAGCAACGATTAGCTTAAGTAGGGGAAGAGGCCCCAAAACGCCCCCCCGATGCAAAACGCCTTTGGTGGTTTCCCTCATATTTACTGTCATTAATATGTCCGTAACAAAACTAGATCTAAAATTATGTAGGATAGGCGAAGAAAGTTTCAAAATAGTGCACGGGAAGGTCGGAAAAACCGAAAATTTCCACATTTTGAAGAAACATCTAACATTTTGGCGAGGCAAAACGCCCTAGTGGAAATAACCTACAAAGTACTTGCGTCTCCACGGACTATCCATACTAGGATTCTGATTCGCCGACGCGTGGTACTTTGTTCCCTAGTAGCTGCCAGCTAAAAGGCGTTTTGCCTCTTGAGTTTTCCGGCAACAAAATATCACCACTTTTTTGAAATGTGAATATTATCAATATGATTGAGATTTTTGATAATTTTTGAATGGCATCAACTAGCTATCTTGTTTAACTGATGCATAATGTGAAAATACCCATGAATAGCGTTACAAATAAGACAATAGAGCAATGTTAGCTTAGCTAGGGCATATTGCCCCCCCTTCCCTTAGTAGCACAGTAACGTAGCGGAGAACGCTAGATTCGATTCTTTGAGGAAACAATCACATCAATGATATTCTGTAGATCATGTTTGGTGGAATAGGCCCTAAGTTTCGGGTAGCAGTCCTAAACAAAAAAAAAATACCACGATGTTGTATGCATCTTCGAATATACGGAATGCTACAAGATTCTTCTATAAAAATGTAAGTTTTTCAAGTAAATGTGGTATGCGATTGATACAGAATTGCAAGGTTTTTACAGCAATGATTGTATTATAGTTTATCAAATTTAAGTATGTCATAATTTTATACAGATTCTATAACCTAATTACACGAAATTATTATAAAGCCTGGCATCCAATTGATGGGCTTATCGTTTTTGAGCTGCAGTAAACTTTATGAATTAATATTAATATTTAATTAATATTTAGCAATGTATATTAAGAATAATTTTAATTACGTTACGCAAAATATTTCCTTTTTCGATTATCTCGTGTTTCCGTCTGTTGGACTTTTTAATAATCTCAATTTAACTTCAAAACGTCAATAATAGTCATGTGACAGCCCTTTGAACTCTTGAGGACGTTTAACTATCAACCGGATTAGTGATTACACAGTACATAAACCACCAGAACACATCATGTTCCATCCAACGAAGCGTATCGAATTTCGTATTCATCCGTTCCAAATACGACCACTAAATAAGCGGATCGCAGATTAAATGTTTCGCACTATGTATCGCGAACGGACCATCTGGTACCCAAACAGAGTATTCATATATGGATTTGGAAACCGTGAAATGGGTGTGTATTTGGTTGGGCCACACAGACGGAGAAAAGTGTTCCACTAGGTCAGTCACGGTGCCACCGCGCCGGCTGAGAAAGCAACCATCATACGGTCGTTTTTTTGTAGTGGATGAAAGTGAAATAGGATTGGAAGTGCGAAAAATAGAAGGATACGTGTTTGAACAAATGACATCACGTAGTAGTTCTCGCCTTGGATGTATACAAATCCGTTTGGTTTCATGCAATTTTGCTCAGTTCACCAAAAACGTATAAATTAATAAATACTGAGACTATTCCGCAGGAAGTTGGAGTTTGCTTTTCAAAGAGACAGAATCTGCCACAGTAGAATATTTTGTTTGTATTTCTCTAGAACAACATGATAAATAAGAATCGTGAGTACAAGCTCAAATAACACAGAATTCGTTTTTTCGTGATTTTTTGTACTGTATTTTACATATCCCGAATCATTTTGAATAAATATGGAAAGACGGAACGGAAATCAGTAAAAAATTCAAAGAAAAAAAAACACGTGAACATATCATGCACACTTGCCTGATAGCGTAGATGAAGAAAAATGTATTATAGTCAAACCTCTATGAATCGATGTTCTATGACTCGATATCGACTCATGGAAGCAAATTATTCCATATTAAAACATATTTTCCGTGTTACTGTGATGGTCCCTTCAAACAGCTTTCCATGGATTTTATTTTCCACATCTAGATATTTCCATTAGTCGATGGTCCCTTCATGGAGGTTTATGGACTCAAGGAGGTTTGACTGTATGTAATAGTATTACCACTAGGGTGCCAATGGAATGTTGAAAAAAAATATATATATATGTCATCGAATTTCAAAAAACGACATTACTCCCAAGTTTCATTACCCCAAAATATGACCCCATGCAAAATTTGAGCTCAATCGGACATGATTTACGGATGCCTAAAATTCATCAAAGATTTGAAATTTTTACCCATGAAAATTTTCCCAAAGGAAAAGACGAAAATCGAATTTTTGTTTTTAATGCCAAATGACTTAAAAACAAAAACATTTCATGGTTTGATTTTTTTTAAAGAAATCAATTTTTTTAGCTTAGAACATTTTTGGAACTTACAAATTTTGATGATGATGAAACAGCGACATCGGACCAACCAACAATCAAGAAACGAATACACGTGGACCCACAGATACTATTTCATGCAGTGACAATCTATCTATAAAACTATCACGACCAGTACCTTTGAAGAAGAACAAAGCAAACAAACAAAATTCGACGCGGAAAATGTCTCATGTCCAATCAAAACTTGTGAGAAAAGCCAACAAAGAGGCTTTCATGTTTTGACAGCAAGTAATCTTGAATCTTCGTCACAAAGCGAGTCCGTCCCTTCAGTTTGTGTAGGGGAGAACGGTCCAAAATGCACCCCTCAAGCTTTTTCGATTTTTTCGTCCATATAAACAAAAATATCCAACCATTTCAACGTATAGGTCCAAAATTTACAAACCCAGCTAAATTTCACTTTGATCTCTTATTCAAAACAATAAGGTTTTCATGACTTTCTAACGCATTTAAAAAATGTTTTAAAAACAGGCCTGGGGCAAAACGCCCGAATGGTGGTCTAAAATGACTCAATTGCATGTAAAATGATGATGAACGCATGGTTGTTTGTTTTTTCTTAATGGATTGAACTACAATCTTGCGGATTTGGTGGAAAAATAGCAAATCGTTAAATTTGAGTAAATATGGAGGAATTTTGCTAATTTTTTCCAATGGAGCTCAATGATAGATAACTAATTATGAATTGTAATGGTAATATTCGTTCATAAGTGTACTTCAACAGATTATATGAGTGATTTTATGAGTGAAGCCATTTTGCCCCAGGGGTGCATTTTGGACCATTCTCCCCTACTAGTGGAGAAAGTTTACAGATACCTGGTAGGTTTGAAAAAATACACTGGTGAATACTTTATATTGTATATTACAGGGTCCGGCTATTGAAGTGCTTCATTACAATAAACAGATAAATTTATCAAAACAAAAATATTTCATTTAAATTTCATTCGATTTTACAAGAAAACGTATCATTTTTTGAAAGTCCATGGGTAAAGTTCATCTTTTTTGTCTTTGAACTGAAGCACTCGTCGCAGACGATTGAGGAACGCATCGTACGAGTCACCAGACATCGCTGCAGGACTTGCACAAAAAACATGATGTTTTAGAGCAGCCGCGGCCTCCAACATACTCCTGACAGTGAAATTCATAAGGTTTATGTGACATGACGTTTCGACATTATTGTTGAACAAAGAGTCTGTCAGAAAATCAAGGAAAGAAATTCGTGTACAAAAACAAATCGAACTGAAAGCCACATTCAAGCCACAAGCAAACCTAATAGTTCACTGGGGTTCAAAGCTGCCTCCTAACATTTCACCATCTTAGGCGCTGGAGAAATCTGAACGTTTGGCCATAATTGTCTCTGGTGAAAGCATTCAAAAATTATTAGTTGTTCCGCCAATCCAAAATTCAACAGGGATAGAACAAGCCACAGCGGTATATAATGCTTGTCGCATTTTGAGTTAATTTCTTTATTTAAAACTGTAATAATAATCCATATATTTTTCTCTTCAAGGATTATGTTCACATCATTCGACACAACTTGGACTTCCCTGTAGGCATCACATTCATGATCTTTTGGTAGGCAAGGCATTCAAAATCCTACAATTCGAAAATTCACAATCTCCGAATGATGAAATTTTCAAGCGATTTCAGACGGAATGGCACCGCCTAGAAAAGAGTTCGTATCACTCAGGTATGAACGATATATTTGTTAAATCATCAATAACAGAAAACGAAAAAAGTTCATTATTAGAGTTTTTTGAACGACAACTTAAAGAGCAACATCACCGCGAAGATTATCGGGAAGTTATCAAATTTGCCATAATATTTTTGGGTAGAAAACTTGATGGAAATTTGCAAATTAGAGCTCCAAAAATTATTTACTCTTAAAATGTTCATTTATAGGCACACGTATAAAATACCTAACAACACTAGAGATCGATTAGCACGATTCAATGTCTTCATTGTGAAAATTTATTTCAAAAACTGGGTTCTTAGCTCATGTGGCAAATAATGACCTCAATTTATTAAAATTATTAAAAAGTCATGAGGCTTACGACGAGGAAGTTGCAAAATCAGTTAACCATTTTACAGTATTTGGATAACACCCTCATCGGACTGTGCCTTTTTGATGAGAACTTAGATCTAGCGGACAAACAAAAAGTAATCCAAGCCATTCGTGGACCAGGTAAATATTTTAAACTTAAATATATTTAGACTATGAGTTTTTAATTAGCTTATCATTCACAGAGGCACAGGAAATTGATTCTGCAAAATCTGTAGTTGAGGCGCATGAAATTTCAACGATCGAGTTTCCGGTTCGATTTTTTTCAATTTTGTGATATTGCTGCTATTATCGCTAGTGTAGAGTTTAGAAAATATATGATAAATGCAACTCCATATATTTGAACAAGTATACTTTAAGTATATTGTTTAGTCTTCAGTCTAATATCGTATGAATGTGTAGAAGATCGCAGTAGGCGATTGTTGATGAATGGACTGACAATAGATAGGGATTGAACGAGTCATCGGACGCGGACGGTCGCGTGAAAGTCGATTCAGAGTACACTACTCAACAGCTAGGATTGTGCATTGTGCTAATAAACATCATGAGTTAAATTAATGGATTTTTGCCAATAAAAATGTGTGGAGTTTTTGCAGTGTAGTTTTCCATTCAACTGGTTGTTTGCATTTGGTTGTCCGCAAAAAATATTAAAAAAAAAAAGATTTTGTGGGCCCAGGACCGCTCTTAATGAACCCATGATGACTGAAATAAGGTCAGACGAGACTGGAATAAGATCAGACGAGACGAAAGTAATGCTATTTGGTTCTGATGGTATAACAAGAAAATGGCGGCGAACCGATGAACGTTTGCTGCCTACACAGTCAATCATGGCGGGGATGAGTTATTTTACCATTGATTTTTCAGCCAACCGACTTTGTTTTTTTGTAGTTAGAATCACGATGTGGGCATCTATGGCTACATCCGGCGATGGAGAACTTGAACTCATTGATGGAATCATGACCAAGGTTTATTTGGATATTCTGAAGCGCAAACTACCAGCGTCTACCAAAAGTTTGGGCGCAAGTATACGTTCTAAAAAGAAGGAGATCCTTAAGTACACCTCAAAGCAGGCTTCGCAGTGGTTCAAGAAACAGCGTATCAAGGTTGTGTAGTAGTAAGCACAATCTTCCGATCTCAATCCAATCGAGCGTCTTTGGTAAATTTAGAATATCAAGGTCAAGGAGCAAATTCCAACAAGCATCCAGATATTGCGGAAGGTAATCTTCACTGAATGAGATAAAACGACGAAACAACTGTTGAGCTTTTTGAGTCAAAGGTTTTCACCCGAAGTACCAGAGAGCTGGATAATTTTTTTTTTGTGTAATTTTTTACCATTTTCAATAACTCATCACATAAAATCTCAAGAAAAGATATAAACGTCGTAATTTCAAAAGCAATGTGCTAAATAAATATGAATTGATAAATCATGGAGGAACACTCATCCAATTAAACTGATTTCATGAAAACGTAAAAATATCAAATTGGTAGGGGTGGATACACTTTTCTTACTCACTGTATGTAACAACCAGGATCAACCAGGAAATCATTAAGCTCACACTTTACTGTGATGTTGCTATAAACTCCGAGTAGTATTGGCAGAAATGTTATATTCACTGCACGAAATCCAAGGATCAACTGTTCTTGAACCCGATTGTTCAGACCATAGTAACCGGTTCCATTCCACACAGTCAAGTGATTGACGAATACTTAATCGATCTGAATGTAGCATTGGAATCTAATCACTATCCATTTCGGACCCCCGAGAACATCTTTGCCAAGCTCTTAATAAAGTAAAGTACAACTTCTTGGGTGACCTCTTCGTTCGCCGTGGCACGAAAGAAAAGCACGACAGTATTCTTGTAGCACTTTTCACATATAGCACATGAAGAAAATAAATGTCTTGGCATCATCGTCAACACAGACAGTATCTAGTCCGATTGTAGTCAATGACGCTTCAAAAACCAGTATATGCGCAGTTATTCTACATCGGTTTTCTAATGGGAAACTGAAACTGACTGCTCGTGCATCAAGAACATCATCAGCGGCAAAGAAAAACTATGGTCATGTCGAGAAAAATTCATATCCATTTCATATCGACGCGCATGGGTACTGGGAAGTTGATATATGCGCGTAGCGCACCAGTGCGATACGTATAATCTGGGTGCTGAGTGGGTGAACCGATTCACTGAACTGATGAAGAGCGATCAAAATGAAATCGATTGATGAGTTTTTGGGCGGGAAAGAACTGGAAAACGGCGTGAGTGGGCAGTTGATGGGCAACTTCTGATTTGAGAAGCATCTGAAAAAAGCAAATCGACAGTGAAGAGTTTTTGATACCCGGTAGCTCGCAGTATACGCACGTTTTTTTATGATCCGGTTGCGAAAGGTGGATTAAAAACCCGTCAGTGAGTTGATGAATGGATCCGAATCGTGTTTCGTGACATTTTTCTGCAATCCATCACCCGGTTTATCGGGCTGATAACCGACATCCAAGTGCATTTGGCTGGCCATCGAAACGCCGTAGCCGCCGCAAGCCGTCCCACTGGACCGTTGCCACAAACCCTAAAGTCAAAGACACTACGTCCGCCACCGGCGAGCTGACTGGATTCCACGAGCCTCGAACCAGACGATCTCCAACGAAGCCGACATTCTATTTCCCGAAAGACGCCATCGCGGCGCACCTCCGCTGGGACCAATTCCGTGACGTTCACCAAGCTCCAACCCACGCTGCCAGTCCCTTGGGGCCACTACCACGTTCTCCCGGCATCACCCGGTCCTAAGCTCATGTCCAGGTAGTAATAACCGTCATCGCCGTAATCCAACGTGGCCGCCACCACCGCCTTTGTTTCGACAAGGCCACGTACGTACCGCCCTTTCCTCACCGCCGATGTTCCTGTCTATCCTTGCAGTTTGGAGCGTTCCCTCAATCGGCCGATCGCTATCCTCGTCGTCACTACTCCGTCACCGATCCGTTCCAAGAAGCCACCCTTGCGACAGCCCTGTGTGTGGAGCCCAATAAAGCGCTGTTTGACCGTAAGTAATACGTACGATATAGGTTTCCCTGATCCGAAATTTCCCCAGCGTCCGTACGCCCTGAATTCGCCCAAGAATTGTCATGATTTCCGACAGGAATTCATCCCAATTCCGTCAAAAATTGTGCCGGGAATTGTTGCGAATTCTGAATTGTCATGGACTACGACAGGAATTGTTGCGAATTCAAACAGAAATTATTCTGAATTCCGACAGAAATGGTCCAGATTTCCGACAGGAATCTTCCCGAATTCCGACAGGCCAACTGAATTGTTTCATATTTCTGCAGGCCTAGTCTTGAATTTCGACAGCAATGATCCCAATTTCCGACAGCAGTTATTTCGAATTCGGACAGGAATTGTCCCAAATTCCGTAAGGAATTGTCCCGACCCGAGTAACACTGTGACCAGATCGGACTGAATTGTGTTACTAGGAATTAGTTCTGACTTCCGACAGGAATAGATACGAATTTCATCATGAGTTATCCTGAATTCTGGCATAAACTGTTCTGAATCCCGAGAGAGATGTTCTTAATTCCGACGGAAATTGTTCCGAATTCCAACAAGAATTTTCTGTGTTCCAACAGGCATTGTCCAGAATTTCGACAGGAATGGTCCCGATTTCTAACAGGTATTGCTCCCAATTCCGACAGGAATACACTTACACTACGACAGGAATTCTCCCGAATTGCCCACATTCTTACAGAAATTGTCATAAATTCTGAAAAATATTGTCCCGAATTCCAACAGAATTGTTTTGAATTCCGACAGGAATGGTCCCGATTTCCGACAGGGATTGTTCCAAATTCCAACAAGAATTGTTCCGAATTCCGACAGGAATTGTCCTGACTTTCGACAGGAATTGTCCTAAATTCTGACAGGAGTTGTTCCGAATTCCGACAGAAATGGTCACGATTTTCAATAGGGATTGTATCGATTTTCGACAGGAACTGTCCCGAATTAAAATAGAAATTGTTCCGACTGCCGACAGGAATAATCCTGAATTCCGACAGGAATAGTCTACGAAACACGATTTACGACAGGAATTGTTCCGAATTCCGACAGGAACTGTCCCGAATTCCGACAGGAACTGTCCCGAATTCCGACAGAAATTGTTTCGAACTCCGACAGGAATTCTTCCACATTCGGACAATAATTGTCTCGAATTCCAACAGGAATACATTCACACTCCGACAGAAATTGTTCCAAATTCCGACAGTAATTGCTCCAAATTCCGACATGAATTGTTCCAAACTTCGACAGGAATTGTTCCAAATTCCGAAAGGAATTGTTCCAAATTCCGACAGGAATTGTTCCAAATTCCGACAGGAATGGTCTACGGAACACGATTTCCGACAGGAATTGATCCGAGCTCCGAAAGGACTTGTTCTGAATTTCAAAAGGAATGATCCCGAATTTCGATAAAAATGTCCCAAATTCTGACAGGAATTGTTCCGAGTTTCAACAGGAATTGTCACGAATTCCGACAGCAATTAGTTTTATATTCCAACAGAAATTGTTCCGAATTCTGACAGGAATTGTCCCGAATTCCGACAGCAATTGTTGCGAACTCCAACAGGAATTCTCTAGCATTCGGACAAAAATTGTCTCGAATTCCAACAGGAATATATTCACACTCCAACAGGAATTCTACCGAATTCCGAGTGGAATTGTCCTGTATTTCGATTTACGACAGGAATTGTCCCAAATTCTGGCAGGAATTGTCCAGATTTCCGACAGGAATGGTCTACGGAACACGATTTCCGACAGGATTTGTCGCGAATTCCCACAGCAATTAGTTTTGTATTCCAACAGGAACTGTCCCGAATTCCGACAGGAATTATTTCGAACTCCGAAAGAAATTCTCCCGCATTCCGACAGTAATTGTGTCGAATTCCAACGGGAATACATTCACACTCCGACAGGATATCTGCCGAATTCCGATAGTTCTTGTCATAAATTCATAAAGGAATTTTCCCGAGTTCCCGGATTCCGACAGAAATAGTTTCAAAATCCGACAGGAATTGTCCCAAATTCTGACAGGAATTGTCCAAAATTCCATTTTTTTTATCTTTTTTAATGTGGCCAAACTCCGACAGGAATTGTCCCGAATTCCGACAGTAATTGTCCTGAATTCCGACATGAGTTTTTCCGATTTCCGACAGGAATTTTCCCAATTTCCGGACAATAATGGTTCCGAATTCCCACAGGATTTGTCCAGAATTCCAACAGGAGTTTTCCGGAACATCGACAGGAATTGTCCCGAAAAGAATTCTACCAAATTCCGACAACACGGAAATCGGGGAAATTCCAGTCGGAATGCAGGGGAATTCTTGTCGGAACTTCTCCAAATTTCGATAGGAATTCTCACAAATTCTCTCTATACGCCCTTCGTAAATCAAGGACGTTCCATTATGGTTTTGTTTTGGTCTGATTTAGTCATTTGCCAGTAGTTCAAAGCAGTGTTAGATTCTGCAGCTTGAGATATTTTGAGCAAATGTCAAGCAGTGACTTCGACGACACGGTGGAGCAGTCGAAATGTGTTTGAAGTGTAAATGCTACTGAAGTATATATAATAAATAGAATAATAAATATGTATATTATGAAAAGTGTAGCATACAACATAATTCTAATAAATAAAAAAAACTCTGTCAAATCTTCATATAATTTGCTAAGAAAGTTGGAGATTACGGTGGTACAGAAACATGTTTTGTTTGACAGTATTTGCTTTCTGGGGTGTGAGCTGGCATAAAGCCAAGTTTATTTCGGACCGTTGATATGTAGCATTTTTTTAGATCGAATCTGCAAGCAAAGGCGTAGGATTGCCAATCCGGAGATGGCGTGTTTGATTCTCGGTCCGGCCTAGGGTGTTTTCGGGTGGGAAATATCTTCTTTTTATCTGGAGCTAGCCTTAGAACATAAACGAAAATCGTGTCTATTTGACGAAATTCCTTTTTCGTTTCACCACTTTTACCTCTCACTCACTTTTCGCGAGAATCATCGCAGAACAATTATAAAAATTGTATGGCCGCGTCGGGATTCGAACCCAGAAAATTAGCAATAATAGCCGTATGGAAGCGCTCACTCAAACTACACCACCACGCTAACTTCATGTAGGTGTTAGGTTATTTTTTCCACATAAGCTACAAACGTTTGCATTGGTGATGACACGAAAAGGCTAGGATATGAAAGAAAATGAGCAAACCATTTTTTCGCGGCAAAGGAGCGAGAAATCGTTATCACTCTTTGGACTGTTTTTCTTTCCTGAAAAGTGATTTCACCCCAACAATTTTCGTGAGGAAGCATTAAGTACACCTCCCCAGTAACATTTTGGTTTTATGTTGGTTTTATTACACTCTTGTAGAATAAATTATGGTCTTCAAGAGCGTTATAAAACTTAAAACTTTACTTGGGCTGATATTAAGTAAGCATTACGAATCCTGCACATAAGCATACGAGCATATGGAGACGCATGGTGCGTCTGTGCATTGGTACTTCCTAACTCCTTATGCCATTTAAAAAAAAATACAGTCATCAGATTGTCAGAACAATTTCTGGTAGAGACTTTCATAGACAAGACGTTTATAAAATCTACACTGAAAGGTACTGTCGACATCTGCTCAAGTTGACTCTTCAAATCTCATAAACTCTCACCAAAAAATAATACTGAATCATTAACTAGATTAAATCTCATCACAGATATAGAGTTTCAGACGATGAAACTTGCCAACACCTGTTCGGGTTGGTGCGAATCGCCTCTATTGTATTGGCAATAGACTGTACCCGTCCTTTTTAATACCGAAGAAAAGTTTCTGACTGATAAACCAGTTTAGCAGGTGTTAGATCGTTCGAACAGAATAGGGTGAATTACTAGCTTGACAATATTTTTATGACCTTATTTCGAAAAGCATGTTATTACTCCCTTAACCTAGTATTAATACCAGCTGATAAAATGTCTCTAAATTGTCATGCCCTGCCTACATTTCTAATATCGAAAAAAAAAATCACACCCTTACAACTTTCGCTATTTGATTCGCAACAATCATCTGAGAGAGCTGCAATTAGGTGGCATTTATTTGAAATAATTTTCAACGAAACGCTTCAATTATTTATCACGAGATTGCAGTGCTTTCGATGGGCTACGTAGCTCAAACCTATGCTAGAAGTCAAACCGATCTCGCTTTCGAAGATTGCGGGTGGCACGAACGCCATAACGAACTTCGATGATACACAGACCGAGAGCGAGAGATAACAAAAGCACCACCAACCGCTAATTGATTGATTATGGCGAAACTCGCCAGTATTGCGTTTTCTTGCTTTTCTCCCACTACAATCCGCTCCATTGATGCTTCACAGCCAACACTATGAACATAAGGCAAGCTTCGTGAAACCACATTGTCTGTTCCGGCATCGCGTGCCCCAATCCGTTTATAGATTTGTTCATCACAACACTTGCCGCGACCCCCACCTCAGAACAGGGTGATCCATTTTCGACAACCAATAACAAGATCAATAAAACTTCACTGATAACAATCATTTTATTCTTCTTTATTGGTGTTATCATACAGTTTTTCTTACTTGCTCAACTAACGAACCATTCCGAAAATATTAAGCAAGTGGCAGTCCCGACCGTGGTCCGCCCTACTGTCTCGTTGTCAGGTCTCTTCCGTTTCTCACCTCGGCGTCGGTGTGCGAACGTGAACTCGCGCGCGACCGACCCAATCAATGTCAAACCAGCTCCTTTATCGACCGCGCGCGCGGCACTCCTTACTTTACCGTACATAGGCCAGTAACGAACAATAAAATCCGCCACCTAATAACGAAAGGATTCGTCGAAACACGCCGAAGGCGCTGAACCCGCACACGGAGAGGACAGCCGTTTGCAAAAAAAAAAGCAAAACACATACAAACGACGACGATGAGCGATGTGTTTCAGTTTCAACAAGGCTCCGCACGATGGAGCTGGACTCGGAGGAAGACCCGCGCGCGCCGTGTCGAACGTTCTGACCGCCTGCTGGCTGTGTTCTTATTGGTGGTTCTGAGTAAACTGAAAACGGGTTGCGATGCGGACGACTACAACCGGCTCCTCCGGTCGAGGCGGTTAAAATTGAAGCCTGATGGAAGCCACAAACATTTTTGCTTATTTAAGGTGCGATGGGAGCCTCGTTTCCAGTCTGATGTAGGCACAGGATGCGAACGGCGCAAAGCTAGCGCGGAGGAAGGCATACGTGTGGGGGTCGTCCAGTTCGGATGTCATTAACCAATCAAACTAGTCGAACTAAACAGTAACGGATAATGCGTGCGCGTTTGGAACTCGCATAGGAATAGTTGGTTTATGTTATATTATGATAATGGTGACGCACTGCGGCACGGTCAGTCAGAAGAGAAGTCATTCGTCATTTGTTGGACTAATTGGAAGTGGTGACGAAAGACAACGAATCGATATTAATTTGTTAATTACGAGAGTCTGTTGATGGAAATAGATAACGAACACTCCTTTTGACGTCCCAATGTTTATTACTTGGTCACATTCCAACCGAATTATTTAGTTTGAATACATGGTTAAGAGCACTTAACCAGCATTTGACAGATTCTCCTACAATTATGTTAGAAAACCCAACCAAAATCTCCATAAACAGTGCGTTTGCAAAAGTGCTATATTTTAATAAATATTTGGAGAATAATGTAGAAATTTCATTATTATTTTTATTTATAATCAGACTAAGGCCGAAGTGGCCTGTGCGGTATATAAGAGTCTTCTCCATTCGGCTCGGTCCATGGCTACACGTCGCCAACCACGCAGTCTACGGAGGGTCCGCAAGTCATCTTCCACCTGATCGATCCACCTTGCCCGCTGCGCACCTCGCCTTCTTGTGCCCGTCGGATCGTTGTCGAGAACCATTTTCACCGGGTTACTGTCCGACATTCTGGCTACGTGCCCGGCCCATCGCAGTCGTCCGATTTTCGCGGTGTGAACGATGGATGGTTCTCCCAACAGCTGATGCAATTCGTGGTTCATTCGCCTCCTCCACGTACCGTCCGCCATCTGCACCCCACCATAGATGGTACGCAGCACTTTCCTTTCGAAAACTCCAAGTGCGCGTTGGTCCTCCACGAGCATCGTCCAGGTCTCGTGTCCGTAGAGGACTACCGGTCTAATTAGCGTTTTGTAGATTGTCAGTTTGGTACGGCGGCGAACTCTATTCGATCGGAGCGTCTTGCGGAGTCCAAAGTACGTACGATTTCCAGCCACTATGCGTCTCCGAATTTCTCTGCTGGTGTCATTTTCGGCAGTCACCAGTGAGCCCAAGTACACAAATTCTTCTACCACCTCGATTTCGTCACCACCGATGCAAACTCGCGGTGGGTGGCTCACATTGTCTTCTCTTGAACCTCTTCCTATCATGTATTTCGTCTTCGACGTGTTGATTACTAGTCCGATCCGCTTAGCTTCCCTCTTCAGTCTGAGTAGGCTTCCTCCATCTTCTCAAAGTTACGTGCCATAATATCTATGTCGTCGGCGAAACCAAATAGCTGGACGGACTTATTGAAAATCGTACCGCTCGTGTCAATCCCTGCTCCTCGTATTACCCCTTCCAAAGCGATGTTGAATAGCAAACACGAAAGACCGTCACCTTGCCGTATCCCTCCGCGGGTTTCGAAGGGACTCGAGAAGGCCCTGAAACTCGAACTACGCACATCACCCGATCCATCGTCGCCTTGATCAACCGTATCAGTTTATCCGGAAAACCGTGTTCGTGCATTAGCTGCCATAGCTGGTCCCGATCGATTGTATCATATGCGGCTTTGAAGTCGATGAATAGATGATGTGTGGGCACGTTGTATTCGCGGCATTTCTGCAGTACTTGGCGAATGGCGAACACCTGGTCCGTGGTGGAGCGTTCGCCCATAAAACCCGCCTGGTACTGCCCCACGAACTCCCTTGCAGTTGGTGCTAGTCGACGGCATAAAATTTGGGAGAGTACCTTGTAGGCGGCGTTCAGCAATGTGATTGCGCGGTAGTTGCTACAATCCAGCTTATCGCCCTTTTGTAGATGGGACACGACACCTTCCATCCACTCCTGCGGCAAAACTTCTTCCTCCCAAATCTTGGTAATGACCCAGTGCAGCGCTTTAGCCAGTACCACACCACCGTGTTTAAATAGCTCTCCTAGTAATTGTTCAACCCCAGGGGCTTTGTTGCCGGCCAATCTCCTCCTGGATTTCACGGAGATCCGGAGCCGGTAGAATTATGTCCTGCGCGCGTTCTCCCAGGTCCATCACCATACCGCCATCTTCGTCTGCCACATCGCCATTCAGGTGTTCTTCGTAGTGCTGCCGCCACCTTCGGATCACCTCACGCTCGTTCGTAAGAAGGTTCCCGTTAATGTCCTTACACATATCAGGCTGTGGCACGTGGCCCTTACGTGAACGGTTTAACTTCTCATAGAACTTTCGTGTGTTATTAGCGCGGTACAGTTGCTCCGTCTCTTCACGGTCTCGATCTTCCTGCTGGCGCTTTTTCCTCCGGAAAATCGAGTTTTGTCTGTTCCGCACCTGTTTATATCGTGCCTCGTTCGCCATCGTGCGGTGTTGCAGCAATCTCGCCCATGCTGCATTCTTCTCTTCCACTAACTGCTCACATTCGCCGTCATACCAGTCGTTTCTCTGATCCGGGGGCACCGTGCCAAGTGCAGCGGTTGCGGTGCTACCAATGGCGGATCGAATATCTCTCCAGCCATCTTCAAGAGACGCTGCGCCTAGCTGCTCTTCCGTTGGAAGTGCCACTTCCAGCTGTTGCGCGTATTCTTGGGCTAGTCTACCATCTTGTAGCCGCCCAATGTTAAGCCGCGGCGTCCGACTTCGACGCGTGTTGTACACCGTCGAGAGTTTTGAGCGCAGGCATACTGCAACGAGGTAGTGGTCGGATTCAATATCAATAGAAATTTCATTAATGCTCGGCTTTTCTACAGAGATGAAAATCCAACATCCGCATAGGTCTCTGGTTATGTAAAATATCAAGGTAGTCCATAAAAAAAGCCTCAACCAGAATGCCAACGAAGATTTCTCCATGTTCTCTCTGTTCAGCAACAGTTTGCAATAGCCACTTGAATAGCCTGATACAAAGGCTACCAACTTTGTAGACAATGCGTCTTGTGATCAACCGATAGATCTCTTGTACTTAGCGTTGAATATCACAGAACTTACGTACAGTGTATTTCACCATCTGCAAAACCACTGTACGAAAATCCCTGTACGCCAAAACCAATTCCACTGTACAAAACCAGAGACTTCTGAAGAATTCCTCGGGAAGTTTGAAAGAATTCTTCAAAAAAATTTCCAGAAAGTTTTGTTTTTGTTGAAAATGATCCTAGGAATCCTTAAAAAAGTATTTTGTACAAAGGAACAATTTTATAAGGAAGTCGGCCGCACTCCAAAAGACATCTGCCGAAATATTTAGGAAAATCTGCCGAATTCCGGAAAAAATTCTACCTAGATTACCGAATTGTGGAGGAGAATTTTGCCTAATTTTGGAGGAAAAATCTGCCGAATTCTGGAAAGGAACTCTGTCGATTTCCTGAGATGGAAACTGTCGAATTCCGCAGACGGAATCTGCCAAATTCCAGAAGGGAATTCTGTCAAATTCCGGAGTGGACTTTTGTCGAATTCCGGAGTGGACTTTTGTCGAATTTCGGAGAGAAATTCTGCCGAATTCCGGAAAAGATTTCGGTCGATTTCCGGAAAGGAATTCTGCCGAATTGTGGAGGAGAATTTTGCCGAATTTTAGAGGGAAATTCTGCCGAATTCTGGAAAGGAACTCTGTCGATTTCCTGAGATGGAAACTGTCGAATTTCGCAGACGGAATCTGCCAAATTCTAGAAGGAATTCTGCCAAATTTCGGAGAGGACTTTTGCCGAATTCCGGAGTGAAATTCTGCCGAATTCCGAAAAAAAAAATTCCTTCGATTTCCTGAGAGGAATTCTGCCGAATTCCGGCAAGGATTCTCCCGGATCCCATAATGGAATATCCTCAAATTCTGGAGTGTAATTCTGCCGAATTGCGAAGAACACATCTGCAGAATTCCGGAGAGGAATAATGCCGAATCACGGAGAGGAAATATGTTGAATTCCTGAGTGGAATTCTACCGAATTCTGGAAAAAAATCCTGCTAAATTCTGAAGAGGAATTTTGCCGAATTCCGAAAAGAAGGTCTGCCAAATCCCGGAGAGAAATTCTTCCGAATTTCGGAATGGAGTTATGCCGAATTACAGAGAAGAATGCTGGCGAATTCCGATAAGGATTTCATCCAAATTCCGGTGAGGAATTCTTCCTAAAATTCTGCAGCATTTCTCCACAAAGTTTCGTTAATTGTTAAAAATGTTCCTAGGAATCCTTCAAAAAAAGTATAATTCTGCCGACTTCCGGATAAAAAATCTGCCGAGTTCCGGAGGAGAATTCTGCCGAATTTCGAAAGAAAAATCTTCCGGATTCCCGGGAGGAATTCGGTCGAATTCCGGAGAGCTCATCTGCCGAATTCCGGAGAAGAATTCTTCAAGATTCTTGAAAAATGGTTCTGCCAAAATCCAAATTTTGTCAAATTCTGGAGGATATATTAAGCTCGTTTAGTGGAATGTATTAAACCGTCTAAGACGAATTAAGTACTGTCCATTTAATTCCGTTTAATTACGTATCTGCAAAGATAACGAAAATTAACTGGTGGAATTAAATGGACAGTACTTAATTCGTCTTAAATTCTGGAGGAAATTTCGCCAATCTCCGAAAGTGGAATATGCCGAATTCTGTATGAGAGTTCATGCTGAGCTTTGGAAGAAAATTTTCCCTAGTTTCTTTGGGGATATCTACTGAGTTCTGGCACTGCTCCAGAAATGTTTGTTATTGTCGATTTTTTGCTAAAAATCCTAAAAAAAAAACTATATTGTACAGAGAAAGAACTCCAGAGGGAATTCGGCCGCATTCCAGAAGAATTCTGCCAAAATCTTGACGTAAATTCACCGAATTCCGTAAGGAAATTCTGCCTAATACCGAAAGGAAGTTTTGCCGAATGGAGGGGGTTTCTGCCGAATTGCGAAGGGCAAATCTGCCGAATTCCGGAGACAGAATCTACCGAATTCGGGGAAGGAATTCTGCAGAATTCCGGTGAGGAATTCTGCCGAACTCCTGAGACGGAATATGCCGAATTCCGGAGACGGAATCTGCCGAATTACGGAAAAGAATTCTACCGAATTCCGGAGAGGAATTCCGAAGAGGAAGTCTGCCAAATTTTGGAGAAAAATTCTGCCAAATTCCAGAGGATAGTTCTGCCGAGATCCGAAGGCGGATTCTGCCGAATTGCGAATTCGAATTCAACTTCCGGAGCTGAATTCTGCCGGATTCCAGAGACGAACTATGCCGTATTCCAGCGAAGAATTCTGGCGAATTCCGTTATTCCGATAATCCGATAAAATCTTAATTCCGGAGCTGAATTCTTCCGATTTCTTGAGAAATGGTTCTGCCAAAATTCGAATTCTGCCTAATTCCGGAAGAGATTCCGCCAAACTTCACAAGTGGAATGTGCTGAAATATGTTTAATTTAGAAAGGGAAATATTGCTGAATATCGTACGAGAATTCTGCCGAATTCCTCAGAGGAGTTACGAAGAGGAAATTAGCTAAATTCTGGAGAGAAATTCTGTCGAATTTTGAAATGCAATTCTGCCGAATTCCGGTAGGTAAATTTGAAAATTTCCGAAAAGGAGTTCTGCACAGTTCTGGATTCCGGAAGGAAACTCTGCCGAATTCCGGTGGAAAATTCTGCCGATTTCCGGAGAGGAGTTCCGCCAAATTTCGGAGGGAAATTCTGCTGAATTCCAGAGCAGCATTTTGTCAAATTTCGAACTGGAATTTTTCTTGCTGAGCTTTGGAAGAGAATTTTGCCGAATTTTGCTGGGGAGATCTATTGAGTTCTGGAAAGCCGAATTCCAGAAAGGAATACCGCCTAACTTCGGAAGCGAGTCCTGTCGAATTCTGAAAAAAAAATTTGGCCGAATTCTGGAAGGGAATTTCGCCGAATTCCGGGAGCGATTCCTGTCTAATTCCGGTGGGGGGCTCTGCTGAATTCCAGTGGGGGACTTTGCTGAACTCTGGTGGAAAATTCCGCTGAATTCCGGAGGGGAACTTTGCAAAATTCCGGTGTGGAATTCTACTGAATTTCGAAGAGAATTCTGCCGAATTCCGATATGGAATTCTGCAGAATATTGAAGAGGAATTCTGTCGAAGAATTCTTTCGAATTCCGGAAGCGAATTCTGCCAAATTCCAAAAGGGAATTTTTCTAAGTTCCCAAAGAGAATTCCACCGGATTTCACACTAGAATTCTGTTGAAATCCGGTAGGCTGTTATGCCGTTTTTAAAGAAACATTCCGACGATTTCCAGTGGATGATTCTGCCAAATTCCGGAGGGAAATTCTACCGAATTTCGGAAGAGAGTTCTACCAAATTTCGGAAAAGAATTCTGCAAAATTCCGGAGGGGAATTCTGCCGCATTCGGGAAGGGGTTTCTGCCAAAAGGACAATCACCCAACTTCCGGCTGGGAATTCCTAAAGAGAGTTTTTCTGAATTCCGAAAGAAAATTTTGCCACATTCCGGAAGGGAATTCTGCCAAATTTCAGAACAGCATTTTGTCAAATTTCGAACTGGAAATTTTCAGAATCTCGTATGGGAGTTTTTGACTTTGAAAGAGAATTTTGCCGGATTTTGCCGGGGAGATCTACTGGGTTCCGGAGGGCCGAATTCCGGATAGGAATTCTGTCGAATATCCGAAAAGAAATTCGGCCGAATCCTGGACAGAAATTCTGCCGAATTCCGGAAGCGATTCCTGTCCAATTCCGGTGAGGGACTCTGCCGAACGTGGCGTATTCCGCCAAATTCCGGAGGGGAGCTTTACAAAATTCCGGTGTGGAATTCTGCTGAGTTCTGAAGAGAGTTCTGCGAATTCCGAAGTGGAAATCGACAGAATATTGAAGGGGATTTTTGCTGAATTTCGAGGAGGAATTGTGCCGCCGAATTCTTTCGAATTTCGAACGTGAATTCTACCGAATTTTTAAAGTGAATTCATTTTAAACTCCAAAAAGTAATCCTGCTGAATTCCGGAGAGGCTCAACTTCATTCAAGAATGAAGTCCTTCCGAAATCTGTAAGAAAACTCTACCGAACACCGGTGGAAAATTCCGCCACAATCTGAAGGAGATTTCTCTCGAATTCCGGAGGGGATTTCTCGTGATATCCGGAGGAGAGTGCTGCCGAATTCCAGAAGTGAGATTTGCCATATTCCGAAAGAGAATTCAATCGAATTCCACAGAAGAATCCTGTTGAAATCCGGTAGGAGATTTTGCCAATTTTGAATGAAAAATTCCACCGATTTCCAGTGGAGAAATCTGCCATATTTCATAGTGGAGTTTTGCTGAATTTTATATTGAGAATCTGCCGATTTTCGGAGAGGAATTCTGCTGCATTATGAACGAAAAATTTGAAAAAAAAAATGCAGGGGATTCAACCGAATTCCGGAAAAAAAATCTTCCAAATTCAGGACGGAAATACTGCCGAGCCGAATTCCTGAGAGGAGATCTGGAGCATATTCCTTCCAATATCCTGAGCGAAATTCTGCTGCATTTTCCATAATTTCGAAAGGAAATCTTTCGAATTCTCCAGAACCTCGGACCAAAATTCTTGCTGAATTTCAAGAGAGAATTCTGTCGAATTGGACAGGTTAGATCTTTTGAGTTTTGGAGGGGGATTCAGTCTTATTCCGGAGGGGAATTCTGTCGTTCGGAGAAATTGATGCTCTATTCCAGAGCAGAATTATGCCGAATTCCAGAAAGAAATTCTGCCGAAATGACTTCCCGATGGAGAATTCTGCCGAATTACGGAGAAGAAATCTGCATGATACTTTAGGAGAATTCTGTAAATTCCGACAAGCAGTTATGCCGAATTCCGGCCAGTAATTCTGCAAATTCCAAAAATGAATCTGTCGATTTTCGATGACGAATTCCGCTTACATTTTGGGTGAGAATTATTGCAACTTCCGATGGGGAGTTCTTCTAAATCACGATTCCGCTCGATTTCGGAAAGGAATTCTGCCAAATTCTGGAGGGAATACTGTCGAACTCTGGAGGAAAATTCTGCTAAACTTCAAATGAGAATTCTGCCCAATTCCGAAGTTAAATTCTGAAGAAGGATTTTGCTTAATTCTTGAAGAGATTTTTGCTGAATTCCAGAGAGGTATTGTGCAGAGTTCCGAATGAAATTCTGCCGCAATCCGAAGGGAATTCTACCGTGTTCCGAAAAGAATTTTGCTGAATTCCTACCCGAATTAACACGGATTCCGAAGACAATTGAGCTGAATTCCGATGGGAATTAAAACGTATTCCGGAGGAAGGAATGGTAACGAATTAAGGAGAAAATTATTGTGCATTCCATTGGGAATTTTGTCGATATCTTCCGGTAGGAATTACTCAGTGGCGTAACTTATGGAAAAATTCGGGGGGGGGGGGGGGGGGGGGATGGAGGGCTAACTGTTTTTGAACTTAGAAAGATTATCATTTTTTTTTTTTTTTTTTTTTTTATATCTTTATTATAGAGGTTTGCAGCCCCAGGCAATATTATCATTTTCGCTCGATCCAACTGATGTATATTGTTCGCAAGTTGGCCTACCACCAGATATCCATGGGTGACTTAAACATATCATATGAAGTTCATCGACGCTCAGCCCTGAAAATCTAGAAATCTCATAGGGTCCATAAAATCCTTGATAGGTTCAGAAAACCATAAGTGTTGCGTTCGCTTTAAAAGTAATGTGAAGCACGATCCTGACATTTTAAAGCTTTATTGATTTGCTTCGAGCCTATTATATTAAATACTAGCAGACCCGACGAACTTCGTTTCGCTTAAAAATTGATTTGTTCTGATTAATTTTCGAGTTATGAAGAAAACTATGTTTCATTTGTATGGGAGCTCCCTGTGCAAATGGGTGAGGGGTCTCGAATCATCTTAAGAACCTTTCCCGGCCTTAAAAACCTCTGCATACAATTTTTTCTTGCCGATCGGCTCAGTAGTTTCGGAGTCTACAAGGTTCAGACAGACAGAAATTCAATTTTATGTATATAGATTGGATAAATTAGTTAGTAAAATTCTTTTCTTCGACTTTCAATTCAGTTGATTGACAATTCCTACGAGCTTCAAACGGCGATCTGACCACAAAAAACTAACCTTTCTTTCCTGTTAGATTAACTTCTAGAATTATTCTGAAAAAAATTAATTCTTTATCTCAATACAACTTTTTAATCATTAATTTTTCAAAATAAGCATTAAATTCACTTATAGGAACAAATTTAACGCATATTTTGAAATAAACTGTCTGATAAGCTGAACTAGTTGTCACTTGACTTCATTTTTGAACGCCTACTGAGACATTTTCACTAGTTGTGTTGCTGCAGCGACAATAGGAGCTTCTAGAAGCAAAATAAGTCTGTGGGGTATCTAAAATCCATCCTAAAGAATACCAAGTTCTTTCTTATTTAACTTTTAGTTACCTCTCCTTGAAATCTAAGAGTTTTGCCAAAACTTTTTTTCTAATCTCGAGAAGCCTACTGTGATAATAGGAAATTCAAATTTTTCGGGAAAAAGCAGCAAAATCCCTAGCCAACTAGACAACGTTGAGTCTTTTATAGTTAGTTTTAGATAGAAAACTATAGCTCACGCTCGATTTAGATAACAATTACTCACGAAACTCTAGAAAAACTTGAAAATCTTAAAAAACTGATCATTTGCTGATAAATTTCGTTGCAAAATCAGAAGTTGTTAGAAAATCAGTATTTTACACGAATCAAATCGATTCAAAACCTTACAATTTTCAAAATCATTCACTCCTTCGAAAAATACAACAATTGCTCGAAGTTCAAAAACTTGAGCGATTTGATTCTACTTGCTGTAGTGCTTCGAAAAAAGGGATAAGACAATTCATTCTCTGCATTTACCCCCATATAATCGGAGGGCTATATAACGGGTGGTCACTAAAAAACGGGAATTTCAATACTTCAATGCTTTTTTATGAAAACACTAGCAGACCCGACGAACTTTGTTTCGCCTAAAATTGATTTATTTTATGATTAGTTTTTGAGTAATGCAGAAATTTCTGTTTCATTTGTATGGGAGCCCCCCTTTCCAAAGGGGGGAGGGGTCTCGAACCATTTCAAGAACCTTCCCCGGCCCCAAAAACCTCTACATCAGCGGTTCTCAACCTGGGGTACATGTACCCCTGGGGGTACCTTCGCTGGCCCTAGGGGGTACCTCGAACAAAAATCCGTAATGGCGGACGTATTACAAATCCAATCGAAACTCATTTATAAAGTTTGATACTTGTGTATTTTTTATATCATAACTTTGTCTTAAACTTGTAAATAATTTGCTTGTCGATCAATAAATCAAAGTCAATTGAATCCTGCCTTCAACAACCAGCACAGTGTATGAAACGTTGCGGAACAAAAGATCAGAAGGACAAAACTTCGAATTACCAATTTAAAAAAAAACTCTTCAATGCAATCTACCTGATCGAAATAAAATGTTGAATAATATGTTAAGAATATGCTTCTGAACTTAAACTAGTGTCTAAAGGTTCGGAAGCCTCCATTTGAAAGGCATGAAGGCTTTTTTTTCAAATAGCTTGGTTGCCACGTTGGAAATGGATTGGAAGCATTCTTCTACGTTTCTTAACGTTTCTTTAGCCATATTCCAAGTAGCTAGGAAGCATTCACAGATAAAAATATGTGGTTTTTGATGTATTTCCATGCACATATTTGGAGCATGGAAATTACCGTAATAATCAATCGATCTTACTGTTCTTTAAAATCGAAATAAATTTAAATTGTTCTTGCTTGTAAAATTCAGTCAAACTTAATTGAATATCGAATGCAATTTTACACGTCGTTGAATTTTCAAAACTATTTGCTATGTTCTTCCAATCAGCTCGGAAGCCTCTTTGAGAAGATCCGTAAATTACGTAACGCAAAAATTGGGCATTTCAACTCCCGCTCCCCCTATGTCACTCTTTTTATATGAAACATCGCCACACTTTGACCAACCCCCTCCCCCTCGAAGCGTTACGTAATTTGCGATTCGGAAGACTTCTTTTAAGAGGTTTGGCAGCCTTCTTTCAAAAGGTTCAAAAGCCTTTTTTCAAAAGGTTCAGAAGTCTTTTTCAAGAGGCTCGGAAGCATTCTTTCAAGAGGCCCCGAAGCCTCCTTTCAAGAGGCCTGAAACCTCCTTTCAAGAGACACGTAAGCCTCCTTTCAAGAGGCCCGGAAGCTTCCTTCTAAGACGCTCGGAAGCCTTCTTTCCAAAGTCCAGAAGCCTTCTTTCAAGCGGCTTGGAAGTCACCCTCAAAGGGCTCGGATGCCCTACTTTTAAGAGGGTCAATAGCTTTCTTTGAAAAGGCCCTGAAGACTCCTTTCAAGAGGCCCGGAAGCCTCCTTTCAAGAGGCCCGGAAGTCTCCTTTCAAGAGGCCCGAAAGCCTACTTTCAAGAGGCCCGAAAGCTTCCTTCCAAGAGGCCCGGAAGCCTCCTTTCAAGAGGCCCTGAAACCTCCTTTCATGAGGCCCGGAAGCCTCCTTTCAAGGGGCCCGGAAGCCTCCTTTCAAGAGGCCCGGAAGCCTCCTTTCAAGAGGTACGAACACCTCCTTTCAAGAGGCCCGAAAGTTTCCTTTCAAGAGGCCCGAAAGCCTCCTTTCAAGAGGCCCGGAAGCCTCCTTTCAAGAGGCCCGGAAGCCTCCTTTCAAAAGGCCCGGGAGCCGCCTTTCAAGAGGCCCGGGAGCCTCCTTTCAAGAGGCCCGGAAGCCTCCTTTCAAGAGGCCCGGAAGCCTCCTTTCAAGAGGCCCGGAAGCCTCCTTTCAAGAGGCCCGGAAGCCTCCTTTCAAGAGGCCCGGAAGCCTCCTTTCAAGAGGCCCGGAAGCTTCCTTTCACAAGGCTGAGAAGTGTGCTTTAAAGTGTCTCAGAAGCGTTCTTTCAACATTCTAAGAAGCCTCCTTCTAAATGGCTCAAAAGCCGCTATTAAAGAGGCTCGGAACCCTCCCTTCAAGGCCTTTTACCAAGAGGCGTGGAAGCCAAGAGATTCGGAAACTCATTTCAAGAGGTTCGGAAGCCCCCCTTTCAAGAGGCTTGGAAACCTCCCTTTGAACGGATCGGAATTATTCTTTCAAGAGGCTTGGAAGCTTACTTTAAAGAGGCTCAGAGACTGAAAGCCACCTTTAAACGGGCTCAGAACCCTTCCTTCAAAAGATTCAGAAACCTCCCTTCAAGAGGCTCGGAAGCCTACTTTCAAGATATTCGGAAGCTTGATATTCTAATAAATGATATAATTTGAATTGGAAAATTTCATGGAATAATGAAAATGTCAGCCCAACTTATGGAGAGCCATATATCCTGTTAGTTATCAAGGTCCATTTTGCATGGATCTCGCGAGTTACGTTTATTTTCGTTTACAGCAAAAATAGGGGGTACCTCAATCAATGCGAAAGTTTGAAGGGGTACCTCTCAAGAAAAAGGTTGAGAACCGCTGCTCTACATACAAATTTTCACGCTGATTGGTTCTGTAGCTTCGGAGTCTATAAGGTTCAGACAGACAGAAATTCATTTTTATGTATATAGATTGATGCTTTCAGAGAAATATTTCCTTATGTAAATGAATCCTTAGAATATTCAGAAAATTGTCACCCACACAGTTTTACTCCAACATGTTCAGTTGTTTCATACATGCCATCAAAACATCAATGCGCGCCGCATTGTACAATTTTTTCAAGCGTACAAAGATCGTGGGAAAAGTACACGGTGGACAATTTTCAACGTGAAAATGTTTCGAAAACTGCTAAAGGATTTTAAGTAGATCGAGCTCCATTGTATTCCAAGGAGATTGGAAGGCCAAAGCCACGAAGCAACTCATCAAAAGGATCAGAGGCATCATCCGGAGATAGCCGCCGTCCAACGGTCATGTGATACCTGCAAGATTAAACTAAGCCGCACGGCAGATCACGAGCCGTATGCTATTATTCATGAATCTAAGTTTAAAGACTAAGGCCAGCTCTTTATATAACGTATATCAGATTGAACTGTACTTCTTTGTAGTTTTCTTCCTGAGCCACTCTTTTCATTCCCGCTATTTAGTGGCCACTCGTTATGTGCAATACTTATGCAAAGAAATAAATTTCCTAAAGGGCTGATATTTCTTCACTCTTTTGTTTCAGTGAACAACATTTAACACGAGATTAAAATAGAAAAAGAAATGGTTTTTGTTCGCGATACCAACATATACCACGATGAACTTTGATTAATTTCGGATCAATTTGATATTTTAAAAGTTATGACCCCTCTATAACCTAAGTTTTTGATTTTCGCTAAAAATTACTATTTTGCATTCACACGTTTTAAGCAGTAAAATTTTTAAATTCGCGATTTCATCAATTTCACGTTTTGATTTTTTGGAATTTTGATTTTCAAGTTTTTCCTCCAATGGAATAATTTTCAGAATCTATTCAGCTTTTTTGATTTTTCAACATATTTAGAACACGAAAATTCTCATTCAATGTTGATTTATAGCATTTTTTAATTTTTAAGGTTATTTTTTTATTTTCTGTGAAGGAAGTCTGATAAATATTTTAGAGTACATCATTTACCACTATAGCCTTGTTTTAAATTAAAAAGCCGTGAAAAAATACTGAACCTCAAATATTTCACTCTTCAAAGGTATACGAGCCAAAACACAAACAAAAAAATACTCAATTTTCAATATTTTTTTATAAATGTGTAGAATTTTGAAAATTAACTTTAAACCACTGAAGTTTATATTATTGATTGACATAAACAACTTTTCGATATCAAAAAAATGGAAAATTACAAAAATTATCAAAAATCCAAAAAATTCTCCAATTTGTAGCATATATGTTTATAGATGTTAAGTGTACGAAAAACGGCCGACAGCTTTTCTCTTGAAAAGACCCAATAAACGGGCCGAAACGTCCGGCAATGCAAATGAAAACCCGTTTGAATATATTTCAGACTCAAAAAAGGCAGAAGACAAGAACAAATTTTTAAGTCGAACTACATATAATCAAATAAAAAAAATTGTTCTCCGAATTTAAAGTTTATAAAGTAAAATCACGGAAATCTTGTGAATACTGCACTTAAAAACAAATGAGATCAAAATTCATTGAATGATTTTCCAGTTATGATAAACGCGTACGACATGACCGTACTTAACAATTCAACTGTTGTCGTTAATATATTTTCAGTTTAAAAAGTTTAATATGAATAAAATTATCAGGTGAATCTTTGGAAATAGTAAAAAACATTTAGCCCTTATGTATACTTTGTATAGAAGAAAGGCAAAACGGCAGGTGAAAGTTTCCCTAGTCCGTAGTGGACCATCTTCAATCTGCCTAGTGGACCATTTCCAATCTGTTTTTATCAGAGCTACGAGAGTGTGAACCAGAGACACCACTGGGGCATGATGCTACCGCCCACCTACCATGAGCTTGTAGGAGGCTCCAGTATAGTTCTTTGTCAATGAATTGGTAAAAGGGTAATAAATCACAGAAAGCGGATTATACCAGTTGATTCCAGTTTATACGAAAATCCAAAACTTAACGGGTACCATTAGTCGCACGCATGTGAGTTGCGGGTGGAAGGATTTCGTTAATTTAAATGTGTCATGTGTCTGGAATGTTGTCGGACTTGGATAAATTGTTGAACATTTCGTTAATCTGTGCGTTAAAGTTTAAAAACATAATGCTATGTTACCTTTTAAGTTAACCTTTGAAAGTTGAGAGGAAGAAGCGCAGTAGATCTCACATTTTCATTTACTACATATTTAATATCGACTAACAATTTACCTCGTGCAGGCACATACAAGCCCTTCCGCTTCAATCGGAACCATTATGATAATTATTTCGATATTCGCAACCAACAGCATGCCCCAGTTACATTTAGAACCCCTTGAAAGTAGCCGCCGATGACGACGACGACAGCTGTGGAGGGCTTCTGTCCGCATAATTTGTCTCGCCAGCTGTATGTTGCGTGTGCTCGCTTGGAACGATGGCTGGATGTAATCAAGATGTGTAAGAGGTCACGGAACTCACGGGGAGACATTCAATCAAACTAATTGTCGAGGTCGGTTCAAGTTTAAAGAATAGTCGAACAAAAACATCTTTATGATAATTTCTTAGTCAAATCATGAACGTAATTACATATGCTTGTTCACAAAGCTTTAAATATGGGTTCATTGTACTGTGGCATAATAATAACATGACGTCTGCCACTTCGGGTCAATGAACCGCAAGTTAGCGACCAGCTCTGCTGGAGGAACAATAAACGTGGATGAACTGACCAGCTTCTACAAAAGTCGAAACTAGATGGACCCTATTGAATTTAACTTTAAGACAATTATATTTTGAAAGGCGTTGTTTATATTGATGGATGTCTTGTGCTTCGCTTGTTAACTACTGAACGGAGCACTCTGCTCTTGTCGCAACAAGAGTAAGACGTACTTCGAAGCTTTTATTTAATTTTTAATTCGAATTATTTTGAAGCGCCGTTTGTTTTTCTCGCTTCAATCTTCCTTCATTGATTGCTTCCGTAGGTCCTAGACCCCCACAGAACTGTGTTAAAGCAGAAGTTGGTCGGATTAAAGACGCTATCATTCAAAGAAAGCGTTGTTTCATGTGCCCACAAAACCAGTGTTGTTTATGTTTTGGATAAACAGGATGTTTCGGTGTACTGAGTCAAATGCGTTATTAGTGGCAGAAATATTATCGACCTGTCAGAGACAAAACTTCAAGCAGAGTTGCCATTTTGCCAGATTTATCTGATGCTGCCAGACTTTTAGAACCAAAGAAACTTTCTATAATAGACTTTTCTAATGTTAAACAAATTTCAAAACTTCCTAGTTGGTAGGGCAAAAGATGTTTTTTGGACCACCCTTACGGGAGCTCTTATTTTGGACCATTAAGAGGAATTTGCACTCAGTGGTCCAAAATATGAGCCGTCGAACTGGTGGTCCAAAATACCTCCTTTACCATAGGATATAAATAATAGGAATAATAATTTTTATATTATGTTCATGCAAGTGTCGTATATATATATTCCCGAACCTGACTGGTAAAGAACCATAATTCTCTTTAGATAGTTGTATGCTCCAGAGAACAGGTTCAAAAATTTCAAAATTATAAGAAATAGAAACCTATGAAGGTATTAAGAACGCTTCAATAAAAACAAAAAATAATGAAAGCAATTGAAATTTTGGGGGAAAGAAGGGAAACGATCCGAGTCGAAGACCTAAGGAGTGTACATTAATCTTCTTAGCAAAGTCACTTCCAACGATTCATCAACAATATTTCCCCTTGAATGTGAAACGGTTGGTACGGCTGTCCCCGTTTCTTCCTTTCGTAGATTCAGAACTCTTCATTGATCATGTTATTTATTACTAAATAATCTGATTGCCGGGGAGTTATGGATTATCTCCCAAATTCAAGCCTGCACGGTGGGCCTGGCCGTTTTAATACTTGTGTCATATTTACAATATGCTGCAAATATTAATACAGACAAGAAAATGCTCGGGAATACAACCGACATTTCCAGGATGCTTTTCAATACTGGCTGTGCATGTGCTAAGACAAGACAAGACAAGACAAGACAAGAAAGAAGGGAAACGATCCGAGTGCTGAGGGGGCTTTCTTCTGGGCCCCCGAGTAAGCTGAGTGCATTGGAACACTACAAACAAATCGCTGCCAAACGGTCATTCTAGATATCAAAAGGAAGTAGTTCGAGGACTTCCTTGACTCGATTAATCCAGCAGAATCCAACGCCGAGCACATCCGTTCGCCAGACCGATCCGCCGAAGGTGGCCAATCCACTGGAAGATTTAGATTCCAATAACATGCTTTCCGCTCGGGGGATGGGACCAGTTCGTACTTTGCCGATGTCGGATAGCCTTCCTGAAGTATGGAGAATCTTCTCAACGGTATCCACAGCTCTATTTATTGCTGCCACAATTTTATCCGACAAACCAGTCCCAGTCTTGAGTCTTGACTAATTCCATGATCAGCAAACACCCATGGATCCAAGCCATTCTAGGTTGCGACCAATAGGTAACTATGATGTTGTTTGTTTCCATGACTTAACGTTCATGTTTTTGGATTATCAAAAGTGTGAATCCTGTTCCGTTGAAAGCGACTAGAAACTTAAGATGAAACGAATGGAAAATCAATAAATTGAGAAGCGTAAGCTCAATGTACTGACCATTGCTGAATTAATTTACATAATCGAAAAATATGAATCAAGTGGCGTCAAAGTATCGTAAATGGCGAAAAGGTTCCAGGTACCTCAACGTACTGTTTCTGATGATAAGCTACCTTTACTGGTCGTCGGGAAAAGTAGAAATTCGCGATGTTTCAAGAATTTTAAATCATTCCCGTTGCTCTACAGAGCAAACTCCAAAGCTTGGATGACTTGCTTTTTGAAGGATGGATTCTGAAATATGATAAGAGAATGATCGAAAAGAAGTGGAAAGGCTTGTGGACAGTTGGTCGGCAGATCACAAGTCCGTTCAATCGAAGCTCAAAGCAGTAAAGTTAGTATTTTTCCACCAAATGCAACTTCCACTGTATTTGGAAATCATCAAGGCATTGAAGCAATCCTACAGGTATGAAAACGGAAAAAATCTGCATCATGAAATCTAAATTGACAAGAAGTTGAAATTCGAAGTCGACATTGAATAAGGAATTGTATATTTAATCGGACATCGCTGTGCTGGATGCAATCAAAGCTATTGTCCACACTATTGGCATCCGAAACAATGTTCCCGGTAGGTAGATTTGTTCCCGGTAGGCTGGTTTTATTTTTGAGGAAGATGACGACATTCCATCGCATTGGCTGAACTTGTTCGATGAAAATCTATCTGGCACGATAAGTTTATGAAGGTTTTAGAAGATGAGCTGTGATGAATCCAGTCATATTGTTCTCCGAATATAGTGATGTCGATAAAATGGCATAAGCAGCGAGCTATTGTCTGTTACTTATGTAGTTGAATACAGGGCTGGTAGCGATAAATGCCGTTCAAAATAGTGACTTAGTGACCAACGATGACGAAAAAAGTGACCAAATAGTGACTTTCAGAAGCAGAAAAAGTGACCAAATAGTTACTTTTGTATGAAGTATTAACCAGGTAGTGAGCTGAGTTCCATTGTCACTGTGTAACTCGTAGTAGATCGGAAACTAGGGATATCATGTTTTTTCAAATCCTTTTTAGAATGCTATCAGAAATCACGAGAAAACAAAAATTACAAAATCATGAGAATTGTGCATCTTCACCGTAAGTAGGGACAATCGACTTGGCGACACCATCATAAATACCACGAAGTTAGATATTGAGGAAGGTATTCTTTGGGACATCCAGAGGCCAGCAATATGACCATGGTAAACCGTAACACACCACGTAATGGTATTCACCCAGCGTCACGGGAGCAGGTAATGAGTTACAAGTTGTTACACTAAACCATGCTTATAATTTTACAGCGATTTTGTAGCAAGTTCTACAGCATTGTAGTAATAAAGTGTTTGTGTACGAGAAAGGCAGAACGAAATATAACAAAATTTGCGCTGTCTTTTACCACCGTTCAAAAAATATTGTCTCGTCAAAATATATTCCCAAAAGTTTTAACATATATAGATGACTCAGCTGAAAGACAGTATGAAAAAATTCTAGAACGACGTTTTGGATTGGGATTTCGCTAATTTTCATGTAGTTAGATACATGGTGAACAGTTGTTTTTGGCACGTCGAGAAATTAGCACGGTTCTTCGGTAAAAAAGCAATAAAATGTTCTAATCAATTACTAGACAGGGAATTATTTGGAATCACAAAGCTTATGAATCTTTAATAGGACATTTTTTACAAAAACCTTAAAGAATTCAAAATTAATACATACAGAATCCATTTGCCATTTGTTTTTTCAAGACCCTGATCTCGGTTTTATTAAAAACATTAACCAGAGCTCATATATATCATGAATTTTACCATACCTAAGTTTCAAGTTTCGTAAAATGTGATCCAAAATCTTGAATTTCATGCAGAAATTGCTTTGGAAAACTATGAAAAAAATTTCAGAAATTTTAGCGGAAGTTGACTTTCTGTGGAAAACCTTGTAAAAATTTCTAGGATTTTTTTTCAGAAATTGTGCGGAAAATACTTCAATTCTTGTGAAATCTTTCTTTAGGAGTTCAAACGGAAATTCCAACAGAAATCCGATGCGAATGTCAGCACAAAAACTTCCGGAAATTCTTTCATACCATAAATTCAATGCAGAATATTTTGCAGACATTCCTGCTGTCTTTCATGAATTTCCGCGGGAACTGCACGTCAATTATTGTAAAAACTTCTCTGCGATATATTGGATATTGGTAGATATTGTTTGACGAATTCCTAAGAAAAACTTCCGAAAATTATTTCCCAAACTCAAGGCGGACTTTTTACGGAATTTTACACAAAGATTTATGCGGTCAACGCTACAGAAATTACAGTGAAAGTTCCTCCAAGAGAAACAAAGTTAGGAAGCTTTTTATAACGAAGGTGGATTTTTCCCCAGATACAGGCAACTTACCCAACTCAGGAAGTAGTGCGCTGGATTCGCCTAAAGATGCGCTGAACAACGCATCAATTAGTTTGACAGATAAAACTTCGGAAGAAAGTTCGGTTCGGAAGTCCCGACTTCCGAATTCTAATGTGGTGCTGCGCTGACAATATCATGCTGTGTGGTTCGCCGTAGAGAGGTATATTAATCAGAAACTAAGAAGTATCTCGGAATTATGTCAAAATTGACGTGACAAAAAATGGATATTCAGAATCGATGAAAAATGACAACAAGTGAAGTTCTTACCCTTATAATGCTTGTTAAACGAGTGCTCAAGAGTGTAATGCATTCAATAATGGCTTGGAAATATCCAAAAAATTGGGTAAGCAAAGACATCAAATGTGGACTCCCTTCTCAACAACATTTTGCTATCGAAAACAAAACCCTACGATCCTACGCAATTTCTCAAACTTTATTTATTTATTTATTTATTTATTTATTTCAATCTTCAACGTAAAGTTGTACAGATGTTTCTTAGCTATACTAGGTTTTGTATTCTTGACTTATAGGCCTCTTTACTAATATTAAAATCAAACACGTGACTTACTTCATTAAACATGCGGCAGCACATGCTCCATGGCTCATTGTATCCATAGTTTGTACGGTGAGTAGACTCGGCAAGAAGTATGTAATGCCGTAGTTGTCTTCGAGGCACGTTGATGTGTACTTTAGCTAGGAGAAAGCCACAGTCTACATCTCCAGCGAGAATTCCGAACACGAAGAGTCTTTGAAGGAGTTTTCTTCTGGCAGCTAGCGATTGCAGATTTATTAGCATACACCGTTCTTCGTAGGGGGCAAGCTAGCCGTATTGTTCCAAGGTAGTACCCGGAGGGCGTATCTGATGAAGTTTCGTTGAATCGCTTCCATTCTGTTAATCAATGTTGCATGAAAGGGTGCCCATACAACAACTGCATATTCTAGCAGACTGCGGACGAGAGCACAATACAACGCTTTTAGCGCATATATGTCCTGGAATGCATTCGTGTTTCTTTTCAAAAATCCCAGCATGGCAAACGATTTGGCTGTGATCATGTTGATGTGGTCGTTAAATCTGACTTTAGAGTCAATAATGACTCCCAAGTCTTTAATCGATGAAACTCGTAGTAAACGGCTGTTTCCAATAAAGTAATCAGTCAGCAATGGCTCTCGCAAACGGCTGAATGTTATGGAACTGCATTTAGCAACATTGACTTCCATACCATTTAAAGAGGACCATCGTAGAAGTGTATCAATGTCATTTTGGAGAACGCAGCAATCCAACCTAGTCTCGATTTCACGATATATCTTTAGATCGTCAGCGAATAAAAGCTTAGAGGAGCGAAGACTATTGCACAGGTCATTAACAAACAGAATAAAAATTAACGGTCCTGTGTGACTTCCTTTGTGTACGCCTGACGGAATGCCAAATTTCGCTGAATTAACTCCGTTGATGTGAACATATGCAGAGCGGTCTGTCAAATAGGACTGGAACCAAGTCGTTGCCCAGTCAGGAATTCCCATGTGCCTCATCTTATCGATAGCAAAAGAATGTGGAACCTTATCGAAAGCTTTACTGAAGTCCACGTATATGGCATCAACTTGTCGTTTTCTCTCTATGGAGTTGATTACTGTGTTGGCAAAAACCATCAGGTTAGTCGTTGTCGATCGTTTCCGGACAAATCCGTGTTGATATATATTATATATTTTGCTAACAGATTTACATTTAATTTGGTTGATGATAATGGTAGGTACAAATGATTTTTATTTTGAACTTTTTTTTACAAACGGCGGTGCGAAAATAGTGACTTTAGTGACCATTTTCCGAAAAATAGTGACTTTAGTGACTTTTGGATGCAAATAGTGACATTTTAGTGACTAGGCTCAAAATAGTGACCAAGTCACTAAAAAGTGACTTGCTACCAGCCCTGTGAATATGTCACTTGTGATGCTTATGAGAAAAATTAAACCCTAGATACTTTTGAAAATACGGAAAAGTTACGGACGCTGCGGACACGATAAATTTAAGAACGCTAGGTTTGATTCTACATTGTACAGAAAATGTCTCACGCGAGATATTTGAACGTTTTTACAATATTAAGAAAATTCTAACCAGAAAGTTCGATTAGTTCGTAATTAGGCCAAAAAACCATTTGGCTGAAAAAGTCTTTTGGCCGAATAAGTCGTTCGACCGAATGTATCATTTGACGTTCCACATCTCACTTCTCACTGTGAAAAGTGAGGAATAAGAAATTAGAAGTAATGAGTGAGAAGGGAGGCTCTTCTCACTTTTCGCAGTGGGAAGTGATAAGTAAGAAATGAAGAGTGAGACGTTAGAAGTGAGACATCTAACTTCTCACTCAAGCAGGACTTTATCATATATATCAATCGAAAGTTGCAGAGAGCTCAATATAAATAACATCCGTTTGAGCCAGTTCTGTTAGACTGTACACAATGAAGTAATCCCTCGATAGTTGTTCACATCGCGTTTGTCTCCCTTTTTGTGGACTGGAAACATTAGTGCCAACTTCCAGCAGGAGGGGAAAATACCATTGATGATCGAAGATCTGAACAAGAAAAGAAGTGGAACGAGCAAACTCTCGATATGCCTTTTGATGAAGACGGCCGGTACGCCGTCGGGTCCGGGATTATTTGACGATTTTAACTGATTCGCGGCTCTCAGGATCATGTCATAATCGGTGTTGATTGCACCCAAAGACTGGTTGTTTAGGGGAACGTTCCCTGCTGCGATAGAGACTTGGCTGTCACCAAATATACTATATTAACAATATGATTCACTCTCACGAAATTCTGGCGACACCACATGTGGCGCCAACTCGCGTCCAAAAAGGTCGATACACGCTATAATTGAACTACCCAAAATATGACGATCGTTATACACACACTTCAAAATGTCATCATAAAAAAATAGGGATGTCGGATGTTTTTTTGTGAAATTAATCGATTAAATTTAATCGAATTCTAACCGAAAATCAAATGTTGTAGCAGAAGTGTGGTAGCCATTATTTTTGTTAAAATGTATAATAAATTTGAAATTGCTCGTTGAAATGTATCCGACGGAATGATACCGCTGCTGGTGTACCATATCGAAATTGAGGCCCGGTGAAACAGGTTGCTGTTAAAGTTACCATTCTTTATTCACTTCTCGCATTGTAGTTACTCTCTGGTCTTACACCATTTTGCTGTTTGCCGGTTTTGTTCCTACATCTTCAGCTCGTCTCGATGCAACACTTTTTTGATGTTTAAGTTTTGATTTTTTTTTATATTCAGAGGCACCAAATAATATGGTTATTTGCGAAATTTGACTTTAAATAAGTCAATGACTCGACTGGTACAAAAAATCTAAATACCGACTCGGAACACTAGGCGTGAGAGAGAACTCATTTAGCTGAACAAACAGCGACTGTCCGGTAAATAATTGCGGAACAATTCGCTCATAAACTCGGCGAGCGAACGAAAGAGCATCTTTTTGGGGAGAATCTGAACGCATTGAGAAGTTCTTGGTATCATGCATACTCTTAATTTAATTGATCTAGCAGAGAGAAACGAACGCCTCCAATCTGGTCTAATGGCCTCATATTCGTATCTACAAGAAAGGGCACAGTCTCGATTTACGATCAACAACAAACCAGGCGTTTAGTCTGCGACAAATCCTTCCGGAAACACAACTTGCGAAGTCTTCATCTGTTTGTGTACGACTCAGTGAAACGAAACGAACGTATGGTGGAAGATAATGCAAGGCCACGGCTTTTCAGTAAGGCTGATTAGGCTGATTCGTGTGTCACCGGATATTCTGATGCTCGATTTTGATATTCTGATGCTCGATCGTATTGTAAATCCATCTTAGGTAAAACTACTATACAAGCTCTTACTACCCGACTAGAAGGTCATATCAAAATTATATCAACCTATGTTATTATGTTATACTAAATTTTTATAACAAAATTTGTTAGAAACATGGTGCAGGATGTTGTTAAAATATCTAAATTTCTATCAAAAATTACACTACTGGAAACAAAAAACTATCAAGTTTTGTTGCAATTTTATCAAAAAAATAATATATTCTGTTAGAAATTTATAACATTTTGTATAACATACAAAATATATTGTTTCTGTGCAGTTGCAAATTTTTACAGTTCGTGATAGGTCTCCAGATTGTGATCAACAATCAGAAATTTTTGTTTTTGTCTGAACAAGAATATTTTTTGAGAAATTGAAACTAACAAGATTACAAATAAGGCAATCTTTTCAAATTATATCAGCGTTATGATATCTATATGGCTGGGAGACTTTGCTACATCTTTTTTAATTGCCTACTGTTGGGCAATTCGGTGTTAATCATTTTGAAATCATATTATGATAAAATTCTGTTACAACATTTGAAAGATAATGGCTACTAAGAACAAAATTGTATCAAAATAAGTTATAAATATCACAATATGTTAATATTGTATTCAGTTTCAGTTATGCTCTTCTAGTCGGGATTTCCAATACTTTTGATAATAAAAAACTAGCGAAAATACCCAGGTGTTCCGTGTTTCAAATGTCACATTCTGAACTACCTATCTGTACCACCGCACTCTAGAGATCAAATTCCGTGCGATTGTTATGTTTTCCACAACAGCTGACCCAAAATTGTATTCTAATGATTTATTACCTTTCCCCGTTCAATTTACCAACCTCTGTATATACAAACCAAATCGGTCAACCCGTTTGCGAGATGACTATTTAGGAAGAAAATCTAAACTTTTTTAATTATAATAGATATATAAGGTTTAAAATAGCATAACGTAAAAAATGTTTGAATATGATGTCTAATATGTCTTGATGGAAACTGAGGTTTGTCAAAAAATTTTGTTTCACAAATTTTTCTAGCCTATCATTGATGTTTTCCATTACTACTGAATATAAGATAGCTTCAAAGCCGAAAACGAATTGAAGGATAAAAAGTTGTTTGATTTTCAAGATAATTAGTGGATTTAAGCGAAAATTTATTTTTATAATCATTGTGATAAGATGGATTTAAATAATTTAGTTTACATTTTAAATTCACTTCCAAATTAAAATGAATAATTCATCTTTGACTGTCTTTAGTTAACCTTGTGAGTAAAGAGGTATGGGGCTCCCGACCCGAGGCATAGTGTATCCATTGTGCTTGCCACCGAAAACGACGACACCTCTGGATTATCTTGATTTTATGATGATTTTTAAAATTAACTAGCATACATAATCCCATTTATGAGAATTCCCAAATCATTATCAATTTTTAAAATGATTTGACAGAGAGAAACGAAATTTTGTGAACAATCTGCCCGATATAAGAGACTGATACAAATACAATTAAAACCTAATTACAACAATATATTGATGAAAATCAGTTTTTCTTGCAAAATTATCGAAAAATAATCTATCAAATCCCAAAAAATATCTGATATTGGATACGAAATCGAGAAAGCCCAATAAAATTAGCGCAATTAAGTTTAGTGGAAATATCTCACCGAAATGCTTCGTTTTGAAAGGACAAGTAAATTGAACAACTTAGTTGAATGCAATTGACTTGCCAAGAGTTGAACATGTTCAACTTTCTGTCCGTTCAAGTGAGTTGAACGAAGCTGTTTAGACGCGTTTAATCCAAGCGACTTGTTCAATTCACTTTCCATGTCTAAACGCAACATAATGGTCATACCCATTATGATAAGCGCAACATAACAAAACGCAATCGGATGAGTATCATTTTCCTCGCTTTCCACTCAAGATACATATTCATTCAATGGTGGGCAGCGAAAAGTTTTCAATTCATATTAGGGAAAATGTTAATAAAACAATAAGTTGAAACGCAGGTGTCAAGTTCCAGTAGGAATTTAGGACACCGAAGAGGAAGAAGAACGATGCTGGAATAATATCGATAATATTCATGAAGAATTAATCAAATTTCTTGCTGAAGATAATGATTGAAATGTTTATAGTGGATCAATCATTTTAATGTTTTTCGTAACGGCTTTCACAGTTTGAACGATTAAAGTAAAATTGTAGTTTGTCTGCATTGCACTGCTTCTTCGCAATATTTACAGTAGTGTTTGCATTTAACAAAGTCGATATTTCGGTAATCGATTTATTGAAAAATGTATGGACATCCCCACACTGTAGAATGTCATCGAACAACTGTGTGACTACTCACCGGAAGATGGCAGGAGGGTTTTCCCACACAAGTTAGAAAAGAACATGTTTAGATTCCTCTTTGCTCGCTAGATGATGTTGTTATCACCGGCAAATGGTTCGCCATTTCGTTGTATGGAAAAGCTCGAAGTGAACCATATTGTTAATATAATATATTTGCTGTCACTCATCCTTTCGTCACTGAAAACGCTCGCGAATTTTTCGGCAAATAGGCGGCAAACTTCCTGAGTAGTTAAGGCGATTTCACCATTCAAATTCATTGTCGATGGAAGCGCGGATTCCTTGCGCTGTTCGTTGACGTAGTTCCATTTTGGTTTAGATTTGAATTTGAGCTCAAGATATCGTTGGTACCGTGCAAAGCTTTGCCGACATGCCCGTTGGTATTCATGGTTAAGCCTCACACGATGGTTTCTTAGAGGTAGCGTTCGATGTTCTAAGAAAATTCTAAAAGCAGCTCCTTTAGTGGACTTCATTTTTCGTAGTTCCATCGAGAACCATGGAGGGTGCGATCCTTTCTGTGATCTCTTTGGCACGTGTCAATTACATACGCCAAGATGTGCGAGAAAGTTAGAGCGTGGCTATCAGCGGCCCAGTCAACACAAAATCGTATATGATGTAACATAAGATGCTAAAGTGGAGGCGATATACGTACTTGTTGTATGGGGAAGTACCTATATCCCCTTCACTTTAACATCTTTCGTAATATCAATAACGATTTGGTGTGGCAGGGGGGGGGGGGGGGGGTTTGGTGATGAGGAACATGTTTTATAGGAGGACAAGGTGCCACCGAAATGAAGGGCGTTCTATCTGAGAGCTCACTATTTTTCATAGTATCCTTCAAACAGTTCCAAATGTTTCAAGAATTAGTGATAGAATCTTTAAAAGCCGCGCGATTCTCAAACATAAAATTTTGTAGACACAAAAGAATATGAAAATAGGGGAACAAGGGGCAATATGGACACCCTAAGGATTTCGTCAATATTAACTGATTTAAAGTATATATACGTCGGATTTCTAACAACCTGATAATAAGACTCATTCAACACCAGTTTTGTATTGAGTCGTATTGAAAATAAGGAAATTTCAATCAAGTAGAACGATTTTGAAATAGTTTATTTTTCACTACTCTTGTGAAAGTAACGGGCAGTATGGAAACTTTTTTAAAATATGAAGAAAATCATCAAACTCATAATTATATGCTTCCGTAACCTATTTCGAACAAAAACATTTATTCATCTTCCTGTCATGTTTTTGTATGAGACACCTAAAATTGTGAATAGATTATCAACATACGAAATTTTTTTTCTTGAGGGACATCATTTATAAACGGTATTTATGAAGAAAATTTTAATTCTATGGTAAATAGAATAAGAATGATAACGTTACGCGAATATTTGCCATTTTTAGCAGCTCTTACACACGTATGTCGCACTTTTTGTATGAAGCATCTGAATGCTTTTAGATGGATCGTCACATTTATTGCAAGACCCCTCCGCAAACGCCCTACCTTCGAGGCGTTACCTAATCTATGGATGTTTGTTTAAGTGTTGCGTGTTGCTCCCTTAGCACTGGTGATGTCCCTAAAATAGAAGAACTGAAGTATTTTCCAAATCCACAGAAATAAAGAAAAAATAAAAGGTGAGATGCAACATTTTCTAAAACTGAAAACCCAAACCTAAATCTCAAATAATTTATGCCCTTGGCCTTGATAGGGGATGGGGGGGGCAAAATGCCCTAGCTAAGCAAACACTGATTTATTGTCTTATTTGTAACGCTATTCATGGGTATTTTTACATTATGCAACAGTTAAACAAGATAGCTAGTTGATGTCATTCAAAAATTGTCAAAAATCTCAATCATATTGATAATATTCACATTTCAAAAAAGTGGTGATATTCTGTTGCCGGAAAACTCATAATGCAAAACGCCTTTTAGCTGGCAACTACTAGGGAACAAAGTACCATGCATCGGCGAATCAGCATTCTGGTATGGATAGTGCGTGGAGACGCAAGTACATTGTAGGTTAGCGCCACTAGGGCGTTTTGCCTCGCCAAAATGTTAGATGTTTCTAAAAAAAATTTGGAAATTTTCGGTTTTTCCGACCTTCCCATACACTATTTTGAAACTTTTCTCGCCTAACCTACATCATTTTAGATCTAGTTTGTTTTGTTACGGCCATCTTAATGACGGTAAATATGACGGAAACCACAAAAGGTGTTTTGCATCGGGGGGGCGTTTTGGGGCCTCTTCCCCTACGTCTCCTCCAACTTAAGCCAATAACATTTGACAGCTTCTGTTCAAATACACAGTCTCAATTTCGATCAGTCCATCAAAGCCCTCCTAATCCATCATAAGTCTAATGAAAAAATCCAATAATGGATATACCGACATTCAATTCGAGTTGAAGTCCTATTCCTTAACTTGGTAATCGGCTGAAGGGAAACGCTCTAATCCATACAGTTCCATGAGCTCGATTCACACCCGTCTGTAGTTTCTCATAGGCAAGTAGTCTACTCGCGACAACTGGCTATTGGTGAAGGGGAGGCTCCAGTCTGTAGCCAGTCTATAGTAGCAAATTGGAGATAGAGGTCAAGTTTATCGCTTTGAACTTGAATTCGACAGAACAGGTTTCGGTCCGACTGATTGGCTTGCTGTTCTAAGAAGGGGTAAGGATGGAATTGTGCAAGGGGTGGGAGTATGGAAGGCGAGATAGTTGCCACACTGAACAGTGACATAGAAAATGCTCGTGCGGCTGAGAAACCGAGCGCGCCCTAGAAAGAGAGGTACGCCGTGACACGTACCTCGGTGCACAGTGACCGGCAGCTAGGACTAACATAACAGTTTCATAATTCAAAACATTTATATGAAAATTCTAAATATATAAAACATACGTTCATATACTTCAACAATTCTCACATTCTCTATTTGCTTTTCAATTGTATTGGATTTATTTAAAATCACCAGCAACAAAATATGTTTACATATTCTAAGATCTCCTTTGATTCGATCAAATTCAACACGGAGCCTCGCTGCTGTGTGCTCGGTTGAAGTTCAACGGGCTCATTTATTACGTTCATTACGTTTAATCGCTGTTCAGATGTTTTGGTTTATTCAGCCGGGCTGGATAAGGTCATTGTCAAAACCAACTCCTATTCGGTGATGTGTAGCCACAATTCGCTTTCGGAAGGCCACTGCAAAGATTCCATAAATGTTTTTGAACGATAAGCGAGATGGCTCTTATCTATGGCGCTCACGAACGACCATTCAAATACTGAAAATAAGCTGTGAATAAATATTGCACCACTGCTTGACTGACATACTAACGCTGTGTGTATGACTTTCCATCTCGGTGCCTGTGCCGGTTGATGATAACAAGCTCGGTTACATCTTGCAAGCAGATGATTTCTGCTATTCTTTATGGTGTACCATCTTGAACGTGCGATCTTACCTGGAAGAGGAGAAAAAAGAGGAAATTAATTATACATCTTTTACGAACAAAGCAAATACATTGGAATGACGTATTCGATTTAACCAACTCACATTGAGGACGGCGATGCAAAATATGAACGCTCCATAAGAAAAATGAATATTCAGTGAATGATTTGTTCAATTTGTTTTATTATTTAAAATTAATAGGCACCTTGTATAATTGCTTGCCATATGATAAATCTCTCCTTAATCTGGCAAATGTTTGATAAACATTTAAGAGCCAATTCAACATAATACCGAACAAATTAAAATTCAAAGTAGACTTATTTTAGAAAATTTTGAAATGTGTATTATATATATTCTTTTTATTTGTTAATGGAACAGACTTCGCAAAGTATATATTGTAATTTTTATAAACTTGGATTGTAACCGTGGATCTGTATGCCAAAATGTGTGCATATTTTATTTTTATTTTGAAATTATCAAAAAACATTTAAGTGAAGTTGTTGTTTCCGTATCTTCAGGGGAGTATTCGAATATGGAATTTATTATTAATGGAAGTGTTCTCCGAAATACATCTTCTTCATTACGGAGCATTCATCATGCTGCCTATCCAAAACACAAGGGGGTAAGGGTAATCAAAATAATCATTACTGTGATCTGCTAACCATACAGAAGACAGCTCACGCAGTACAGGCTCGTTTGGGGCGGCAAACATCAGAAACACAAGTCCCAGTCCGAGGAAGACGAAAACACTGAAGAAATAAAACACAAACTGTTGATCTTTGGACCTACAACCCAAGGATTAACTGTCTGCATGAGCAGTTTAACGAAGTGCGAAAACAGTTCTCCACTACTGGGAACTTCTGGTGATGCGGCGGTACAAACGTTGCGTCAGTAGCATGACATTGGTAAATATTGTATTTAAAGTAGATGCTAATTAGGAACAAAGTCTTCGTTCTGAATTAAATCTAACTTGTTCATGACTTCCCAATGCTAAAGCAAATAAATTAGCAATCTGAAAACACAAAGACTCTTTTCTATTCTCATTGAGAAAAATACTTCACTTAAATCACATTTTTGAAATTTTGAAGTTTTCCATTCTAAAAACTTTGGGTTTCATCTACCGCACAGTATTCAACATGTCTACAGCTTTCGAACATTGCCCTGTTGAGTATTCGTCAAGAGCATAGAACCCACTGTGCGTTCGACACGAACGGTGCTAAATAATAGTGACATGGCAAGTATTTTTTTTTTCTCTAATGGATTACTCAGAAGACGGGACTGCCTGGCGGTTGAACTATTTCGGGGCATGTTTTGGGAAAGATGAGTACGCTTGGGTTGTTGCGAAGTTCATTTGTTGGCCAAAGTCCATTTTTGACTGGGGGTCGGGGCACAAGCACGCATGAGCTGTCTGGGCTCTAACAACAGCGTAATTACTTAAAATGGATGATTCCTGTTTTGGTTGTTGGGTGTTAACCGTTGCCGGAGGCATCTTCATTCGAAGAAAACTGCTTTGGATTATGAATGGAACTGATTTTGTTTACTGACTTTGCAAGCCCAAGAATTATCTGGAATCATATTCTGAATGGGATTCAGATAAATAAGATTGTCATGGTTGTTTTACAAATGATGATTCATTGGAATTACCGATTGTGTAAGCAGTAATATTGTGTTGTTGTCTAGACATATCTGAATCTTGATCAAAGATTGATTAGGGATCTAGACAATGTGTATTGCTGACTTGGAATTTCTGGCGTACCTATTTGAGTTGTAAACAATTCCCAAAAAAAATCAAATTTGCTGACTCCAAAAATGGATCCCAAACATCAACGTTTTCTAGGTTATCGTCAGAGTTGGTCATTTCTCACTCTTTGCCTTGAAATGTGTGGAGCTCTTACCTATAAAGAGAAGTGTATCGATTTACACTTGCGAGCGCTTACACTTGCGTGTATATCAAGCTGGGAGAAACATGATCGATAAAGAGTGAGAACTTTTTCAGTCGCGTGTGTTTTGCTGTTGTATATAAAAAAGGTCTAGGTTCAGCCGCTTAAAACGTTAATTTCCATTGAAGATTTAGGACTCAGCCTAAATGTATGCCTTATTGACTGTTTACAATTGACATTTTTCTGTATTCTTTACACTTGTGCGTTTGTGTGATAAAGAGTGGATATGACACACGCTCTTCCATATAAAGAGAAAGTGTATTCCTGCACAATTCACTTGGAAAACGAATTGAGAAAGAGAAGTTTTTACACTTACACTTTTATTTCTCCTCAGAGCGAACCAACCCTGGAGATCAGGTTAGTCAAGGTCATGTTTTTTTTTCTTTTCCGTCTTCGAACAAAGGGCTGCGAAATGATGAGTTGACATCTGGGAAGGAGCGAGCTACACAGCTCTGGTCCTCACAAGTGACAATTGACCGCCAGCTATGGGTTTTGTACTTAGTTGGTATTGAAGCCTGGGCACTGTTGTCCATCAGCTAGAGTGAGGGGGTGCGAACAAGGGGACCATCGTCCCTAACCCTAATCCCAAGGTGTTAAGCGACCCATGCCGAGGGGATGCATGGCCAGGGGAGTGAAATAATGAGCTAGGCCTTTAACGGAGCCTGTGGGGTACCTGGGCAACCTCCACAGTAATTGTCCCTTACCGCGTCATGCTGGGCTCTGGCGTGGTGGACCTCTTTTCCCGAGCAACTCGTGGAATCAAAATGGAAAACCAAGCCAATTCTTCTTCAATTAGTGATACAGGTATTCTTCGATATAACGTACCCTCGAAATAACGTACACTCGATATAACGTCACTCGATATAGCGTACATTTTCCCCCGTTATAACGTACACTTTGAAAAATAATTTTAATTTGAGTAGTTATTACAAAATAATTTACTAAATTGTTATTATGTAGGGATGACATTATTGTATGGATTCTAATTTGATCAGCTAGATGCATTAATTACTGTTTTCCCCAGTTTGCACTATCCTCAGAATTCTCCCGAGATATTGGATGATATTGAGTTAATAAGGTTGAGAACATGTTCTATGGACAAATGTCTAGTTGATATTATTCAAAGTCAGAATTGCTGTCGGGTCGTTTTCAGGTCTAAGTCAGCCGATTTCGAGTAAAGTATTTGTATTGTAGATCCAAGCTTGAAATGTGTACCAGATTATATATAAATTAATCCTCGAGGAAATTCCTGGAGGAGCTCCCATAATTATTTCTGGCAAAGTTTGTGGAGAAATTCCTGTAGGAAATTCTAAAAGAGTTACAAAAAGAATTTCCGAATCAATTCTTGAAAAAAAATCTGATTAAATTCATGAAGGAATTTAAAAAAACTGAAGAAATTTTCGAAACTATTTCGTAAAGTAATTTCTGGGGGAATTCCTAAAATAATTTCCGAAGGAGTTTCCTGAATGTATTTTCAACCAATTCCCAAAAGAAGTTAGAAAGGAACTCCAAATAAAATTTGCGAAGCAATTCCTAGATTTCTACGGGATTTTTTTGCAAATTTCTTCAGGCACTCCTTCCAGAATCCCTCCTGGAATTGTTCCATCTGGAATTTCTCCTGGATTTCCTTTGAAAATAGCCCCAGGTAGTCGCTCTTATTTCTCAAAAATGGCAGGTAAAACTCGTCTTTATGTATAGAGTTTCCCAGTACTTTAGCAACTGCAGTAGAGCAGGACATGATTAGCCTCTACCACCCACGTGACTGACCTGGAAAAGGAGGTCATGATCCTGAGATGCGGTCACTATTCCAAAGTATTTCGTAATATCTAAAAAAATATTGTGTAAATTCTAATATCAATATATAAATATTGTGTAATATTCTAATTGCGTAATATCTAAAAAATATAAAATATAAACTCTTTCGGATATTCCTTTGGGGTTTAGTTCTGGAATTCCTTTACAAATTCCTTCGGAAAATCATCAAGGTTTTGAAAATTCGCTTTAGATTTTTTAAGTCATTTATAAAGGGGCTGTCCATATACCACGGTGATAGGTTTTGATCAGTTTCAGATACCCCCTCCCCCTGCGTGGAAAGTTGTTCAAATAAATTTTCAAAAAAAATTTCGATAATACCAGCGGAAAATCTTTCGGAGAATTCTATCGATTATTTAGGAATTAATTTGGGAAATAGTTTGGAAATACCATTTGGAATTTCTTGGGAAAACCCCATTAGGAAATCTTTGACTATCTCGTAGAAAATTTCTTCAAAAACTCCTTCAAACATTCTGTTGGAATTACCTTCAAGGAAGTTTTGAAATGTCTAGAAGAATACATCCAACAAAATATCGGATAGAATTCAAGTAGGGGAACAGACGGCTTTGGCAGGTTTTGTTCTATTATTGGCAGGGGGGTTTTTGTCGACCGAATTTTATGAAATTTGGCCACAATATTCTTTAATATGCAAAGAATGTTTGGGCCAAATTTGAGCATAATCAGTCATAAAAAATCCCCCTGCCAATAATAGAACAAAACCTGCCAAAGCCGTCATTACCCCTATTTTGTATGGTTTTATTGAAGAAAAGATTTCCTAAAGAAATCTCTTAAAAAATAGCAAAGGAATTTCCAATTAGAAATCCTACATTTCTCTAGACTTCTATTTAGGAACTTCTCTAGAAATTCCATCGGAAATTTCGAATAAAATTGATCAAAATTGGCGTGAAACCAGATTTTTTTTTTTCGGAATGATGTTGGCGTATATAATTTCAAATTTCAGTGAAAATATTTAATTTGGCGAGCACGTACCCCATCGTGCCCTAGTTTAAGTCCACTAAGGGTCCATCCATAAAGTACGTCACGCCTGTAGGGGGAAGGGGGAGTCCAGAGCAGCGTGACGATTCATACAAAAGTTTTAGAGGTTTAATACGAAAAGTGTGACAAAAAGGGGAGAGGGGGTTGAAAATCACCAATTTTTGCGTAATGTATGGATCTTCCCTAAAGATCACGGATACTCAATAAATGAATATTCATGTAAAAGAAAGCCTTGTTTCATGTGCCTCTTGCCATGTTATTTCCTGAGCTTTATATAGATATCAAATGAAGAATTCAATTCTTCGGGTCATTTTGTAGAAAGAAAAACTGTTTCACACTGCTAGCTGAGCCTTATATAAAAAAAATATATTCGCCCATAAAGTACATGATAGTTCAACATTTAAGTAGTGTAAAATTAGGATGAGTACTCATGCTTTGATATAACGGACAATTCGATATAACGTACAACTTTGAAATAAATATGTACGTTATATCGAAGTTTACCTGTAGTAGTGTAGGCGACAACCCCTTCGCAAGAGGTCCCAAGTAGCACACGCAACATCTTCCAAAAAGCACCTTGTTTCTATTCAGTTTCATTAAAGGCATTGGAAAAACATCAATGCACGAAAAAGTTGCATTAAGATGTCAAAAACATTCGAATTGGGATCAATGTTTCATTACCATCGCAATGCAGTACGTGTTTGACATTTTGAAACAAACAATCAAAAAATACTGCACTTTATGTTGCAAACACGAAACAAAATCATTAGGTCGCTTACCAAGGAACTTCAATGCGTCTTTCAAAATTGAATTGTTTGTTTAAATTAAGTTGCAGTTAAGTTGCACAACTCACATTTTTTTCCTGTGATGGTGCAAATGCATTTTATCCCATCATTCGATCTTCTGAGCAAAGATACTGATGATATCCAGGGATATCGATCTTAGTTATCTATCTGCTCAGTAAACACAGTGCAATGTTCGCCATAGAAAAACATTTTTTCACTGTTTTTGTTGTAGCAACTCCCTCGCAAAGTGAACAAACCCCGAATACGCTGGCTATCTGGATCATCATTGAATGCTCAAATGATAATATCTTTTCAGAGTGCTCTTTGATTAGGGATAATATCTTTGCATAAGCAAAGATAATATCCTGTGCTCAGATGATATTGCAATGCCTGCAGAAAACCCAAGTAAAAAACTTCATAATAGTTTTATGGTGAGTCAACATGTAGTCCTTTCGAAGTGTTGAATGGTGCTGTGGTACAGTGAAGGACTATCAATCACAAGATCCATAAATCGAATCCAGTTTTATTTTTTTATTTTATTTTTTTCGCTGTAGTATTTTGCAACATTATTGCAATTTTATTGCAATCGAAGGATGTTTCCGTAGGCTCCACCTCCTTCGCTTTTTAGATTGCAAGAGAGTTATATTTGATGGCACATTTGAAAAGATGGTTTCTTTCGAATAGTTGTAACACAGTGGAATGTTCAGTAGTTAAACAAGTTGTGCTGCTTGGGGTGGGTTGTTCAAGTTTCCGCCTAGGAGGCCAGCGCCAGCGTGGGTCACTTAACCTTCTCCTCCGCTACGTCGGTAGAGGTTATGGCTTGTGAGGGCGATGAACCGCAAACGCGATGGACTTTCGGCCTTCGAGGTGGCGACGGAACAGCTAGACGCCATCATCGACTTTGCGTCATTGAAGCATAATATCAGTAAGGACCTCAAGAGGAGCTTGCTGAAACTTCGAAAGTCGATGTTGGACGCCAAGCTGGAGAGGGCGGTTGGGACGGCCTAGTGTAAACCCGTGAAATCCGTGGAGTCGAGGTCTACCCATACTGAGGCCCAAGGATTCGCGGACTCGGGCAAGGTCGAATCGACCGAGGGCGTGCCAGCGAAGACCTCCAAAACCGGGGGAGGAAGGATCTGGAAGGGTTCGTCTACCCAGGAAAGACGGTGGTAAGGGGTTACGGCAGGCTGAGAGCTCTCAGCCGCCCCAGACCAGGGAAATAGAGGGGGATGACGCCTCCTGGACCCTGGTCAAGAACAAGAGGAAACCGAAGACGTCAAGGGCCGAAAGAAGGCTAGGGTAGGCGCCAATTGCTTCAGAGGCGATGCCCTAGTCATCAAGACGGACGAGGCTAAGTACTCGGACGTCTTGAACCCGAAGTTTGCTTCAAGTGCCTGGAACCGGGGCACAAGCAATGGGACTGCAAAGGCCCTGACAGAAGCAAGCTCTGTCGACGCTGCGGATTGGAGGGACATAAGGCACAATGCGGCACGAACCCTCCCAACTGTTTGATATGTTCCAGCAAAGCTGCGAACAGCAAGCACCCAATGGGAGGTTCGAAGTGCCCGGCGTTTAAGCGTGCTGCAAAATCACAGTGCAGGTAACGCAGCTAAACCTGAACTACTGTGATGCAGCCCAGCAACTGCTGTGTCAGACAGTTGCTGAATGGGGGACGGATATCGCCATCATAGCAGATCCTTACCGGGTACCCGCCAGGAACGGTAATTGGGTGGTAAAAATGGTGGCGATATGAACAACGGGGAAATACCCAGTCCAAGAGTTGGTGTCTTCGACACACAAGCGCTTCGTCATTGCCAATGTCAACGGGGTATTCTTCTGCAGCTGCTATGCGCCTCCTCGATGGTCGATCGACCAGTTCCGTCGTATGCTAGATTGTTTGACGGCTAACTTAATGAGGCGTAGGCCGGTGGTGATAGCCGGGGACTTCAACGCTTGGGCCGTGGAATGGGGAAGCCGATCCACGAATCAACGGGGGCAGATCCTGCTGGAATCACTGGCCATGTTGGATGTGGACTTGGCTAATGTCGGTACCAAAAGTACCTACAGCTGGAACGGGGCCGAGTCGATTATCGACGTTACGTTCTGGAGCCCTGGCCAAACGAGTAGTTCGAACTTGAGGGTAGATGATTCCAGCATTCAGCGGACGGAAGAAGGAGCGAGGCCTAGCCCTTGTATGTGGAAGACATCGTACTTCGACGACGAGGTGTTAAAGGAAGCATTCCGCCGGGAGCACAATACTCTCGGTCTGAGTGGCGAACAGTACGTAGCAGTACTCTCGCGTGCATGTAATACCACCATGCCTAGGGAGTCCACCCTAGGAATGGGAGGTCATTGGCTTACTGGTGGACTCAAGCAATTGCGAACCTGCGCCGCGCCTGCCTACGGGTACGGAGGCGGATGCAGCGAGCACGCACAGAAGAGAAGCGTGTTGAAAAACGGGTGGCGTTCGTGGCTGCTAGAGCCGCTCTGAAGACTGAGATTAGATCAAGCAAAAAAGCCTACTTCGAGAGCCTGTGTCAAAGTGCCAACGCGAATCCTTGGGGTGACGTAATGGCCAAAACACGTGGGGCGATGGCCCCTACAGAGCGGTCTCCAGAGATGCTGGAGAGGATCATTGCGGGGCTCTTCCCACGTCATGACCTAAGTCCCTGGCCTAACTTTGTGGAGCAGCCAGGGGCCAGGGTGGGCGACGAGGGAAGAGTAAATGTGGCGGAACTTGCGGGTATTGCACAGTCCCTTAGTGTAGGTAAGGCGCCATGCCAGGACCGGATGGTATTCCGAACCTGGCCATTAAAGCGGCCATTGCTAAGGCTCCCGAGATGTTCAGATCTGCCTGGGGCCTATTGCCGAAGGCGGGAAAACCACCTGGGGATCCGTCGGCATATAGACCAATATGCCTGCTTGATACGGCGGAGAAGGTGCTCGAGAAGATCATCCTCAACAGGTTGTTGATACGCACGGAGGTGCGGATGGTCTATCGAGTAACCAGTGCCAGTATACTATAATGCGGTTATTCAAACAGATTCAAAACGAAGATTTCAAATATATTGAATGATAGGAAATATTGCGAAAATCACCTAAATTTGCGTTGGATTCAGTTCAATCAAAGGTAATTGCCTATTTTCGGGGATTAAACCACCCTACCCAAATTGGACGCATAGTCAAATCACTCGCAATCCATTTCTCAAGCCAACACTTCCGCATGTGTGTAGTATACTTTTATATTAGAGGAGCGTGAGTATTTGGGAGTCTCGAGCTCGTTCCAATACATTTTCCAAATCAATATCTTCCACATAATAGGGAGCGGGACTATTTGGGCAGCACCCCCTATTCCCGTCCGCAACGTTAATAACTCGACCGCGTTCCAACCAAATGGCTTGATTTTTTGAACATCACTAGATATCGACAGAAACTAACCATGTACTAAAAAACAAGCAATTCGATTGTAATGCGCTCGAGTAAAGAACGTTGTTGACGGGAATATGGGGTGCTCCCCAAATGGTTCTCTACCCTATACATATTCACATATGAGTTTTCACAACATTGTAAATTGCGTTGGATAGCCAATCGAGCAAGTGAATAAAAAAAATCCAACATAATATACACAATAGACATCCCCGTTCACTTATCAAATGTTGTATCAATTAACAAAATAACATCGTTACACAGCTGTTTTGTTTAATACGAACTAAGGACGGCTTTTGTTAGGGGAAAATACCTATTCTTGGCAGTCTAAGACATTCGCCAAATTGAATGATAAAAATAATGAATAATTACACTAGAACACAGGTTAAACTGTACTGGTATACATTTGTATGCTCTTTCTTTGATGATTGGTGATCACTAAATATAACAGCTTTTACCACAAACTCAGTAAATTAAATATAAAGTAACAGGTCAACATTTCTTCTATTGGCATAGCAATTTCTATTATCAGCAATGAATTTGCTCCCTTTAGCAACTAGACATGGAAGTAGAAAACTGGTAATGTATTGGTGCCAAATGCTAGTTGTTTATATCCTCCAGTAGTAAAATTCATTCATATTAATCGGCCGCACGCTCATCTCGCGTCACTCAATTTTGGAACAAACTTTATTGTTTATCAAAACTGGATTAAAACAAAACATTAATTTTTAGCCTTGGCATCAATTTCATGTCTTGTAGATAGATAGGCAAAAGCATTTAAACACATTGTAAAACAATTTTAACCCTTATGCGGCCAACAAAAAACAGACGTGAATGGCAGATAGGGTACCCGTGTACCCAGATATTGACATTTTCATAACTTTTACCTTTTAAAACTATTTGAATAAAGTTGGCCATTTTGGAGAAGGAAATTTATATGCTTTTTGTCCGCTGCCAAGATTTACATCTTTGTATTTTGTAATGCCTTAGAGTCTACACGCGTAAGTAAAAGTCTATCAACCAGTTTCAAATATACAACTTGCTCTTTGCGGTTTTTACATGATATGTTTTTTTCATAAAAAAAACATAGTGATTGTGTACATGACACGACCGCTCGACGTAAACTACGTAAAACCAAATCTATATACATAAGAATAAATTTTTGTCTGTCTGCCCTTATAGACTAGGAAACGGCTTGAACATTTGTATGTAGAGGTTTTTGGGAACGATGAAGATTCTTATGATGGTATTAGACCCTTCCTCTGCTGGAAGGGGGACTCCCATATAATAAAGTACAAATTTCTGCTTTAATCGAAAATTTACTAATTTCGAATACTTAACCCTTTAAGGCAGTGGCAGCTATATTGCCACCAACAAATAATATGTTTTTCTATTTATTAACAAGAGCTCTACTTATTATATCACATGTAGTGACTTTATTTGCTTCCTAGTAACACCCCAGATGAATTTGAGCCATAAAAAAATTGAAATGTCAATTTGAGAACAGTTTTTTTACGAACAGATCGTAAGTTTCGAGTGGAAGAAGGATTTTCAGTTATAATTCGTTAAAAAACGACAAAGATATATTTTTTCCCGTTGGTATCAATTAATTTGAATCTCCTGTGTTAGATTACTACGTGATTAGCGTGAAAAAAGCTTTGCCTTTCTGTATATTTGGTTTTTGGATTTTTGACGAAATTGTGTTTTTTTCCCAAGGGTCCCCCCTTGGGAGAAAAAACGCGAAAAATTTTTTTTCACTTATAATGCGTTTTCTGACTAGGACTCTTCACCAAAAAATGTAACGTACCTTGATTTGACTGGTTCTACGTAAAACCAAATTTTTAAAAATCTTTTTATATTTTTGTTGTTGCCTGTTTTCCCGCTTGCCGGGCAATGGCAACTATATTGCCACCAATGTTGTCCCGCTTCGCGGGCAGTGGCAACTATATTGCCACCAATTTTTCAATGTTTCTGAACTGTTTAATGTATAACAAACATACATTTGAGTTTAATACCATGTCAACATTGTGTCCTATTGTTGTTTTTGTTAATTTATTGTTTAGATTCGTCTGCCTTATAAAGGGTTAACCGTCTTTTAAATAATGTAAAAAAAATATAATTAATCAATTTTAGGTGAAACGAAGCACGTCGATTCTGGTAGTATAGTATATTAACAATATATTCGCGAGTCTTCATAATATTATGTTGAATAATGGGCAGCACTATCCTATCTAGCCGCTGGAGCCACCCCATTCTTACACTACAGTTGAATAATAGATAATACCCTAAAAGTAGGCATTTATTTATGGTTGAAATGCGCTATGTAGGAACGGGAATGGTTATGATTTTTTTTATGAGCTTGGAAAGTATTGAAGATGCAAAAGGAAAACGGTCCTGTCAGCCACATAAGGGTTTAAATATATACGGTGTTGCTATCCTATTGATATAATTCATGGTCTGCGTAAAAATCTGAATAGAAGCATTCGTATTTTAACACTTATTCAAAATAAATGCAACGCCGGATATTTTGTTCGCAGTTTTGCTAAAATCAAATGATATAGAATTGTGCGTGGTATTTTTTAGCGTGTGTTTGATATGCTCACAAACACATTCTCTCGCTCTACTCCGAAGTTTGCTGCTGTCAAAGAAAACAAACAGTCCCGATTTTATTTAGTGAAACATAGAGCAAATATTGCATAAATTTGCTCTTTGTGGTGATAATCAAGTGGTGATAAAGTGTAAAAAGTAGTATACGTACTTAATTTGTCGTGTCATACGCAATTAAGAGGAGAAACAGGCGATCCAAAAAAGTAAGTAACAGTTTGCTTTTCGTGCGCTGCTTTCTTTGGCAATGCAAAAACGGCAAGGATTTCGTAGGTGCAAATTTGTTTCGGTGATTAACTCATCAAATCTTGCTACTATTACACAAACAATTTATTCAAATGAAAGCTTAGACTTGAAATTGTGTGATTGAATCAAAATTATGTTCATAAATAGTGTATGTTTGCTGGAAAACGCAAATATTGTTGAGGGTGCCAACAACGGTCGCACCCTGCCAATGCCGTATTCTACCCTATGTACAATAGACAATCATACTTTATTTTTCCAATTGTTTATATTGTATGCTTTTTATATTGCTTGTTTTTAAAAAGAGAAGAAAAACCCAGATTAATCCACCTAGCGGGGATGGCGCCTTTCTCGCGCAAAAAGGTAATAAATGTAGCCTTTACGCTTACTCCTCGATGATGTACAAGAAAGGCAAAACAGTTACACCGTCTAATGTTATGATAGAAAATTTACACTAGTAGACGACAGATGGCGCTGCCAAAAGTTTCTCGAATTTCCTATGTTCGAATTTTGACTTTCGGACCATTTCATAGTACTATGAAACTGAACGAAGAGCATACTTACGCCTAAATGCGTGCAACACGAGCATCTTTATAGTACGATGAAACTCTTAATGGGAGCAAGCCACGGATAAACTTTAAAAATATTCATAGATGCAAGGCATTTTTCATAACACATTATTGTTCTATGTGACTATGTCTCATCACTATTTAAATAATATTTGGAGTGAAATGATAGCCTTTCGGTACAACTTAGTTGTACGAGAAAGGCAAAAAGCATTTGAAAAAGAAGCCTAAGGGGGGGTCTGTAATTAGAAAAACAAATTTTGTGGACATCTACTTCTTACAACAAATTCCATCTGAAAAATTGGACTGCTGGGAAAGCACCTGTCTAGCGTACTGGTTTCGTGGGATCAAACCCCACTGATGGAAGTGGTAATGCCCTCTAGTGTATTTTTCGTATTAAATTTTTCGCATGTTGTGCAATTGTACAAAGCGAGTTTCAGACATAATAATTAATTCCTACGTCGGCTGACTTATACCCGGAATATAGGCAATAAGCTTTGATTGCCCTGCTTTTCAACTTTGTGTTCTATCAGCATTACCACAGTTAACACTTGTGTGGCAATTACAATGTATACACTATGCCCAGGGTGTCGCAGTGTTAAACATTCATCCGGGTTTCTATTTATTTGAATATGTACGATACGAAAAGTTGCCGTGGCGAAGCCATAAATGATCTATCAGGTCAAGTCGAAGTGTTTGACAACTTGTGGATCTTTTATTTTTGCTCGTTTTGCGTAGTACTCATCAAACTTCTCGAAAACAGCCTCTTCTTGTACTGCTGATCTGGTTTCTTCAGGCAGATCATAAGGAATGCGGCGCTCTACCCGCATGTGGTGCATAATTATACACCCATGTGATACATCACTCAAAACATTTGGGTGCCTCAAACGAGCTGGATGCTCGAGTATGAGCCATACTTTCGTTAATATGCCATATGCATGCTCTACATCTTTGCGAGCAGATTCTTGGTAATTAGGCGTGTTCCCGTACGCCAACAATCTTACGGCTGCGGTACATTTTTGGAATGTTGATAGTCCTGGTTTTCCCACTGTGTCTACCTTTGTTTGAAGAAATCTTTACACGAGCATAATGCTGCAGCACTTCCCTCGAACATTTTACGCGGCATTCGAAACCGACTCATGAACTTTCTTTCATTGAAACGGAGATTTTGGCCAGAGTTAATTCGCGTTGCATTCGCCGCATCGAAATTGCGATGAATAAAACTTCTTGGTCGACACACAAGCTATGGTGTTTCGAAGCATGGCAGAAAAAAATACGAAAAAAGTACATATTACATTATTTACCCATGTAGGTAGAACAAAAAAAAAAATAACGTAACTTACTTTCCTGCTCCATCAACAAAACATTCTCCTCCGTTTCATCAAGAAGCATGTCAATTATAATTTTAGATTTCCTTCCGAAAAAGGTACTTAATCACAACCAACTTTTTTTCGTATGCTGGACCCGAACTGTCGAACTAGTCGATATCGCGTGTCACTGGTCTAGCCCCATACTCCAGTACATTCTCGTGTGGTAGCTTGGCAACTACTAAGCACGTGTGCTGTGTCGTGCGTAAATACATTCTCCCTTGTCAAAAAATATCGTTTATCAAAATGAACCTCGCTACCTTCCTACCCCATAGATCCAACATCCCAGTGATACTCGTGGAAGTGCAGATGACTCGTCGGCTTCTATTAAAGCGAGTATCACGAATCATATTCCTACCCATTCCTTAATAGACCTGGATTCAGACACGGCACATTGAAGGTGATATTAGTCTCAAAGATCATTTGTTAGTTCTCAGCTGGCCTGGCAATCATGAAGGTCACTCCTGACAGAATCCCAGTTTCAAAGTGCTCGCGTTTTCGGGGGCACACCACTCGATACGGAAGCAACGCACAACTGTCATTTTTATTTTGTCATGATATTTTCGCAACTATGTTAAGTGTTCAATAAGCACTGACTGTGACTGTAGAAGGTACTTGGTGTGAATTTCTCTTCCCTGTCACCAATTTCTCAACCCCTTAGCTACACATTCATTAGGCTGTTAAGTTTGTCACCGAGACAACTTCATTCCATTTAGACAAATTACTTCACTACTAGCAACAAATACATGGTTCATTAATGTAACCCTTCAGGGATTTACACTTTCATGGTTCAAACCTCAGAACCATGCAAAACAACACCGTCCAAAGTTACGACTGACAATCCAACCTGCGTGGAGAGTGTACACCAGTTTAAGTCAACAAGGTTATTGGGAGCATGTTTTGGGCTTGTGCAACATCATGATCTCCACGCCAAAACGCATGTGCAACGAAGCCCTCTCACACCGGCAATGGCACGAGACCTTGCCACCGAACGGGCTGGCTGCCAACATTCAATCCATACCTAAACTATGCCCGGTTGGAGCCCGGTATCGCCTCTGACGATGATGACGGTTGTTGATGCAACATTTTCTACCTCGCCGAAAGTGTATGTAGATTGTAGACTGTTGTGTTGTAGTCAACGATCATAATCGTAAAAACCGGACCGTGATGAAAAGCGGACCTTTCTGCTGCGCTTTGCTCGGCTCGTGTTGTTGCAACAAGCCTAATTTTTATTGCTCGCATAAATTTTGCGGGAAATGCCAGACCGAATCTGCTTACTATCCGTCGTCGACGGCGACGACGTTGTCATAGCCATTGACGACTTTGTGATTAATGAGTTTTCTCGGGGCCATCCATCCGTCTCCGGTGCAGGATCTTTCGTTAAGGAGAGAAAAAAAAGGTGTACCGACTGATTAAGTGCATGGACACGGTTATTTTCCGCTAGATAGATTGATTGATTCTGATAAGCCACGATAGAGCTAGTCTATTGCGCGATCGATCGACAGTTACGAGAGTTACGCAATTTGCACATCGTAACACAGAGACCTTGGGGTCGAAAAGTAACAAATCACAAACCTGATCCAGACACAACACCTAAATTGAGGCGAAACGAAAGATTTCTACACGGTTCATTGTGATGACGCAACTTGATTCGCTTCTGGGCATCGGCGCCGTCAAGGCCGAGCAGGTGTGCAAATTTTGATCGAATTCACTACTGTTCCACCCCAGTCACTGTTCATTGGAATGAGTTCTGACCTGCGGTGGCGACGAACCTGACCACTGACGCTAGCCCTACTCGGAAATAAAAGGCCGGGTCCGGAGGGGCTTTTTCGGAAATTTCAGCCTCGCACATGTCACTAATTACAGCCGCGAACATGCAATGGATAACCTCGGGATAACGAGAAATTCTGGAGAAGTGTTATTTTGTAATGGATCACACCATCAACGGATGAGATTGCATAAAAATATCGTTTACGGGGAAATTAGTGCCTAATAAATGAGGTTAATTATGGCTGTGGCTTCCTGAGGCAAACAGTTTCATCAGACGGCGCCACCATTCACTTTTAGCCGTACAAGTTGAGAATATTCACAAGATCGTTCCAAAAGAAGAATTGGACTTGGACCTGGGTTTAGATTTGGACTTCGATTTGGAGACTTGGACTTGGATTTGGAGATATGGAATGACTTAAACTAAGATTTGGACTAGGACTTGGACTTCGATCCGGAGACTTAAACTTGGATTTAAATTTGGAAATTCGATTTGAACTTAGAACTTGGATTTGAACTTTGATTTGGACTTGGACTTGTGGACTTTTACTTGGACTTTGACATCGATTTGGAGACTTGCACTTGGATTTGGAACTTTAGATGTGGACTTAGAACTTGGACTTGAACTCGGACTTGGACTTGTGGACTTTGACTTTAACTTAGATTTGGACTTGAACTTGGAAGGGACTTGGACATCGATTTGAAGGCTTGGACTTTGGTTTGGGCTTGGACTTGGACTTGAACTTGGACTTGGACTTGGACTTGAACTTGGACTTGGACTTGGAGGGAATTGGACATCGATTTGGAGACTTGGAAGGGACATGTATTTAGATTTGGAGACTTGGATTTGGATTTGGAGATTTGAACTTGGACTTATAGAGTTCGACTTGGGCTTGGACATGGACTTCGATTTGGAGACTTGGACTTGGACTTCGATTAGGATACTTGGATTTGGAAATTTGGACTTGGACTTGGACTTGGAAGGGACTTGGACATCGGTTTGAAGACTTGGACTTGAACTTGGAAGGGACTTGGACGTCGATTTGGAGACGTGGACTTGGACTTGGATTTGGAAGGGACTTGGACTTAGATTTGGAGACTTGAACTTGGACTCGGACTTGGACTTGTGGAGTTTGATTTGGGCTTGGACTTGGACTTGGACTTAGAGTTGAACTTGGTCTTAGACTTGGACTTCGATTTGGATACTTGAACTTGGACTTCGATTTAAAGACTTGGATTTGGATTTGGACTTGGACTTGGACTTGGACTTGGACTTAGACTTGGAAGGGACTTGAACATCGATTTGGAGACTTGGACTTGGACTTGAACTTGGATTTGGAAGGGACTTGGACATCGATTTGGAGACTTGGACTTGGAAGGGACTTGGACTTAGATTTGGAGACTTGAGCTTGGTCTTGGACTTGGACTTAGATTTGGAGGATTGAGCTTGGACTCGGACTTGGACTTGTGGAGTTGAATTTGGGCTCGGACTTGGACTTCGATTAGGATACTTGGAGTTGGACTCTAATTTGGATACTTGGACATGAACTTCGATTTGAAGACTTGCATTTGGATTTGGAAATTTTGACTTGGACTTGGACTTGGAATTGGACTTTGACTTGGAAGGGACTTGGACATCGATTTGGAGACTCGGACTTGGGCATGGGTTTGGTCTTGGACTTGGACTTGGACGTGGACTTGAACTTGGACTTGGACTTAAGAGGGACTTGGACTTAGATTTGGAGACTTGAACTTGGACTTTGACTTGGACTTGTGGAGTTTGATTTGGGCTTGGACTTGGACTTCGATTTAGATACTTGGACTTGAACTTCGATTTGGATACTTGGACTTCGATTTGAAGACTTGGATTTGGATTTGGATTTGGAAATTTGGACTTAGACTTGGATTTAGACTTGGACTTGGACTTGTACTTGGACTTGGGCTTGGTCTTGGATTTGGACTTGGAATTAGACTTGGACTTGGTTTTGGACTTGGATTAGGACTTTTTCTTGGGCTCGAACTTGGACTTCGATTTGAAGACTTGGATTTGGACTTGGAATGGACTTGGACATCGATTTTAAGACTTGGACTTGGGCTTGGACTTGGACTTGAACTTGGACTTGGACATCGATTTGGAGACTTGGACTTGGAAGGGACTTGGGCTTAGATTTGGAGACTTGAGCTTAGTCTTGGACTTGGACTTAGATTTGGAGGATTGAACTTGGACTCGGACTTGGACTTGTGGAGTTTAATTTGGGCTTGGACTTCGATTTGGATACTTGGACTTGGACTTTAATATGGATACTTGGACTTGGACCTCGATTTGAAGACTTGGATTTGGAAATTTTGACTTGGACTTGGATTTAGACTTGGACTTGGATTTGAACTTTGACTTGGAAGGGACATGGACATCAATTTGGTGACTCGAACTTGGGCTTGGGTTTGGTCTTGGACTTGGAATTGGTACGTGGACTTGAACATCGATTTGGAGACTTGTACTTGGACTTAGAATTGGAGACTCGGACTTGGGCTTGGGTTTGATCTTGGACTTGGACTTGGACGTGGACTTGAACTTGGACTTGAACTTGGCAGGGACTTGGAGATCGATTTGGAGACTTGTACTTGAACTTAGATTTGGAGACTTGAACTTGGACTTTGGCTTGGACTTGTGGAGTTTGATTTGGGCTTGGACTTGGACTTCGATTTAGATACTTGGACTTGATCTTCAATTTGGATAAGGACTTAGATTTGGATTTGGAAATTTGGATTTAGACTTGGATTTAGACTTGGACTTGGACATGGACTTGGACTTGGACTTGGACTTGGTCTTGGTCTTGGTCTTGGTCTTGGACTTGGACTTGGAATTAGACTTGGACTTGGTCTTGTAATGGAACTTGGATTAGGACTTTTTCTTGGGCTCGAACTTTGACTTCGATTTGAGGACTTGGATTTGGATTTGGAACGGACTTGGACATCGATTTGAGGCTTGAACTTGGGAGGGACTTGGACATCGATTTGGAGACTTAGACTTGGACTTGGAAGGGACTTGGACATCGATTTGAGACTTGGACTTGAACTTGGGAGGGACTTGGACATCGATTTGGAGACTTGGACCTGGATTTTGAAGGGACTTGGATTTAGATTTGGACTTGGATTTGGACTTGGATTTGGACTTGGACTTGGACTTAGACTTGGAAGGGACTTGGACATCGATTTGGAGACTTGGACTTGGGCTTGGACTTGAACTTGGGCTTGAAAGGGACTTGGACATCGATTTGGAGACTTGAACATGGACTTGGACTTGGAAGGGACTTGAACTTAGATTTGGAGACTTGAGCTTGGTCTTGGACTTGGACTTAGATTTGGAGGATTGAACTTGGATGTGGACTTGGACTTGTGGAGTTTAATTTGTGCTTGGACTTGGACTTCGTTTTGGATACTTGGACTTGGACTCTAATTTGGATACTTGGACTTGGACTTCGATTTGAAGACTTGGATTTGGATTTGGAAATTTTGACTTGGACTTGGATTTAGACTTGGACTTGGATTTGGACTTGGACTTGTAAGGGACTTGGACATCGATTTAGAGACTTGGACTTGGGCTTGGTCTTGGACTTGGACTTGAACTTAGACTTAGAAGGGACTTGGACATCGATTTGGAGACCGAGTACTTGAGCGTGGGCGTGGTCTTGGACTTCAACTTGGACTTGGACTTGGACATCGATTTGGAGACTTGGACTTGGGCTTGAACTTGGGCTTGAAAGGGACTTGGACATCGATTTGGAGACTCGGATTTGGGCTTGGGCTTGGACTTGAACTTGGTCTTGGACTTGGACTTGGAATTGATTTGGAGACTTGGACTTGGATTTGGAAGGGACTTGGACTTCGATTTGGATACTTCGGCTTGGACTTGGACTTGGATATGGACTTTAGCTTGGGCTTGGACTTGGAAATGGGCATGAATTATGACTTAGATTGGGCTGGGTTCAACAAGTTCAAGTACACAATTTATTCCCATCATCGACATCAGATCTGATTTCGTTACTCATATTCACTTCATAACAACCAGTCTATTAAATAATTGTATGCAAATAACACGACCAAAACTCTTTTTGCTAATCACAATCACTCGATCGTGTATCGAACAACAAAAAGGCAATTCGCCACCCATTATTACAATAACCAAAATAGCAAAACAATCAACTAATGATGGGTTGCCCATTCGCAAAGTGCCATATCACCGTTGAGTGTTCTGGAGCAGCAAAAATATGCTTCGAGTGCTTTAGCCATTACCATTACTATCATCAGCATAAAAAAATAACGTTTAAATGAATAGACAACCTACAACAATGCTTTATTTGATTGCAAGCAATTACAGAGCGTACAGAAATTCCTTCGAAATCGATACCCATATCGATTTGTTCGTACAGGGAATAATTACGACCACCCCGATCGAGCTTTATGATGATCACTGGCGCGGGTGTGACCAGGTGGGATGGAAAGGGATTCAATGTCTTTGAAATCCGCATTTAGATTTTATTCTCTTCCCCCATAAAAAAACTAACCACCAGGCAGCTACTGAATCCCTTGAATTTGTCAATCCAAGATCAAAACTGTCAAAAATAAATTTGCTACAGATGGCCCGTTATTCAAGTCTTTCATTAAAAAAGTGAACAGCGTTAACAATATTGTTTTATCAAAATTTCATCGTTGGTTTAGTCCAACTTTGTTTCCACCATAAAAGATACAAAATCACCTTTAGTCGCACTGCCAACTGTGGTCCCCATGCACGCCGATGTAGATAATTGAAATCAGTCGAAAATAATGACTAACATTCAATTTGAAATTGATTGGGCAGTTTGCGAGTGAATAATCGCATGAGCAAACACATTCTAAGCATTTAGCGCTTGGATCAAGTTCCACTCGTAATCGAAAGAAAACATATTTTGGAATCGAGAACCTTGAATCAGCGAAACGTTTGAAAACATGTTTTGCACTAGAGGTTGCACTTGTTGACGCTCTTGGCATCTTGTCACTGCTTCGCACCACCGATGAACAGATGTCGGAACAAGTCCGAAAGGGAAAACCGGACTTCTTCAGGGGGCCGCAAACAAGAAATGAATCCTAACGACTACTGCACCAACAACAGCAGTAGGTACTGCCATAACGAGAGCGCGTCATCATCGCTAGCCGAGCTGCAGGCAGTCGCCACCAGCAGCGGCAATGATAACTGCCCACCCCAAACCTAAACACGTTCGGTTCGGTGTGGCGCGCCACGCACGAATGCACCTCCCAGCTGGGAACGCGGAGCTAAATTTGAAGGAATCACGTGTTGGGATTCCGCAAACCAGTTCGTGCCAGCAATAAGCCGGCTGTGGTACTTTCATCTGCGCGTAGCGCAGCAAGCGCGCATTATCAGCTCTCTCGGTCCGTCCGTGTCGTCGCGCAAAGCACTCTTTTTTCCTCGTTGGCATTTGATTATCCACTTCAACCCACACAAACACTCGGGCTAATGCAATTTGCGGAACAGTTCGCGGTTTGTGAAGCTGCGCGAAGTGAAGATGTCACTCAAATCCAGTTCCATCCAGTTAGCGGCCCCACCGACGCCGCCGCGCCATCGACCGGATTGGATGGATGGATTGTTTATGGCCTGTTCGTACGCTCGGTGCAAGCCCATTGAAAGCATTCCGCGCTCTCGCGAGTTCGATCGTGCGTTGATCGTCGATCGCCGGCTGCGCTCCGCCATCGCCGTGCCGTTTGGAAGGAACTCACGCTTCGTTTGAGTGGTTGACTGGATTACGGTGATGACAAAGCACTTAACATTAATTTGCGCTATTCAGTTTCATACATAAACACAATACATACAGATAGTAAGTTACGCTACTTGGCAGTAGATGGCTGTAAGGTTCTTATTAGATGATACCCTCAACGCAGTAATGATATTCGATTGGAAGAATGGTTCGAGTTGTTCCGGGTTCATTTTGTGAATGGAAGAGAAGCGCAGTCACTCAAGTCAAGGCAGTGATTAAAGATATAAACTGCATTGAATATTGCTACTGCAATGGCTTAAATGCGTTGAAAACGGAATGTAAAATGGATGACGTTGAGGAAGGTCATAAAAGGGATGATACTTCGCTTATAGATATATTTGAAAAAAAAAGCCAAGTGAAGTGAGAAAAATTCAAAAATGGTATAATCTGTTGATAGAAGGAAAAATGGTTGACAAAAAATACCATAGCAGAAGAAGGAGATAAAATTGAAGACACATAAACGAAAAAATGGGAAGACTAGAAGATAGGAAAATAGGGACAAAGTTGGATAAAATAATATATTGGAAAGACAAACAAAAAAGTAAAAAAACAAGAAAATAGAGAGATCTAAAAGGAGAAATTAAAGTGAAGAAGCAAAAGATACAGAAGGAAAAAAAGGTGAATATCAAAATTCAAATATATAGAAAGATAAGAAAGAAAAATGTGGAAATGAAGGTAACAATAAAGTAAAGAAAAGAAGAAAAAACATAAAAGAGAAAAAGGGAAAGAAATGAAAGATATTAAGTGAAATGTGGAAAGAAAAAAACAATTGATTAATCTACTTATCGGTGTGCTTTTCTCATGCGATATTAAAGGTTAATTGCATATAATAATATCTGAACAGCACTGTTAGGTAGCAAGCCCAAAATTCACATCACAACAAATAGAAACGCCGGTAACGCCTTTCAGTCATTAGGACAATAAACTTGAAGCTCAGAAGGTGATGTCAACAGTTTTCAATACTACTGCCAGATGGAAGTGAATTTGATCGACGTTACTAGAGGTGTGCGCCGGTCCAAGAATCGGCAGCGGCGGCGTTTGTCAGAAGTTTGGTCGGCGACGACGGCGTGAATCAGCGTGAAGGTTTTTTTACGTTCGTTTTTGAAAGATTTATTTCTGCAAATCTGATTTCTGCAAACTTCTCCAGAAAGTTCTCTGAGTTTCTCGAGAATGTTTATTTGATAATTATTTTCGAAATAAAAAAACTATTTTCCATAAGGAAATAAAAATTTTGCATAGAAAAAATAGGAAATTGCCAAAAAAGAAACTAGGGTATAAGCAATAAACAATTATAAAATTTTCATAAATAACGCTAAATCTCCATGAATAATAAAAAAAATCCAAAGACCATTTTTTATTTTTTGAATGCATAAAGAATAAACATTTTCCATTGTACAAATACAAAAAAATCAATAAATAATTTTAAAAAAAATCAACGAAATAAAAAATTGAAACTGTCCACAAATAAATCTATAAAAAGCAATAAAAAATTAGAAAATTTAAATTTTTTTTTAATAAAAACGATAAACCATTTTAAAGAAAGGGTCATCTATGGAAAAAGATACCAGCTTTATTTCTTTTGCATATTTTTCCAAGAAAATTTTCATATTTTTTTATTGCTCTTCATTGAATTTTTATGGATTTTTTTAAATATTTCATGAAAAAAATATTTATTTTGTTGAAAAAATTTGGAAATTCCAATGATTTTTTTGTATTGGCGTGAGAATTTTAAAAATTGTTCCACAGGAAATGTTCGGAAAACCACGGAAAGTTTCTGTTGAGTATTTTTCGAAATTTACACAGAAAATGTCTCAGATTTTCTGCGGGAGATTGTTCAAAATGTGGACTATTACATTGTTAAGAATTTCTATGTTTTTATTTTTTTCAATTTTTAAAGGAAAACTGTTCGGCATTATGACAAAAAAAAAATCAGAAAAAAATATAAAGCTCTTTTAGTGGAATGTATTCAACCGTCTAAGACGAATTAAGTACTCTCCATTTAATTCCAACAATTGAAAAAAAATGTATTTTGAAGGATTTTTTTAGGCTTTTCTACAGGGAATTATTTGTATGGTCCATCAGATTTTTTTTTCATGAATTCAATAGAAAATAAACTTAAAAAAGAAAGGGTCGTTTAGCCGAAAATAAGTCGAAAGCCGAGAATAATAGTCGAAAATCAACAAGCCGAATTGCATTTGGCCGAAATAAACGTTTGAGCGAAACGGTTATACAACGGAAAACAGTTTGGCCACAAATTTCAACTGGCCAAAGCGACATGCGCTCAGATTGGTAACATGGCAGAAAAAGCCCGCTTTCATAACACGTTGTTTTGCTGAAATGGTCGTTTTGTCGAAGAGGTAATAAGGCCGAGAATGTCGTTTGGACGAAATGGTTGTTTGACAGAAAGAATCATTTCGCTGAAACTGTCATTTTGTCCAAAGGTCAAATGTTAATTACTGAACGAGTGATATGGTCAAAAATATCCACCCATTTGGCCAAATAACATTTTCGACCAAACGACCATTTCGGCCAAATAGCCTGTAGCCAGAACGACGTTTACCGCCATTTGTCCATTTTGGTCAAATAAAATTGTCGTTAGATGGGTTTTAGCCTAATGATTTGCTCGGCCAAATGTCATTGTTACATTTCGCAGCCCTGATGAAATAATATTAAATCGAGGATAATTAAATGTACGCACCCCTAGTTATAAATCGATGAGATTAATATTTATGAACATGTCAATAGAGTTTATAATTGAGTTAGTGTGGAGGTTCTGTCGGCAGGAAGATAATCGATTTCAGTTAAATCACCGAAATTGTAAGTAATATACTAATTTTAATTATTTAAAAATCAATAAAAGAATATATATTGCAGCTTTTTAGCTAATAACTGACAAATGGCGTCTTTTATTTGCTGTAAGCATCGGTGCGAGACCGCCAGCTGACACCTTCCGCAACAGTCATATTTGGCCAAACACCTTTCAGTCCTGTGGCTTTCGGCCAAATGTCCCTACCTGTCGTTAAGCCAAAACTGGTTCGGCGAAAAACCATTTATTCGAATGCCACTTGATTGAATAACACGATAGGCCGAAAGTTATCCCGTCAAATTTCATTTGGCCGAATTAAACTTTTGTCCGAAAAGGTATGAGGTCGAAAATCGCTTGGCGGAAAATTACAATTGCCCTAAATCGACAAACAAGCCAACAAGTATTTCGAATGAAAAATTTTGGCCGAAATGTTCGGCTGGCAGAAAAAGTCATTTGACTTAAAATGCCGTTTGGTAGAAATAGCAGTTTGACAGAAAGAGCCATTTGGCCCGAAAATGCAAAACAATCGTTTCGGCCAAACGGCCTTTCTGTATGACCTATTCGGCTGAACGGCAAAATGACCAATTCAGGCAAACAATACTTTCGGCCGAATACCCTTTTCACCCAAATGACCTGCTACACGACCATTTCGGCCAATTGAGCTATTCGGTCAACTGCTTTTTCAACCAAAGAAAACAGTTCGGTCAAATGACATTTTCGGCACAAACAGCTTTCAGCCGTACTAACAAAAAATTTCAGCTATATGAGCTACAGAGGACTATTTTTGGTGGCGGCTAAGCTAAAGCTAAGCTAAAGCTAAGCTAAAGCTAAGCTAAAGCTAAGCTAAAGCTAAGCTAAAGCTAAGCTAAAGCTAAGCTAAAGCTAAGCTAAAGCTAAGCTAAAGCTAAGCTAAAGCTAAGCTAAAGCTTAAAGTTGTTTAAAGCTAAGCTAAAGCTTAAGCTAAAGTTAAGCTAAAGCTAAGCTAAAGTTGCTAAGCTAAAGCTAAGCTAAAGTTAAGCTAAAGCTAAGCTAAAGCTAAGCTAAAGTTGTTAAAGCTAAGCTGAGTTAAGCTAAGCTGTTGTTGTGTTAAAGCTAAGCTAAAGTTGCTAAGCTGCTAAAGTTGTTAAAGCTAAGCTAAAGCTAAGCCACAGCAGCCCCAGACAGCCCCAGCCCAGCCAGCCCAGCCCTGGCCCAGCTGGGCTGTGCCGCCCCCAGCCCCAGCCCGCCCAGCTCCCTGCCTCAGCCTGGCTCAGCTGGGTCTCAGCCCAACAGCCAGCCCTGGGCTCAGCCACAGCCCCGTCAGCTCAGCTAACAGCACCCTGGGTGTGCTGGTGGGCTCAGCCTGAACAGCTCCGCTGCCAGCCTGCCCAGCCCCGCCTGGGCTCTGCTCAGCCTGCTCAGCTAAGCTAAAGCTAAGCAAGCTTGCTGCTAAGCTAAAGCTAAGTTTAAAGCTAAGCCAGCCTGCCTCAGCTGGCTCAGCTAAGCTAAAGCCTGCTAAAGCTAAGCTGCTCAAGCCTGCTAAAGCTAAAGCCTGCTTAAAGCTAAGCTAAAGCTACCAGCCTGCTCAGCCTGCTGCCTGCTAAAGCCTGCTCAGCTAAGCCTGCAGCTAAGCTAAAGCTGCTGCTTTAAAGCTCAAAGCTAAGCTAAAGCTAAGCTTAAAGCCTGCTAAAGCTGCTAAAACAGCTAAGCTAAAGCTAAGCTAAAGCTAAGCTAAAGCTAAGCTAAAGCTAAGCTAAAGCTAAGCTAAAGCTAAGCTAAAGCTAAGCTAAAGCTAAGCTAAAGCGTATCATAAACAATCATGATGTTTTTAAGTATATGTATTTTGAATTTTCTTTTAGAATATTTCCGGGGAGGCTAATTGAAGGCTCTATGAAGTATTTTGACATTATTGCTTTAAAAATCAAATCCATAAAAATGATGAACATTTCCGAGAATCTTGTTGTATGATGCAAAAAGCCTCCGAAGGATCTTTGCATTCGCAGTTCTGCAAATAGGAAGTGGAAGACTGTGAGTAAACTGTTTTGCAAAGGAATTATGCATAAATACCATCCGCATTTCATAAACGTCAGCTGTGATGGTTTCTATTGCGAATTCATGGGGCAAAACACCCACGGACTCCGGTGTTTTTCTACGATTTTACTTCCTACCACGCGACACCACTTGGACACGCAATCTGAAACCAATATATCTTTCACCGATCCCCTGCTGTCGGAGCGGAGATTGCTTGGCTTCCCGGTCTTTTTTGACGATGATTGGCTCGTGATGGCAAAAACCCAACGACCATTCGGTCGGCACACAGCGCGGCGCGCGGCTTTAGTTGGTAGCTACGGGGTCTTGGGCAACAGTTTGAATCGTGGTCAACCAGATCTCGAAGTTGGACGGTGCGCGAAGGAAATTATTCCACCGATTCGTTTCCACGGATGAGAACTGGATGGGCCTGTTCCTTTGTGCAACAACACAACTTTTTGTGATCATTCGAAGATCGCAGATTGAAAATGGATATTGATTGCAGAGTTTGTCGGTGGGGAAGTTTCGAAATTTTCAACCACTCAATTATAATGTTGACAACCATATTTTGAAAGGCCGGTGCAACCGTCGCCGTCTTCGTCGTTGTCTTCTGAGCGGATATTTATTGCATCGCCACAAAGCTCCACTTAACTCGCTGTGGTTGTTGATGTTTTTTGAAAGCGAAAACGTCTAGGCGTTTGTTGGAGCCGACTTAATTGAAATTGAGGTGCGCCTCTCGTGCCATTATGCACCTACTGCAATCTGCACGAATGCAATTGAAGCGTCAACACCGGTAGGCATCGGTGTCCTGAAAGCGAAAGTAAATCACAATAACAATGCGCCGTCGCCCAGACAAGAACAGGCGAGTTGTATTTCGACATCAAATCGCTTGACCTAAGCTGCCTGCCCGCCACGCGATTCTTCACTTATTGGGTTCATCGAGTGTCACGCCAGCATCGCACTGTACCACTGCACGGTGTTTCACACTGCTCGAATACATGAAGGAAAATTAGTCTATCCGAGGTATCGATTGGTGACTCTGGAGGAATATTCATCATATAGTGAAAAAATCGAATTGTTGCACGCCAAGCAACTTTTTTTCTATTTTTTGCGAAAAGAGGGCTGCACAAATATTCTCCAACAAGGAGAATATTTGTGCATTTTTGACAAAAATGCACAAATATTCTAAGTAAAACTCAAGCTGTGAAAAATTATTTCTAAAATATCTTGGCATGATATATCACACATAGTCGTGATAGCCCGTTCAATTGATGTGGAAAGCTTTTTTTTCATATAGAGTCAAAAACAATTAAACTGATAATCAACCGAAAATTTCCATGCGGCCAATCCAAACAATACGGTGACAAACTGAGCGATGAACCCAACATCTGGAAAGTTTAGAAAACGTTGACCTTTTCCAGAAGTAGAAACACTTCAGGTTCCCACATGACAGAGGAAAGATTCAGCATATAGATCTAGACAGAGCTTTGAACATATCAATCTTCATTATTGCGCAATATAAATAAATGAGAAGATGCTTGAGGAATTCAATTGGATTGGAAGTTTTTCGTTTGCGATAAATTTCGAAACAGGGCGGTAAAAGTTCAAAAGTTTACCTGAGAACATGGTTGCTGCAGGAAAGTGACCTGCTTCTAAATTGTTCTTAATAGTTTAGCAAGCTGGGTACGACGTCACAGTGTCAAAAGTAAAGCCGTTTATTTTTTTCCACATGACACGCATCCCAATATTTTTCCGAAATTCGGCAAAGTTGATTTTTTCCGAGATCTCGGTAACGATTACCGATTACTCAGTAAAGTTTACTGGAATCTCGGTAAAAAATTGATCGAAATTCGTCGAAATTATTACTATTATTAATTATTATATCTCGGCTGTTGGATTCTCAGCAATCGGTCAATTTAGAATTTTAAGTGTGTACTGCATCAAATACGGATGCAAACCATGAAAAAGTTTAAATATTGGGGTAAATTTTTTTTGGGATCTTTTAGGGCTTTCAAACCTTCCTTGAGTTCAGATCTTGATGATCTACATAAACAACAAAGCTTTTTAAGTTTTACTCGAAACTATTCTTGAGTTCAGACCTTGGAGGTCTTCAAGACCACCAGAGTGCTTGATAGGTCCTCAAAAAATCAGCATTCCCATAATAGCTATGGTTCTCCAAACCATTCTTGAGTTCAGATATTGAAGGTCTACAACGCCGATAAAGTGATTCATACGGAGCTTGTGTGTTAGTTGGAGCAACCCCATGGGACATCATCACACCAGTATAAACAAATAACAACATTCTCAGAGTTCCTGTGGTACTCCAAATAATTCTGGAGTTCAGATATTGGAGATCTTCAAGTCCAACAGAGTGATTCAAAGGTTTCCGAGCTTGTGTGTTAGTTAGTGAAGTCCCATGCGACATCATTACACCAACAATTTTCCTAGAATATTTACGGTACTCCAAACCATTCTTGAGTTCAGATTTTTGGGGTTTATGAGACCAACAGATTGATTCAACGGCTACTTAGCTTATGTATCAGTTGCAGAAGCCCCATGAGACATCTTTACACCAGCTGATAGTTTGGAGAGTCGTAGATGTTAAGTGAAGTATGTAGTATGTCTGTAACTGTGTTACAAGGTACCGTGGAGCTATTCCAACTCTTAAAATATTGGGGACATCAAAGATCTTCTTTATGATCCATTTGAATATTAGGATCTTAGCTCAAAGACAGCTTGGAATGTCGTGGAAATTCAACGAATTCTGTTATGTGTCTAAAATGGTGTTAGAGGTTGTACACTTATTACGTGCTTATTAAGTGCTTACGTAATATGTGTACGGCCCCTTACGAGGTATCTTGGAGCTATTCCAACTCATGAAAATAGTGGAGACATCGAAGATCTTTGTGTTGATCGATTTGAATATTAAGATTTGTACTCAAGAACAGTTTGGAGTGTCGTAGATATTTAACGAATTCTGTGATATGTCTGTATTGATGTTAAGAAGTACCGTGAAGCTATTCCAACTCATAAAACTAATGAGGACATCAAAGATCTTCATGTTGATGGATTTGAATATTAAGATCTGATAGTTTCGAGTGTCATAGATGTCGAACGAATTCTGTAGTTTGTCTGTAATAGTGTAGTGAAGTACCGTGGTGCTATTCCAACTCATACAAATAGTTGAGACACCGGAGATCTTCATGTTGATCGATTTGAACATTTAGATCTGTACTCCAGGATGTTTGATTCTCTGAATAATCATCGTTTGATGTTTGATCGATCTTTAATAATAAAGAGTTTGACATTTTTCATCTGTATCATGAAATCATAGAAGCGCTATCTATCATTCCGCGTCTGTTTACCCCGATTCCATGGTTATTAGACAATCATACCTTTCTGCAATTCGTCGTATCCCGTTTGGATAACCTGCATCCTCGTCTTGGAATCATATGCTGTACATAATACAAGGACGGCTAACCCGTCAGAGCAAAAGATGGCTTTTATACGTTCACTTATTTCTTATTTGTGGCTTATTTATCTTAGTTGTCATTAATCTCTTTATACTTTTCACATTCACTATTGTTGGGTAAAACGACATTTCTGGTCATATGACCTGTTCGGCCAAGCGACATTTTCGGCCGTATGACCTGTTTAAATGACATTTTCGATCAAATGACCTTTTCTGCCTGACCTACCGGCCGACCGGCATTTTTGGCCAACTGACCTATTAAACTAAACGACTTGCTCGAATGCCGAATATATCGATCTGATACTCTTGTCATGTTGCCTTGGGGGTTTGTTGCTTGCTCGTTGCTGTAGAAGCCATTTATTGTTCATACGATATTATGATGTGAACTGTGACTGAGAAAGGAGGTATTTCAACAAGAAATACAAAATACTTCATCGTGGAACTGAATGCAAGATTCCTCATCTTTAAATTAAGCGACAAGGTTCTGAAGGTTCCCACGATGGCTGCAAAAGCGAAGCGTTCGGCTGTTTGAAAATGCAACTAACAGCTTTTTTTTTTGTAGAATGCGTGGGAAAACATTAGCAGTTTTCTTGCCAGGAAACGTTCACGATGAGATGAAACAAAGATTTGATTCTTACCTTCGGCAGAATTTTACGTTCACCGACATTTCCGATAAGGTTTTTACAAAAAACTAGACAAATACAGACAGATTTTCGATATTTTTTGAGGAGTTTTTTTTCTCGAAAGAATCATCAAAGAAAATTTCGAAATAATTTCCGATGGTCCAAAAGATTTTCTTCAAGCATTGCGTAATAAAATACGAAGGAATGATCGAAGGAACACCTTAAAGAATTCCTGGAGGAAGTTCTGAAGAAATTCCTGAGCGAAATTTCGGAAGAATTCCTTCCTAGAGTTTCCAAAGTGATTTCTTGAGAAAGTATAAGCAGAGATCTTAAAATTAAAGAAAGTACTGGGAGAAATTCCTAAAATGGTAAGTCCAAAGTCCAAAGATTTTTTTTGCGAAATTGAAGACTGTCGGTAATTTCTGCAGAATTTAATTTGTAAATTTCTTCCGGAAATTCCTTTACGATTTTTTCTAGAAATTCCTTTGCAAATTCCCTTAAGAATTATTTTGGAAAACTCTTCGGAAATACCTTCAGGATTACCTGCGGAAATTGTTTTAGGAAACCTTCAGTAATTGTTTTTGGAGAAATCTTTGAGAAATTTTTTCAGGAATTCCTTGAATAGTCTAAATTATTTTCGGAATTTCGTCTGAAATTCCTCCAGAAAATTCCTAGGAAATGCTACTAGAGATTCCTTCGAGAATTCCTTTTCAAATTCAAATTTTTCTTCCGAAATTCTTTTAGATAATTCTTTCGTAAATCCTTTAGGAATTCCTTCGTATATTTCATTGGAAATTTGTATGGAATTCCTACAGAAAACCCTTTCAAGACCTCTTTTAAGAATATCTACGGAAATTGTTTCAAGGAACCTTCCGAAATTTCTTTAATGGAATTCCTTGTATGAATTCTTTCGGAAATTGCTTTGAGACTTCCTGCAGAAATTGAATTAGGATATCTCCCTTATTTTTTTTAATAAATTGCATAAACAATTATTTCAGAATTTCTTAAACAAGTTCTTCCCTTTTTTTTTTTGAAATCCCTTCTGGAACTCTAGGAAGAAATTCTTGGAAATCCTTCGAAATTTCTTTTATATCTTCAGAATTTCACCCAAGAATTCTTGCGAAAAATCTTTCAGGAATTCTGTCGGACATTCCTTCGGAAATATTATTCACAATTCCTTAAGATTTTCAGACATTCCTTTAGAAATTATTTTGGCAATCAGAAATTCATTCAGACATTTTTTTAGGATTCATTCAAAAAAGTTCGGAAACTCCATTGACATTTCCGTTAGAATCTCTTCCGAAAATTCCTGTGGGATTTTCAATTTCAATCTTTAATAAATATCCGGAAATAAATCTTCCAGCAAAATTTCCGGAATAATTCCTGGATTTTCCGAAGGAATCTCTGGATGCATGGCAAAAGTAGTGAATGGCGTAAATTTCTAAATTATTCCTGTAGCAAATTCCTGGAGTGGGAAAGGATTTAAAAAAAAAAAGAAATATCGAATATGCAGAAATTTCAGAATGAATTCTCAAACAAATTTCAAAGCAAAACCTGAAAGATTTTGTAAGAAATTTACGAAGAAATTCCCAATAGCATTTTCGGAGAAATGCCTATCCAGATTTCTAAGAAAAATTAAATAACCCTAAGAAGTTCTAGGAAAATCAGTTTTCTTATTTAGAGCAATTTTCGCGTATTTCAGGGAAAATGTCCGATTTGGTGGGTTAGCTCCGCCAGTTCTGATGAGGCTGCAATGTTTAGAAGATATGACATGTTTTGTAAGGCCTTGGTTTTCAGTAGCATTCGACGAAATCGTTGCTTCAGTTTTTTATTCGATTATGATTTTATGTCAATACATCTTCAATGGAAAGAGCAACGTGGTTGCAAGACATTTTGGCTGAAGGGATAAATATTAGGAAAATCATTTTAAGTGTTACCATTTGAAACCTGAAGTATGATATACGACCTTCTTAATATTTGATCGCATCAGAACCTTCGGAAACACTGTGTACTGTCTGGTGGGTCAACCAAGGGAACTAAGCGGTTGCCTGCGCGGTTCAACCACCCTTCTTATTCGAACGAGGCTTCCACAAGTCATCGTAGGTCGTTGAGCGCTTAGGCAGGTTAGCATAGAGCAAAAAAACAAAAGGGAGTGTATGCAAATTGCCAGTCCGCGACGCGTCGTCGCGACCTTCCCCGCAAGTTACGGTGGAAGTGCTGTCAATCAGCTGCAACCTGACACAGCAATTCGACGCGACAAAATGCACTTTGACGTAACAAACACAACGATTACAGCAACAACGCCGCCGTGCCTAATGCCTAGTCGTGTCTCAGAAAATCTTGAAAGCCAATTAACCCCACCGACAATCGTAGGCAATCCTGATGGGCCCAAGCGGGGACCAGAATTGCCCAATAATACTCCAAATCGCCGCCCAGCAGCGAGTCGATGACGACACGGTGAACCTGTTTGAACCCAACAAGACAATCCAATCTGGTTCATGCCAGCGAAATCCGGCGCGAAAAATTGATTGCTCCACCGAGACAAAGTGGATTCGCGAGAGAAGATTGATACCCGGCGGTGATCTTCGGGGGCAACTACTTGACGTTAACTGCCAATTGAGTTCAACAATGCTCAAGTGCGATAAACGAATCAGATCAAGTGCAACGTGCGAATTTTAAATCAAAATAAATGGAGTGTTGCCTTTGTATAGAAATAGAAATTTAGTAATCAGGAATTTTTATTGCAGTTTTCTACAATTTGGATTTAAAAGAAATTTTGTTAACAATTCGGATTCCTTTGAAGTAGCTTTATTTTCGAGCACTGGGGTCGCTTTTTACGAGGAAATCTTCACCTGTCATAAGACGAGTTTGAACAATCCCATTGAATTCCACCACTTAATTGTATCCTGACAGATACGTATTTCGACCTCAACAGTAAGGCCGTCTTCAGTGTCTTCTACTTGACTCGCCTTCGTCGAGTCCAGTCAAGTACAAGACACTGAAGACGGCCTTACTGTTGAGGTCGAAATACGTATCTGTCAGGATACAATTAAGTGGTGGAATTCAATGGGATTGTTCAAACTCGTCTTATGACAGGTGAAAACATTCCACTAAAAAGCTCAAAATAATTTTCTTATCAAAGAGGAAATCTTTTTAAATCCTGATTTTTCTTCGATTTTATGTAGATTTTTTTCAGGGGATCAACACAACGACTAAAAATCCACCCCTGTGTGTGTTACCCAAAAACCGAAATAAAGAAATCTTTGACGAACGTCGTGTCGTCGCGCCATTCACGTAGATCACGATGTTTGTCTCCTTGTGGTCCAATTTACGATATCGATGGAGCCGTACCTCACCTTTCATTGCATAATCACTCAACCCATGGCTAAGTAGCGCCGTAGTAGCCAGCTACTTGACGAGGAAAGACGAAAGTGTGTGACATATAAAGCGAAACGAAAGCGCTGCAGCATGGGTTTGCATGTTTTAGTCAGGGGCTTACGGCGGATTGTGGAATAAGGTTGATGTCATTTTAATGCGGGTGCTATAAAAATCAGTTTCGGCGATGGCATGAAGTTTTGTGATAATGGTTTAACCCAGCGGTTTCCACATAACGGGACAGAAAAGTACTCGGTATCACGTAGTACAAGGGTTACCATACTCGATTTGATTAAAAATGGTATACAATCACTAGACCACGTGAAAGATTTAATCGATAAATACATAAACAACATTGGTGCCTGACACCAACACAGAATGGGAACTGATGCAAACCTCACACTTTTCGGATGCAGCGGTGATGGAAAAAACGTTTGGTACTGGTTTATGAAGGTGTCAATGCGATCACAGGAATCCCGATACGGTTCTAAATTTTTCTGGACGGACATTTTCGCATCTTTCAGGGTCAAAGACAGAATACGCCTTTGTATACTTGTCTATTTTTGTTGTATGCAAATGAATTATTGAACATTTATCTTTTAAGGTCTGTCATTTAATAGCTCTTGTGAGATAATTACCTGCCTAGTGGTGTCTGAATTTTGTAGCGGCAATGTTGAAAAGGAGGATTTGATGCTTATAAAAGCCAAATATAATTGACTTTATTATATACTAAAAATTTCCCGCAGTATGGATTAGTAATCCGTTATCCGTAATTATGTAAATTCTTCTAAGTAATTTGGAGATACCGTTTTGATTCATATTCCGAGCAATTAAGCTTATTTTTAAAATATTTTAATACATCTATTGTTGCGCATCGAAAGAATAGAACTTTCACAATAACGCTTGATAATCATATTTTATTGATTATAACTATTAGGGGAAACCGCCAAATGTTGAACGGCTAATTTTGTCTCCTATTGTTGAACTCCCATAAGAAATGCACGTGCGTTCAACAATAGGCGAAGAAATTAGCCGTTCAACATTTGGCGAATTACCCTAATACTGAATAATGTTCTGCCAAACTTTGTCTCAAATGCCGAACACCGCCTTGAATGCACTGAAATGCAAAATTCCAACGTTATCTCATTCTTGGATAATTATAATGTCCTTGATCTGTACACCTGCCGAAAAAAAATTTCCATCTATCAGAAGTTCCCAAACTTTTGGATATGCGACCCACCTAGCAGAATCCCATATTGCTTGCGACCCACCAGGTATTAAATGCATTGATTTTGTGAAATTAGATAAAAATGAGTTCGCGTAGGATTGGACAATTGTATTTGTCATTGTCATTGTATTTGTCAAAATTTCGTCATTTTTTTTCATTGGATGTGGATTGGATTTGGATGGGATTTGAATTGAATTTGGGTTGGATTTGGATTGGATTTGAAATTTATTCAGATTGGATTTGAATTGGATTTCGATTTGATTAGAATTGAATTTGAATTAGATTTGGATTGGATTTGAATTAGATTTGGATCGGATTTTTAAAAAATCCAAAAAAAAAACTACCATTTATCTTCGGAAAATTCTCGGCATTCCTAAGAAAATTTTATAACTTTTTTAAGAATGTCTTGAAAATAACCCATGAACAGAATCAGAATTCTGAAATAAATTGTTTTTATTTTTCAGGATTTACTTTCAAATTGTTGAATTTTCTCTGACTTACAAAGTTTCTCTTCAGATTCACTTTATTGTTTCCGAATTCCAATGATTCTATTGAAGTTTCAAAACTTTCCTATCAACATCAAGACTACCGTGCAAACACAAACACGGACATCTGCAACAGACTCCTGAGGATGTTTACTCAGATAGTGCGGGAATGGGTGTCATAGAATCCTTTTTATACCCGTCCCATTAAACAGATCGCTCACACATATCGCTGATTCGCTGAAAAGAGCACCCCGGCAACAACAACCACGCATAAACTGCAATGACCTCTATATTTACATACAGGGGTCCCCGCAGCCTACCCACGACATGTTTGTCGCCGGGGTGAGCTTAGTATTCAAACCCTCACAGTAGTCCTTACTGCAGCCGTAGGTTTTGTTCAATACATCACCATCGCTGCAACTTTGACATGATCTGTTGAGATGCTGTGTTCACCGCATTCCAAATATTCTCATCCCGGTCTTTCGGTCTTCTCGAGGAAAGGTTGTTTGGCCAAAAGCCATCTGGCCAAGCGGTTCATACGGCAGAATGGATCATTTAGCCCAGCGGTTCTCAACCTGGGGTACATGTACCCCTGGGGGTACCTTCGCTGGCCCTAGGGGGTACCTCAGACAAAAATGCGTAATGGCGGACGTATTACAATTCCAACCAAAACCCATTGATATAGTTTTGATAATTGTGTATTTTTATTTCAAAAATTTATATTGTACATAATATGCAATGCGATCAATAAATCCCAATTGAATTCTGCCTTCCAAAACCAGCACAATGTATATAGGGCTGCAGAACAAAAGATCGAACGAGCACAACGTCGAATGAACAAAATGATTTTTTTACTAATGCTCGGTTGCTTCGTTGCAAGAGAATTAGAAGCATCCTTCTACGCAACTCGGAAGCCTTCTTCCAAGCAGCTTGAAGGCCTTCTTACAAGTGGCTCGGAAGCCTCCTTTCAAGTGATTAGGTTGCCTTCTTTCAAGAGGCTCGTAAGCCTTCTATCAAGAGGCTTGGAAGCCTCCTTTCAAGTGGCTGGAAAGCCTCTTTCCAAGCAGCTCGGAAGCCTATTTCAAGAGGATGGGAAGTCTCCTTTCAAGAGGCTCGAAAATCCCTTTTAAGAGGCCCAAAAAGCCTCCTTTCAAGAAGCTCAAAAGACTTCTAGAAGGCTAGAGGCTCAAAAACCTCCTTTTCTACAGGCTCAAAAGCCTTCTTTCAAGAGGCTCGGAAGCCTCTTTTCACTATCTTTTCAAGAGGCTCGGAAGCCTCCTTTCAATATAATTTCAAGAGGCTCGGAAGCCTCTTTTGAAGAGGCTCAGAAGCCTACTTTCAAGAAGAGTTCTTTCAATAGGCTCAAAAACCTCCTTCCAGGTTCAGAAGCCTTCTTCCAAGAGGCTCGGAAGGCCCCTTTCAAGAGGCTCAAAAGCATCATTTCAAGAGGCTCAAAAGCCTCCTTCTAAGAGGCTCGGAAGCGTCCTTTCAAGAGGCTCGGAAGACTCCTTTCAAGAGGCTCGGAAGCCTTCTTTCAAGAGGCTCGGAAGACTTACAAGAGGCTCGGAAACCTCTTTTCAAGAGGCTCGGAAGCCTATTTTCAAGAGGCTCGGAAGCCTCCTTTCAAGAGGCTCAAAAATTCCTTTCAAGAAACTCAAAAGCATCCTTTCAAGAGGTTCAAAAGCCTCCCTCTAAGAGGCTCTAAAGTGTCCTTTCAAGAGGCTCGGAAGCCTTCTTTCAAGAGGCTCGCAAGCCTTACAAGAGGCTTGGAAGCCTCCTTTCAAGAGGCTCAAAATCCTCCTTTTCTAGAGGCTCAAAATCCTCCTTTGAAGAGGCTCGGAAGCCTCCTTTCAATATCCTTTCAAGAGGCTCTTTTCAAGAGGCTTAGAAGCCTACTTTCAAGAGGCTCAGAAGTCTCCTTTCAAGAGGCTCGAAAGCCTCCTTCCAAGAGGCTCCTATCAAGAGGCTTGGAAGACTCCTTTCAACATCCTTTTACCTTTTAAGAGGCTGGGAAGCCTTATTCCAAAAGGCTCGGAAGCCTTCTTTTAAAAGGCTCGGAAGCCTTCTTTCAAAAGGTTCGGAAGCCTTCTTTTAAGAGGCTCGGAAGCCTCTTTTCAAGAGGTTTGGAAATCTCTTTTCAAGATCCTTTCAAGCGGCTCAAAAACCTCCTTACAGGCTCAGAAGCCTCCTTTCAATAGGCTCAATAGTCTCCTTCCTCCTTTCAATATCTTTTCAAGAGGCTCGGAAGCCTCTTTTGAAGAGGCTCAGAAATCTTCTTTCAATAGGCTCAAAAACCTCCTTCCAGGCTCAAAAGCCTTCTTCCAAGAAGCTCGGAAGGCTCCTTTCAAGAGGCTCGGAAGCCTCATTTCAAGAGGCTCAAAAGCATCCTTTCAAGAGGCTCAAAAGCCTCCTTCTAAGAGGCTCGGAAACGTCCTTTCAAGAGGCTCGGAAGACTCCTTTCAAGAGGCTCGGAAGCCTCCTTTCAAAAGGCTCGGAAGCCTCCTTTCAAGAGGCTCGGAAGCCTTACAAGAGGCTCGGAAACCTCCTTTCAAGAGGCTCGGAAGCTTATTTTCAAGAGGCTCGGAAGCCTTCTTTCAAGAGGCTCAAAAATCCCTTTAAAGAGACTCAAAAGCATCCAAAAGCATCCGAGCCTTCTTTCAAGAGGCTCAAAAATCCCTTTAAAGAGACTCAAAAGCATCCTTTCAAGAGGCTCAAAAGCCTCCTTTGAAGAGGCTCGGAAGCCTTCTTTCAGTATCCTTTCAAGAGGCACTTTTCAAGCCCACTTTCAAGAGGTTTAGAAGTCTCCTTTCAAGAGGCTCAGAAGTCTCCTTTCAAGAGGCTCAAAAGCCTCCTTCCAAGAGGCCCCTATCAAGCCTTTTTCAAAAGGCTCGGAAGCCTCCTTTCAAAAGGCTCGGAAGCCTTCTTTCAAGAGGCTCGGAAGCCTCTTTTCAAGAGGTTTGGAAGTCTCCTTTCAAGATCCTTTCAAGAGGATCAAAAACCTCCTTCCAGGCTCAGAAGCCTCCTTTTAATAGGCTCAAAAGCCTCCTTCCAAGAGGCTCGGAAGGCTCCTTTCAAGAGGGTAGGAAGCCACATTTCAAGAGACTTAAAAGCATCCTTTCAAGAGGCTCAAAAGCCTCCTTCTAAGAAGAGGCTCGGAAGCGTCCTTTCAAGAGGCTCAGAAGCCTCCTTTTTTAATAGGCTCAAAAGCCTCCTTCCAAGAGGCTCGGAAGGCTCCTTTCAAGAGGGTAGGAAGCCACATTTCAAGAGACTTAAAAGCATCCTTTCAAGAGGCTCAAAAGCCTCCTTCTAAGAAGAGGCTCGGAAGCGTCCTTTCAAGAGGCTCAGAAGCCTCCTTTTTTAAAGAGGCTCGGAAAACTCCTTTCGAGAGGCTCGGAAGCCCTCATTCAAGAGGCTTGGAAGCGTCGTTTTAAGCTGCAAAGGAAGCCTCCTTTTTAGTGGCTCAAAAACCGCCTTCAAGAGGCTCGGAAGCCTCTCTACAAGAGGCTCAGAAGCCTCTAATGAAGAGCCGCGGAAGTCTACTTCAAAGGGATTCAAAAGCTTAAAGGAGCTTCCTTTCAAAGGGCTCGGTATTATTCTTTCAAAAGGATTGGAAGCCTAATTTCGAGAGGGGGTACCTCAATTAATGCAAAAGTTCCAAGGGGTACCTCTCAAGAAAAAGGTTGAGAACCGCTGATTTAGCCAAATAGGTCCCATTGGGACGGTCGTTCGGACGAATGTGTCATTTGGCCAAAAAGGTTATTTGACGTCTCACTTTTCATTTTTCACTAATAATTTCTCACTTCTCACTATACAAAGTGAGAAGTTTGAAATTTTGTTGAGACGAAATACTTCTCCCGACTTACTTTGCTCTTCCCACTTTTTACAGTCAGAAGTGAGATGTGGGAAATGAGAAATGATACGCCCCACATCTCAATTATCACTCCTCTTTTCTCACTTTTCACTTCTAACTGTGAAAAGTGAGTATTAAGAAGTGAGAATTCTCACTACTCACTTCGCCCTTTTCACTTTTTACAGTAAAAAGTGAGAAGTGAGAAATAATCAGGGTTTGTACTTTTCGTTCGGTGAGACAGAAACATACGATTTTCGGTCCGAAGGCAATCTTTCACTTGCTATTTTGTCCTTTAGAACAAACCTGAGAGATGAACGAAAATGTGAAAAGTGAGAAGTGCGAAGTGAGTAGTACGAAATCTCCCTTCGCACTCCTCATTTATGACTTGTCACTGTGTAGAGAGGAAAGAGCGAAGTTTAAAGGGAGACGCATCTCTTCATACTCAACATTTATAACTTCTCACTTTTCACAAAGAGATTTGAGAAGTTTGAAATTATGATTGAGAAGTGAAAAATTAGACGTCAAGTGACCTATTTGATCAAATGCCATATTCGCCCGAACGGCCTATTCGTCCGAATGAGCTATTCGGCAAAATTATCTATTCGACAAAATGACCTATTCGGCCGTATTCCTGTTCGGCCAAATTACTTTTTTCCAAATGGGTTTCGACCTAATGGTTTGTTCGGCCTAGTGGCATTCGGCCAAACGACATTTCCTTCATTTGGCCGACTTATTCGACCAAGTGACCTGTTCGACCAAATGACCTATTCGACCAAACGACCTATTCAGCTAAACGACCTGTTGAACCGAATGACCTATTCGTCCAAATGACCTGTCCGGCTAAATGACCTGTTCGGCCAAATGACCCATGTGACCAAATTACTTTCAGCCTAATGGTCATTTCAACCCATTGGTATATTCGGTCAAAACAAAAACAGTCAAACAACTTCAGCCTTCGGCCGAATGGTTTTTAGCTAAACGGCCCTTCTCCTTTTCCCAAACGACTTTTACGGTCAAATAACCTATTCGGCCAAACGATACTTTCCTCCAAATGACGTATTCGGCCAAATGATCTATTCGGCTCATGAAGCTGAATACGGAATTTCGAACTCGTAAATCAGGTACGTAAACCAGCGCCGAAAATAGAGCAATAAATCCAAAATCCGCGATGGGCGGAGCCTGAAGCTCCACCCCCATTCAAATAGAGTGGTTTTGGAAATGCCACCTTCACTCGTTCATACCCACAAGTTCAGTCTGCTCAGTCGTCTCTTCCACAACATGGTCCCGATATACTTCAGGACAAACGACGTCTGCTAGCCTTCCATCCTCGGGAAGTGATCCCAGTGTCACAATGGAAAAAGCAAAAGTTAAAATTGACGACCAAGAACTGGGAATGAACGAATTTCTTAACCCAGTTAAGGAGTTAACCAAGGAATTCCTCCTGAGGAGCTCATAGCAATACCACCTAGAGTTCCTACACAATTCTCGAAGTTCTTCCATAAATGTGTCATGAAATTTCTCCAAAAAATCCTTCTCGAATTTCTCCAGAAATTCTTTCTGGAGTTCCTACAAAAATTTCACCCAGATATTTTTGATAGTTCCTTCCTGGAACTCCTCCAGTGATTCCTTCTTTGATTTCACCAGAAATTTCTCCTCGAGATGCTTTAGGAATGTTTCCTGAAGCTCTTCTAGGAATCCACCCTGAAGCACATCCTTTTTGATTTCCTCCTGAAGCTGCTCTATGATTTTTTCCTGTAGTGACTTCAGTTCCTCCACTAATTTCTTCTGAAGCTCCTCATCGTGTTTCTACAAGAATTCCTCCTGGAATTAGAGGTATGCGCTGCTCTAGCAATCGTAGGCGGCGGAGTTTGTCGTGATTTTGCTTGGCGGCGTCATTTTCTCCTCTGCAAATTCTTCAAAATTTCCACAGCAAGTTTTTTTGCCTTGCTTTGGCAGAAATTTTCGCAGAAAATTCTTTGGATTCCCGACCAAAACAAAATAACCGATTTTTTACAGGTTTGTGTTTTTCTAACAGATTCGTATTGAAGTTGTGTCCAATTAGTATTTAAAATAACAGAAAATTAAACCACACAAAACAATGAAACATATCTGTTATAAATTTGATAAAATATTTACTCGAAACAAATGGCAGTTACTAAGTCATATCAACAGTTGTTACTTATATCGGAAGTTGTTATAAGTTTCATATATATAGGTGTGGATCCGGTTACGATGACATCGATCATGTAGATTGGTATTGCTCGGAAAACGACGCCTCCAGAGAGCAACTTAAGGTAAACAACCCTACAGGGAAGTAACAAGTATTTTGAGGGATCGTGATGTGGAGTATATGCAGGCTATCTATGCCTTTTTTTTGCTAGTCTGACATAAAAGTCTAATACTTCTGTTTGTTGTTTTTTCTTGTCTCTGTCTTAATGTTCCGTGTACCATGAAGCTTAGGCCATCCGGAAGATGCTCCCTGGCGAACCACAACTCGAGCACGAGGCCACGCTACACCGTTAATGACGTCGAATACCCGGATGAGCAGCTGAAATACCCAAACCTAGGTCCCAATCCCGTCCACGAGCATCCTGGTCTATGTCCCTTTCCCCTTACTAACTGTTGATAATAATGATATGGTTCGTAAATATCATGAAGAGTCTCGGCTCCGTTAAGTGTTATACACGCCTGAGCCTGTCAAATAAACGCAATAGATAACAAATAAGTAGGGTAAACTGGGGTAAAATGCACCCCCGGGGCAAAACGACCTTTTGGCATTTTTGGCGGTGTTTCAGACATATTTTCAGGAATGTTTACTGCTGGACTGGTAGTTCGAGATCCGAACTACATGCGCTGTAGCAAATACTCTCGAAACATTGCCGAAAATGTCCTCAAAAACGTCAAAGGGTCGTTTTGCCCCGGGGGTGCATATTACCCCAGTTTCCCCTATGTTATAATTTTGTATTGTCGTCCTAGTCGGGTTTCACTCAAGATTTTTTCCTCGGATTGTTTTTGGGTAAATTCTTTGAATTCTTGTGGAGGATTATTTTTTATTGTACCCCGTTTGGCATAATGTCGTTTGGCATAATTGAAGTTTGGCATAACGACCGTTTGGCATAATAGTCGTTTGGTATAATGATCATTTAGCATAATTCTGTTAAGAGCTGTGTGATTGATTAATAAGATTAGCTACGTTGTTTCTTCATATGTTGACGCACCTATTGATATTTTTTTTGTTTACCATGTAAAGGTGTGCAAGGAAACTTTTCCATTGTGCGTTTTTCCCTTTTATTCGGGAAAGGATTCCTAATCTCACATACGTTATGAAATGTATTTGTTAAAGAAGAATCACATTGTTCGCTAAACAGTCAAACATAAAAAAGTCCTTCTGCCGGGTAGATGCATTATTTGAAAAAAGAGATCATATCTGCGCTTTCCTTAATCAAGTATAAATACCCGAATTGAAGGAAGGAATTATATCCTCTTTCTTGACTTCTGTTGGGCAAATAGATTCTGACTTTAAAAACGGGATCATGCCTGTATTGAAAGAAGGAATCATATCCTCTCTTGCTTCTTGCCTGGTAAATGCGTTCTTTCAAAAAGGCACATATCTTCCCGAACAAATGTTTCACTTAAAAGGGGGATTCATATCCTCACCTTTCCTGCTGTCAGGAAAATGAATCATTTTTAAAAAGGAAAATATTTTCGTTTTGCTTAAATCGAGCCAACGGCCAAAATGAAAGAATGAGATATGATATGATTTGCTTCTTGCCTTCTGCCGAATAAATGCATCCTTTTAAAGAAAGGATCAAATCACACAAATCAATCAAATCAAGCAAATGCAAAATTAGAAGAAGGCATCACATTCTCTCTTGCTTTCTACTGGGCGAATATATCCTTTGAAAGAAGGGATCATATCTTCCATTGCCTTAAACCGAGCAAATGTCCAAACTGAAAGAAGATATCATATTACCTCTTGCCTTCTGCCTTTCAAATGCATTATTTTGAAGAAAGGATCATATCTGCCCTTTATCGAGCAAGTGCCCAAATTGAAAGATGGAATCATATCCTCTTTCTTGTCTTCTGCCGGGCAAATAGATTTTGTGAAATAAGGGATCATATCCCTCTGCCCTCAAACGAGCAAATCTGACTTGAAAAACATAAATCATATTGTTAAGAAAATTATTTTGTGCTTTTTAGTGGAATGTCTTCACTTGTCATAAGACGAGTTTGTACAATTCCGTTGAATTCCACCACTGTCAAGATGCAATTATCTTGACAGATACGTATTTTGACCTCAACAGTAAGTCTTCAGTGTCTCGTACTTGACTCGACTTGACTCGTATTTGTCGAGTTAAGTACGAGACACTGAAGACGGCCTTACTGTTGAGGTCGAAATACGTATCTGTCAAGATACAATTAAGTGGTGTAATTCAACGGGATTGTTCAAACTCTTCTTATGACAAGTGAAAAATCATATCTTTCCTTCCTTAGACCGAGCATATGTCTGCACTGAAAGAAAGAATCATATCCCATCTATTACCGAGCAAAAAAACCATTTTGAAAAAAGGAATATATCTTGGATTGCCTTAAATTGATGAAATGCCTGAATTGAAAGAAGGAATCATATCCCCTCTTGCCTTCTGCCGAGTAAATGCATCCTTTTAAAGAATATATCTCCCATTGCCTTCAACCAAGAAAATGTCCAAACTGAACGAAGGCATCGCATTCTCTCATGTCTTCTACCGAGCCAACGCATGCTTTCAAAGCAGGGATCATATCTTCCCTTGCCTTAAGCTGTGGGATCACATTTCCCTTTACCTTAAACCATGCAAATGCCCAAATTGAAAGAAGGAATTACATATTCTCTCCTGTCTTCTACCGGGCAAACGCATCGTTTCAAAGAAGGGATCATATCTCCCTTGCCCTAGACCAAGCAAATGCCCAAAATGAAAGAAGGAATCATATCCTCTCTTGCCTTCTGTTGAGGAGATGCATGCTTTCAAAGAAGGAATCATGTCTTCAAATATATTATATTAATATAGTATATTTGATGTCTTCCTTGCCTCCTTACCAAGCAAGTGTTCAAATTGAAAAATGGAATCTTATCCTCTCTTGTCTTCTGCTGTCTTTGAAAGAACCAATCATACCTTCTTTTGCTTTAAACCGAACAAATGCATTAACTGAAAAAGGAATCATTTCTGAGTCATATCCGGAATCATATTGAAGAAGGAAATATAGATTTCTTTGACTTTAACAGGACAAAGTGTGCTTTCAAAACAGATGATTATATCTCCTGTAGAATTTTTTTCATTGACCTTTTTTGCGTTTAAAAATATATTCTTTGTTGTTAAACTCTTACAATTTTGTTGTTTGTATTTGGTGGCATGACAAGATCGAACTTGTCGCTGACCCAGAAGGAAAACGAAGTGATTTTCATATACATTCTTTGATACAAAAATTATTAAAAAAAAAGCATCTCCCTTATGATGTAAAAGCAACAATAATTACAAAAATATGTTGCATTGATGCCGGAAATGATGATTATACAATTATTATGCCACATGACCATTCTGTCAAACGACCATTATGCCAAACGGCCGTTATGCCAAACGACCTTTATGCCAAAAAGCGTTATACCGAACGACTTTATGCCAAATGACCTACCACCTTATTTTTCTTTATAATAACGGGCTTGGTGGTCATATGGCTACTGCTTCTGCCTCATACGCAGGAGGTCGTGGGTTCAATCCCAGGTTCGTTCCATACAACTACTTTGTATCTTTCTCTATATTTCTCATGTTCTAGCAATCGCTAGAACTGGAAATGGACTTCCATACCGTTTCCATTACTATTCCTATACCTTCAACTTGAGTATTCTAACAGTAATCTGCTAGAATTGGAAATGAACTATAGAGCTTGTTTCCTACATCCAATTAGAAATTCCATCAGTTACCTTCTCCTATCTCAGCTCGTTAACCAAGACGAACCTCTGCCTCTCCAACCTAACCCAGAAATTCCAACAATTTCCGCGTGAACTCGTGGGAAGTGCAGAGGTATATTCGGCTTGCAGTGGGCGAGTGATTGCATCATCATTTCCTCCCCATTCCCTACATTGACTTGCATTCTGACGTGGCAGGCGCCAGTATGACCTAACAAATGAGATCACCAGTACTTGTACATTGAAGATGTGTGCTAGTCCCAAGCAAACATCTGTTGGTTCCCTGTGCAAGAACAGCTGATCTGATCATAATGGAGTAGCAACTACGAGCAGTCAATCAAGCTCAAGCTCAAGCTCAATGACCTACCACCTTATTTTTTCCCTTGGAATTAATTCTAAATTCCCTCACGAATTTTATTTTCCAAGGAATTCCTCCTGGAGTTACTTCAGGAATTCCTTGTTGAAGTTATTTCAGGAGTTCTCTCAGGAATTTCTCCAAAAAGTCTTGTAACAGTACCATGAATAATGTTTTGAATTTCAAATAGAATTGTACAAAGTAGCACAGCAATGATGGAATTTCCCAGTTGAACTACCCCTTGAATTCAAAAGCTTACTTTGAGTGTTTACCGATAATGTTCATTTTCTACACTCAATAATTCACTGAACTGAATGAGTTCCCGCTCAAATGTATGGCGCAAAATAACCGCCGTTCAAGCAATATACCTCAGCGACCAAGTGCCAAGGCCCGGCCAATGACCTATCAGGATCGCTTTCAGAATTCGTTGACCCCCGGAATCATTTACAATCTTCGGGTGGGAGACAAGTAGATTGATCGTTTCCACTTGGAAGCTCGGGAAAAGGGAGGTCTTTACCCGCCGAATATGGATGTTGGTGTGGGTAGAGGCGATTTTTTGACCTTCGATTCGCGTAATTTCCGGCGACGATCATAGAATCTCGCGCTTTGATCTGAGGATCCAAGGACTTAGCTCGTTCACTTCGTTCTGGTCTACGGAAGAGGCAAGAGCAGTCCGGATTTTCTAAGTCGCGTCGTGGTGTGTTCTTGAAGTTAGTCAAACCGTAATCAAGTTTGTAGTGCATTCTGGCGGTTAGGTGGTTGTGTAGACTTGCGGATAAAGCGATTGTGGCAAGTTGCAAGGCCCGACACACCACCCACACAGTTGGAGACTGCTTTTGACCCCGTTTACCTGCTACGAAGGACGTCCCTGTGGTACACGTGGACCAGAGAGGGCAGCGCACGTTTTTTCCCGCGCCCTTGGCAGGGCGGCAACAACCGGACCGGTTAGGAAACGGTAATCAAGTTTATTCATCCTTTCTCGTGAGTGACGGCGTGCAGAGCGTGACACGGTCGCGTAAAAAGTTTTTCCCCCGGCCGGATTCGAACCAGCGACCTTTGGATCGGGAGGCGCACACCGTAGCTCGACGCCACCGACGGCTGTACCCCGTCGAGCAGTCCACAATTTCGCGCCGGAGGTGTCATCGACAACGGCGACATCGATGAACGACGCGTGAACCATTTCGGAGTCCGTGGGAGAGACCGCGCGTGACACGCGTGGCGCCAAAGCAGCAGTAGTGGAGAACCGCCGACGCCTCCAAGTTTGTATGCAACGACCAAAGTGAGTAAACATGCATGTTTCATTATTTTTCTCCATGCGCATGGCGAATGAGTGCCCCTAGCCTTAGCCAATCTGCTAGCGTGGCCAAGCCGATAGCCCTACCGTTCCTTCCGTACGCGTCAGCGAGGTAGTTGGCTTATTTATAGAAAGAGTGAACACCGCACCAGTTAAGTCACACCGTCCATAGTGGTCGAGCAGTTACACAGAGTATAGAGGGAAATGAATTTGTAGCTAGGCCTAGTTTTAAGAATCAAAATGTCGGTAAAGAAGATGAATAGAAGCAAATGAAATGAATTAATAAATGCATCTTCAGTACACGGTAGCTCAAAAAGTTTGAACTGATGGGAAGAATTTGAAGAGGTTAAGAAGGAGTATTTTCACATTTCGGTCGTTTTTTTAGGTTTCTTTTGGTTATTTTCTGGGGAGGTTGGCCCTTACTCCAACCAAGGATTCTCTCCATTCGAACGTGGCTTGTTCGGAGTGTATTGGTTTAAGTCTTCCAATGATGATAACAACCGCGAATATTGTTTTGTCGCCGGCCGAAATCACCTCTGTTCACACCAATTTCTCTATTTGCTAGACCTCACGGTCTAAAGGCATCCAATTTTCCCTGAACAGCCCACTTGTCTCCCGCCCAATCTCTTTGGGAAAAATCTTACCCTCCTCTGAAGGGTCTAACTAGGTCGGGCAACCTTCGATCAGGTTAATGGTCTCCTCCGGGAGTGGCGCTTAAGCCATTTCAACTTAAAACGGGAAACTCGTTAGGCTGGCAGGTTTCAATCTTCTTTAAGCTCCATTAGAAATTTTCTTGAAGTTCCTCCAGGATTTTCTCCTGAAGATCCCTCTTGCAGTTCCACAAGGAATTCCTCCTAGAGGTCCATCAGGTATTCCTTCTGGAATTTTCTCTCTTCGGCAATTCTTCTTAGAGTTCCTTCGGGAATTATTCCTGGAGTTTCAACAGGAATTCTACTTGAGGCTCATCCAAGATATCGTTTTGAAGTTCCTACATAAATTCTTCCTGGAGTTTCTCCAAAATATCTTCCTGGACCTCCTCCAGAAATCACTCCTGGAGTTCCTCCAGGATTTCTTCCTGGAGCTCTTCCAGAAATTACTCCTGGAGTTCCTATAGAAGTTCTTCCAGGAATTACTATCGGAGCTGTTTTCTAAGCTCTTCCAAATATTGTTTTCCTTTGATTTTTCAGGAGCTCTTCCAGGAATTCCTTCTGAAGTTGTTTCAGGAATTCTTCCCAAAGTTTCTTTAAGAATCTCTTTCTAGTTCCTCCAGGAATTAGTACTGGAGTTACTCCAGCGATTCATCCCGGATTTTATCCAGTATTTCCTGAAGCTCCTCATGAAGTTTTTTTTTTTCAAAAATTCATCTTTGAGTCTCTTCTGTAATTTATCTTGGTGTTACTCCAGGAGTTCATCCAGGAATTCTTGGAATAACTCACAACTGCTGGAGATGAAAATAATTTCCTGGAGAAATTTAGAATGAACTCCTGAAGGAATTCATAATTCTGAAGGATTTCTGGATGATTTCCTGGAAGAATTCAGGATGACTTCCTGGAGGAATTCAGGAATGTGTAGAGGAATTAAAGATTAGTCCCAGGAAGAAACGAGGATGAACTCTTCTCCAGAAATTTATCTAGGAAATTGTAGGAAGCTGTAAGATGAATTCCTGGAGGAACTTGAGAAGGAGCTCTGGATGAGCTCCAAGGAGATTTTTTGGAGAAACTCCAGAAAGGGTTCCTGCAGGAACTCCTAAAAGAATTCATGGATGAACCCCAGGGAGAATATTTGGAGGAAATCTAAGAAGAATTGCAGATGAAACTCCAGGAAAAATTCCTGATGGAGCTGGAGTGAATTCCTGCCAGAACAACGGAAAGAATTCCTGGATGAACCTCAGCAGAACTATTTGGAGGAATTCCTGCAGGAATTAGGGATGCATTTTTGGATAAACTCCAATATAAATTCTTTGAGGAACTCTTAAATTAATTTCTAGAGGAATTCCAGGAGGAATCCCTGGATAATTTCTGATGGAATCCTTGAAGTAATATTTGGAAGAACTCCAAAGGAAATTGAAATTGATTCCAGGATGAAGGAATTCTAGAAGGATCTTCAAGATGAATCCCTGGATGAACTGCAGGAGGAATGCCTGGAGGAACTCTAACTGCCATTCCTTCTCGAATTTTTCTTCTGAAATTCCTTCATGAGTTCCTTCTGTAGTCCTGCATGAAGTTACTCAAAGAGTTCCGCTATGAATTTCTCTTGGAGTTCCTCAAGAAATTCCTACTGGATTTCACCCAGGAGTTCTTTCTAAAGTTCCTCCTGGAATACCTTTAGATATTTCTTTTGGAATTCGTTCAGAAGCTCTATCGGAAATACCTCTGGAAGTTTCTCTGGGAATTCCTGCAGTTGTTTCTTCCGGAGTTCCATTAATAATCCCTGGATTTCCTACATAAATTCCTCTTGAAATTCCTCCGAATGGTCATCATTGACCAAGTAATTCTTCCTAGAATTCCATCAAGAGATCCTCCACGAACTAACATATAGGTTCTTTCTGGAATTCCTTGGAAAGTTCTTACTGAAATTCATCCTGAACTTCTTCCTGAAAATCGTCCAGGTGATCTTTTTCAAATGTCTCTGCGAATTCATCCTGGGAGTCCTCTAGGAATAGGTCCTCTAGGAATTATTCTTCAAATATTCCTACTGAAATTCCTGAAGAAACTTTTCAAGGAAATTCTTCTACTGGAATTTCTGCAGGGATTCTTTTTCCTAGAATTTCTTCGGGTATTCATCAACAAAATCTTGCTGGAATTACTTCAGCATTATCTCCCAGGAGTTCATTCCAGAATTCTACTAGGTTTCAGGAGAACCCAACTCCATCGTCGTTGTCACCAGAGACGAATAGCAACAGAAATTCGGGATTGGAAGTAGGGCTGGGTCGGCCACACCTTACGTAGGGCTGGAAACTAGATCTGTTAACAACAAGGAGTGTAATTGTCGCAAAAAAAAAGCAAACAACAAGCAACAAAAGACTATAGCGATTACTCTTTGTCCTCATCTACAGAGGACAAAGACAATGTTGCTTTCCATTTTATCTGCAACAAATATGGTGAGGTAATTGTTGTGAACTTTTCGAGTTGCGATAGTTTGTACATTTTAGATGCAAAACACAAATCATGTCAACAGATGGCTATGTTTACATCTGAAAATTGATAACGAAGGAAGGCGATTTCCTGTTAAAGTAAGCATTTCCTGAGAAAACTATGGTATGCATCCGACAGAATAGGCTTTCCTCTAGCAGGTAAGGGAATTAGTTTAGGAGAAAAACGCTTGCATTCTACGGAATGAACAGAACAATGTTTGTTTACAAAATAAGTTACGCCCAAATCGCAAATCGGTCCCGAATTTATACATTTTTTGGTTACAAAAACAACATCGCAAACTGACTAGGGAATAGGTGCGCAGTAGGCGATCATTGTTCTATTCTGTTCGCAGTTTGGGACAAACGCTTGTTGCGTTGCGAGTTGAGTTTGTTCCAACAATTATGCTACGTACACACCAGTCAAGCAGTTTGACGAACATTGACTCCGCCCCCAAGAAAACGCTTCGGTTGCTGCTTTGTTTGAACGTGTGTGAAGTTGTTTGAACAACCATTTGACAGTTGGCGGCTCGGTTGGAAAAAATTAAAACGGTTTGATTTTGGTTTGAGTTGTCGTGGGCGGAGTCAAGGTTCGCCGAACATGTTTGAGCATTTGTAGTGAAGTTGCACAAACCCCCATATATTTTTTGATGGTTGGTGCTCGAATTGGTGCTTCGGTCGTTCGTGTGTGATATTGTTGGTCGAATAAATTGATTGTTCGTGTCGCTGTTGATAAAACTTGATGGATGTTTGAATAAACGGGAGGTGGAGTCGATGTTGGTCGAACTGCTTGACCGTGTGTACGTTCCATTATGCAACGTACACACCAGTCAAGCAGTTTGACGAACATTGACTCCGCCCCCAAGAAAACGCTTCGGTTGCTGCTTTGTTTGAACAACCATTTGACAGTTGGCGGCTCGGTTGGAAAAAATTAAAACGGTTTGATTTTGGTTTGAGTTGTCGGGGGTGGAGTCAAGGTTCGCCGAACATGTTTGAGCATTTGTAGTGAAGTTGCACAAACCCCCATATATTTTTTGATGGTTGGTGCTCGAATTGGTGCTTCGGTCGTTCGTGTGTGATATTGTTGGTCGAATAAATTGATTGTTCGTGTCGCTGTTGATAAAACTTGATGGATGTTTGAATAAACGGGAGGTGGAGTCGATGTTGGTCGAACTGCTTGACCGTGTGTACGTTCCATTATGCAACGTACACACCAGTCAAGCAGTTCGACGAACATTGACTCCGCCCCCAAGAAAACGCTTCGGTTGCTGCTTTGTTTGAACGTGTGTGAAGTTGTTTGAACAACCATTTGACAGTTGGCGGCTCGGTTGGAAAAAATTAAAACGGTTTGATTTTGGTTTGAGTTGTCGGGGGTGGAGTCAAGGTTCGCCGAACATGTTTGAGCATTTGTAGTGAAGTTGCACAAACCCCCATATATTTTTTGATGGTTGGTGCTCGAGTTGGTGCTTCGGTCGTTCGTGTGTGATATTGTTGGTCGAATAAATTGATTGTTCGTGTCGCTGTTGATAAAACTTGATGGATGTTTGAATAAACGGGAGGTGGAGTCAATGTTGGTCGAACTGCTTGACCGTGTGTACGTTCCATTACGCAACGTACACACCAGTCAAGCAGTTTGACGAATATTGACTCCACCCCCAAGAAAACGCTTCGGTTGCTGCTTTGTTTGAACGTGTGTGAAGTTGTTTGAACAACCATTTGACAGTTGGCGGCTCGGTTGAAAAAAATTAAAACGGTTTGATTTTGGTTCGAGTTGTCGGGGGTGGAGTCAAGGTTCGCCGAACATGTTTGAGCATTTGTAGTGAAGTTGCACAAACCCCCATATATTTTTTGACGGTTGGTGCTAAAGTTGGCGCTTCGGTCGTTCGTGTGTAATATTGTTGGTCGAATAAATTGATTGTTCGTGCCGCTGTTGGTAAAACTTGATGGATGTTTGAATAAACGGGAGGTGGAGTCAATGTTGGTCAAACTGCTTGACTGTGTGTACGTTCCATTACAAGCGAGGACAATGTTGTTGTCATTGCCAAAGTGGTAGTCTTACATTCGCTGGTAAACAAGCATTAGACTGGAACCCTACGGGCCATCGCAGCAGAGGCAGACCCAGAGGCTCATGGCGGCAAAGGCACAATAAATAAATAATAGAAGTTGATCGAAGTCTAACGTGCTAACAGGTTAAAGCGTAAGTTGGCCATCGCTCAGGATGGAGATCTTTCAAGTCGTAAAATCGTCATACTTCTAGAAACGCTTTAGGCTTTGTTTTAGATGGATCCTGGATTGAATTTTTCGAAATTCTAGTTTCCGCATATTCTTCAAAATTACAAAATAATCCTTAGATTATCATGGCTGAACTATGACTCATCCAAAGTTTTCTCCTGCTCCATATAATTTGACATACAAGCAATGTGGTACGACGGAACTATCCGGCTGGTTCTTTGTGACCGTTACATGAAAATTTAATCTGCTTTCAGTATCCGATTTCCGACATCCAACAGATTGTTCTGTGAAAAAATCAAAAGATTTGGTTCAAAAACAGCTGTGATCTGGATGCTCAAAGTTGCTGTTCCACGTTTTTTGCGACCTTTGTACTTTATGTTACAAATCTTGGCTCGGCACTTGTAGTGTAAACCGAAAGTTCGTTACTAATAAAATACGAACAGCATCCCGCTATCTGTTGGTAACCTTGAACACATGAAAGAGGCGTTTCCTTTCTTTTTGTGGCCGTAGGTCAGATGTCAGACCGGTCAGACAGAAATCCGTCCCGGACAAAAATTCCTGGAAGAGCTCCGAGCTTACGGACTACACTGCCGCCAACCGCATATGGAGGCCCATATACAGATGTGCTCGACTGGAAGTTTGCTATGGAGAAATAATAATTTAAACGATGTTTGATTAAAATGGTTCAATGCAACAAAATAAGGAAACCGAAAGTTTTGCTATGTGTGATTGTCCACAAGAATTCCTCGAGCTCGAAACGAAACCCCACATGTTATTTTCAACACTTATTGACAGTCGTTTTATTTTCTGCTAAAACAAAACAAATTTTAACACGGAATAAAATTCCCATTCATCCGTCTGTTTGAGCGCTAAACACCTCGTTCGAAAGTGTTCGGATGTCGCCAAGTTATGCAAATTCGTGCCGTTTCGGTACCCAGCCCAAACTGTCTGATTTGTAGTTTCTTTCTGGTTTTTTTGTTTTGGGAATTTCGCGATATCTTCGCCGGTCCGCATGAGAACGGTTTTCGTACAACCGATCGCCCTCCGGACCTCTGCTACGTTTTTATATTCTCTCGACAATCGGCAAGTGGGAGTGGTGCGGTATGGGACTCTGCCTGTCGGTACGATGCCTTCCAAAGCTTGGCAGTCTGGTAAAGAGGTTTGAAGTTTTCCCTTTATGGGATCACAAATTAATTTCAAATTTCTAACATAAAATTTCATGAATATATTTGTTTATTTTAAGTAATTATGTAGAGGGAAACTGGTCTTAAATGTATCCTGGTTGAAAAAAAAACTAAACTAAAAACATTAAACTATTTGAAGGGACTATATTTTATAGTTCGAGGCTCAACAATTTCAATATTATGGGGAAGGGTCGTTTGGCCGAAACCCATTCGACGGAAAGCCATTTGGCCAAATGCCACTATGCCGAACAAACTATTAGGCCTAAACCCATCTGGCAGAAAGTCATTTGGCCGAGAGGGTCATTTGGCCGTTTCAGTTTTCGATGGCATTTTTTAGTGCCAAAATAAATTTTCAATTTTTTCTTATCTTCAGGAGGAGCTCAAAAATAATTTTGAAAGTTCATGCGGAAAAAGTTAAAATACGCTACCGCCATCGGGGGTGACAATGGGTCTGGGGGTTGTCAATGGGTCCGGGGGTCATCGCTCTCACCGGCAGCCTGGAGGTCGGATAGCAAAATCGTTCAAAATGGTCTCTTATATTTTTGTCTTCTTGCCCTCAGATACATTCAATCTATTCTACAGGCATTCTAAGTACTTGATACAGTGACCCATTCTCACCCCCATTTGACCCATTGTCACCCCCGACGACGGTAATAATAAATTCCGCTGGATGCCACATACCGGAAACTGGCTGCACTTCCTTTCCTAAACCTTTGCAACATATGCATTACATGGATTTCGTTTGCACCACCGTATTGAAATATGATTCGCTTAGTTGGGTCATTTAACCCGTAAAACACAATTATTCTTCATAGTAGAGTGTCAGTTTTACTTATTTCTCCCTACTGATTATACACATGATCAAAAAGTGTCTTTTCACCATCCCCGTTCAGTTGTTGCTCACCTGAGTCATGATGGTCGTGGCTCTCGTGATGGCCATGGTGCCCGTGGTGGTCGTGGTCATCCTGCAGGTGATGCTTCAGGTGATGCAGATGCGCATAGAAGTGGTGGTGGTGCAGCACGCAGGCGAGATCCGTACAGTTTAACATAGCTCCGACGTTTGGGGGGATTCGGGTTGGGCCGCTGCCGATCAGCTGATGTAAACCACTGCACCGCCGGTCTGACGGAAGGATGGGACGGGATGGGTTCTCGAGGGAAGGATCAGTGGGGACGGAATCACTGGGATCAAGTCACAACAAAAGGGGTGCCCTCAATTTCACCGCGTACGGTTTGAGTTCACAGTTCTGTTCACCATTGGCACCACCGGGAATGTGGTGAAGGAAGCGGAGGATGCGTGAGGAATGTTGGTGGAGGGATGAATGAATTTTAGGAGCGGCGCAGAACCGTTGGGTACGATAGTCAAGTTAGCACGATCTTCGTTCACACCACCTGCAAAAGAAATAAAACAGAGAAGAAGGAAAAAAGTTAGTTTAAGGGGAAATTGCAAAATCCGAATGAGATTTTAAATTGATAAGGGTCGTAAGGATCCGAAAAAAGATTTGGTAACATAAATCAAATTCAGATAAATCATTCCACCACGATTCAGAAGAATCAAGTCCTGTATATGGGTACCGTGGGGCATCGAAATCCGTACACTTAAGCACCTTAGTATATGAAAAAGTCATTAGAAAATAGGAATCGAATGCAAATAAAACGCTTGTCATTGACACAGGCGCACGAAGGCTTCTACTTTTGAAGTGTTTCACATTTACTCATGAAAAACTAAGACAAACATGATAAAATAATGAATTAAATCAACTACTCCTGACTCGAAATCCGTCCACCGTGGACGGATTTCGAATCAAAGGATCAAAATCCGTACAGCTATTTCTTAACTAAATATTTAAATTGAAACAGTTTGATTGACTAAACTACCACTGAAAATAGTTCGATATGCACCTTGAGAAGCGATCCCTTCGATTTGTATTCCGCTTATCTTATGTAATGATTTGCAATTAGCAAATAAAAGACAGTTACTTTTGGTGCAATTATGCTCTACCCGAAAACAAAATGGCGGCATAAACTCCGCGTTTGGTGGGTGGAGATTAGTTTTTGATTTTTGTGGTTTTAATTTCAAAGCCTTCTTTCCAATTCTATGCCCTAAAAGCTTACTGTCAAGTATCTGAACAGGATAAGATTAATTATTCCTACATTCATTACCTTTAACCTTCTTTAATTTATTGATATCTCATGAGGTGGACGGATTTCGGTGCTGTACGGATTTCGGTCCCGCACGGTATAAAAGCCAGTATTACCACTCGCTAATTTATTCAACTTTTTTTTATTCATTCCATCATATACTATTCGTACTCTTCAAGGTGCGGTTTATGACTGGAAATGGCTCACATGTAGGTCACCTACAAACACGTTGTATGTAAGGCTCTCGTGTCGAGCGTAGCGAAATTGCGACATGAAGGTGAAGACAATTATTTTCATTGTTTAAATGTGAAAGGTTTCGATTTCTTGACACTGACAGAAACCATCAGCATCACTTCCAATCGAGACTCTAAATAACTCGTTTAATGAGTCGTGGAGGAAGCAATTCGCGGTGGCAATTGTTACCACGCGAGGCGAATCAGAGACGGAGGAAAAAAACAAAATTATTATCACTGGGACCTTCGATGAAGTAGCTCTTTTAATTGATGGAAATGAACTAATAAATGGAAGTTTATGATGCCGAAAGATTTTTATCCATTTTGTTGGTGTTCACCTTAAAATAAGATATTAACAAACTCAAAGTACCGACAATTTGTATTAAAATTTGTTTTGATCAATACATTCCAAAGCTGCACATTGGTTCATTGAATGCAAAGCTGTTTTTATCTTTATTATCGTGGCTTTCAGAACCAAAGCGAGTTCACTACCAGGAGCAAGGATATTAAATGCCATTAAAATAAAAAGAGTGAAGTCTGAAAAAATTAGCAATAAAAATAAATGTTTTCGTTGTGTTACTGCTTAATTGCTTAATAGAAACAGAATCCAAATCAGTTCAATTCTCATAACATCGCAGGATAACTGTTCAATGGCTATATCGTTGACGTCAATAATGAAGGTGGTCATTCCACGTTGAGGTGTCCAAGTTCAATCAGTGAAATGCTCGTTTATTGAATAACAGGATACTAATTTAAAAAGTTCTAAGCACTCTATTCTTAGGCAAAGTACCTATCTGGCATTCAACGCAAATATCGATCTATCATGTTAACGATCGTCACACCTGCCACGACACGAAATTAATTACCCTCATCCGATCGAAAAGGTTTATAACTACTACTTTACAGGAATCACAAACTATATATTTATGAACTTATTGACACCCTTAGAACAAGCAAGTAACTGTTTCACCTTTAGAACGAGGCAGTCATGCAGCTGTGCGGCCTAATAACTTGATGATAGTTTACGTTCAGCGAGTCTACCAAGTCACGATCTCAGACTCACAGATGATGGCTCAATCCCGGGTCAAAGCCGGAAGTATATTGTCTCCATTATCGCATTCTTATCGCATAATAGTTCTATAGATATTCCAAATGGTCTCATATATCATTTAACAAAGCGCTTTCAAAAAAAATCTATAGATCGAAACCCGTTTTCTGCGAGCGTTTTCCCAGTCTCTGAAAGAGAGGGTGATTTACAATCGTCATTGCCATAAAAGTTATCGAATTAACAGACTCGCAGCAACGCGCCGATCCAGACGATGGCAATGATTAGCATAAATCCCGTACAATTTCGGGAAGAAACCCCTGAAGAAGTGTGATCCATCAAACGAAGCTAATGTCGATGAACTGTTGCGTTGTTGTTTGTTATCGGGCTTTTTTATGCCCTTGAACCCAAACAGTTGTAAAGTGATGTTGAAGATTCGCTCGCGCAGTCCATAAATCAGCAAATCTTTGGCCAGATGTTATTTTTGTTTTGCGCAGAAGAACGTGAGTCAGTACGTGTGTTTCATTCAAGTAATAACCGGTTTTCAAAATACTTTGATAATTAGTTATGGTCAACTCGTATTTTACATGCACTTTTCAGTTATGAGGTTACGATGCCAACCATTGTATGAATTTGCAAGAACTGTTTCGGATATTGCACCAAAAATTATCTCTAGGGTGTTATCGGGATTTTAACGAAAGTTCCCAATTTTTTTCAGAGATTGCACTGAAATTTAAGATACTCTGACAAAATAAAATCTGATAAACTTCACAAAAACAGAATGGTGTCTTGCACGTGCATTTTAAATGTTAGTGAGAAAAAGTGAGTGAATGCATTCATTTAAATACATCGTAGAAATTAAAAAAAATCAATTCATTCAATTCTTCCGTTGAATGAAGGTTGTTGATTGCAAATCGGATAATCCCTAGTACTAAATGAACATTTGTTTAGAATTATTTTCTGGAATTCCACTATAACAGAAATTCCGTTGGAAGTACAATTCTTTCAAAAGTTCTTCCATACTTTTTTTTCGTAATTAGGAACTTCACTATATAATATGTATTCTTCCAAGTAGACCTGTGCGCTGATTGAAAATTTACCGGCGGCAGCGTGATAGATCATTTTCAGCCAGCGGCGGCGGCGTGACGACGTGGTCCGGCGTGGACTTATTTCAAGCGTCAAAAATTCTCAAGATTTTTTCAGAAGCTCCTCAACGTGTTCCCCAGGAATTTTTTTTCATCGAATTCGTTGGTAAATTGATTAAGAAATTCCTGTGAAAAAATTTCCACATATTTCTTCGGATATTCTCCAGGAATTCGTCCGAAAGTTTCTCCGAGATTTCGTCAAGAAATTTCTCCTGGATTTAGTCCAAAGTTCCTCCAGGATTTCGTTCGGATGTTCCTTCGGGATTTCGTCCGGGAGTTCCTCCATGATTTCGTCCGAAATCTCCTTCAAGACTACGTCCGGAAGTATCTCCAGGATTTCATCTGGATGTTCTTTAAAGATTTCGAAGGAAGTTCCTCCAGGATTTCTTCCAAAAGTTTCTCCAAGATTTCGTCCGGAAGTTTTCTCCAGGATTTCGTCCGGAAGTCCCTTCAGGTTTTCTCCGGAAGCTCCTCCAGAACTTCATTCGGAAGTTCCTTCAGGATTTCGTCTGGAAGCTCCTCCAGGATTCCATTCAGAAGTTCCTTCAAGATTTCTTCTAGAAGTTCCTCCTTTTGTCCAGAGGTTTCTACAGGATTTCGTCCGGAAGTTCTGCTAGGATTTCGTCCGGAATCTATAGATCAGATTCAGTACCTTCAGGATTTCGTCCGAAAATTCTTCCGAAAGTTCATCCAGAAATTTCTCAGGTAGTTCCTCTAGGATTTCGTCCAACAATTTCTCCAGAATTTCGTCTGGAAGTTTCTCCAGGATTTCGTCCGGAAGCTCGACCAGCATTTCATCTAGATGTTCCTTTAGGATTTCGTCCGAAAATTTTTCCGGAAGTTCATCAAAAAATTCTTCCGGAAGTTCCTAAAGGATTTCATCTGAAAATTCTTCCAGGACTACGTCCGAAAGTTTCTAAAGGATTTTGTTTGGAAGTTCCTTAAAGATTTCGACGAAAGGTCCTTCAAAATTTCTTTCGAAAGTTTCTCCAAGATTTCGTCCGGAGATTCCTTTAGGATTTCTCCGGAAGTTCAACCAGGATTTCGTTTGGAAGTTCCTCCTGGATGTCGTCCGAAAGTTTCTCCCAAGATTTCGTCCGAATATTTCTCCAGAATTTCGTCCGAAAGTTCCTTTAGGATTTTGTCCGGAAATTTCTTCAGGATTTCGTCCGGAAGTTCCTCCAGCATTGCGTCCATGAGCTCCCCCATGATTTTGTCCGGAGTATTCTGTCGAATTTCGTCCGGAAGCTCCTCCAGGATTTCGTCTAGAAGTTCCTTCAGGATTTCGTCCGAAAATTTCTTCAAAATTTCGTCCATGAGTTCCCCCATGATTTTGTCCGGAGGATTCTGTCGAGTTTCATCCGAAAGCTCCTCCAGGATTTCGTCTAGAAGTTCCTTCAAGAATTCGTCCGGAAATTTCTCCGAAAGTTCAAACAAAACTTCGTCCGGAAGTATCTCCAGGATTTCGTTTGGTTCCTTGAAGATTTCGACGGAAGTTTATCCAGGGTTTCGTCCGGAAGTTCCTTCGGGCTTTCTCCGGAAGTTCATTTCATTTGGGAGTTCCTCCAGGATGTCCGTCGAAAGTTTCTCCAAAATTTCGTCGAAAGTTTCTCCAAAATTTCGTCGAAAGTTTCTCCAGAATTTCGTCCAGAAGTTCCTTCGCGATTTCGTCCAGATGTCTCTCCAGGAATTTCAGCAGAAGTTTCTCCACGGAATTCCTGCGGAAGTTCCTCTAAGTATTCTTCCAGGAATTCCTACAAAATTTCCATTAAAATTTCTTCTTTGAAGAATTTTCTCGAAGATTCTCCAGAAATTCCTTCTTCAGGGAGTTCGTTTGGAAGCCGCACAGAAAATTCCTCCTTAGATTCCGGCAGAAATTCTTCCGGAATTTCTTGAAGTTATTTTTCGAGAAACATTTTAAAAATTTCTTTGGAGTTCAGATAATTCATTCCCCGTATATTCCTCCAGAAATTTAGATTTTGTACGGATATTCCTCTAGAATGTCTACAAGTTTTTCCTGAAGGAATCTCCTGAAATTCTCCCTTGAGTTCCTCCATAAACTCCTCCAAGAATTCTTCCTAAATTACAAAAAATCCCTCTGTTTTGGCTTTTCTGGTCATAGAATTTATAAAGCTACTACATCCGACGTTTCGACCCTTGGTTTGGCCCAAGCCAAGGGTGGAAACGTCGGATGTAGTAGAATCACTCCGCTTTATAAATTCTACGACCAGAAAAGCCAAAACAGAGGGATTTTTTGTTATCTACTCTGGTCGTTCCCAAAATAAATAGCTTCCTAACTTACTTCAAGATCACTCTTTCGAATTCGAACTTCTCACGCAACACCCAACCACCCCAGAAGTTGTGCTAAGTACCCGAATAAAAAAGTCCAATAGAATTACAATAGAAAGTATTGTAACAATACGATAAATTTAATTGTAATTACAATAAACTCTATTGTTGCTCACAATAGAATAACAATTAATAATAAAATTGTTTTCCACCATAAATCCTATTGTAAATGGAAGTTTTACAATAAAAAATAGGGGTTGTTAGTTACCGTAACAATGAAAAAATCGTTTATTTCTCGAACAAATTTTTGCAATTACAATAGAATTTATTGTTTATGATTGCTTATGAGGTTTCATCACCGCGAGAAACTTATTGATTCATTTTCATTGGCTTTTATCGGTGAGATCAAACTACTTAAGCTCAAAGTGCAAGGGAGCATGTTTGCAAAGCACGATGAAGCACAGAATTGAAAGTTATCGCAAGCGAGCGACAAGTATGAAAATTGAATAGAAGTTGAAACGTAAGCAGAGGGCCATTGAAGAACAACACGAAATTGTCTTGGTAAGATAGTTCACACGCTATCAGCCAAGCCGTTCCTGGGTGGACGTTAGGTAAAATAACAGCGTTTATTGGAACAACAATAAGGAAAATTAATTGGTACAATAGAAGAACAATAGAATTAGTTGTTCATAAATAAAATGTATTGTAATTTTATGATATTTTAATGTAATTCTATTGTATTTTCTATTCGGGTATACATATGAAAACTCAATTGCCATTTTCTCTAGAAATCATTTCGGAAACCCTCCAGGAGTTTCCCAAAATATTTCTCCAAGAAGCCCCAGTTAAATTGTTTTGGAATGCTTCAGTAATTTCTTCAGAAAATCCTCTGGAAATTATATATTTGAAGCTCTCCCGAATCGTTTACAGAAATTCTGAAAGTACGTAGTTTTTTTCCGGATCCTTCCAACCAAATTTCTGCCCTAGGAATTATTGCACAAATACTCATGCCTTCTCTTGCTCGAGTTCTTTTCAAGAGTTGCATTTTTGCATCCGTGGCATTTACTTCAAGAGTACTTCTATAAATTCATCTATAGTTTCTCCGATAAATTTCTTCGGAAATTTGTTTTGAACTTCCATCAGAAACTCCTTAAGGCATACTCCAAAAAATCCTTTGGGAACTGCTCCGATATATTCCTCCAGACGGAATTCACGATGGAATTTTTTGTGGGATTATTTGAAAGAGTTCTTAAAAGATTTTATGAAACATGTCCGTCTTGAAGGATTCCTTGAAGAAGTTTTCTGACATAGTTCGATTTTCGGATTGGCTTTCAGTCACGAATAATAGCGTTGACAATTTTATTTCATCGCCTTTCTGACATAATTTGCAAAGGAATGCTTCGCAAATTAAATTTCTAATCAATTTCTCAATGGAATTTCTGGAGTTACACTCAAATAAAATCTGAAGGAGTTGTTGGAGAAAGCTCAAAAGAAATATGAAAAGCTTTAATCCCTGTACAATTTTCTGTATGATTTCTTGATTTCACGATGGGCTTCCAGAAGATATGCTCGAAGGAATTACTTAAATAATTTCTGAAGAAATTCAATTCATAGAGAGTTAAAGTTAAGGTCACTCCTGACGGAATCCAAGTTTAAAAGTGCTCGCGTTTTCGAGGGCACACCACTCGATACGGAAGCAACGCACAACTGTCATTTTTATTATTTCACGCATGCTGCGACGCAGCAAAGCTAAATCAACAAAAATGACAGTTGTGCGCCGCCTCTGAATCGAGTGGTGTGCTCCCGAAAACGCGAGCACTTTTAAACTTGAATTCCGTCAGGAGTGATCTTAAAGTCAAGAAGTTAAAGTTTTTTCAAATGTAGTTTATAAGAAACTACATAGTTGACCAGTAGACGTTGTCCTGCATAGTAGGCGATTATGGGAGTCGAGAATGTTTCCCATTCGAAAACACCCTAAGCCGGACCGACAATTGAACTCGCCATCTCCGGAATCCTACGCCTTTGCTCACAAGGCTACTGGAGACCCTGTAAAATTTCCTTACGAATCCTAATTCTAGTTTTTCACGCTTTACTTATTCTAAAAGCTATATAAACCCATCGGAAACATTAATGAACATATCTGCTGAAGGAGTGAATAAAGCCTACATCCATCCATTTTCTAGTTATTCGGATACGGACCATATTTTTTTATTTTCCAGTTTAAAATGAAATTACGAAATAATTTTAGACCAAAATACCAAAGAAATCTAGGAACAATTCCTTATATTCCTGAAAACGATTAACTTCTTAGGCTGCGTCTTATTTACTGTTATGAAATTAAATTAAACTTGAAAGTGACAGTTCGAAAACAAAAATCACCCAGTAATAAAATCGCAGGTACTGTCCAATATCTGTCAAAACCATTCAATATCTGTCGAAGATAATCTTGTTGTGTGAGCAGCGTTATTCGGTAATTATACAATCGTCACTCTTAATTTAATTTGAGATTAATTCGGAAAATGAGATGCAGCCTCAAAAAAAAATGTTTACGTTCGCTCGAACATACTTGAGCAAAATCAACTTTGCTAGTTATAGTTGTCGGTAGGTCACCGTCCAATAATGTCTGCATACTTCGAAATCGATAAATGTAATATGAACTTGACCGAAAATATGTATTTCCGATAGGTTGAACTTATCAGTAAAAATGTGCTTTTATAAAATATACGAAACCCATTAACATACTGGTTTAGTAGTCCTCCAATAGCCATCGGCGCGGTAAAAAAATTCGGCTGCGCGGAAAATGTCTATGCGGCCGAGCGCCGATTAATTTTTTATGGCGGTGTGCGAAAATCACCGTCGGCGGCGGCGGGGTGCGGCGCACAGTTCTACTTCCAAGTACTCCATAAATTTATTCTAGAATTGTATCGACAGATTCTCAGGGATATCATCGGAAATGCATTTGGGAACTCTTCCGAGAATTATACTTGAGAACTTGGTGCACTCGATATTTATGGTCTCCAAGCCAAAAGTTTTGACTAGAGGAGTAAATTATTTCTAATTGATTGGTGCATTTTTGCGAATCATATATTCTGGTACTCTCAAGGCGGCCTTCGTGAAACAGTTCACAGGAAAGTTTTTGGCGTCTTTCCCCTCTATCCTTCTACTGGGTGGAACGAAGGATTGTAGGATCAAACGACTGGAGGTGGATATTACCAATTCCTTGTTAATTGATTCCATTTTTTGTACAATTCTCGTAGTTTTGCAAATTGAGAGGCTACCCTGATATTCTACCCATTCGAGATCTATGGGGTCTTTCGGAAGAGATGATCCACTGGTCCACCCGTCTGCGAAAAAATATAAACAATGGGACTTTGTAGGAACCCCATAACGGTGACTAATATGAGGAGCTTATGGTTGTGCGGCTTCAGGTTTTCAGGCAAAGGCCAAACGTTTTCTTCAGGCCAAGCGTTTTCTTGGGGGGGAGGGGGTCAATGTTCATCAAACTGCTTGACTGGTGTGCACGCTGCATAATGCAACCCACACACAAGTAACCCTTCGGTTGCTGCTTTGTTTGAACGTGTGTGAAGTTGTTCGAACAACCATTTGATAGTTGGCGACTCGGTTGGAAAAAATTAAAACGGTTTGATTTGTCGTGGGCGGAGTCAAGGTTCGCCGAACATGTTTGAGCATTTGTAGTGAAGTTGCACAAACCCCCATATATTTTTTGATGGTTGGTGCTCAAGTTGGTGCTTCGGTCGTTCGTTTGTGATATTGTTGGTCGAATAAATTGATTGTTTGTGCCGCTGTTGGTAAAACTTGATGGATGTTTGAATAAACGAGAGGTGGAGTCAATGTTGGTCAAACTGCTTAACCGTGTGTACGTTCCATAATGCAGTGGTTCGGCGAGAGAACAGCAGCGCGCCGACCAATCACGCAATAAGGAGACCAAAATACACAAACTCCAGCTAGTTTTGGAAAATGAAAACATGAGCAGTTTCTAAAACAACATTGGAAAATATCGTGAGAGAACTTCTGTACAAGGATTCCACATAAGCTTTGAAAAGTATTTGGGTATTAACTGTGGTGCTGGTTTAAATAAGATAATAAGACAAAATAAGATAAATAAAATTAAATAAGATAAATAAGACAAAAAATTTAAATAAGACAAATAAATTTACAATGTTTTGAAAACTCATGTGTGAATATGTACGTTGTGTGGAAGATATTGATTTGAAAAATGTATTGGAGGTAACCACTTTCCCTTCGATGGGACTCGAACCCACGACCCTTTGATTGAACTAAGACAAATATAACAAACAAGACTTCCGGAGTAATTCTCGGAGGAACTTCCGTACCGACAGTCTGGAGGTCGGATATCAAAATTGTTAAAAAAATACTCTTTTAGTTTAGTTTTCTTGTCCTCAGATACATTAATCCAGTGATCCCCAGCATGCTTACTATCGAGGGCCACATTGCAATTTTGAACTGTTGAAGTGGGCTGCAGTATATTTTCAATAATTGTTTTTTTTTATTTCAAGCAGAATTTCAAAGCATAGTACAAAATTTTGAGTATAAATAAAATTTAAATAATATTCCGCGATTTTTTTTTCTCAAATAACAAACTTATAAGGATATTTGATTTTGCAGGTTTTATCGCAGTAGGTAACTATGAGTCGATATTACTGTTTCTGCTCTTTTAGACTTGGCAAGAAATTTCTTTTGCAAATCATCTTTTCGATTGTTGTATAAGTTGTCGCTGAAATAACGACAGCATGTTTCAAAAGTGTTGATTATGCCTAGCGTACATGGCAGCATGCTCGATGAATACAAATCCTGTTCCGTTTATGCACTTGAAAGAGAAATATGATTAGACGTCAGCAAGCTCAACAGTGGTGCTAACTTACAGAATCCTAAAATGCAACGAAAAAATTGGCACAACGAAAAGCTTCTCTTTTCATAAAATGCTTAACAATGAGCCACGTGTAGTGTATTCTCTGAATTGCTTCGCGAGCCGCAGGAAAAGGCTTGGAGGGCCACGTGTGGCTCGCGGGCCGCACTTTGGGGATCACTGCTTTATATCATACAAGGTTCTTTAGGATTGAACATTTCCCTAAATTTAATATTTTCCTTAAAAGGGCATTTCCTCGGTAATAACATTTGTCCGAAGATATTGTTACCGCTGGGCATATACTGCTCGACAGTAGTCTAACACGTTACCTCATTTGAACTACAAATTAGGACTGTCATCGTTGAATGGTAATGAGAAAGGTAGACGTTTAGATCGTATGTGATTAGACGAGTAAAGGTGCCGAATTCTTATTTGCACGTTCATTTAGGTAACTCGAATTGAACTTTATTTGCCTGTGAGTGAAGATCTATATGATAGTGAACAATTTATGATAGCTTCGAAGAATTTATAAAATTTATAATATTGAATTCTAGTAACCATGTGATATAGCGCTGATTATTATTACACGCCCAGGACACTGAATGTCTGAGTAACATTACAACGATTTATGTATGAGATATGAGGTTTGATAAATAAATATTATTTGCAGTTTAAGGACATAGTTGGAAGAGTACCACGATGGCAGTCAATATGGCACCGGACCTTCCACGGGTCAACCCCACACCTCCCGCACTCCTCTCCCACCAACATTCGGATGCATCGAACAGCACCGAATAAAAGTCTAATATTGAAATTACTAACCTGTTCACAGCATATTTATTCACTTCCTATGATAATGGACATGTTTATCCAAAGAGTCCTTTGTATTTCGGCTTGAATATTATCCTAAATCATCAGTTTCGTGCCAATTTAAAAGCGGTTCGCGATTTGGTGGGTTTATCACTGCACTTCACTTCTTCTCAAAGGGCACGCAAAAAATCAAATTTTTACTCACTTCTCTGCACATGAGCTGCCCGAAATGTAGATGGAATGCAAATTAAACATCACTTTTCGAAATCAGTCACTTGTTTACACCGAAAACTTAATATAAACTGCTATTTTTGCCCGAAAAAAACGATTAAAAACTGATCGCGGAGCGAATGTAAACACCGCGGTGAACCGGCACCGGCAGCAGCAAACTAATAAGTAGGGTGGTTCAAAAAATAATGTTGCTCTGCCACGCTCAGTCGATTATGATTTATAAATTGGGTGTCATCCAATGGTTTGGGCTGGTTTGAATAGAGGCTTACCGTGCACAAGTCGTTTCAGGTTTGTATGAAAGTTGATATGCCGAGGTTGAATTTAACATTATTCTGATTCTGGCACTCCGTCATTGGGCGCTAGCGAGGGGGGAGACCATATGACTGGATGAAATATTTAAGAGCTTCAACTCCATAGACAATCCATATTAAATGGTCGTTCCAATAGTTGGGAGTCGATTTTAATCGAGGTAGCGAATCTATCGCATGATAATTAGCCTTCTCAGAAGGCATCAGTGAAACGTGCAATTCAACAAAAAAACCCAAAATTTGTCTGTAATATCTATCGCACCAGGGGCAGATACTTCTAGTCTAGTCTAGTCTACACTATCGCAGATGCTTCATACAAAAAGTATGACATAAGGGTGAGTGGGGTATAAAATGCTATATTTGCGTTACGTAATCAATGGATCTTTCCTGCGGTGCGATTTTCGTTCAGTGAAGTCTCTGGAATGTTGCTTTCAGCTATGTGGGATCTCTTTTCGCCAGCGTTTGGAGGGGAGGCGCCGTAGCCAGTGTAATAAAAGGTTTAGTTTCCCATACTAGTTTTCATAAAAACCGGCTTGCGCTGAACCAGTTTTTGTTCAAATCGGTTTTTTGAGGACACTCGGAGTATGGGACGGAATCGAGTGAGCGTGGTGGAGCTGGGTCGTTTTTTGACCCACCCTACTAATATTATATGTTATATTATAAATACGACACCAATACTACTACAGTATATGACAGTTTTTATTGTACCAATACTTTCAAAGTTTTGTTTTGGTACTCAACCCACCTTCACCTTAAGGTGATTATACAATCAAGCCATGTGGTGAATTTCAAATTCACCACACGGTTTTCTACTCCTATTATCGAAAGATCAAATCTAGCGTAATAATTTTCGTACAATGCTGAAATTAAAGTCGATTGTTTAGCACAAGTAAGAAAACGATCTACGAATGTTTCATCCCCATGGGCATTGTGGTTCTCTCAATTCGTGCTCTTGAAAAATCACAAGAAAAAGCACGTGGTTTCCAAGATGGCCGATTTGTGGCTTTGTTGTATAACCACCTTAAAGCTGTACAACACCCAATAGTGCTGCTGAGAACACTGTGTCGGAATACCTGCCCTTGCCCCCCAACAATAGATATAAAAAAAACATTTCTTCGGTAACTTTTTCTAACCAGTCTAAGGGTTATTCGCCCTTCCGGAATGGGCTATATAGGATATATAACCCGTGATGGCTTATTTGGAAAGATAATTCCAAATATGACTTGCGTCACAATTTTGCAATCAGGAGCTCGAAAGTGACCACTAGGAATTGATACGGCCTAACCTGCCCGGGCCCTCCTTAGCCGTGCGGTAAGACGCGCGACTACATAGCAAGACCATGCTGAGGGTGGCTGGGTTCGATTCCCGGTGTCGGTCTAGGCAATTTTCGGATTGGAAATTGTCTCGACTTCCCTGGGCATAAAAGTATCATCGTGTTATCCTCATGATAAACGAATGCAAAAATGGTAACCTAGCTTAGAAACCTCGCAGCTAATAACTGTGGAAGTGCTTAATGAACACTAAGCTGCGAGGCGGCTCTGTGGGGATGTAATGCCAATGAGAAGAAGAAGAAGAAGAACCTGCCACATTGATTTGCTCTCAACAAGCAATCGAATGCACCGTTCGTCGCGGAATCTTGTCCCATTGTTTCGTATTGAAAATTGGACGAATAAACAAATAATTAAATAAACTACAAATTATAAAAACGAATCGGACTGTGGGATTCGGAGTTATGGTCAAAATACATTTATTTACAAGAAAAATCTCACTCATTTTTAGGTACTTATCCTTGACCGATTTGCTCGCAACAAGTTGAATTCAAAAAAAGTTTTGTTACAAACGAGTCCACTAACTCGACTTAAAGGTTTTGAGGAACGCTCTACAATCGATAGAAAACACAGTGGTAGAGAGACGAAAATTGCTGTTGGCAGCAAAATCACAAGTGCGCATCAATAATTAAGACGCAGCAATAATTTATTCGTTTACCTTGAGAGGAAATTTCACTTGCTTGTTACTGAATGCCATCCAGGTTAATAATTTTTTGCAACGTTTCCTTCTGACGCTCGCTCGTGTTTCGAAGGTGATGAGCATCATGAACAGAGGAAACCAAAGCTGTCACCAAGTATATCAGCTCGAGGACGAGGTCGTGGTTCCATCCAGAATTCCTCTTTCCGGGCCCGAGCTGCGCTCACAGAAGAGAGGGGTTTTCGTACCACTCACGTAGAAAATCAGAATTTTGAAAGAAAAATCCACATCACTGCTACTGAAACAAACGTCAGCCACTCGATGATTTGCCGCCGAAACGTGATAGACACCATCCATCTGAATACATGTTTGCAGTGTCTCCCTCTGACGAACACTTTCACTGCTAACAACTCCAACTTTCTGCTGTCGCCAAGGAGTTACTATTTGCTCTTTGAAGTAAATTTGTCGGCTCTACCTTCTCTCGTGTTAAATAGTGGTTCTGAAAAGAACCATTTTTTAATTCACAATACGCTTTTACAATCACTCATAGCAACCAAACGTTACTACGAACCTCGCGTAAAAATTTCACTTGACTGCTGCTGCTGCCCGACATTCACTCGAAGATTTTCCGCTAACTCGCAACCATTTTGAATACATTTTCGGTACAGTCACTGCTGTCCCGGGACCGCAACCGACACAATCAACCCCCTCTACACATATCATTTTGGTCTTGCTATCTTCCCGAAGAACGTAATCCTACGTCAAAACGGACCACTAAAATGCTGGAAGGAGATACACAAAGAGACTCCAGCTTTATTAATTTTCTTGTAGCGAGCATAATCTTTCCAATTCAGTGTTCGGCTCTGATTTACGACTACATACTTCTTTGAACTGAAAGAAATCTTCTTTGAATGAAAATCGTATCTACTTGATGAATTCATTTTTCACTTCACCGTTTTTACGTCTCACTCATTAAACGGGATTCGAACCTTGAACATCATCAAAAATAATGTTGAAGATGAGATTCGCTCACACCAAAAAAACTCCAGTTTATTTGTTCTATAAAGACAATTGGGATTGGTGCATCAATGATGTCACAAAAAGGAAGAGAGAAAAACGAGCAAATCATGTTTTCGCAGTAAAAAAAAGTGTGCGATGAAATCTTTCATCCGACCATTTTTTTTTAGGAAAAAAATATTTCTCTGCTACACCGCATTCGCATTTCTCATCTAGAAATTCAGGTAAATTCCTTTCACTTACTGCCTTTATGTAACACGAAAAAAAATGTTTCAAATGTCCTTTTTGGGTATTTCAACCTTTTGGAAACTTTAATGCGCAACCATGACTTACTGTGCAATGCTTCCTGAATAAAATACCCATGACATCAACTTTCTGTCCTCACCGGCAGATCTTCTTTGTTAACTATCAGAAGAGCCGTAGATGATATATGTGGCCAGAAATTCTCTGGAATCACAGAATCCACCGATCCACATAAACTACTGTAAATACGTGCACCATTAGCTTATATCGATCGCCGTTTTCCATCCGCAACTTGCAACAAAATCGGGACCACCAGCCTGGATCAAGGTTACCGCCGTCGTCGACGGAAGCAGACCGGGTTTTCCCTTTCGGTAGTACCGCCGCCGGACAATCAGCGTCAGGAAATCTCCAATTTACCGGCAAAGCCAGAAGTTTGCCTGCGCTTGGGCTCATTGTGCAAATTGAGCACAATCATGCCATTGGAGCCAACCGGTTGCGCAAAACGACTTCCTAGAATGGGAATCCGTACTACTGGATGAACCGGAGAACTCTCCACTTCCTTGATAATCATCGACCACCCCAATCGAGCGATGATTATTCTGAGGAGTGGAACATGGTGGCAATACATGGTGCCCTATTCTTCAGGGTTGCCAGTTCACCTAGTCACTTATATTGAAATTCACTGATTGGCTGCCATATACCATTTTTACAACGTCCAACACTTAATTACACAGAACTCCATTTATCACAGCTGCTCTGTATTCACCGCTTGGATCATGAAAACAAGGAAGAGACCACAGAATGGGGTGCACGTTCCGACAATAATAAGGCTTTTATTCCTTTCATTCGCACAGAGCATCCAACCATAAACCTACGAGCCACGAACCTTTGCAGTAAATGGTGCGGCTACACACTGCACAGCGTACATCAGCAATTATCGTCACCATCATGAGACGGCGTCATCGAGGAAGAAGCTGCTGTCGGTCGGTCGCAGTCTGCCAAGTCCTTGAGTTGCTGATGATCGTACCGCCACCACCGCAGCACCGTGATCGCAGCAAAGCTTCCCGGTTCTATGAATCCAATCGATCTGATCCCGCAGCGCAGCACGCCGCCGCGCCGAGCCGGGAAGCTTGGGTTTGATTTTCGTTTGGTAGAGCGGGCTGTGCTGCGGAGGGTATTTGCATACCGGTAAATCGTGTACGATCGAGAGTGCAAGTGCAAATAGTGGGTAGGTGAGGGCAGTGATGTCAGATGTGATGTTATTCGTAGGAGGATTTGAAGAATGAATTCGAGGAGCTGTTCGAGTCGAGTAAATTCTCTGATATGACTCGAGGGCAAGAGATTTTCACCACAATCCCAATTCCCAATTACTCAAGGATGAAAAACATATTTGGAAAAAGGACTTGACAAACGCCCTTTAAAAGATTTGTTTTTTATAGAAGATATTAATGTCTTGTTAATTTCCAAACAAATTGTAAGGTTTACGAGATTAAATTGCTTTAAGGGATTAACTAATAATAAATTGTCATCGGGGTGACAATGGATCTAGGGGTAAGAACTGATAATCGTCCTCACCGTCAGTCGGATAACAAAATCGTTCAAAAATGTCTCTTAAAACTTTTTTTTTCGATGATTATTCGGGGAGGTGGTTCGGTTGTGGGCACCGTTCGGTAGTGCGCACTCCCACGTAACTTTTGACAGAAAGCAGATACTGTTATTCTGACATCTGTCATTCATTTGCTATCGAAACACGATGTTCTATGCAGCATACCAAACTTGATAGATCAACATGTTATTGAATTGAAAAAGTTAGTTCTAATGCGTATTCATACGGTAAATTTAGTCTATTTTGTAGTTCAATAACGATTGCCATTAAAATTCCAGCTCGAAATTTTGTTTCATCATTGTCCTGAAACTCTGCTAAATTCGGTTGTAGGCACCTTTATTGGTTCGGTTATGAGCACCCTCTTTTTATTGACAAATGGTTCAATATCACTGAGTTTATCAACAAACATATCAACAAACCTATTTTTATGCTGTTTTATGCATTTTCTTCGAATTATTCTGTCATAATTTATTGTAATAAATAATACCTAAGTTTTATTGTTATTTGTTTTTTTAGGCGCATCTAACCATTGTATATGCACTTTTAGAAACTAAGCGTTGACCGATTTTCACGCAACAAGTTGCATTCGATCTTATTGTTTGCCATTTGAAATTGGACCTTTTAGACATTGCCTTCCGAAGTTGTTGACAAATTATCATTTATTTTCATAAGGACCCCTCATTGAGGAGAAAAATGCAAAATTAAAAATAAGAATATTGTTTGCATGCGATGTATATAAATATTACATATATTACTGTGAATTGATGGAAAAAGTTAAATCCAACTTCCTAAAGTGCTATTTTTGACCTTTCTTAAGTGATTGTTTTCGTTACCTTCTTCAATGCAGGAGAAAGGCATCATCACTGCTGGGTGGATTAATCTAGATTTTTTATTGTTTCAAGACAATTAAAATTAATAAAATGCTCTTTTTCTTTGAAATTGGGTGGATTTCATTTGTTAATCTTCATTATTAGTCAGGTTTTCAAGGGTGCCCACAACCGAACTACAAAACTGGAATGTCTAAAAATCCCGAATTTTCGAAATTGACCATAAAATGTTTCAAATTGACGAAATCAAACTGATTTCTTCCCTAGTAGTAAGGTTGTACGTCTAGCTTTCCATTGGTATTAAAATATAGACATAATACCAACTAGAACCAAAGTTAAGGACGAAATTCACAAAGGTGCCCACAACCGAACCTCCTCCCCTACAAGATAGCAATGGTGAGGATAAAACAAAGTTATTTACAAAAAGGTCTTGCATGAGTAAAGACCTTTAAGGTAAAATGATCTCCACGGTAAAACAGTTTTTAACCTTTTATCGTGCGGTTGATTATGGATCAAGCATTGAGGCTAGTTTGCTTTATGTATGTAGCGCAAGCGTGTTTTAACTAGTGCTGTGCTCAAGAGGTAATATCAGACAATTTTTGGAGTCGAAAGACAACTCCTTCATTCAACTCTATAGGTATTCAGTATCTTTCTGGGACGAGAATTTCTTAGAAGTCTTTTTGTCTAGAGAGTTTTTCATCGAAATAGTTGTTAATACTCTTAGACCAAACGATCCATAAGGTTATATCTAGTCTTTCCATTTTTAATAGGACTAGTAGCCACTAGCCACTAGCGTTCTAATACTTATGCTTCTACTTACCCGACCTTGCTCGGGGTTGTATTATTTTGCATTCGCAATGTCAAGTTATGAGTTTTTTTTGCAATGCCGCAATCTGAATCAATTTTCGTGCGATCGCATTTAGTTTCCTTATTACTCAACCTAATCATTTTTTTTAATAATTTTCCAACTTTTTTCGTCAAATTTGAGCATAATTAGTTATAGAAAACCCTCCTGACAATAATAGAACAAAACCTGCGAAGCCGTCATTTCCCCTAGATACGTTTTCAACAATAAGAATAAAAAATTTGAAACAAAAAATATGGATCAACCATGAAAATAAGATTACTATCACACAAAGGTACGAGCTTAATTTTTTTGTTATTATATTTGTTTTGAGTGCTTTTTCTGTCCATCTCGGTCTGGATCCATCCGATCATGAGTTCTTCTTCTTCTTTGGCTCTAACTACATTCCAACTTCTTTTCAACTTAGTGTTCTATTAGCATTCCCACAGTTATTCATTGAATGCTTTTTATGCCCGCCAATGCATGAGTAATACTATCCAGCATTCCACGCTCGCCATAATGGCGAATGCTATAAAAAAAATGACATCAATTGCTTCTCGACTCTACTGGAATTTATGTTTTAGTAAGCATTGATATTCTATATTTGCTAATAACAGCCAATACGTAGTTTCTTTCGTCAACGAGAAAAACTTGTGAAATTGGGAATTCAGATTGGATGATAAGCTATTTCTTCAATACTTTTAATTTTTATTTTATTTCAGATGTTGAGTAATTCCTCTGGACGTCTAAAACTGTATAGTGAATGTTTGTTTAAACATTCACAATGCCTTAAAACATTATTTATACTTGACGCTTGATCTGTTAGCGTAGGATAAGCATAAATAAGGCATCTAGTGATCAGATAAATAATGTTATAAACGATTGTTGGTTTGGGGCTTGGTACAGGCGTATGATTCATACACCAAAGTTTGACGTTCGGGTGTTCCTAAATAAAGAAAGTGAACTGAAGAAATCCGTTGAGTCATAACCGATCCTTAAACTTCAGCTAGAATGCTGCATATTTAATTAAAAATTTAAAACGAATCACAAGCGCGGTTTTCTATCTCAATTAAATGGAACATTTGGACATTTGGTCGAATAGGACATTTGGTTGAGTAGAACATTTGACCGAATATGACATTTGGCCGAATAGTACATTTGGCCGAATAGGACATTTGGTCGAATAGGACATTTTGTCGAATAGGACAATTGGTCGAATAGGACATTTGGCCGAATAGGACATTTGGTCGAATAGGACATTTGGCCGAAAGGGACATTTGACCGAATAGGACATTTGGCCGAAAGGGACATTTGGCAGAATAGAACATTTGGCCTAATAGGACATATTATCGAATAGGACATTTGACTAAATAGGATATTTGGCCGAATAGCACATTTGCCCGAATTGGACATTTGGCCGAATAGGACAATTAGTCGAATTTAACATTTTGCCGAATAGGACATTTGGCCGAATAAGACATTTGACCGAAAAGGTCATTTGGCCGAATAGGACATTTGGCCGAATAGGACATTTGGCCGAATAGGACATTTGATCCAATAGGACATTTGGCCGAATAGCACATTTGGCCTAATAGGACATTTAGTCGAATAAAACATTTTGCCGATTGGACATTTAGCCGAATAAGACATTTGACCGCAAAGGTCATTTGGCCGAATAGGACATTTGGTCTAGGATATCATTTGGCCGAATACGTCCTTTGACTGAATAGGAGGTTCAGCCGAATAGGACTTCTCTTCTTCTTCTTATTGGCATTACATCCCCACACTGGGACAGAGCCGCCTCGCAGCTTAGTGTTCATTGAGCACTTCTACAGTTATTAACTGCGAGGTTTCTAAGCCAAGTTACCATTTTTGCATTCGTATATCATGAGACTAACACGATGATACTTATTTACCCAGGGAAGTCGAGACAATTTCCAATCCGAAAATTGCCTAGACCGGCACCGGGAATCGAACCCAGTCACCCTCAGCATGGTCTTGCTTTGTAGCCGCGCGTCTTACCGCACGGCTAAGGAAGGCCGAATAGGACATTTGACCGAATAAGACATTTGACCGAAAAGGTTATTTGGCCGTAAAGGAGATTTTGCCGAATAGGAAATTTGGCCGAATAGGACATTTGACCGAATGGGACATTTGGTCGAATAGGACATTTGGTCGAATAGGACATTTGGTCGAATAGGACAATCGGCTGAATAGGACATTTGGCCGAATAAGACATTTGTCGAATAGGACATTTGGTCGAATAGGACATTTGGGCGAATACGTCATTTGGTCGAATAGGACATTTGGGAATGGACCATTCACCTTAATTGGTAATACAGCCGATAGAATTTTTTGTAGAAGAATAATTTCCCTCTGAAATTTAATGATCCATATAGTTGAAAAGCATAATCAAAAAATATACGTTCGCTTTTTTTCTCTTCATGTTTTGCATTTGCTCGAATTAACGAACAAAAGTATATGGATCCTTCTCTTAAATCACGAAAAAAACAAGAGGGATATAATAATTCCTTTATTTTAGAATAATGATTAATAAGGAAGGAATCGTATTGCCGTAGCATTGATGAATTTACGACCGGCATTTGCGATTTTTAGGTTTTTTGGCGTAATATCGTTCTACAGGTTACTAATAAGACAATCGTTTTAGTCAAAGCTGGCGTTTCGAATATTTATTCATTCATTTTCAGGGCAAAGTACAAAATTCACTTACTAAGTTGAACAGATATACCACAAAAGTTCAACTCAATGGACGCAGTGGTTCTACACCCCAACAAAAAAAAACGTTGAACAGATATTACGGAATGTGGTTTATCGCATCCCGTGCGCTGACTATGATTGTTCGTACATTGGCTTAACTACGCAGCAAGTTCTTGAAATCTATTCTTGAAATTCTAACCAAGATGGAGCGAATATGCAAAATTCATTAAAAGAATGAAAATCCAGAATAAAACCTCCAACTTTAAAGCATAGGAAGTTTTGTCCCAATTATCTTTTTTACAACATGCACCTATTATCTACAAGCAGTGTTGTCCTACACTCAGGGCAAAGAATTCTGCTCTTTGATTTTACTCCGTTTAAACGATTTTATAGTCTTAACTAAGTAAGTTCAACTAATAGAGGGATATTTAAATTTTAACTTACTTAGTTAAGACTATAAAATCGTTTAGATGGAAAAAGATTAAATAGCACAAGGTATAGAATGAGTATCAACTATCCACAAGGCATAGAATGAGTATTCAAAGAAAAAGATACTATTGGGACATGGCCTTTTGATCTAGGTAAATCTTTATTTGTATAATTCTGATTGGCATGAGTGCATAATTCTGCCTTTTTATAGGTTAGGCTGTTCTTTAGTGGCGTTCATTATGCCTAACGACGTATACCAACATTCTCTTTCTAAAACACAAATCACTCCAGAAAATGCGACGACTAAATGACTTCTTCTGCAATATGATTCCATGCTAAGTGAAAAATTATAACGATAAAATAGTTTTAAAAAAACATTACACCCCGAGCAGGAGCGACGACCTCAATAACAGGAATTGGTATGATGTAGCCTTGCATAAGAGGTAAAATACCAAAATTTAATACCAAAAACTTATATGCAGAATACTTGAGGCATAATATGCTTAGGTATTTCAATACCAAACTAATAATATTTGGTTATGCATTTCGGCCAAATATCCTGTTCGGCCATGTCAGTGAGACGTCTCACTACTCACTTTACTACTCATCTCTAATTTTTCACTGTGAAAAGTGAGTAGTGAGAAGTTGGATGTCTCACTATTCACTTCGCACAACTCACTTTTCATAGTGAGAAGTATGAGATGAGGAGTAAGAAGTGAGCCGTCTGACTTCTCACTCCTTATTTCTTACTTATCACTTCTCACTGCAAAAAGTGAGAAGAGCGAAGTCGAAGGGAGACGCCTCTCTTCTCACTCAGCATTTCTCACTTCTTATTTCTCTCCCTCCTCACTCCTTATTTTTTACTTATGACTTCTCACTTCAAAAAGTGAGAAGACCAAAGTCAGAAGGAAGACGCCTCTCTTCTCACTCATCAATTTTTACTTCTTATTTCTCACGTTTCACAGCGAGAAGTGAAATGTGAGACGTCAAATGACACATTCAGTCGAACGACCTATTCGGCCGAATGACCTGTTCGGCTAAATGACCTATTTGTCCAAATGACCTATTCTTCCAAATGACCTGTTCAACCAAATGACCTTTTCGGCCAAATAACCTTTTCGGCTTAACGACCCATTTGGCCAAATAACCTATGCGACCATATTACCTGTTCATCTAAATAACCTATTCGGTCAAATGACCTTATCGGCCAAATGACTATTCGACCAAATGACCTTGTCGGCTAAATGACTTTTTCGGCCAAATGGCTATTCTTCCAAATGACCTATTCGGCCCAATGACTTATTCGGTCAAATGACTTATTCGGCCAAATGACCTATTCGGCTATATGACTCTTTCGGCCAAATGACTTCCGTCCTAATGGTTTGCTAGGTCAAATGGTGTACTTGAACTAACAACTTTCAGCCTAGTGGCCTTCGGCCAAATGACATACGGCAAAACGACCCTTCCCTAAATTCTACTATGGGCCCTGAAAAGTCATCATTTTGCCATAAGTGTAATTGATATTTTGAATAAACACAAAATATGTTTTATTGATTTTTATTATTATACTAAATACCATACAGGACTCGACTGATTTGAAGAATTGGCTTGAAACGATGGAACAATGGTCAAAACTAGTGAATTTAGTTTTTTCAACTATACCTACATATAAGGAACAAGAGTAATCATTTGGCAGTACGTGTAAATAAACTTCTAATCATTGAACAATAGAGCACTGATTCGAATAATCATTTCATTTGAAAAGTCATGCCACATTGTTTTAAACTATTACATCAATTTCTTTTTCTTTTAGATTAAATAACAAACTGGCCAAAGACTTAAATGCTGACGAATAGATTGGTGACACCACCCTTTATCTTCTTATTCTTCTTCTTCTTCGTTCTGTTTTTAATGATGCCATCCAACCTTACTGGACTGGTATCGCAGGTTATATGTCCAACCTATTTCTATTTACATTCCGTGGAGTTTCGAACCCATGACCATCTGATTGAAAGTCAGACGTGTTCACAACTACTCTACAAACCTCCCATACCCCCTTTGTAGTCCGAAGCATATAACGGAAAGTACAGCTCGGCTGGTTTCTTTGTTTCAGGGACGTTTCGTTTCATACGGATATCTCCATCTTATATACCTAGCATTTTATTCGTTAGAATTATCCAGTCTTGATTATTCCTAAAATAAAATATTTATTATATTATGAAAATGTTCGACTCAGAATAGTTGAAAGGATAATGATACCGAGTTGTTGTTGAAGAATATCAAATTTCAACTGCCAATGCTTGCTAGACGAAAATTTCAGTTCAGTGTCGGGAAACAGGTTAACGTCAAAAAAAAATTATTGCAATGGCCATTGTGGTGAAGGAGGAAAGCAGGATATCCTTTAGTTAGTCTTCCTACAGAAGGAGGACGAGCCTCTTTACCTGATTTGACCTTTTTGCCTACTTTTATTTTTGGTTTTCAGAAAACACTACGTAAATTCGAGAAGCCTTGAAAATAATGCTGTTCAAGAAATTGAGACCACTTGAGAAATCCATCATCAGCGAAAAGACAGGCAGAGGGATATCAGATAAACGGCCGATCGGATGTTTACCCTGCGCATGTGCGGAAATGAATTTCAATCGTTTCAAGAGTAGAACTTGCAGACTTATCACCTGTCACCAGCAGTGTACGATTCATAATTCTATAAAAAGGATCGCGTTCAGCAAAAACCGATGTGATGATGTACTACTATAGGATCTTTAGCAGCGCCTGTTGATGCCTTCAACTGTTGTTGATTTAATTCTATCATAATATTGCAAAATGAACTACTCAGAATTTATTAAAAATGGCATCAAATGTTCACTCTCTAATTCAAATTATAAGATAATATCAAGGTTTGATCTACTAACTAAATCTAACACACGTGACTATCGTTTCTTATTGCTGGTTTGGTTTGGATTCTGAAAATCTACAATATTTGCCATCACTGCCAGATGTGGCGGGTAGGCAATGGGCTGTTTGGCTCATGCTGAGGTTCCATCAAATGGCAAATGGAAAACGATGATACCATAATGGAGTGATGATGAGTGGGTAGGTTCGCGAACTACAAGTAGTTACCAGCATCGTCTAATGTGGGTTGGTTTACAATGGTAGGGAACAATTTTTCAAGTTTAGAACACTCAAAGATTTCTACTCATATAAAAAGTGGAAGAAGTCGATGCGTGCTAGTGTTAGTACATCAAAATCATAAACAAAATTTCAAAAATATTATGTGACGCCATACTGTCTCATCCTCATGAACGATGTACAAGGAAACGCGTTCTGGATGAAGTTTCTTAAAACTGACAATTATCAGAACATCGTAATAAACCATCAGAAACAAAATAAAAGCAGCTTCTATAAGCACTTCAAATTTAAACAATTCATAGTTTTTATCATAAAGATGTCTACAACCTAGTCTACCGTGCGTTTAAGAAAGCTTATCGTCTTATCGGTGTGCTAAGGAAAGCTTATTATCTGTTACGATTCAACAATTTCATTTGTCTGACAGAATTTGAAGAATAAAAGATATAAGTTACTCTTTCTGAATCATTTGACAGTGAAGCACGATGTCTTGTAATAAATTAATAAAATCTCAATAAATAAGACTTAATCAATTAGGATTACTTTTGCGTTGAACACGGAACTCCCTGTTAAAGATTATGAATGCATGTGTCTGTGTTTAGCATATATGCATAAACAGTGGCAGGCAAATATATCCGTCTGGAAATATGGGTAAACAGGACAACACCGCGCGACGCGACTAATACGATGCGACTTCCGAAAAGAAATTTATGCAAATATGATTCATAAAAGCTGACGGCACATAAATCAAAAAGCAGCGAAACCGTGCCGCATCGATGGTGGGTGCATCACCATAGAGAAAGTGAAGAAAACCACCAATAATTCGAAGGAAAAAAAATCTATGGAAACACGTGACCAAACCTGGAAATCCATTTCGGTTGATCATGTTATGCAAGGCCGTATCTACACCATAGACATTGACAAGACTTTTTGGACTATATAGAATCACATCTTGTAATCGGAGTCTTGCGTCTCACAATTTCTCTGTTATTTAACTACTGATTTACCAATTTAACAGCACAATAGTCCACGAAGTTTCCAACCAGACAAGAACGATCATTAAACGCAGCCCTTCAGCATTTTTGTATTTCCTTATCGCAGCATTTTTTTTTAATTATAAAGGAAAACGGATGCGGACGAAGAGGCCCTTAATTTCGCTCGAAAGTATGGGATTCTCCCACAAGCTAAGCTTTCATCAAAAAGTGCTCCAACGGTGCTCGAAATTTAAGAGACCATAATATGATCTATTTCCTGATTGAAGTCATTTTACCTGCGTAGTCACGTTTCATAATCGACTTCCACCGTAGGATTTGCTTGTTCAGTGGAGTTGAGCGTCATCGGATGCATTTAGGCAGCTACACTCGTATTACATCCGATTAACGTAATTCCCGGTTGTCCAGCCGATTGAGATGCACCGCACCGAAGAAGGCGCTAGGTCTGTGCCCGACGATGGCAGTCAGCAGCAGCCAGCGGATGGAAAGAGTCGAAAGTGAAAGCCAAATTACCCGGCCGGCAAATGCGTGGATATGGGGATTCCACCACACCCGCGCTCTCGCGCCTTCCACCACAGACTCGCTGTCTGCCCTCCTCCCTGTCTGTGTTTGGGGTGGCTCGATTACGTGATTCTCGCGCTGGTGGCGCTACGCGACCGCGGCGTCGTGAAGTGCATCGATCCTATCTCGTTTCGAGATCTAAATAGGTTGTCGGTGGCAGGGTCGTAAAAATCGAACCACCACCGAAAGCGGAAGTGACGCGTGACTTCGGACGGAACGGTGCATTGCGTTCGGGGGTTCGTTCGGCACATTATCATTTCAATTCGATTTTCACTTTCCAGAGCATCTCATTGCGGGAGGAGGAGGCACAGGTGTGGTCCGGGGAAGTGTGCGGCTGCAAACACGCATGATAATCCACAAATGTTTTGTGGAGCTGTTAAATTGAAGTTAATGTTTTCTTTTTATTGGTTTAATCGGGTGCACCACCCGTGATATTTATGTGCATCGGAGTAGCGAAAGTGTCGAATGCGGTAGCGGCTGCATAGCATTGTCAGGAGCATTTCTACTTCGTTCGCTCATATGCTTGAATGCGTCAATCCAAGCGTCAAGCTATTGGTGGAGCAGTTCACAAGGTGTGTGCGGTACAGTCACTGAATTCGATTTATTGGTGGTTAATATGACAATCGACTGCTATAATTGGGTGATGTTTTATTGGAAAGTTTTATTGCTAACGATGTGATAGATACAGTAACCACCCGATTCAAAGCACTTTCACAGCTGATAATAGGATTGACAATTGCCTTCAACAGTTAGGAATTCTCGTAACATTAAGCGAACATTTTTTAAGCAGTGCATTATATAATTTGACAATTGAAAGGTTTATCGTACTTATTTTTCTTAGTATCTCAAAATGCAGTACCTCTAAATTAAAACTTCTTTGAATCTATCTCTGAATTGTAATAACACCCTTCCAAATCTGTACGAACAATTAAATCTAGTTTACTTTTTCAGTTTCTTTTCTTCAAAGAGGTGAGCCAGCCTAGGGCAGAAAACCTCTCAAATAAAGACAAAAAAAGATTCTTTCCTTTTCAATGAGGGCCAACTAATTTACACAAAACTAGCACTGGTTTACACAAAACAACCTGAAAATTTATTAAATATTTATATTCATTTACTAAAATTCTATGAAAAATATATTCGAATGAATTGTCACAATTCTTTTAACATAGTGTAACATAGCATAGTAAAAGTAATATGTTACTATATGTTATGACCAAAAATTAATCTCCCATAACATACAGTAACATGCCACCATAGATTCAACTCTATTCCACTATTACCGTTATCTTTTATTTCTATCGGTCATTTTTACCTTTTACCTTGAGGCCCTTGGCTGGAGCAATATAATTGAGCTCAATCAAGTTCGACTTGATGAGTCTCGTGGTCTAGTGACAAACACTTGTGTTTTACAAGGAGGAGATTTTGGGTTCAATCCTGCAAGCGCTCGATAAACTGTAAGCTGACGAGTATAGTTGGGCATAGCCATGGGTATGTTGTGCACAATATCAGCACTGGCGGAGTTAAGCTGGGGCGCGATGGAGCAGGTGACCTACCAAATTGAATATTTTCCCTGAAATTTAATTAAATACGCCAAATTGTTCTAAGAAAAAAAAAAACTGATTTTCCGCCAATTTGCCAATTTTACCTAATGAAATATTTTGACTCCTCGAATTTCTGTAAGAATTTCTTCAGAAATTCCTTCAAAAAATCTTTTCGAAAATCCTTCAAGTTTTTGTTCAATTTTTGAAATTATTCCAGTAATTTCTTCGAAAATTTCTTCAGGAAAACTAAGTATTAGAAATGGTTTCTGCTTCTCTAGCAATAGTATAGGAATTTACCCAGGAAATTCGTTTCGACATCCCTCCAGGAATTCCTTTGGATTTTAGAAAAAAAATTTGGAACATTTTTTTTTTTTGGGAAATCATTAAAGATTGGAATATGTGAAGGAATTCTTGGAGAAGTTTCTAAGGGAAATTTTAAACATGAAACTTTCGAAGGAAACCTTGAAGTAATTTCCGAATGATTCCTAAAAGAATTTCTGAATGTATTTTCGAAGAGATTTCTGGAAGAATTTCTCAAGGTCTTAAGGAATTAATTAAAATTTGAAAGAATTCTTGGATGAAGTTCAAAGGAGTTCCAAGAATTTTCTCCTAGAGTTTTGGAAGGGATTTTTTAAAAAAGGGAGAAGTTCCTAAATAAAGAAAGTCATAAAAGGAATTCTGCTAAAAGAATTTCGGGAGATTTTTCTGAAACAATTTCCGTAGGTATTCTTAAAGGAGTTTCCGAAGGATTTTTGATAGATATTTCCAAAGACATTTTCAAAGCATTTCTCAAAAGAAAATTGTATTAGGATTAGGAATTTCTTCGGAAATTGGTTTAGGTATATCTTCAGAATATAATTTGGGAGTTCTTCCAGTAATTTCTCAAATTTTCTTCCAAATTTCCCATGAGAACTTTATCAGAACATTGGAGACCATTGGAGATTTCTTTTAAAATTACCTCGGATTTTGTTTTGAGCAAATTTTCGGGAATCTTCTCAGAATCATTTAAACATTCTTTCAAAAATCTTTCGGTCATTTAATTTGGAAATTCTTTTGGGAATTTCAGCGAAAAAAATCCTTTTTTTTTCGAAATTCCGTTAGGAAGTCGTATGAAATTTTCGATTCCTTTTCCTTTAAGATTTACTATTTTATTCTTCAATAATTTTCATCGAAATTCTTGCAAGAATTTCGGAAGGAATTTTATATTGTTTTAATAAGGAGTTCTGGAGGAATTTTATAAATTATTCCTAGAGGAGTTCCGGAAAGAACTTTTGTATGATTTTCTAAATGATTTTTGGAAGAAATTCCTGGTGGAATTTCCAAATGTATTTCAGAAGAAAATTCCGAATGAATATTTGGAGCAAATTTAAAGCACAATTAGAATAGATTTTCTAGTAGATTTTTTTAAATGAATTTCTGAAGGAATTTCCTAATAATTCATGAAAGAATTTTCAATAGAATTTTCAAAGAAAAACCTATTGAAATTTTCATATAAATTTCTAGATTTCTATAAGAATTCCTTTTGACTCGTGCAAGAATTCCTTCAGGAACAACTGAAGAAATTCCTTCGGGAATTCTTCCATGAATTTCTTCGAGTTTTCGATCGAAAATTTCAGAACGATCGTAAATCAAAACCCTGTAATAATCTGAAGAAAAATACAAAAACATCGGAATTGCAGTCGATTCTTCATCATACTTTTTCAGATATTCTCAAGAATTTTTTGGGAATTTACTTCAATAGTTGTTTCGAAAATTTCTTAAAGTAGGGGAGTGTCTCCGGTTGTGAGCCGGGTGGCATACTTCGCTCATAACTTTTTTTCAAGTCAACATTATGCAGTAAAATGAACACCAATTGAAAGCTACCGGGAATGAAAGACATTTTTCGTTTGTTCATAAGATTTACGTAACACTAACATTTCATCACATCACAAAGTACACTAAACGTACTAAATCACCAAATATATAACTCCCCTCTTTTCAATGTTTTGCTTCGATTTATCGCACTTGAAAAATTACCAAATTTGAAAACACAGAAAAAAATCCCAATTTTTTAGTTTTATTGCGTGTGCGTTTTATATGCGTGCGCCCTCGATATTGGTTCTGATTATGTGTGGTGTCCTGCTACAAGTTTGACATTGCTCAGATTTGTCGTATCTGTCAAGCGTCAAAAATTATTCAGGGTGGCCCTGAACCGGGCCGGCCCACAACCGAGGACAATCCCCTATTCATCCAGGCGATAGTTCACGAATTCATCCAAAAGTTCATTTTTTCGAAAAAAATACCTACAGTAGTTAATTTGGTTAGTTTTTCAGAAATTCATTCGAGCACAGCTTCAAAAATTCCACCAGGAATAACATCGTAAATTACTCTAAGTAATTCATCGGAAATTCCTCCCGTGATTCATTACAAAATTTCTCAAGGAATTTCTTCAAAAATCCTACAGAAAAAAATCTAGAAAAACCTTCAGAAAATCCTTAAGGAATTGTTTGAAAAAATAAAATCCTTCAATTCTGTTGAGATTTTTTTTAGAAACTCTTTTGCGAATTTCTTCCCGAGCAGGAGGAATTGGCTCAATAATACCTAATTCTGTTATTGATACCATACTCTGTTATGAACTAGCCCTGCATGAAAGGTAAAACACCAAAGGAATGATACCAAAAATTAATATACACAATACTTCAGGCATAACATATTCTGTTATAAAATTCTATTTGAATGCCAAATGCATAACAAATTATTATTCGTTTGGTATTGAAATACTTGAGCATGTTATGCCTCAAGTATTGTTCATATAAGATTTTGGTATTATTTTTTGGTGTTTTACTTCTTATGCAAGGCTACTTCATACCAATTTATGTTATCGAGGTCGTCGCTCCTGCTCGGGTTTAGCAATATTTTCAGAAATTCCTTCAAGTATTTCATCGGAAATTCTATTCCCTCGACTGCCGTAATTCCTTCGGACTATTTTTCAAGTATTCCCGGACGAATTCCTAAAGGAATTTCTGAAGGTGTTTACTAAAGGAATGTCCGACATTCTTGAATTTCTCTGGGTATTCCTCCAATAATTCCTTCGGAATTTCCTCCAGGTATTCTTTTGAATAATCCCCAGGAAATTACTTTGGAGACAGTTCCCAAATCCCTTTGGAAATACATCAAGATATTCCCTGAAGAATCAAAGAAGGGATTAGGAATAAGGAATACTTGCGTCTTGGGAATTTCTTCGGAAATTCCTTCCGAAATTTATTCAGAAATTACTTAGGAAATTTCATCGGAATTCCTACGGAAAATTCTTTGTCAATACCTAAAGACATTTTCTTGAAAACCTGCCGAACTTCTTTTAGGATAATTTATTTAAGAATTCCTTTGGAAATTGCTTTAGGAATTCCTGAAGAAATTGGTTTAGGAATTCCTTTAAACGATTCCTTTTAAAGGAATCGCTTAAGCAATTATTCCAGTAATTTCCCAAGAAATTCCTACGGAATCTCTAGAAAGAAATTCTTGTTGTTCCTTAAACATTTCTTAAGAACTTCATTCAGGAATTCTTTAGATTTATTTTGGTAACTTCTATTCAATTTTTTAATATATTATTGGAAAAATTCTTCCAACAAAATTTCCGGAAACAATCCAGCAGAATTTCGAAAGGAATTTGGTACGGATTTACTGAAAGGATGGATTCCTGGAAAAAGTTCGGAAGGATTTCCGAAGAAATTTACAAAAGTCCTTTCCAGAGATTTTTCCGGAGGAATCGTTGAACGAATGTCAAAAGAAATACCTGACATAATTTTCTAAATTATTCCTGGAGTGAATTCCTGGAGGAGTTGCATACTTCCAGAAATTTTTAAATCAATTTCATAAGAAATTCCTCAAAGATTTTTGGAAGGCATTTCCAAGACAATTACTGTACTAGAATTCCTGAAGGGTTTTTTTCAGGTATTACCGAATAATTTTTCAAATGAATTCTAAAGAAATTCCTAAAAGAAATCGTAAAGAAAAAACTCAGGAAATTATAGAAATTTCCTTAGATTTTTTTTTAATTTTCTAAGGAATGTTTTGAGGAATATCCAAAAGAATTGCTTGATTTGTCTTCGAAGTAATTTCCGGAGGATTTTTCAAATAAATCCCTGGAGGAAATTTCGAAAGAATTCTCGAAGGAATATCAAAAGAAATTCTTGGAAAAAATTGTTGCTTTGTGAATTTCGTTAGGAGTTTGCATGAAAATTTCTAAGGAAATTCCTGAAATTTTGTCCTAGAATTGTAGAAAGAATTCACAGCAGAAATTGCCTTTTTCTTAATCTTATTGGCATTACATCCCCACACTGGGACATAGTCCGCAGCTTAGTGTTCATTAAGCACTTCTACAGTTATTAACTGCGAGATTTCTTAGCCAGGTTACCATTTTTGCACTCGTATATCATGAGGCTAGCACGATGATACTTTTATGCCCAGGGAAGTCGAGACAATTTCCAATCCGAAAATTGCCTTGACCGGCACCGGGAATCGAACCCAGCAACCCTCAGCATGGTCTTGCTTTGTGCATCTTTCCGCACGGCTAAGGAGGGCCCCATAGAAATTGCCGAGGGAATAGAATTATTCTTGAAATTTATTTCCTAAAGAAATAATTAAGATATTTACGAAAAAATGTCCCTGAAGCAAATTCCCAAGGAATTTTGAGGAAATCCGAAGAATTCTGGACAGTAGTAAAACCCGGTTTTGACACTGGAATTGCTTGATAAAAAATCACTTCTTTTGATACTCTCTTTCAGGAATTGGAAGTTTTTGGAAAAACATTCCAAGGAGTTTCTTTTCAATAATTTGTAGATGATAAAATGCAATTAAAATTATTTCATATTTGAAACTGCCTGACATTTTTTTAATTGATTTATCGCTTGATTAATTAATCTCTCAACTATTGTTCTTGCTACTGACGCCAAATTATAAATTAACCAATTACGCCAAAAATGCAGATGCCCCATATTTATCAGATCTCTGGCTCCGCCAGTGAATATCAGGTCTGGTAGCTCAAAAAAGTGACTTTAGTGACCAACACAGGCGAAAAAAGGGACCAACTAGTGACTTTCAGCTGCAGAAAAAGGGACCAAATAGTGACTTTTAATTTAATTTGCAGTGGTAAAAATTGACTTTTATCTACATGAAGTTAATAAGGCCAATACGAATAATTTTCATTAATTATGTCTCCCTCTACCATCTTTTAGCCGAAAATATCAATTTGAAGGGGCAATAAATTTCGCAAAAATATAAATTTCCAAAACATTATTCAACAATGATATGGAAATGCTAATATCATCTTCCAAACTCAGACGTACATGTTTAGGATAGAATTAGAGGTGAAAGTATAGAATTGATAGTTCCGTTAGGATACGGCAGGCCTGAAAAATTTGCCCATTGGTCGAAACAGTCGTTTGGCAGAAAGTGTCCTTCAACTGAATTTAGCGAGGAATTTATCAGTTTGACTATTTTCAAACCACTAACGGGAGATTCTTTTGAATTTCACCGAGAAAAAAATCTGATGAACTTCCTCAGAATGTTCTTTAAGTTTTTAAAGAATATTCATTTGGAAAATATTTTCGGATTTTCCACGGGAACTACTTCCAAATTTCGAGAACTATTTGGAATTTCCAAGGACAATTGTTTGGCATTTCAGCGGAAAATCCTTCCAATTTTACATGAGAATCACATCAGATTTTTCAGGGAAAGTTATTCCAAATTTCTACAGGAAGATTTTTGGAATATCCACGGTAGTTCCTGTTCAGTTTTTGTCAAGTAATCTTCGAAATTTACGCAGAAATTCTTCATTATTTTAGAAGATTCTGACCGGTAATTGTTCATTTTCTCAGTATAGATTAATGAAGAAGGCTAGTTTGGCATAATCAACGTCAAAACAAAAAAAATCTTCGGGACATCCGCCAGAGACCAGTCTTCAAAGAGCATCCTCTTTTCAGAATGATTCGCAAAAGCAAGCTTTGAAAAAATGATTTAAATTGGATTAAATTTACATCCTCGCTCTCAATTGCTCCTTTGCACACTTGATTGGAAATATCGCATCATTGATTCAAATCATTTCAGGCGATGACCTACCGAATCGTAAATCGAAGCATCAAATTGCCCTTTGAAAGAATGGAACTCAATGGTGGCTATGTGGTTATATGGCTAGTGGTGTCATATTCAATTGTGTCAATCTCTTGAGTGAAAGTTTGATTCTCCCGTCGAACTTTTTTTTTTAATACTTTATTATATGGATATGATTCAAGTGTTAGGACACACGTCGTGGTAATGCTGTGTCGAATGAGGGTACTAACTGTTTATTTTGACGAAAAAAAAACTTCTAACTGACAGCAGCAGCGAAAAATGTAGACAACCTTCCGAGCACAAAATCTATAGAGCTCATCGTAATGAAATTTCGATTTCGGCGATTCTATCTGTTGGATGAAACCTAATGCTATTGTCATATAATATAATGTACTAAGAGTCATATAATGTAAACAATTAGGGTAATTAATTTCTCAACCCAATTCATTGAAGTTTTGGTTCTCGGACCTCTCATTTTGTTTCAAATGTAATTTCCTATTACAGAAGCAAAATATGACAAAATATCCAGTTGCTAACAACAATCGTCTTCGCGACGTAACAACGAAGTGGAAAGCAAACCGGTTACTAATAATACGCACCACGTGTTTGCCTTTGCCTAGAATCCAATGAAAGGATTCAAATCAATGATGCAGTATTTATTTTACAAAATGATGCAAGTGCATCAAAGCAATGATCACTTGACACATAGGGAGCATTCATTCTCCTGCTCCTTGGATTTTGCATCAATGCAACGAATTGCAAAGGAACTTTTGAAGACTGCCGCCAGAGACTCTAAGGAGTTTTCACGAAAAACTTTCTGGAACTTTTGAGAGAAATTCTCCTGAATTTCCACGGAAAAGTTCTCACACTTTCCGTGGAAGATTGTTCAAAATATAGAAATCAACAAATACTTCTTTGGATTTGAAAGGAAAATTGTTTGAAAACTCCCTAAAAAAGTTTTTGGATTTCTACAGGAAATTCTTCACCTCGTCCATAAGAAATTCTTGGGAAATTCCATTGACCGAAAGCGAAATACGTCCGAACTTGTAATTTAGCCGAAAAAGCCCTTTGCCAAAACAGATCGTCTGGCCGAAATACTCGTTCAACAGAATGGGCCATTTGGACGAAAATATCATTTGAACCAACGGTCATACGGCCAAATGTCCATTTCTGTACGGGTACCGACTATGATAAAAAATGTCCACTCGTTTGACGAAATGGCTTGATTGTCAAAGACCATTGAAAAAAATTACGTAAAGGGTCGTTCAATAATGATGTCACAGGTTTTAGTGAAAAAGGGTGTCCAAGTTTTTGTGACAGTATAAATACTAGGCATGCAAAAAGATTGACAGAGGGGGAAGGGGGTCTAGAAATCTCAAGAACAAGTGGATATCATATTTGAATCGCCCCTGGCCTTTAAGTCAAAAACCAATTAGCCAAGGGCCATTAGGCGATTTGAACGTTTATCCGAAACTGTTTTCAGGTCTAGAATAGACCTGTGCGCCGCCGCGCCGCGCCGCCGCCGCCGGTGGTTTTACTCACGCCGCCGCCGCCGGCGATTTTGGGTCGGCGCGCCGCCGCTCATAATTTTGCCACGCCGGTGACTAATCGCAATGAAAAAAATCAATTAACTTGAGTCGAGTCGAGTAAAATAAGAGACACTGAAGATGGCCTTACAGAGACGAAAAACGTATTTGTAAGACAATACAACGTGGTGGAATTGATTGGAATAGTACTAAACCCGTGTTATGATTGTTTTTGTTAGTTAGTTGTTAAAATGTTGTTGAGGTGGAACTCGTCAGAATTCAATTTCAAATCTACCTCAAGTGATGGTGCCTCTAAGACAGTGTGGTGACAAACTCCATCCGACTCCAAACTCCATTGATTTTACTCCATCCACACGATTTTACAATCTTAACTAAGTAAGTGCAACTAATAGAAGGCTATTTGAATTTTCTAAATGTCCATCGTTTAGATGGAGTAAAATCAAAGAATATATTTTTTTGCACAGAGTGTAAGACAACACTGCCTGTAGGTGGCTCGGAAATTATGTTTGTTGTGGCACATAAGCTTTTGTGAAGGCTTGAATACATTCTCATAGCGCCAAAACCAATTGGTATATTTCCTAGTAAATTCCTCCAGATATTCCTCCGAAAAGTTTCAATAAAAAACCTTGGAAAATTACTTTATGTATTCTTCCAGAAAGTTCTTACAAAATTTCTCCGAAAATTCCTTATGGAATGCATACAAAAAAATTGTTTCAGTAATTTCTACGAAAATGTTGTTAAGAATTCCTTAGGAGAATCGTTAAGGAATTCCTTCTGAAGTTTCTTTAGCAATTCCTCCGGATATTTCTTAACAAATTTCTCAAGAAATTCCATTTGGAGTTTCTTCAAAAACTATTCAGCAACTCTTCAATTTTTTAAATGAATACCTCCTCATGAATTTCTTCGGCAATTATTCTATGAATTCTTCAAATAAATTCTTCCAGAAATTGTATAAGGGATTTCTTCCAAATTTTCCTAAGAAATTTCTTCAGAGATTCTTCCAGCAATTCCTTTAAAACATTTTTCGAGAATTCTTCCAGAACTTCCTGCAGGAATTCCATCGAAAATGCCTTCATGGGTTCTTTACGAAATTCTTTCAGTAATACCTTTGGATTTTTTCAGTGTTAGTTGTTTAATTTTTTCAAAAATTCAATTAGCAACTCCACCGAAAACTATTTCATTATCGAATTAATTTTAAATGAATTTCCTGGAAGAAATCTAAGAAGGAATCCGGGAGGCTTTTCGAAGAAACTTTTAAAGGAATCCCTGGTGAAATATCTAAAGGAATTCTTGGTGGAGTTTTTTTAGATTATACAAGGAATTTTTTTTGAGGAGCTCTTAAATGAATTTTTGGAGAAGTTTTTGAAGAAATTCCTGGAGGGTTTTGTGCAGGAATTTCTAAATATATTTCCAAAGGCATTTTTAAAAGAGAGCCTGAATGGATTTTCAAAAATAATTCCCGTTTGAACTACTTTAAGAGATTTAGAAAGTATTTCTAAACAACTTCCCACAAACCACGTAGGTCAAATTTTCACATTTTCAAACCCACCCCCATTTCCCCCCTAGTAGACTTTTCCAAAACCCCTCCCCCATCCCCTTGAAGACAACGTGGTCGGGGTTCAGCCAAATAACAGCAAGCGCCAACGAAAAATTACCGATTTTTCTGCTCAAACTTTCGTTTAGCAAATCGCATCGAATATCCCTCAACCTCATAACTGAGGATATACTAATGCAAATGTATGCTTAAATTGATATGAAACTATTTCCGTTGTCCTTGTACGAGCAAAATATTACAAGTCAGTCGAAAAGCCGCTTGGTGCGGTTTGGCTGAACCCCGACCACGTAGACTTTTTAAAATTTAACAAAATGTCATAAGTGATTGGAAAAAAATGGAAATCAACCACGTTTTCAGCAATTCAAACATACAAATCCATTTTCAAATCCATTGTGAACAGTAAAACAGTAAAAACAGTAAAATTCATATTTCAAACCTAACAAAATCAAACTGAATAAAATCCAACTCAATATCAACGAAATCAAATTCAATCCTCTGTCCATAGCTCCTTAAACCAAATCTCGAAGCCAATTAATTTAATTTCTGTTGGATTTGCTTCCTCCTAGAGGTGTGCGCCACCACCACCGGCACTTGCATAAGCGCGCCACTGCTTAAAATCTGTCACGCATCTGAATTATAATTCTTCATGCCGGTTGAAATTTGTAGAAAACCCAAGAATTTTCAGAATTTCGAGTTGAAATTTCGTGAACGTCAAGTCTACATTCCAAAAAGTTTGTCGTAGAAATTCCGTAGAATTTCCCAATTTATAACCTTCAAAGTTTCCATGTAATACTCCAAAGAACTCTCCGTGATAATTCCGATATTTTTCTTGAAAATTCCATTCCGTTGAAATCTCAAGAATTTTTTCTAAATTCCAAAAGTTTTCCCGTTAAAATGTCGAGTAATTTTCCGTGAAAATTTTGAATTATTTCTTGTTGAAACCATGCTAAAGGTTTCCTACGATATTTTGACATTTCTCTTGCAAAGTAGGAGCAATTTCCTGTAGGAATTTAAAAAAAAAATCCTATGGACATTCTAAAGAGTTTTCCAGATAATTTTCGGTTGAAATTATGGAGGATTTCAGTTGAATTTGTGGTGAATTTATTGTGAAAAAATAGAATAAATTTTCATGAAAATTACTAATGCTTTCTTACAAAAATTGCAATATTTTTTTTGTGAAAACTCAAAGAGTTTTTGGTGGTAAATTCAAATAATTTCTCGCGAAAGTTTTCAAAAACTTTTTTTTCTATAGATAATTCCAAAGAATTTTCATTAGACCTGCTGAAGAAATTGCCGTTAAATTTCGAAGAATTTCGCTTATATATATGTCCAAAGAACTCCTCGCGAAAATTTCAAGAATTTCAGAAATTAAGAAAAATTTCCCGCGGACTTCCCAGAAAATCTTCAGTGGAAATTCTGAAGAATTTTTCACGGAAATTTCGGAGAATTCCCCTTACAAGTTCCAAAGAATGTCTTTTGGAAATTCCAAAGACTTCTTCTTGGATATTCTAAAATGCATCCTTTGTAAATTCTAAATAATTTTTCGTCGAAGTGCGATATAATTCCCCGTGGAAATTCTAAAGAATCACTTGTAGTTTCTAAAGAAGTTCCTGCTGAAAATCAAAAGATATTTTAGAAAGAATCTACAATGTAATCAATGTAATCCAAGTGGAAATTTAGAATTTTTTTCGATTTTTTTTATAGAATACTTTGGAGAATTTTCGTGCTTAACATAGAAGAATTTGCTGTTAAAATCATGATATTTTTAAGCCGTAGTTTAGACTATTACTTCAGTGCAATCCATAAGAGATTCAAGAGATTATTTCGGTAAAATCTTCAAAAAAAAAAAAAACGGAAAAATCGAAAAAAAAAATCAAACAAGTGAACTTCGCACAAAGCTGCTGTATTAAATGTTTTCCGAAAATAAAAAAAAGTCTACGTAGACTTTTTGTATACCCCCGCCCCCTTAGTAGACTGACGTAGACATTTTCGAACCCCCTCCCCCTCAAGAGTCTTCGTGGTTTATGGACAACTCCTAAAGGAATTTCTTAAGGAATATTTGAAGGAATTTCCGGAGGAATTCTCAAAGGAATTTATGAAGAAATTTCTAATAGAATTGCAGAGAAAATGCCTACTGGTATTTCTGAAGTAATTCCTAGATTTCTCCAGGATTTTTTCTGTAATTCTCCAAAAAATCCTATGGAGATTCGTCCAGGAATTCCCTCTGGAAACGAATTCCAGAAAGTATTTCGAAAATTATCTCAGCTATATTCGGAAATTTCTCTCGAGAATTAGTTCGGAAAAAATTCCTTCAGAAATATGTTTAAGAAAACCTTGGGAACATCGTTAAGTTGTTTTCCCGAAAATTCCTCAAGAAATTCTTCTAAGAACTCTTTTGGAATTCCTTGAAAAGTTCTAGGACGAAATTTCCTTAAGAATTCCTGAACAAGTTCCTGAAGGAATATCAGTAGAAGTCCCTGCAGTTTTTTTTCAAAGTAACTCCTGAAGAAACTTCTGACAGTCTTAGATATCTCCGAAAATTTGGACATTCCGTCAAGACTTTGTTCAGAAATTCGGATATACCTTCTGAAAATCCTTATTTTTGAAATATCTACAGAGAATATTTTGGGAGTTCCTTAGGAAATTGTTTCAAAATTCCAAATCTCTAAAAACTCCTTCAGAAATTTATTAACGGATTACTTCGGAAATTTCTGTCAGCTTCGGAATTTTGCTTTGGAATTTCTTTGAAAATCAATTTGATATTTCTTCGGAAATTTTTTTTAGTAATTCCTCTAGGAGTTTCTTAGCAAGTTCCTTGACAATAATTGTTCCTGAAATTCCCATAGGAATTCTTCCAAAACTACTTTAAGCAATTTAATAGAGAATTTCTCAGGGTAATCCTTTGAAAATTCCTCCAGAAAATTATTTTGTAACTTCACGAAGCTACCTACAGACACTGACAAAACTAGCTCTGTACACATCGTTGATTCGTCCACTCGTCATGTACGGCCATGAATCATGGACGTTAAAAGATCCTTAGCCGTGCGGTAAGATGCGCGGCTACAAAGCAAGACCATGCTGAGGGTGGCTGGGTTCGATTCCCGGTGCCGGTCTAGGCAATTTTCGGATTGGAAATTGTCTCGACTTCCCTGGGCATAAAAGTATCATCGTGCTAGCCTCATGATATACGAATGCAAAAATGGTAACCTGGCTTAGAAACCTCGCAGTTAATAACTGTGGAAGTGCTTAATGAACACTAAGCTGCGAGGCGGCTCTGTCCCAGTGTGGGGATGTAATGCCAATAAGAAGAAGAAGAAAAAGGAGAAGAAGAAGAAGAAAAGATGCAGATTATCAAATTCTCAAAGCGTTTGAGTTGAAAATACTGTGCTCAATACTTGGCAGCGTGGTGTAAAATGGTAAATGGAGCAGATGAATGAATGAACCACGAGTTAAACCAAGTATACAAAAATGCAGACATAGGCAGGTTGATAAAATAAGGCAGATTACAGTGGGTTGGACATGTAGTGCGTATGCAGGAAGAGAGACCAGCAAAAGAACTTGCAGAGAACCTGGAACAGGACGTTGGCTTTGGGGTGTGCAATCGAGGAAGATGCGGAAGCAGCCGCTGATGTATTTTGGAAATACTGTTAGGTATTCCTTCGAAATGTCTGTGGGGATTTGCTCAAAATTTTCTTAAAAGGTTCCTACTACACTTTCCAACACTACTTCAGGAATTTTCTCGGAAAGTCCTTTAGAAAATTCTCTTAGGAATTCCATCAGAAAATAGTTCATTCTTTAATAAATTTCCGAATGAATTCCTGAAGGAATATTTTAATATTTTATGTTTTACTAAAGGAATTTCCCAAAGAGAACCTGAATGGATTATTCTTTCTAAAATAGAAAAATTCTGCAGACATTGTCATAGGATTTTACGAAGGAATTCCTAATGAAGTTTACTGAGAAATGCCTGTAGGAATTAAAAATATCATAGTTTCCTCCAGAAATTCTTTCAGAAACTCCACCAAGAGCTTTGTTGGCATATTTAGGCAAATTTCAGGAAAAGATTATTTCTAAAACTTAGTTATTTTGAGATCAAAACGACTGAAGTGTATCTAAATCCTAAATTGGAAATAACTTTTGAAAAAAGTTATTACCAATTAGTTCTATGACACCGAAATCTAATTCTTAACGCTTAGGGGTAACGAAAAAGTGAAGCAGGATTTATTGTTAAAATTTTATTAATCGAAATCAAAGAGTAACAAAATAGTGGTAGTTCAAATAACATTTTGAAATCAGGTATTGATTAGTATCACCGGCAATTGACTATTTTGAATGTGCTGTTTGATGATCGGCAAACGCAGAATATTGCAATTTTAATCCACTGAAGTCGGTTTTTATACGGGCGATTCCTACCGTGTGAATCAAACCGCGTTAATCCAAAAATCCGCGGTAAAATTGATTTTTTCAACCATTTATTTTTTCATCCACGCCGGTTCACGCCGCCGCCGCCGCCGCCGCCGCCGATAAAAGTCAACGGCGCGCCGCCGTGACGCCGCCGCCGCCGGGGCAAAAGTGACCACCACGCCGCCGCCGCCGATGATATGACCGGCGCACAGGTCTAGTCTAGAATGGTTTGACCGAAAATGTAGTGTAGCGACATACAGCCGAAAGGGACATTCCACCGGGCTGGTAATTTGAGTGAAAAAGTTCTTTCCATAACAGTCATTTGGCTGAAAATGCCGTTTGGTCGAAAATGTCGTTTAACCAAAAAGATCATTACCAGTTTGGCCGAATATCTCTTTCAGCTGTTTTTGCTACCTATCAGCCAAACTTTATTTTTGGACAAACCATTTTCGACCTGATAACGGTTTCGGATGAATATTCAAATCGATTTAACGAAATTTAGTTAGATAACTTTTGACTTAAAGGCCAGTAGGGTAAGGGAGGTATTTTGGACCACTTTAGGAGATGGACGAAAAAATTTTCGAATAAAAGTCAGATTTTGTAATAATTATTGATCAATTCCCTACGCAACTAAAAAGTGGTGAATGCTAGGAAGAATTTGTAGGTAAAAATGTTTGTAAATCCCACCGAAAGAACCAAAATATCATAAATTCTGAAGATATGTGAGATTTAATTTTGGACCACCTGTTTTTATTTTGGACCACCTATTTAACATATTTTGGACCACTCGAATAATTTTGAATTGTTTGCAAAGTTATGTTACTATTAGATTAAATTAGTGATCCCCAGCATTTTTGACGTTTCATCCCTAAAGTCTTTGTTAAGCAATACATTTTTATAAGCACTCAAAAGCTAAGAACAATACCAATAGCTAAGGGTATTGAAACTAATCAATTTCAATACCACTCGGTACAGCATCTTCAAAGCAAAACAAACGTGCGGCCCATGGTCGTGATGTATGCACCTGGTCACTCCTACCCTGCCATATTTTTTATGTAGTTTACCGATCTGTTCCATTTGCGTCCTTGATAGTAGTGGGTTGCTCGGTTCTTCCTTGCTCCTTGCGCATTATTTTTCCAAACGAAACATAATCGTAGAACACGGAACTCTGTTCCATTGGCAAGCAGCACGGACGGAGTGCTCTAGCAAAGATTGGTTTTTGTCATGGAGCTTTCTTAACTATTTTCGTATGGAAATAATAAAAACAGTTACATGTTAGTTTAATAGACATTTTTCAAGGACTTAAATCAATGAACGGTAATTTATAATTTGGTATGAACGGTAATTTATAAATGGTTTGATACTAGAGAAATAAATTATTGGTAAAACAAAAGTTTTTATTATTATTGTTTTCATTTAAGAGGCTTTCAGCTCTTGGCGGGCTCACCTCTGGTAGCAAAAAGGCAAAAGTTTAAGGGATCTAGAACTTAAAAAGAAGATATGTCGAAAATATGTTCGGTTCAATGAAAAATGAACCTATTTTGGACATGCCTCAGGATACTGTTTTTAAACTTGGAATGTTTTGCTCCAGGTCTGAAACTGCTCCAATTAGGTTCTAATAGGTCAACAACATCATTCACATGTTTTAAATCTATGTACAAATAAACTTACAGCTTTTTAAAACTGAATTCCATTTTACATTTTCGTCTTGATTTTGGTCTAATCTAGCCGGAATGGGTAAATACGTAAAAATATTCTTAATAATGGCTATATTTTATAAAAAACAAATGTAGGAGATACCTTATGGATAGTTTCTTTTTGTAATAAAATTTAAATGTTGCATGTTTTATTTAGTTTTGTGTGAAATAAATGCAATATTCAGCTAGGTGGTCCAAAATATGAGCCCGGTCCAAAATACAGCCATTACCCTATCGACTTCAAAAGTAGAGAGGCTACGAATATTTGTTCATCCATATATTATTTTGTTCAATGGTCGTTCGACAAAAAGACCATTCCGCCGTAAATGACATTTGGCCATTTTTTTACCATATTACCCTTTAAGCCAGAATTTCTCTTTTTGTTATTTTTCTTTTCTATGCCAAACTAGCCGTCCCAATTATTATTGAATAATTAAATTTATAATGAGAAAGCCAACGTTGAAACCTGGAACTAGATGAAACATCCCTTCTGCCAGTTGCAATCTCCTGCAATTATAAAAAAATCTCTTCCGATACTCAACAGGACATTTCCGTGGATATTCCGAACTTTTTCCTGTATAAATTTGGAAGAATTTCTCATGAAAATCCTGAAGAGTTTCTCATGTAAATTTCGAGGAATTTTCCGCTGAAATTGAAAAAAATCTTTTGGTAATTCCAAAGAATTCTCGAAACTTCAAAGTAGGTCCCGTAGTAGATCCGAAAATAATTTCCAAATGAATATCATCTAAGGACTTTTATCAGAAAAAAATCTTCTGTTAATGTCATGAAAATGTCCCGAAAAAACGCGAAAAAAAATATTGAAGAAACGATATAAAAAATCGCCACGCCGATTCACGACGCCGCCGCTGCCGGCTAAAATGGCCTTCGGTGTGACGCCGCAAACGCCGCTGCCGCCGACCAAAATTCTGACAAACGCCGCCGCCCGAATATCGGACCGGCACACACCTCTAACACTCATCTCATAAACCAAAGTTGAAGAATGAGCAATTTTCAAAGAAGGAGGAATTGCATACTATGAAACAATAATATTATGAAAATATAGTATTAGAGATTAAAAAGATTGTTGATTAAAGAAATAAACACTGAGGAAAATGGACGTATGATTTTCAATCTGGAAGGTAACTATGTATAAGAAGCACTGTTGGTGGAGTAATTGATCGAAGATTCATAAGGTGGCAGTAATAAATTTCGGTAGTCCAGTTCGCTAAGTGAATGAAAATTTTATTTTGCGACATTGATTCTTTCCGCTTCAGTTTCTTGTCGCTTTCGATCTTCTGTCCTTTTCAATCATTTTTGTCCTTTCGAGCTTTTGTCTCTTGACCTTTTGTCCCTAACCCGTTTCTGGAGCCTCCACTTATCCGGAAAGTAGCCATCTGCTAGGCATTTCTGCAGCACAATCCTGAACAAGTTTGGAGACGCCAAAATTGCGGTTTTAAGAGCACACAGCACTGAAGGCTTCCGTACAGAATTGCAGATGGAATTCATTCGGAATCACATTTAAACATGCATTGAAGTTTATATTATTGATCAACATCAAAAACTTTTCGAAATCTGATCAATTGAAAATTACAAAAAAATATTAAAAATATCCCGTCTAAAGGCGGTCTTGGGCGTTAGAGAGTAAATATAGTTTTATTATAGATGTTCCTGAACTATTTTATGGATTTATGATAGCGTTTATGGAACATTCAGGATCGTTCGAATCGTTTTTCATTTTTTATGGATCGTATTTGCACTTTTATAAAGTAAGGGCTGCTGTAAAAGAAAAAAGGTAAGGGCTGCCTGATTTAACGAGTGACGAGGTCGATCCAAAGATTCCGGGTGTAGATAACTTTTGGTTCAATGGTGCCCCGATGACCCGAAGCCGGTGCATTCGCACGCCATAGTCTACTCAGCTGGTCTCCGGGGGTGGTCCTAGCTTACTCTGATAACCGAGTTGCAATGCGATCGCGAACGACTCGGATAGCCCCTGACGACGGATCTAACCTATTCCGACGAGAAGTTCTACGAAAGCGGGAGCTCCCCCGAAACCAGCCGTTTCGCCACATTCTGCGGCTGGCGTTTCAATTCACTTTCCACATATATCTTCCACGGCGGAGTTCTCATGGTCCGCTAGCCGCTTGCTACTACTCCGTGTGCCAACTTCATTGTATGATGTCTGTGCGTGTTGTAGACCTATCAAAATTCTGGGACGAGCATCTTCATACGAATCAATAGGCAAACCGCGTATGAGTTCTGTTGCTTCATTCTGCCCACGTCCTTCCCACAAGCCTTGGCCTTACAACCGCCATTATGCTTTCCCAAACAGCGCCGACAGAGATTGAAGTCGCGGATAACAGCCCAATTTTCAAATCAACCCCGTTTTCAGACGGTAACAAAGTTCTACGGATGCGCGGCCGGACGTCGAACTGTATCTTCATCAGCGAGGAGGCGAAAAATTCGATAATCCTTTCCCGTGATCACCACGTTACCACATTGAACATATCCCACTATCACACTAAATACCACCACCTCAACCAAGAAACCGTGGTAAACGAATTACGTCAGAAGTACTCCATCCCCCGAGTTCGCGTTTGCTGTGTCAACGTGAGGAGAAACTGCCAACGTTGCAAAAATGAGCGAGCCACGCCCACGCCTCCAATAATGGCGGATCTACCTGGTGCAAGGTTAGCGGCATTCTGTAGACCATTCACTCATGTGGGGATTGATTACTTTGGACCAATGGAAGTAGCTGTCGGACGCAGAGTTGAGAAACGATGGGGAATGTTGGCCACTTGTATGGCCACTCGAGCAGTACACATTGAAGTAGCTCACTCGCTCAACACGCAATCCTGTGTGATGGTCATACGCAACCCAATTGCTCGACGTGGTTTACCGCGGTACATTTATTGCGATCGTGATACCAATTTCGTAGGGGCTAACGGAGAAGTAGAGCGTGCTATGGAAGAACTAGATGATGAAGCTCTTATGAAAGAATTCACCACCACCACCGAGGCTACCTACCTGTTCGTTTAATCCGCCTTTGGCTCCACACATGGGAGCGTTTAATTCGTAGCGTGCAGAATTCGTTGATGTCATTGAAAATACCGCATCGACCATCAGACGAAGTTTTGCGCAATGCCTTGATAGAAATCGAGAATACGCTGAACTCCAGGCCACTTACGCATATTTCGATAGAGGCCGCTTCAGCTCCAGCTTTAACCCCTAACCACATTCTCCTTGGAAGCTCTAATGGAGTGAAACCGCTAACTACGCTCGAGATTTCTAATTCCATTGTACGTCAATGCTGGCGTTCTTCACAAATTGTCGCCAACCAGTTTTGGAAGCGTTGGCTACTACAATATTTGCCAGAGATAACAAGAAGGACGAAGTTGTACTCCGACAGTATGCGGCCAGTGAAAATTGGGGACATAGTCATCATTGTTGATCAGAAGTTTCCTCGCAATTGCTGGCCAAAGGGGAGGATCATAGCAGTTCGCCCCAGCCAAGACGAAGAGGTTCGATCAGCAACAGTTCGTACAACTGTTGGAGTGTATGAGCGGCAGGTGGTCAAGCTTGCTGTACTGGACGTCGATCGCGAAGAGAAGTAGCCGACTAGGAGTCGGCGTACTCGGGGGGAGTGTTGGCTAGCGTATAGCTGCCAGCGCGCATCTTTCTTCTCAGCAATAAGGCACTCATGAGGACCGACGTGACAGGTAACATCAACGGCTGTACCGATGGGTAAGAACACAAACAGAAGAAAGGAAAACAAATCACTAAATTGAATTGAAGACAGCGTGTCAATTTCTTATCATAAATCAATTATTATAATTAACACTTAACTACCCTATAACTATTAGTGCTACAATCAATCTATTTACAAGCTTAGTACATTATGAAAACATGAATTCCTTAACATAATGAACTTAAATCCTAGATTCTTACCACCAAGTAGCTGAAACCAACCTAACCCTAATCTACTTATGCTGTAAAGTGCACAATCACGGTATGAAACATGTTAAGTGAATTCCCTTGAACAAATCCAAACTCTATTCTAATTAGTAGACACGACAGACAGATTTCGACAAGACAGTCTACGACTGACAAACTACGAACGATCATAAAGGGGACTAAACGTAAGTTGACTATGCCCAAACGATGCGATTCAAAGAATTATTTATTTGTATGAGATTAACAAAAACAGATATGGAACATACAAACATATACTAAAAATGATTACATTAACACAATTTTTGTACAAATTGCCCCTCTCCATTAGGAAAATTATAATAGACCGTAAAGTAGCACCAAATTCCTGTGTTTTAATAAGGCGATTATAATTGCGGAATTAACCCCTTCAGTCCCGTTGGTACAAAACCAACAATGTCGCCTATCCTGGACGTCACCCTTGTGTCCGCACTTCACTGTTCTGGGTACTGGCACATTCCTATGACGATGTTATCAGTGATAGTGTCCATTCTGCATGGCTCCAACATCCGTTTAGAGCCGGGGAAATGTGGACAGGATGTGCCCCGATGTTTCTGTCACGTCTGGGTATTATTGCGGACAGGCGGAGAAAGCCGCATGTCCGAACCTGTGCAGGTACCATCAGAGGTATCCGTGGCCTTTTAAGAGCTGGGTCGAGCTAAAGTTTAACTCTCTATGAGGTCTGCTAACCCATACAGACACACTTGGGACTAGGCGACTATCATCTCCGTTTTATGATGCGCCAACTGTAGCTTCTTACTACGCAATCATTCTTCTACTAGACTGATCGAATAGGTTGCAGTCAATTCGAGCTCCTCGATGGACTCTCCGTACACCATGGCTACGTCATCGGCGAATCCCACTAACTTGACTCCTGGTGGGAGCTTCACCCTCTGCACGCCATCGTTCATCACGTTCCACGGCAATGGATACAGGATTGACCTCTGTGGGACGCCTGCCGTGACGGGGGCGCTAGCCAAGCCTTTGTCTATCTCGTAGGTCAATTACCGATTCTAAAAGTAGCTTCCCAGAATCTTGCACAGCCCTATCGGTACTCCCAGCTGAAGCAACGAGTTCGCGATCTCCATCCAGCACACATTGTTGAATGCATTTCACACGTCGAGTGTTGTTACTGCGAAGTAACGTATACCGCGCCGCTTGCATTCGATGGCAGTGTCAACCACCGCTTTAATGGCACATTGAGTAGACTGCCACGTACGACGGCAACCTGTTTTGGATCAACTTCTCCAATAGCTTTCCTACCGTGTCTATTAGACAGATTGGTTTGTACGCTAGAGATGGTCGGGTTTCACATTTTGTCAACCCGAACCCGAACCCGATTTATAATTCCTTTTCAAACCCGGACCCGACCCGAACCCGGAATGAAAAATCTTATCAAACCCGAGCCCGACCCGTACCCGACAATTTTTGCAGTCCTAAACCCGAGCTGGACCCGAACTAATTTTTTGGCGAAAACTCACACTAGATATTTTATATTTCTCTTTACACTCAAAAGGGTATAGGCTCAAACAACGAACAAGCCTTAAAATTAACCAGAAGTTTACAAAAATATATTCAATATATTATTTCTTAAACTCGTACCCGACCCAGACCCGACATTTTATCATCTCACAAACCCGTACCCGACATTGTTCTAATTTTCCAAACCCGAACCCGTCGGCCATCTCTACTGTACGCTGAGCGGTCTCCTGGTAGCTTGCCAGGTTTCGGTAACAGAACCAAGCGCAGTCTTTTCCATATATCCGGGAATGTCCGCTCGTCCAGGCTCTTCTGCATGGCAAACGTCCGGATTGGTCATTGTGGCTGCCTTCATCGCCATGTTCGGGATCCCGACCAGACCAGGTACTTTACTCGGGTCGAGGGACTTTGTACCCGTCATAAGCTCCTCTACCGACACCCTCGCCACCTCTTCGTCATCTGCTCCTATCCTCGCTGTTGGGTTGGGAGGAGCGTTCATTCCAAAGTTTCAAATTTGGGACCGTCCCGAAAAGAGGTCAGGAAGTAAAAATCAATAACTCAGCCGTTTTTAGGGGAATCGGGGGATTTTGGTATTAATAAAGAAGTAAAAGAAGGCAAGAAGGGGTTAACAGTACTCTGTGGGCAAAGGCGTGTAGGATCGCTAATCCGGAGATGGCGAGTTCGATTCTCGGTCCGGTCTAGGATGTTTTCGGATGGGAATTATTCTCGACACCTTGGGCATAGTGTATCTATTGTGCTTGCCACATAAGATACATACTCAGGCAATGGCGGGCATATAGAAGATTTCAATTAATAACTGAGGTAATGCTAATAGGATACCACGTTGAAAAGCAGGCCAAGTTCCAGTTGGAATGTAGAGCCATTTAAGAAGAAGAATGAAATAAGGCAATCCATGTTCGTGCATTAACAGCCGCCATGAATGATCTTGATCGATTTTACAAATCGGGACTAATTTGCCATTTGGACGTACACAATTTTGTAAACAAACTTTGGAAGGCCAACTTCTGCTAAAGCAAGCATTTCCTGAGAAAACCACGGTACCCAACAAACATAGATAACTGATAAAGAGATTTTAACTCAAATATAGGCTTTTTCATCTCAAAAATTAGCTTTTTCAGCTTAAATTGTTCGTTGGGTATGTGTCAGACAGAATAAACTTTCCTCTATCAGGTAAGGGAATGAATTTAGAAGAACAACGCTTGTATTCTACGGAATCAAAGAAACAATGTTTGATTGCAAATCTTATACAAAATGCAAGAGGGTCAATATTGAAATGAATAATATCAGAAGCGTACTAACACTTTGGTACTAATTGCTAAATAGAAGATCCTTGGCCATGTAACACACCATTCACAGAGCGAGAAACGCGTGACGTTATAAAATACTGCGGAATTGAGTGTGCCAATTCGTTACTAGTTAGGCAACTGTTAATTAGTCCCATCTTCCTATTTCCTGGTACAAAATGTCGATGAACATTTTCGCGCCTACGTTTGAAGCCTATAAATGTTTATAAGTGTCACAGACGACATTAATTTCAACCTAAAATGACACGAGTGTTAATTGAATTAAAACTCCGGAAGGAACAGTAAAAGATTCACAAAAAAAGTGCCGTTTCATTAGCGTCAATCAAAAATAAGGAAAAAATATAAATTAAACACTCATATGATTCGGCTTGAATATTTATTACATTGACCTTGGTAGATTTTGTGTATTTAAACCTGCCCGCGTGTCTCCAGTCTAAACGACACTTACTGTTGAGGTCAAAATACGTATCTGTCAAGGTACAATTAAGTGGTGGAATTAAATGGGATGACTTTTAAAATGGGTTAAAACTTCAGATTCTTTCAAAAAGTGACCCGAATCAAAGGTTTGAACTCCGAATAGCATGGGCATCGCCCATTTTAATATGATCAGTTTGCAAATCCCAAATTAAATTGAAGCTCCTGGTTATCGGAGTGTACATAAATAAGCGATGATCATTAAAATGAATTGTACTTTCTTGTTGAAACCCTTAAATCCTTCGATCTTAATCTCCAAGCTACATATCTGCCAAAAGTTCATATTTACCCTTTCAGTAAATCACAGTGGTATGAAGGAATTGTAAAATTGTTAAAATCATGTGTTTTCGATTGGATAACTTAACTTCAATGTACTGTTTCGAGCAAAGCTCGGTTGATTTATCAAATGAACCAAAAAAAAACTCTCAACATCCATAACTTACCGTTTTTAGAGCAATCCGCTGCGTCCGAAGCACTACACCGATGTATGTCACTTTTAAATAAAGGGAACAATAGCTCCCCAATCTCTTTCAGGCAAGCACGAAAACACACTCCAAAACTGAATTAATTTTACGCTTCATGTAAGACCGGATAAAAAGTGTTGACGACTTCAACGCATAACCATTCGAATCACCCTTAATTTGTAATCTTCTTTTCGTAGTGCATATTCTTTTCCGATCAACTTGGTTGAAAATTTCTGTCGTCTGCAAATAAGTTGAAACCACTTGTAAATATTTGCGATGAATTGACGCAGTGCACTAAATTATCTAACTCTAAAGCTCTCTTTCGTTGCCTTTCTTCGCAACTCTTTCAAGTATAATTTCTTTCAAAGTGACGATTATCGAATCACCAATCGACTGACTTGCGGGAGCCGATAATGCTCACCACCCAACAATGGATTTGTTTAGTGAACACAAAACACTATCATCCGAATCCGCACAATTTATCGCTCAAAAGATAATCCCCGTTCAGTTGGTGCGCTTCACTTTTTGATCAACCGAAAAATCAATTGATTTCACTTTTCTGCCACTCTGGTTAAACAATCACTTTATCTTATGCCGCTTATCCTTCGCTCTTCACGTTCGATTTTCTTATCTGAGGCACTCGCGCACGCTACGATTTTTCGCTCGTTTGCACAAGGAATTCCTTGGGCTTCTAATGACTCCAATACACTCACTCTATCGGAACGTGTTGTGACGTCTCGCGACGTAATCTACCTCACACTCGTCGCTCTGTAGTATGGCTCGGAAGGAAGATGACGATCGTTACGGCCTTTTCCTAAACAAGGTTTACAGCATCCAGGACCTACAGGAGTTCAGCACCATCCGGAACCATCCCGTTATCTGGCCGTCGCCCTTAGACCTGAATATCACGCTGGAGTTATCGCACTGTCACTGGCCTAGACCTGGGCGCGCGCGAACGCGAAACAATCTCACTCACTCACTCACTATCGAAGACTGTGCCCGCGGAACGGTGGCCGTCGTCGTCGTTCTCCAAGCGTTCGTCACTATGCTGCCACTACAGACGTTGAGATCTCCACGGCGGCGGGCGGCCCCTACTCCACCGAAAAAATAAAAAATAAAAGCAAACAAGTTTAAAGCCAAACCACGATGACGATCACTAGCACCACTCTCTTCGCCGATGCTCTCGATCTTCGCCGTTTCGAAAATCACGCGAACCACCAGCCGACGTATGTCGCCGCCGTCGTCGTTGCTGGCTGGCTGCAGCTGCTGCTGATCGGGTGCATTGGGTTCGCACACGTTGCACTGCACCCGCCAAATATCGCTTCGCGCTAAGAACTGATCTCCGGGCTGAGTATGATCGCGCCGATTCGGGCGTCGGCTGGTCGTAATCACCTACTAAACAAGTGCTATTTTCTATTGTTGTGATGTAGCTCTAACACTGACGATCATAAATTTGAGGTAATTCGTTTTAAAATAAAATAAAATGGTTTGTGACCATCCTCTGTCCCATTATATCCAACATCAAGAGCAAAACAAATGTGTATGGTCTCACTTAAGCCATTTAAAAATTAAGCTTCTAATGTAATTCCTCAGAGAATTTCTTAAGGAGTTCTTATGATAGGATTAAATCCTAATTAAAATCCTCTAATCATTTCATACCAAGCCCCTTGAGAAAATTCCTCAGGGTATTTTCAAAAGACAATTAGCCGAAAGACCGTTTAGGAAAAAAATGTGATTAGAACAAATTTACCATTCCGTTCCGCAGAAGAAATCATTAGGCCAAACATTTTATTTGACCGAACGGGTCATTCTATTGAAGGAGTCATTTGGCCGAAAATAACGTTCGGTCGATCTGATCATTTTGCCGAACGGGTAATTTGGCCAAACGAGTTGTTCTGTTGAAGTAGTCATTTGGTCGACAATCGTTTAGCTGAATGAGTAATTTGGCCGGAAAAAGTTTCCCTTCTTCTTCACTTTCGTGCATTGTGGCATGAGATCCATAGTATAGAGGCTCACATTATTCTTAAATAAAACACTTACCCCAAAATTATTTTTTTAGCAAATTAAATAAAGAATTTCTGAGGAAATTCTTCCCGAAAAAACTGAGGTTCTTCCTCATGATCAACGCCGTAACGTGCCGGGTTGGTCTTCGCTAAGGGCGCCAGCCCTCAGGGGGACGCCGAAATGAAGAATTTCGGTATGAGAAACAGCATAGTTTTGGTTGCTATTTCGGTTTCTCTGAGACTTCCGGAATCGGTTACAAAAATCCAAAAGAAGTCTAAAAATCTCATATTCAAAATGTGTTTTCAAATTTGTGGATTATTACCATTGTTGGACACTATTACTATCACTATATACTATTACCATGATCAAATTTCGCATGACCCTTTTGGTCTAATGACTTATTCTGGATAAGTGATAAGGGTGGTGTAGATTTAAGATAAATTTGTTCGTTTCATTCAGAAATCGCCATAAAAAATGACCCGAATTCGTAAAGCTGCAAAAATACACCACGGACTCGGGAACACCACGTTTTTTAGAACATTCCTGAAATCGTGACCGCTGCTACCGAAACTTTTACTCAAAATACACCGTGATTTTGTGAGTTCACAAATTTCTTTGCGTGCATGTAGTCCGAAAAATAATCAATATGGCCGGTGGCATTTCCAATTCCAGTAATCCAGAAATTTATAAATTCACGTTCAATGAGTGAAAAGGCGAAACTGGTAAATGTCCGATTTTGGATCCCTAGATTCATCAAATGACACGTTTGATACAAGCAGAGATCAAACCATTTGTAGATGGAAGTCTTCAAGAGGCTCGGAAGCCTCCTTTCAAGAGGCTCGGAAGCCTCCTTTCAAGAGGCTCGGAAGCCTCCTTTCAAGAGGCTCGGAAGCCTCCTTTCAAGAGGCTCGGAAGCCTCCTTTTAAGAGGTTCGGAAGCCTCCTTTCAAGAGGCTCGGAAGCCTCCTTTCAAGAGGCTCGGAAGCCTCCTTTCAAGAGGCTCGGAAGCCTCCTTTCAAGAGGCTCGGAAGCCTCCTTTCAAGAGGCTCGGAAGCCTCCTTTCAAGAGGCTCGGAAGCCTCCTTTCAAGAGGCTCAGAAGCCTCCTTTCAAGAGGCTCAGGAAGCCTCCTTTCAAGAGGCTCAGAAGCCTCCTTTCAAGAGGCTCAGAGCCTCCTTTCAAGAGGCTCGGAAGCCTCCTTTCAAGAGGCTCAGGAAGCCTCCTTTCAAGAGGCTCAAGCCTCCTTTCAAGAGGCTCGGAAGCCTCCTTTCAAGAGGCCTGGAAGCCTCCTTTCAAGAGGCTCAGGCCTCCTTTCAAGAGGCTCAGGAAGCCTCCTTTCAAGAGGCTCAGGAAGCCTCCTTTCAAGAGGCTCAGGAAGCCTCCTTTCAAGAGGCTCAGAAGCCTCCTTTCAAGAGGCTCAGGAAGCCTCCTTTCAAGAGGCTCAGGCCTCCTTTCAAGAGGCCCGGAAGCCTCCTTTCAAGAGGCTCAGAAGCCTCCTTTCAAGAGGCTCGGAAGCCTCCTTTCAAGAGGCTCAGGAAGCCTCCTTTCAAGAGGCCTGGAAGCCTCCTTTCAAGAGGCTCGGAAGCCTCCTTTCAAGAGGCTCAGGAAGCCTCCTTTCAAGAGGCTCAGAGCCTCCTTTCAAGAGGCTCAGAAGCCTCCTTTCAAGAGGCTCAGAAGCCTCCTTTCAAGAGGCCTGGAAGCCTCCTTTCAAGAGGCTCAGGAAGCCTCCTTTCAAGAGGCCCGGAAGCCTCCTTTCAAGAGGCTCAGGAAGCCTCCTTTCAAGAGGCTCAGAAGCCTCCTTTCAAGAGGCCCAGGAAGCCTCCTTTCAAGAGGCTCAGGCCTCCTTTCAAGAGGCTCAAGCCTCCTTTCAAGAGGCTCAGAAGCCTCCTTTCAAGAGGCTCAGGAAGCCTCCTTTCAAGAGGCTCAGAGCCTCCTTTCAAGAGCTCAGGAAGCCTCCTTTCAAGAACTCAGAAGCCTCCTTTCAAGAGGCTCCGGAAGCCTCCTTTCAAGAGGCTCAAGCCTCCTTTCAAGAGGCTCAGAAGCCTCCTTTCAAGAGGCTCAGAAGCCTCCTTTCAAGAGGCTCGAAGCCTCCTTTCAAGAGGCTCAGAGCCTCCTTTCAAGAGGCTCAGAAGCCTCCTTTCAAGAGGCTCAGGAAGCCTCCTTTCAAGAGGCTCAGAAGCCTCCTTTCAAGAGGCTCAGGAAGCCTCCTTTCAAGAGGCTCAGAGCCTCCTTTCAAGAGGCTCAGAGCCTCCTTTCAAGAGGCTCAGGCCTCCTTTCAAGAGGCTCAGGAAGCCTCCTTTCAAGAGGCTCAGAGCCTCCTTTCAAGAGGCTCAGAAGCCTCCTTTCAAGAGGCTCAGGAAGCCTCCTTTCAAGAGGCTCAGAAGCCTCCTTTCAAGAGGCTCAGGCCTCCTTTCAAGAGGCTCAGGAAGCCTCCTTTCAAGAGGCTCAGGCCTCCTTTCAAGAGGCTCAGAAGCCTCCTTTCAAGAGCTCAGAAGCCTCCTTTCAAGAGGCTCAGAAGCCTCCTTTCAAGAGGCTCAGGAAGCCTCCTTTCAAGAGGCTCAGAGCCTCCTTTCAAGAGGCTCGGAAGCCTCCTTTCAAGAGGCTCAGAAGCCTCCTTTCAAGAGGCCTGGAAGCCTCCTTTCAAGAGGCTCAGAGCCTCCTTTCAAGAGGCTCAGAGCCTCCTTTCAAGAGGCTCAGAAGCCTCCTTTCAAGAGGCTCAGAGCCTCCTTTCAAGAGGCTCAGAAGCCTCCTTTCAAGAGGCTCAGAAGCCTCCTTTCAAGAGGCTCAGAAGCCTCCTTTCAAGAGGCTCAGAAGCCTCCTTTCAAGAGGCTCAGAAGCCTCCTTTCAAGAGGCTCAAGCCTCCTTTCAAGAGGCTCAGAGCCTCCTTTCAAGAGCTCAGAAGCCTCCTTTCAAGAGGCTCAGAAGCCTCCTTTCAAGAGGCTCAGAGCCTCCTTTCAAGAGGCTCAGAAGCCTCCTTTCAAGAGGCTCAAGCCTCCTTTCAAGAGGCTCGGAAGCCTCCTTTCAAGAGGCTCAGAGCCTCCTTTCAAGAGGCTCAGAAGCCTCCTTTCAAGAGGCTCAGGCCTCCTTTCAAGAGGCTCAGGCCTCCTTTCAAGAGGCTCAGAGCCTCCTTTCAAGAGGCTCGGAAGCCTCCTTTCAAGAGGCTCAAGCCTCCTTTCAAGAGGCTCGGAAGCCTCCTTTCAAGAGGCCCGGAAGCCTCCTTTCAAGAGGCTCAGAAGCCTCCTTTCAAGAGGCTCAGAGCCTCCTTTCAAGAGGCTCAGAAGCCTCCTTTCAAGAGGCTCAGAGCCTCCTTTCAAGAGGCTCAGAAGCCTCCTTTCAAGAGGCCCGGAAGCCTCCTTTCAAGAGGCTCAGAGCCTCCTTTCAAGAGGCTCAGGAAGCCTCCTTTCAAAAGGTTCGGAAACCTACTTTCAAGAGGTTCAGTGGCCTCCTTTCAAGAGGCCCGGAAGCCTCCTTTCAAGAGGCCCGGAAGCCTCCTTTCAAGTGGCCCGGAAGCCTCCTTTCAAGAGGCTCAGAGCCTCCTTTCAAGAGGCTCAGGAAGCCTCCTTTCAAGAGGCTCAGAGCCTCCTTTCAAGAGGCTCAGAAGCCTCCTTTCAAGAGGCTCAGAGGATTCTATTCAAGAGGCTCAGGAGACTCCTCTCAAGAGGTTTGGAAGCCTCCTTTCAAGAGGCCCGGTAGCCTCCTTTCAAGAGGCTCAGGAAGCCTCCTTTCAAGAGGCTCAGAAGCCTCCTTTCAAGAGGCTCAGGAAGCCTCCTTTCAAGAGGCTCGGAAGCCTCCTTTCAAGAGGCTCGGAAGCCTCCTTTCAAGAGGCCTCAGAGCCTCCTTTCAAGAGGCTCAGGCCTCCTTTCAAGAGGCTCAGAAGCCTCCTTTCAAGAGGCTCAGAAGCCTCCTTTCAAGAGGCTCAGAAGCCTCCTTTCAAGAGGCTCAGAGCCTCCTTTCAAGAGGCTCGGAAGCCTCCTTTCAAGAGGCTCAGAAGCCTCCTTTCAAGAGGCTCAGAGCCTCCTTTCAAGAGGCTCAGAAGCCTCCTTTCAAGAGGCTCAGAAGCCTCCTTTCAAGAGGCCTGGAAGCCTCCTTTCAAGGCTCAGAAGCCTCCTTTCAAGAGGCTCAAGCCTCCTTTCAAGAGGCTCAGAAGCCTCCTTTCAAGAGGCTCAGGAAGCCTCCTTTCAAGAGGCTCAGAAGCCTCCTTTCAAGAGGCTCAGAAGCCTCCTTTCAAGAGGCTCAGAAGCCTCCTTTCAAGAGGCTCAGAAGCCTCCTTTCAAGAGGCTCAGGAAGCCTCCTTTCAAGAGGCTCAGAAGCCTCCTTTCAAGAGGCTCAGAAGCCTCCTTTCAAGAGGCCCAGAAGCCTCCTTTCAAGAGCTCAGGCCTCCTTTCAAGAGGCTCAGGAAGCCTCCTTTCAAGAGGCCTCAGAAGCCTCCTTTCAAGAGGCTCAGGCCTCCTTTCAAGAGGCTCAGAAGCCTCCTTTCAAGAGGCTCAGAAGCCTCCTTTCAAGAGGCTCAGAAGCCTCCTTTCAAGAGGCCCGGAAGCCTCCTTTCAAGAGGCTCAGAAGCCTCCTTTCAAGAGGCTCAGGCCTCCTTTCAAGAGGCTCAGGCCTCCTTTCAAGAGGCTCAGAGCCTCCTTTCAAGAGGCTCAGAAGCCTCCTTTCAAGAGGCTCAGAAGCCTCCTTTCAAGAGGCTCAGAGCCTCCTTTCAAGAGGCCCGGAAGCCTCCTTTCAAGAGGCTCAGAAGCCTCCTTTCAAGAGGCCCGAAGCCTCCTTTCAAGAGGCCCGGAAGCCTCCTTTCAAGAGGCCCGAAGCCTCCTTTCAAGAGGCTCAAGCCTCCTTTCAAGAGGCCCGGAAGCCTCCTTTCAAGAGGCCCAGGAAGCCTCCTTTCAAGAGGCTCAGAAGCCTCCTTTCAAGAGGCTCGGAAGCCTCCTTTCAAGAGGCTCAGAAGCCTCCTTTCAAGAGGCCTGGAAGCCTCCTTTCAAGAGGCTCAGAAGCCTCCTTTCAAGAGGCTCAAGCCTCCTTTCAAGAGGCTCAGGCCTCCTTTCAAGAGGCTCAGGAAGCCTCCTTTCAAGAGGCTCAGAAGCCTCCTTTCAAGAGGCTCGGAAGCCTCCTTTCAAGAGGCTCAGAAGCCTCCTTTCAAGAGGCTCAGAAGCCTCCTTTCAAGAGCCTCAGAAGCCTCCTTTCAAGAGGCTCGGAAGCCTCCTTTCAAGAGGCTCGGAAGCCTCCTTTCAAGAGGCTCGGAAGCCTCCTTTCAAGAGGCTCGGAAGCCTCCTTTCAAGAGGCTCGGAAGCCTCCTTTTAAGAGGCCCCCTTTCAAGAGGCTCAGAAGCCTCCTTTCAAGTGGCTCAGAAGCCTCCTTTCAGGAGGCTCGGAACCCTCCTTTCAAGAGGCTCGGAAGCCTCATTTCAAGAAAAAGGTTGAGAACCGCTGTTGTATATGAATCAATCTTATCAAAATTCTGTAAAAATTCTGAGTCAGTGAAAATGATATTTTGGTGTTCGAAACATTTTGAGAAATATGTCATAAGACGTATATGTCGTATATGAACTAGAAACATATGACATAATTAATTCCTTTGTTGGCCGAAAATGTGAATTGCTGTTCCAGTTATGCTGTATATGTACTTTTTCGGATCCTAATCTCCATTTTGATAACACAAAATTATGGTTCAGATCCAATGTACTACGTATCTGTTCCATATTTTGCTGGCTAATCAGATTTTTTTTGGGTAAGGAAACTTGGCACAGAAATCCTGTAGTTAATAACTGTGGAAGTGCCTTATAAAGGTTAACAAGAAAACTAATTGGCTACTTTTGGGTTATCTAAATTGTTCAGATCTTTTCAGACGCATGCTAAAGATCTGTTCAACAGTTCAAGTAGAATTTCACTAGTTAACGCATAGACACTTTAAATTCAAACCAACAAACTAATCTATTTACCAATCTAGACATTATTCATTGCCACGCCGGCGCCGACTTAACAGCTATTCCGAATTTATTATTACTCGATATTACTCGATCAAAAAACATTTTTTATTATATTGCAATTAGTTGTCGGCGTGATGAAATTATGATCGGCGGCGTGATTAAAACCAAGCTACTGTCGAAAAGTTGTTCCAAAGATCATAAAATTAGCACGGCGCGGCGTTGCGATGAAATCAGACGACTTTTTTAAATAATGGTGTTTGATCGTGAAACTATTCAACTTATTTTTATGTCAATATAAAGTAACGGAAGATTTCCTATGGATTCCTATGCATTTTACAGCACTTTAGATTCATTAAGAAGGTGCTAATGAAGCTGACATACAATTTGTTTAACGGTGCGACTCCAAACTTATGACCGGGCGTGTACGAAATGCAACGCGTGCAATCCGTCAATTTAGAACAAAACCCGCCTTTATCCAGCCGAATGCGCACCAACACAGCAGCGACGAACGCGCATTCCAATCCAATTCCACGTGCGAAGATCAAGCGCATCGGGTCATGCTTTGACTGTCCCGGGTCCCGAGTTCACCATCACCGGTTCAGACGGCGAACGAACATCTCGAACAGTTTTACACCTAAATCACGCGGCCATTAGCAGCCTCAGTGTTCAGAGGGGCCCATTGTTCCACCCCATTATTCTGGGCAAGTTCTCACCCCAATCAGAGATTCGTTTGCTGGTAGTCCGTCAGCGATAGGCACTGCAAACGATCTCGACAGTGACCGTTGCGATGGAATTTCGTTGTTCGTTCTGTGACTGAGCGTATGACGCTGATGAGCAACTTGCATAGAGTTAACATATGCACTACTCGGTTAGCGAGCCAAATAGCGGGCGGACGCGCGTAAAAAAAACAGACACGAGAAATAGAGAGCAGTTCTACACAGGTGGAAGAAGTGGATCACCTTCGTACGGCTTTTGTTTCCTCCTTTCCACGAGTAGTTCGCGATCGATGGCGATGCGGCGACCTCAGCTCTGCTGGGCAACAATCGACAATCGACGATCGATCGAGTGGACTTGATGTTTTGCAGTGATATCGATGGGGACGTGTGTTTTGCGGCTTGGTCTTCTCAGACTCTTGAGCACGGATGTCAGTCGGCTGAATCAGGAACACCTATGGATGGAAGAATGAAATGGGACAAAAATTAGAATGCAAACCAGGCTTCGATTGGAATCGATGTTTTTATAATTTCTATGTGTATGGAATAGATCAATCATATGGTAAACTGGGACGCAACGTCTTTCACGGGAAACGTGAACAAACTTAATAATTTGATTACATGAAAAGACTGATTCCGGTTGAATCGGATCCCTATTCTAAGACAATCGTTTCAGCGGTTTGTTTAAGAGTCATCCAAATAATTTCGTATTGATTTTTTCACTACTTTAATTGTAATAAATAAACACGTATTTTTTAATATATTTGATATCATAAATATATAAATTTTTTTTTGCAATATTGGTATATTAGAAAATTAAAGTCTGAAAAACGAATTTCATAGATGCGATTTAATACGATTCGATACGATTCAATACACTACTCATTAAAAGTTTCGTCAGTCTTCACAGCTTGATTAATGAACCTTAGATACATACTGAGCTAGGCAAGTACTGCAATTGACAAATGACTCAACTCACAAAAGAACCGGAATTGGTCGTGCGGGCGAGTTACGCAGTCAATCAATCTACCAAATCCGAAGCGCAGTGGGTACTCTGCTCACATGCTTTCGCTTTCAAACCGGGCCACTTTTCCAGCACCCCCTTTTGCGGTTTTAGCGCAGCGTTCGACTTACGTTACGACTTGTGCCTATAATGCTACCAGTCAGTCAGTCCGTCCATCAGCGTTACCAGCTCAGTTTCGCTGGAAGTATCCGATCGTATGCCAACCACACCAACCACGTGCTCCTTCATTACCCACGGGCCGTGGACGACGAGGAAACAGAGCGACGACGGTTGAACGCCACCGAAACTGCACACTTCTGAGGTGTCATCATATCGGTCTTCGGGCGGCGGCGATCCATCGACCTCTGGCAGGAGGCAGAGCAAACTAAACCTTAGCCGGCATGTGTATATGCGAAATCATATAATGAACGGTGCGGTCGTTACCTAATTCTTTACGCCAGTACCATGCCGCACCGCCATCAGAAGCTGGGGGAATGCAACCGTTTCCATCATAACGCAGTCGACTGTGCAGCAAACATCCATTTTGCGGTTTCACGGATGATGGAAATGGCACTAGCAATGATGACCCGGCGCGGTGTGATTTCGGTGAATTCGTAACAGCAGCGGCACCAGCGAAGCATTGATTTCCGGGCAGCGCAAGTTGGGTTATTCGATATAGAGACTGGTTCTCTTTTTGTGACTAGTGGATTAGTTCTGCACTAAAGACACGTCCTCTAGTGTACTATTCTCAAAATCCAGGAAAAGAGCTCAGTTGTATTCGTTGAATCGACCATTGTTCGAAATTCTGACAACTGATTAGCACTGAGCCACTTTTTGACGCGCTCGACAAGTGGCCCCTACTTAGCGGGTTCGGAGTTCCAAGTTGTGAAGTTTGACATGTGATTGTGTGTGGCGTTTGTTTGCTCACACATTCCTACACGCTTAGTTCAGTTCACCCAAATATGGGTAAAGAGTACCTAAAATCACCAAAAAGTGCACATACCTAGATATGGGTGATCTGCCCAGTACCTATTTATGGGTAAACCTAGTTTACTCATATATAGGTACTTCAAAGAAACGATTTTGTTAGTAAATTTCACCCAAATTTGGGTGAATTTTTTGTATTTATTTTGTTTGTGACATTTTTAATTTTCTTATATTTATTACAAATAAATTAAACCGAGTAAATAAAATATCATGTACATTTATTCAAATATAAAAAGTTGAAATTATAATTTTTCGCCTAACTTGCACCAGAATGAAATCAATGGCATAAGAGGGTACAGCACAAGCAAGTTTAAGTTAAGTTGACGGAACCAAAAACAAAAATAATCCTTGAATCAGGAATATGGCTTGTAGCTGGGGGATGCATTGTTACGAGGCTGTAGATTTCCGCTTACTATACGTGGACCCAGATAACAACATCTGTAAAGAAAATATGGTGTCAGTAGTGGATCAATTGGATTATCATCATGAAAATTTATGAAACAGTCGATTAGGGATTTTTTCCACATTTCAGTCAACTTCGGTCACTATATGCATGGTGCATATTGCTTCGTCCAATATATAGAAACGACTTAGCACCAACGAGGAACCTATGGGGAAAATCAAATTTCCCTAGTCGACCATTTATGTTTTCAACTAAGAATAATCAAAGCTTACGTCAACGGTATCCGGCGAGCACGGTGACTGCTGCTAGGCAGATCCGGCATACTTGGGTTCGTTTCGGGTACTCTTGATGAACTGTCAGGGCCGTGCAACTCAATAACCACGATACCAGTTCGTTGCTCGATGCCTGAGAATCGTATTTTGCTGGAGATGATTATGAATATATTGATTTAATTTAATAAAAACTTACCATTGACCCCCGGATAGTTCTGGTGAGGAACCGCAAATCCATTTGCCGCCTGGATTATCAGAATTGGAACAGATGGCGGTTAAAAAACCCGGAAAAATCTCGTGGTGAATGGTGGAAATAACGCAATTGCTGATCTCGGTTCTAGTAGCAGCCTTTTATCTCTTCCCAATTCAGTACTGACTGCAAGAGGAACGATGTTTTTGCGGTGGTAGCAGGCGATGGTTGATAGGAGGAAATTATGCGGGGCAGTACAGCTAAAAGCTGAGTCTGTAAAGATACCGGCGAGTGGTGAGTAATGAGTATGCATCACCATTCCCATCAACTGGACGGAACGACTTTTCACCTGGTTGCGAAGTTTGCAGCGGCAAACCCTTCAATGAGCGCCCTGTTGTTCCACGGTTCATGATTTTTCTGAAAGGGTAGCGGAAATATAATAACATTGATGGCTTCGCGGATTATCATAATCTTACCTGATTATTACGACCCCAAAATAGGGTGAAGCGTGATATATCCATTGATCGAACTGGCTTGCTAATTTCCGAGCGGAAATTGAAAATTAGATTAAAAAAACCAACTGCGTATTTTGTTGCTTGCTCATTGCTGGATAGAATGGACTAACGTGAATGTTTATTTTTTCATCCAAATATGAGTAAGGTAATTTACCCATATATTGGTAAAGTCAGTTTACCAAAAATATAAGTGAAATTTACCAATTTTCTCAGTACATTTCACCCATAATATGGGTGATGTATGCAATACCCAAATATGGGTGATTAGAGTACCCATAAATAGGTAAACTGATCTAAGCGTGTATACCATTTGACACGGGGGGCTGACTAACGGGAAAAAATGGGGCGCCGGGTTTTGCGCTATGAGGTAACCTGTCATGTTTGATGGTTTTTTGATGTTGGAAGGTTTGGATGAACCGTACGTTTAAACGAATCGCTGGATGTTTGACATTTCTTGCTTCTTTGGGCGATCAGACGACGACGAAGATGGGTGATAATTAGGTAATCAATGGATCAAACATGCATATTGCTCAATTAACACTTATCTGCGTTGCGGTTAATGGTTGCAAGCCGAGTGTTGACGACAAGAGGATAGTGAAAAGATGATGTGGAATATTTATGTAATCACAAGTCGCTTTTAGAGAAATATCCAAATGAATATTAATCAATCCCCAAAAGGATAGCATCGCCTGAAGTGTAGTGTCAAACGGATCACAGCAATAAAAATGACTGTTTGTTCGATGAATAAATTATAGATAGGCAAAAAACAATTAGCGAACGTTAGAAGAGCCGTAACGTAACGCAAAAATTCGTGTTTTCGACCTCCTCCCTCCCTCTCCTAGCAAAGAGTAACATTTTGGAACCCTCTCCCTTCCCCATACAACGCGTAACTATGAAAATTTAAAAGGCATTTTTTCACTTCTCTGAAGCATTTTTTTAATCTTTCGTTTATTTGGTAGGCTCATTTGCCATGAAGCGTTACGGAGCCGAAATCATGTTTTTCTATACATTTTATAATTCTTATATATAGGGTTAGTTTTGGGGAACCAAAAGACTTGCGGTTTGATCGAGGTTAGGGAATACAATAGTACAATAGGAAGGGAAAGTAATTTAGAGTGCTTAATTAATTACAATGCTGATGTTCACATGGCTGACATTCTCGGTGATGTTTCACACCTGTAACGGGACAAAAACACATTTCATTGGGAAGACAACAACGAGAGGAATACATTCGTAGGGGGTTTAACAGTGGACATGGGCAGTGATGACAGAATGAGGACATTCTTAAGGAATAACGAGAGCAAAAAGGATGGGTGGACAATGGTTAAACTCTAACATCAGCAACTTTCAAGAATTGGTAGACAAGGGACATGTATTTGAGGTCAAGACCCGCCAACACTTCCCTAATAGGCTTTGGTTGTTTTCCTCGGACCCGGAGATGTTCAGTTAGCGCAGATCTGGGGCCACGATGCACGACATGATCTATATCCTGATAGTTTTCGCCGCAAACACAGATATTACCCTCTGAGAGTCCCACTCTGAAAAAATGTGCATTTAAAGTGCGGTGATAGGACATTAGACGACACATGGTTCGTATGAAGTCTCGTCCCATATTCAATATTCATCTCTAAAGCATTTGATTGATTGATCTCTACAACATCACGTTGAAACTCCATAGAATTTTTCGTGAAGATACCAATGATTTTCTTGAAAAGTTCATACAATTTTTTGTTGAAATTTTGAAAAACTATCCGTAAAAACTAAAGAAAAACTCGTGCGGAAGTTGCGAAGGATTTCCCGTTGAAATTCAAAGAATTTCTCGTTGATTTTTTGTACGGAAAAGGATCGTTCGACAGAAAGCCATTTGACCGAAGACTACAAGGCTGATAGTTGTTTGGTCGAATATGTCGCTTGACCGAATAGATCATTTGGTAAATGACTATCTAACTTAAAGTTATTTGGCCTTTGTCATTCGGTCGAACAGTTCATTTGGCTGAAAAAATCTGTTGGCCGGATAGCCAAATTGGCCAAATTTGCTCTTTTGTCGAAATGACATGACAGTTTTTCCAGAATATTAATTTGAAAATTTTCCGCGGGAACTACTTTGAAGTTTTGAAAAGTCTTTGAAATTACCAAGAGGAGCTTTTTGAATTACCTAAAAAAATTGTTTGGAGTTTCAGCGGAAAATTCTTCGGAGATGTACCAAATCTCTACAGGAAAATATTTCTTCAAAATTTCAGACGAAAATTGTTCAAAATTTAGATTTCAAATTTTTTTTTGTTTTTAACGGGGAATTTTTACGAAATTTCTTTGGATTACTACAGTAAATTCTTTCTATTGTCCATTAGAAATTCTTGGGAAATTCCATTGGCCGAAAGAGACAGACGGCCGAACTGGTAATTTGACGAAATAGACGTTTGCCCTAACAGGTCGTCTGGTCGAATCGATCGTTTGGCCGAAGAAGTCATTAGGCCAAAAATGCCGTTTGGCCAAAAATGTCATTTGGCATACGGCCAAATGTCAATTACTGAACGGATTTCGCCACTCGTTTGGTTTAATGGCCTTTTTGACAAATGACCATTAAACAAAATTCCGTAACCTCTAATTGCCTTTCTCGTATACAAAGTATACGTAAAGGGTATAGGATCACTCCAAAACCGAACTTTTGATAGAAGGCTCGGAGACCCATAGTGTTATATACCAATCGACTCAGCTCGACGAATTGAGATGATGTCTGTATGTGTATGTGTGTGTGTGTGTGTACAAAAATGTGAGACACACTTTTTAATAATTAGTATTATCCGATTTGCTTGCAACAAGTTGCAATCTACGCGGATTGCAGTCTAGTTGTTTCCTATTGAAAATTGGCTTGATCGGTCATTGCGTTCCAAAGTTATTAGAAAAACATTGTTTTTTACCAAGGGTCCCCCCTTGGGAAAAAAAATTCAAAAACGAAAAAAGGATTGCAGCAATGCATTCGAATGACCGCAAATGGATATGAATTGATGGAAAAAGTAAAATCTATCCGCCTAAAGTGCTATTTCGACCTCTCTTATGTGTTTTTCTTATTTTTTTAATGCGCGAGAAAGGCACCACCAACGCTAGGTGGATTGATCTGGGTTTTTTAAGTCGATATTGGCGTTCAAGCCAAAAGTCCTCTAGCTAAATATCATTTAGCCGAGCCAAACTGAATGTTTATCTGAAACTGTTATGAAGTCGACAATGGTTTGGACAATAAGCGACATACAGCCAAAAGGAACATTTGGCCGAACAGGCAATTTTACCGAAAAATTTGTTTGTCCTAACAACTCATTTGATTGAAAATGCAGTGCCAAAAAATGTCCTTTTTGAAAAAGCAACCAAAAATGTCGTTTGGCCGAAAGGGTTGTTTCGCAGAAAGGACATTTTCGGGCCAAATGGTTGTTTCTGCCAAATGGCCATTCCTACCAGACGGAATTTTCGGTCAAATGATCTATTCAGTCTAACGATTTTGAACGACCAAATTACCAGTTCGGTCGAATGATCCTTTCGGCTATATGTCACACTTCCGGGCAAACCATTTTAGACCTGATCACAGTTTCGGATGTGCGTTCAATTCGGCTTAATAGGATTTGATAAGATGACTTTTGGCTTGAAGGCCAGTATCGACTTAAAAAGTAGAGAGGTTACAAAATTTCGTTAAATGGTCATTTGACAAAAAGTCTATTCCGCCGTAAATGTCATTTGGTCAAACGAGTGGACATTTTTGACTATATCATCCGTTCTGTATTTGATATTTAGCCATATGACCCGTGGTGCCAAACGACATTTTCGGCCAAAAGGATTCTGTCAAACGACAATTTCGGCCAAACGGCATTTTCGAGCTAAAGACATATTCGGCCAAACGACCTGTTAGGGAGAACAACTTTTCGGACAAATTACAAGTTCGGCCGTATTTTGCTTTTAGCCAATGGAGTTTTCCAAGAATTTCTTATGAACAATACACTAGTCGTTGGCAACATGTTAACGTTTCAGTTAGCGCGTACCGTTCGATAACTGCAACGCATTCTAAACGTCAAACGGTTGACAGTCAACGTCAGATGCCATAGAAGTGTAATCGAATTGCAGTTAAATTACTTGCAGTTATCGAACGTACCAAGAATTTCTCGTACAAATGAAAAAAAAATCCGTAAAGCGTAAATCGTATTGAGAGCCTTAGAGGTTCACGACTCCAGTCTGTTTGATATGCTTCCGCTGCGTTTTATTTTTAAGTGTGTAACAGTTTGTGTTTATGTGTTCTGAAAATTCTGATTCATTACTTTTAAATGGATTTTTTTGACTTTATCAGTCTTATGTATTCAAAACGATGAGTTTTGTTTTGCCCGACGTTTCGGCCTTTTATGTTGGCCTTTTTCAAGGGTGAAACTGTCTACCGTTTTTCATTTTTAGTTTGCCGTTTTTCATGTAGGAAGGGCTTCTTGTAATTAATTTAAACATTTAGTTCGGACGATTAGGACGATTAAGAGAGAAAGAAGAAAGCTAATCGCGGTGGAGGTTGGTACTCGGATTCTGATGGCTTTTCCGCAAACGTGACTTTTAAGTGGTCTTGTTGTGTAGGGGTTATCACGCCTATCTAGAGAGTAGGAGGTTGAGGGTTCGAGTCCCTCCAAGACACGTGGATTCTTTTTCGCAAATTTCATATCAATTTGTCCATTTCGAAACATATGCTGTACATATGCACAGCAAAGATATTTAATTTAAAAAAATGGTTTTCGTACGGCCGAGTTGCGGAATAATATGCAATTAATTATATACCCAGGTTTTTTCTACACGGTTGGATTTCATTAAATTCTCGGTTAACCTGATCTTTCACAGTTTTTTAAATACCCCCTGAATTTTCTTTGATTTTTTGTGAATTTTTTCGTGGGGTTAACTCATTGCTTCATTGACGCTGAAGGTCTTAAACGACCTAAACCCCTAAAAAAAACCTGGGAATATAACACTATGGGTCTCAGAGGGTACACCGACCCTATCGAGGAAGCCGATTTCTCTAGGAAGTTCTCATGGCTTAAAAGAAGATTTCATGTTCCTAACCCGACTATTGCCTCCCTATACTGCCACCAAAGATTCATAAAAATTCAGTCGGATGTTTTTTTTTATTGCCAGACTAGGGCCGGAGTGGCCTGTGCAATACATAAAAGTCTTCTCCATTCAGCTCGGTCCATTGCTGCACTTTGCCAAACACGCAATCTGCGGAGGGCCCGCAAATCGTCCTCCACCTGATCGATCCACCTTGCTTGCTGTGCACCTTCTTGTTTCCGTCGGCTCGTTGTCGAGAACCATTTTCACCGGATTATTGTCGACATTCTGGCTACGTGCCCGGCCCACCGCGGTCGTCCGATTTTCGAGGTGTGAACAATGCATGGTTCTCCCAATAGCTGAGCAACTCGTGGTTCATTCGCCTCCTCCACGTACCGTCCGCCATCTGCACGCCACCATAGATGGTACGCAGCACTTTCCTTTCGAAAACTCCCAGTGCGCGTTGGTTCTCCACGAGCATCGTCCAGGTCTCATGTCCGTAGAGAACTACCCGTCTTATAAGCGTTTTGTAGGCAGTCAATTTGGTACGGCGGCGAGCTCTATTCGATCGGAGCGTTTTGCGAAGTCCAAAGTACATACGATTTCCTGCCATAATGCGTCTCCGAATTTCTCTGCTAGTATCGTTATCGGAGGTCACCAGTGAGGCCAAGTACACGAATTCTTTAACCACTTTGATTTCGTCATCGCCCCGATACAAACTCGTGGTGAGTGGCTTACATTGTCCTCTCTCGAGCCTCTTCCTATCATGTACTTCGTCTTTAAAGTTACGTGCCATGATATCAATGCCGTCGGCGAAACCGAATAACTGGACGGACTTAATTCTCGAATTGGCTTTCAGTCACGGGTAATAGCGTTGACACAGCGCCGTAGCGTGTGGTTGGCCAGGTTGGCCCCCGCCAAGGGCGCCAGGCCTTCGGGGGCGCCAAAATCAAGGATTTCGTGATTTGATGATTTCCTCGATAGTCAACGATTCGTAATCAATCGTATATAGTATCAGGAGAGCCCTTTTCCGTTAATAACTGATACAGGTATTAGGACGTCAGCTCAGAGGGCTTTTCCCCAATTTGGAAGAATCATGCTATCACCTTCGCTGTCTTTTTCATCATTTATTTGACAGATAAAGAAGCAAGAAGAAAATGATAAGAACAGGAAACGCAAATGGAAAGGAGCAGACATGAAGCAGGCTTCTAAGGAAGGAGCCCTAGAAGGGGACTTTTCAATACGTTGAAGGCGAAACACAGAGTAGACTGTACAAAACTTCACACGGAAGAAGTGATAGAGAGTTTGTTTGAATTTGAAATAAATTTACTTATTTAACTTAGCTTAGCTTAGACTGATTTGAGATAAATTTACTTATTTTACGCAGACAAACTATTTGATTCGAAATCGATCGCATTTGTTCCATTGATATTTTCGATTCCATCGAGCCAGAAACTTGTATGAGTTCAATAGTGAAAAACAAAGCAAAGATGTTGAATATTCGGTGAGCATTGATAATATAAGTTTGATTTTCCCCTTGGTTTTATATAAACTGGTTAAGCTTTAAACGAGGATGAGTATTTGGAATGATGTCAATTGTCTAACAGCATACTGAGCGCAAGAATCTGCATCGAGGCATTTCAATAATGATGGCGACTGACCTACTTCAACGTTGAATTTAATTCTGCCAAGCAATTCCACCATTGCCACCAAACTACCGCCAGATCCGATGGCCATTCTCTCCAGACTTGGGTTTTTCTTGATATGACTAGGTCCAATCGTTAAGCCAACTATCTACCATTTCACAACAGAGTTGAATTTTATTAAAAGTCGTTGAGTTCTTGAAACAACCAACCAAGCAACTATAGAGTTGGATGTTTCTTAAGCAATATGGAGTATCTGAAGGTCATCCAACCTACTCCAAAGTAGGGTTTTTTTTATTCGTCTATAAAACGTCTTTTATTCGTCTTATTCACTAGTGCATGAATTCATAATAAAGAAGTTTGGAATTTTTTGTCCAGAATCCGTGCACTACTGCGTTCCATGTAAAAAAAAGTTTTCAGTTCAAAATTTCAAAATCCGTGTAAAAAAAGTTTTATGATTTCTCGACGAATCATGCAAAATGGAGCAACTTGGCAAAAATTTTGTATGAGATTTTTTTTACACGGCCGTGTAAAAAAAATCCGTGTAAAAACAGAATCGGGTGTATTTTTATTTGCATAAGTTTTTTGGGTTTCGTGAAAATTTCAATTGATTTCTAGTAATTTTATGGCTTTTAGTAATTCTTACTTCCTTTATCTATATTGGAAAATATGAAGGTTATAGAAACTTAAGAAATTCATAAAGAAAATTTTACACCATTCCCCTTAACTAACTGTTGATAATAATGATATAGTTTGTAAATATCATTAAGAGTCTCGGCTCCGTTAAGTGTTATACAAGCATGAGCCTCTCAAATAAACAAATTTAGAAAAAAAGGGCGCCCAATAAAGTTTCGCCAAGGGCGCTGGGAGGCCACGCTACGGCTCTGCGTTGACAGTTTTACTTCATCGCCGATGAAGTAAAACTGTCAACGCTATTACCTGTGACTGAAAGCCAATTCGGAAATTAAGTTACAAATTTCTCAGTCGTAATCCACTAACTGGACGGACTTCGTGAAAATCGTGTCAATCCCTGCCCTTCGTATTACCCCTTAGAAAGCGATGTTGAATAGCCGACACGAAGTACCATCACCTTGCCGAAACCCTCTGCGCGTTTCGAAGGGACTCGAGAATGCCCCTGAAAGTCGAGCTTAGTGCATCACCCGATCCATCGTCGCATTGATCAACCGTATCAGTGTATCCGGAAATTCGTTTTCGTGCATAAGCTACCATAGCTGGTCCCGATCGATTGTATGATATGCGGCTTTAAAGTCGAATAATAGATGATGTGTGGTCACGTTGTATTCGCAGCATTTTAGCAATACCTGACGTACGGCAAACACTTGGTCTGTGGTAGATCGTTTACCCATAAATCCCGCCTGGTACTGCCCCATGAACTATCTTGCGATTGGTGTTAGTCGGCGGCATAAAATTTGGGAGAGTACCTTGTAGGCGGCATTCATCAATGGGATTGTGCGGTAGTTGCTACAATCCAGCTTATCGCCCTTTTTGTAGATGGGACAAACGACACCTTCCATCCACTCCTGCGGCAAAACTTCCTCCTCTGAAATCTTGGTAATGACCCAGTGCAGCGCTCTAGCCAGTGCCTCACCACCATGTTTAAACAACTCTCCTGGTAGTTGGTCAACTCCAGCGACTTTGTTGTTTTTCAGCCGGCCGATCTCCTCCTGGATTTCCTGGAGATTCGAAGCCGGGAGTTATATGTCCTGTGCGCATGCTTCTAGGTTCATTACCATATCGCCACTGTTGTCTGCCACATCGCCATTCAGGTGCTCTTCGTAGTCCTGCCGCCACCTTTGGATCACCTCACGCTCGTTCGTAAGAAGGTTCCCGTTTATGTCCTTACACATATCAGACTATGGCACGTGGCCCTTACGTGAACGGTTCTCTTCACGGTCTCTATCTTCCTGCTGGCTCCGGATCTCGGAAAATCGAGTTTTGTCTGTTCCGCGCCTGTTTATATCGTGCCTCGTTCGCCATCATGCGGTGTTGCAGCAATCTCGCCCATGCTGCATTCTTCTCTTCTACTAACTGCACACATTCGCCGTCATACCAGTCGTTTCTCTGATCCGGGGGCACCGTGCCAAGTGCAGCGGTTGCGGTGCTAGCAATGGTGGATCGAATATCTCTCCAGCCATCTTCAAGAGACGCTGTGTCTAGCTGCTCTTCCGTTGGTAGCGCCACTTCCAGCTGCTGCGCGTATTCTTGGGCTATTCTACCGTCTTGTAGCCGCCCAATGTTAAGCCGCGGCGTCCAACTTCGACGCGTGTTGTACACCGTCGAGAGTTTTGAGCACAGGCATACTGCAACGAGGTAGTGGTCGGATTCAATATTCGCACTGCGGTAAGTGCGGACGTTCGTGATGTCGGAGAAGAATTTACCGTCGATTAGAACGTGGTCGATTTGGTTTTCCGTTACTTGATTAGGTGATTTCCATGTGGCCTTGTGGATATTCTTGCGGGGGAAGAAAGTGCTTCGGACTACCATTCCGCGGGAGGTTGCAAAGTTTATGCATCGTTGGCCGTTGTCATTCGATAGGGTGTGCAGACTATTCAGTCCGATGAACCGGTCTATACATTTCCTCCCTTCTTACATGTGCGTTCATGTCACCGATGACGATTTTGACGTCCCGCAGTGGGCATCCATCGTATATCTGCTCCACCTGTGCGTAAAACGCTTCTTTCTCGCCGTCGGGTCTCCCTTCGTGTGGGCAGTGCATGTTGATGATGCTATAGTTGAAGAAACGGCCTTTAATCCTCAGCTTGCACATCCTTGCGTTGATTGGCTGCCACCCAATCACACGATGGCGCATCTTACCCAGCACTATGAAGCCGGTTCCCAGCTCGTTGGTGGTGCCACAGCTTTGGTAGAAGATAGCGGCTCGAAGCCTGCTTTTCCACACTTTCTGTCCTATCCAGCAAATCTCCTGCATCCGTAGGTACGACGTCGAAGTTGCGGGGATGTAATTCATCTTAGATCATCCTTTAGCAATCTGCGAACCTAGCGACTTGCAGTTCCATGTTCGAAGCTTCCAATCGTGATCCTTTATTCGTCGCCTAGGTATTTGCCAATTATATCGAGTCGCATTATCTCTTATATTGTTCGTAATTATTGGTTTTCCAGGCGGCTTATTGGGCCTGCGTAAACCTCCTGGTCCTCCTGGTCGCTTTGGTGGGGCCTACTTGCGGATACATGCAGCTTTTTATAGGAATTTAACAGGGCCCACTGTCAAACCCCACCACATCCTAGGCAAGCCCCACAACTCACAGATGGCCTGGGGAGGGATCGTCAAGCCCTTGGACATAGTCCCTGCTGCCCCAAATACTTGGCTCCTGTTCATAATACCTGGTTTACATTTCATCTTTGAGTGATTAATTGGCCTACTTTTTCATAGCAACGAAATGGGTGCTTTAATGAACATTACGCAACTCAAATGAGTTGCATAATAGTAGTTTGTGCAACTAGTTGCAAAAAGATGATTTTTTCAGCACGAGTTGTACGTTTATAAATACTACGAGTGCAGAAAAAATCGAGTTTTGCAACGAGTTGTACACGCTATTTTTTTCAATGACGAAAAATTGACTTGAATATGATAAATCTGAGCCATGATACAAATGATGATAAATTATACAATTTTATTTACTTCACATGATCTCTTTAACCCTTCACATGACCCCCTTGCCTAAAAATCATGGTATTGTGACCCCCTTGCCTAAAAAACAGATTTCATGTTATTGTGCCCCATGCACAATAGGACAGCCCCATATAAAGGTGTGGCCAAAACTACCAAAAGGCCAATTTTCGATTTGGGCGAGTAAAATGTGATGAATACACAGCTAATAACCTATATTTCTATAATCAGGACGGTTTTTATTTTTTAGATTTTTTAGGGAGGGATGGGGGGCGTTACAAAGCTCTTAAACAGATCTATGCAATAGGCTTGATAATGTAATAATAGCTCCGTCCAGAATTTAGTTTTTAGTAGATTTGTAAATGCATATTTTACGCAATATTTAACGAACAAAACAGTTTGGTACCCCGCAAAACCCCGCAGTAAAACATCATGCACTACACTATTGAACTCTTAAGCTTTGAGGACCATGAATAAAATTCTGCCCAAATTCACAACTTTGTAAGATACATGAATTTTAAAAATTTCCCATTTTTGCCTTTCTCGTGTACAAAGTATACGTAAAAGCTATATGATCGCTCTAAAAGCATTAAAAAAAAGCCCAAACACTAAAAGTGTTGTATACCGATCGACTCAGTTCGAAGAATTGAGGTGATGTCTGTGTGTACGTGTGTGTGAATGTCTGTATGTGTGTGAGCAAAAATGGTCTTAACTCGTTTTTAAGCACTTACTCTAAACCGAGTTACTCGCAACAAGTTTCATTCGTCAGAGAACGTTGATACATTGTTCCCTATTAAAAATATGTTGGATCGAACTATGGGCTCAAAAGTTATGGCCAAAATACATTTTCTTATAATGCACGAGAAAGACAACATTACCGCTAGAGGGGTTAATCAGGTGTTTTGATAAACTTCTTATTTTTAAATTTTAATCAGAGTTACTTAATAATGCCACTTTAATTGAATTTGGTGACGAACACAATTTACATAACATTTTAAGGGAAAGGGTTATGCCTTAACGTTGCGCATAATTCAAGAAAAAATCATCTATCATATAAAAACCGTTAAGCAGTGAGAAGGGAAGTTGTTCAAAATTTACAATTTTGACATTACTACATTATAGGAGCGAATTATAGATTTAACCATAACGTGTCATAACGTGTTGGATGAGTAGTGTGAATAACTCTTTGCCACAATACCTTTTTATAATTATGAAAGAAATCTTAATGAAATATAAAATAAATGAATCTCCATTTCGTTGATGTCACAAAATGACGCTAATTGAATCTGTTCTGCCCTCCTTTGTTGATTTAATAAGTTCTATTCGTGAATTTTCAACACCAGAAGCTAATAGTGCTTTTTTTGATCATTTTAAGAAATCTGTGTTGCGTCCATTTGCCTGTGACACTAATATACAGTATATGACCATTAGGAATTTATTTAGCATCGAACAGGCTTATTGCAAGCCAAAAAGTGACCAAATTCCGTTGCTTTTGTAGAATATGTCAAAAATCGATGCTATGCCGAAAATTGGCCCCATACCCCATAGATGGCTCAGAAAACATATTTTTCTTTTCTATCTATGTTTTTATGATGAATACCACCGTTTATTGCAGGATTCATAATTTTGGCCAAAAATACCTCCTTTTTTCCTATTGTGCCATGGTGTGCTCGACAGACCATAAAGCGATAGATAAACCTGCCTTTGAAGAATTTGATGTCAGTGCTTTAAAATTATTTCATTTATTACGTGCCACAGAGAAAACACTATTTGAACACTCACCCACGCCAATTGAGCTACATGCGGTTGTTCTAATGCTGGATTTCCATTATAGCACTCATTTGGAAGCTATAATGGATTTTATGCAGCCCATTTGAGTTGCATAATGATCATTAAAGCACTCATGTCATTGGTATGGAAAAGTAGGCCGTTTTATCACTCTAACGCCAACTGTAAACCAAGTATTATGATCAGGAATTGCAAAAAATTAATTACAGCAATAATGGAAAACCATCAGAACAGTAGTTACATGAGTACATTTTGCTAAATTATCTTAGGTAAGTGCTCAAATAGTATATTCTTTGCGCCTCGTAATAAATTAAATAAAGATAAAAATATGTTGTGATTTTAAATGTATTTTATGCACATATTTGGAGCATGCAAATAAACGTAACATTCAATTTATCTAACTATTCTTTTAGATTGAAATAAATTTAATCGGTGCTTGCTTGTAAAATTCTATCAAATTTTACTGAATATAGGGTGTTATTTCGTTTGATGGGATAAGCTGCAATTTTACAGGTCGTTGAATTTTCAAAATTATTTGCTGTGTAGTTTGATAAACATGACATCAAAATTTTCCAAAAGTAAGTCATGACTTGTCGAACTATGCAATGTGGCACGATAACATGAAATCTGTTTGTTCTCTGCAGTGCGCCGATTGAAAATTTGTCAGCGGCGTCACGCCATTGGTAATCGGCGGCGGCGTGGGTAGGCATGAGCTTATTTCAAGCAATAGAAATTTTCCGGATTTTTTCCAAAAATTTCACCGTTTATTCAACCAGGATGTCCTTTGAAAGCTGCTACAGGAGTTCCTAAGGAAGTTCCTCCCAAATTCCTTCAGGAATTCCTCTGGAAGTTCCTCCAGGACTTCATCCAGTAGTTCCTCCAGGAAAATTCCTCCTGGGATTGTCCCGGAGGGTCGTTCACAAATAAATTATTGTGGACATTAATTCTTCGGGAATTTTATTTAGGAATTCTTCCGAAAAATTTTACAAGAACTCCTTCACAAACTCCTTCGACGATCTCTCAAGCAATTTACCTTACCCGTCAGAAAAATTTATTGTAACAATCGATTCTTTGGCTTATTTGTGGTGAACTTTGCCGAAGAACCCATATTTTTTAAAGTCTCCAAGCATTTTTAAAATGTAAAACAAAAATCAAAAAAATGCTGTTTTCTCAAGATTGGCCCGATTTTGAACAAACATAGGGTGAGGCCGGTTCACACGTGCAGCACTTTGTCGGTTTTAGTTTTCGATTTTGAAAATAGTTAGAGGCTTCAAAAAGTATGGGTTCTTTGGGAAAGTTGACCTTAAATAAGCCAGAGAATCGAACACATCCCCAAAGTATCATGGGGAAAATACTCCGAAAATTATCCCTCTTTTTCTTCAGACTTCTTTAGAAATTATCAAAGAATTCTCTTAAAAAATACCTACTAGAATATCCGTCAAAATTTTATATGGAAATTTCTCTGAAGAATTTTCTAAGGAACTGCTCCGGAAATTCCTCTTTCATGAAGAATTCACGACGGAATTCTTGGAATATCCAAAGGAGTTCATAAAAGATTTTGATGATCAATGCATGCAGTATTTCTTGAAGAAATTTGCAAAGGAATTCCTGATTTGAAACTCAAAAGAAATTTTTATATGAATTCGTGAATGAATTTCGTGTGAATTTCCCGATGGGCTTACAGAAGAAATTTTCGTATGAATTCCTGTTCGTTCATAAAGAATTTAAAAACAGATTGTCGAGTCTCCAAACTATTCTTAAATGAAATTAAGACTGAAATATTCTAGTACGTACTGCCGAAGAGGCAATTCCTTGAATTCCTGAAGAACAATTCCCTTATTTTCTGAATAATTAAATGTCAGGTGCTTTTTGTTTGAACAAATATTGTTTTGCTTGACCGAGCATACGTTGGACACCCGATTCTTTTTTTACACGGGGATGCGTGCCGAGTGAAAAAGAAACCGTGTGAAAAAAGAATCGGGTGTACATTCTAATCCGTGTAAAAAAAGAATCGGGTGTACATCAAGGAATCTAGTGATCCCCAACAAATATTTCAAGCCGAATAAGCTACTTTTTCAACTGAAATAGCCTATTTTCAATTAAATATGTCCTTCATCAACCTTCAATTCTGTTGGGTCCAGACTTTATTGGAAATGAGAATAAATGCTGCATAATTGTAAAGAAGATAATTGTCATATGAACTTGGCAGAAAATAAGTATTTCCGACAGGAGCTAACTAAAGGCTTAACAGTAAAAATACCATCGGCTTGGTCAACAATGTTCGGCGGCGTGGTCAATTTTTATACGGCGGCGACGAAGTTAGAAAATCATCGGCGGCGGCGGCGTGGTGCTCACGAAGACTTCATAGTAGAGTGGGGCGCAGTTGTATAGGAAAACGCAAACTTCGTCCGATCAAGTGAGATCAAGGTTTTTCTGAATCGTTTTGGGACCCCAATCAACTGTGCAAAATATGGGCTCGATTGGTTGCGACCTCGCATGCCAAAAGGGCAAAACCTATTTTCCTTCCAGTCGGAATTTTTACTTTGTGAAATCATTCCAAAAATCTTCCATTAGCTCCAAAGTCCTATAAAATGAATAATTTTGAAATAACACTCAGTTAAATTATTGCTCTACGTAGTTCGGCATTGCTGGCAGAATAAATGATTTTTTGCATATGGTTTGAACACTCAATCTTCGAAGCGTTATAACGTTTTTCGTGGACGTTCCAGCAACGTGCCTTCTTTAGCAAAGTTTTTCGACATCCTGTGGGTTATACTTTAACGTAATGTGCCACTTGGTTTACGATGAACTGAAACCTCTAGTAGTAGAAATGCAAAAAATTACGTTCTCCCATACTAATTTCCATACAAACTTCAAACGCAATGCGGAAAGCGAGGAAGCAACCTATCGGTCCCAAATTCTGCACAGTTGTTCAGGAAATGCAGGCTTCGGAAAACCATTGATTTGAAAAAATGACCATGACGCCCCACTCTACTTCATAGTTCATTGGGAAAGAGTTTTTACAGAATTCTTGTCAATTTGGTTTAAAATATTGCTAAAAATGATTTTGATATTATCTGAGACTGATGGCATAATATAGAATTATTTCGGAAATCAAGTACCAATTTTTATTTTATAGTTATTCCGAAGAATAAATTAATCAGATATTTTTTGGTACTATTTCTTATATATAGGCAATTATTTACAGTTGTCGTACATCTTTGACCAATGAGAACTTGGAATACTTGAAGCAGTAATAGAGTCTCAGAGAACAATAGACCAATTCTAGCCTAAGATTAAACGTGCCGTAAGCTTCCCAATGATGACAACTCACCACTTTTCAGCAATTTTGTGCATCCCTTCAACGAACAACTAACATAATTTCTTCAAGTACATATTCAAACAACAGATACAATTTACAAATTAGGGGTGGCAAACTTCAAAGTACATCACAATAGAATAATGGCCCGTTAGATAAATTGAACGGTTTTTTTTGTTGCATCCAAACCGTTCACGGGCAAGGTCCTGTGTTCATTGTTCTAAAGTGGTTAATTTACGCGCGACCCTTTCAAGCAGACTTCTGATGGTGATGGAGTTGATGTCTGTCGAAATCAAACCGCAATCGTATACGGTCACCAACACGGTTCATTTCAGAACGTCGTCAATTTAAAACCTCAAATTGCGGCCCAAACGGCCGAGACCTCAATTGAGCGCAAAGGCTTCGCGACTCTCGCGCTGTAGCGATATACCGACATGTAGATCTTCTCCGGCTGATTTGCGTGACCGAAGCGAGGTGGTGTATGCGCGCGGTCGAAACCTTTTTTTGTCAGAACCTGCCGCCTAATTTCGAAAACTTCGTCTGTATGGACGAAGCCTGCGAAGCACCAGGGTTCATATGTGTGAAATGGAAAATTACTATTCAAACACTATGCTCAGCACCTCAATTGTCATGTTGCGACTGATCAGCAGCTCAGGTGCGTGAGCAACATTTACATCGGAGGACGCACGGTGCCCGAAGTATAACGACACTGACTGTCGTCGTAAACTGTTCCACCGGGTAAAACCGCAGTCGTAATGCTAATTTTATGAGTCCATGTTGTAATTCCGTAATATTCCGTTGTTTATTAATCTACAAATGGCCTTCGTTCACAAATTAGCTAACATGTACTAAAGTTCTTTAATCGAATGAATGCTTTTTTGAGCACCTAAATAGATTTCCCAAACACTGGCATGGTACACATGCAGAGCGTTTTCGAATAATAGGAATTAGTCATTCTTAGGATTTTTATTGGCTAACAAAAAACGAACATATTCCACGATCCGGAAACAAACTCCACCTTGACCCAATGCGAGCATCATCCTCGCGAAGCTGCCTAATTTTGTTTCCATCGTTACTCCGCATCATTCAACACTGAAAATTCGCATATGTTGATCTCCTCCGCGATGCTTTGCGTTTCGCTCAATCGTTTTCGTTCGAGGCTGAATTTAATTGCCTCGGATCGCGTGAGTGCGACTGTTTTGTATACTCCACCAGCGTTGTGCATACATAGCTTTGCCATATATACAACGAACCGCCGCTCTGCCCGCCCGTACATTGCATTGGGGTATGGCGATGCTGCCAGTCAGTATCAATATTAGCCGCACAGCGCAACGCAACGCTCACTGCAGCGAAACACTCAACAGGTCGATCAAAACGAGATCATCTAGCGTACAACAACACCAGCGACAAGGGGATTCGACGAATCTGGAGGTGGTTATGGTGGGGGTGAGGGTCTCTGCATCAACTCGCATGTCTATCGCAGCTTTCGGGTTGTTCAATAAGGCATACCTACACGGTGCTACGCAGCGTTCGTCACCGTCGTCGCATTCATCGCTAAATTGATATTTGATAACACTGATTGGCAAAATCCAAAACAGGGGTTATGATCAGAATCTGAGAATTCGAAAGAATGTCTTAGATCTCTTTGGAAGAGATGTTGCTGTTGTTGCAAAATACGCATGGATCTTTAAAATAATTTTCTACCTTCTCAATGTAATTTTCGAAAAGTTGTTTATGCTTTTAACCGATTTCTTTTGATTTACAAACAACAGATATTATAACAATTATGAGAAATCTTTCTTACGTACTGAAATATTTATGAATTCCAGACTCCCGGAAATGAGGCGCGAAACAGTATTTGTTAAGTATTTAAACAAAGTTAGTAAGCGCAAGGAATATAGAGAATTTTCTAAATGTCATTTTATGATATTTTAAAAACTCCGCAAGCCTAAACTACACGGGAGTGTGCTCTAAAATTTCACCATTGGGTAAGCATAAGCAATGCATATGCCAGTGTGTTCTTTCTTTACGCACTTTATGCTGTAAAGACATGCAGTAATTCGAAAATTGAATTGACTTTAGGAAAACACAGATATTTTTTTTAGAAGTGTAGGACAACTTTGTTCCTGAGACTAATGACTGTCGGAATGTCTAAGATATTGTGCGTTTAAATTCCAAAGTTCAGTCACCGTCAACCAGTGTAACACAGTCGGTGAGCGCGGAGAAACTGATCGGGGTAATAGCAAACGACGGCAACACCAAAGTCGACAGCCACCAGCCAGCAAGCGTGTGCGTAGCTTAGCGAAGCGGATGTAAAATTTGCATCCAATGAGTGCAAGTTTTGAGGATGAAATTATACACGAGAGGTAAAGACTAGAGACTAGAGTGCACGAATGTAGGACAGCGATTTGGTGAGATAACTGTGACGAGGTTCGATAACGTCATTCGTATTGAGGTCGATGCCATGGGTCCGACTGTACATACGTTTCTCTGGCAGGGCGTTATTTGTTAGAATCTGGCATTTGTTTGAGTATTCATTTTATTTTGAGTTTACCTACGACTGTTTTGCAAATATATTTGTTATTTCCTGTCGGATTTATTTTGACCAAAATTGATAATTATAGGAAGCGATAAATATATTTCAGAAACTCACAACAGTCTTAAAAGCTTCATTGTATAATCATAGCAAAACAGCAGTATCGTAACTTAAATTGCAGTATGTGTACAGTTTATAATAAAATGTGGATAAAATTCCACTTTATTTCATTATTCTCATTCAGTTCCAATATATTTTCGTTTTTCTTCTTATCGGTTAAGGCCTTTTACAGTTATTAACTGTCTAGCTTTGCAATCTCTCGTCTTATCGCTATGGCACGGAAGGTCTCAATCATAATTATCTAAATGCCAGTGAAGTTTTTTAGTTGTTACGTGTATTGCTGAAGCTAATTAACGCAGTATTTTTTCACCAAACACACGTGTGCTGTGAAAAAACAAATCAGACACGACCGCGACTGAAAGGTGTTGAAAAACGCAAGGCAATCGTTGCGATTTAGCTTTCTACCGACAATAGGCGATTGTGTTTTGTACTTTGAAGAAATGTCTTCACTGTTCAGCTTTCTTTTCAAAGATGGTCTTGGAACCAACCGATTTATTTTCAATGATGCGTCTTCCCAATAACAAACAGTAACAAAACTAAATCAGAATTTTGAGAGAAAATTTTACTTGAATTCTACTGTTTTCATTTCATTGCACTTTGAAGAAAATTGTCTCGGGTCAACCTTCTTTTCTATACATTGTGGTTCTGAAAAGAACCTATTCATTTTCATAATGCGCTTTTCCAATCACTAACAGTAACAAAACAAAAATCAGAATCTCGAGAAGTAATTTCATTTCTTTACTGTGCAGTGACACGATTTATGCGAATTTTTGCAACATTTCTTTCCGACGCGCGCTTGTGAATCTGGCCGAAGGTAACTTTTTGCCGTCGTCATGCAAATATGATTTACACCTTGGACAACATTTGTATTACTGTTGTATATCCACAGTCAAGCGAGTGCGAGTGTAGTTAGTACTGTAAAAGGTCGCGATCATCATAAGACAGAGAGCAAAGCGCCTAATTCTATTCAGGCGACCAAATGAAAAAATCGTGAGTTCTTTGATGTATTTTGCATGAAAGATAGCCATAAATGGATGACGTGCTTTATTTTAAAATTGAAATTTCTAAATTATTTTAATAGATATATGCGAAGAATAGTGACTAGTCGATAAATTATTCATATTCCTTTAATGCACTGAGTTGAAAATGGCAATAAACACAAAAATAAATCAGATGTTGCACATTTTCATGCCCTGGCACGGAACAATTTTTTTTTAGGTTTTTGTAGCATGCCATTCATCTTTCGCGTTTCTGTGCGTATTAAAAGGGGCAGATATGTAAACATCGCGTGACATCTCTCATTGAAAATGAGAAATTGCAGTACTGGTTGTAGTGCATTAGACGGGAAGCTTTCCGCTTCGGCTGTTGTTGAGCTTGACGAAGTTCTTTTGGCCTTGGTGTCGCCTCCTCAGCCTCGTCTTCTATTCGTTGTTTGCCGCCGCCAATTTTGATGCCACAGGGAGTATATTTAAAGGTTTGTTTTTAACCCGTTGGTGACAATTTTAACTTAAACTGGCTACGCAGTCTTTAAAGATTGAAAAAAGATTTTTATTTGTCCAACGTTTCAACACGGGGTTAGTGTCTTCTTCAGTCCTAAAATCCGTTATATTGAAATCAATTAAAATGATATCAAGGTATCCCATGAGGCCCCATGCGCCAAGAGATTTGGAATTCCTCCCCTTGGCGGCGCTAGTGTATATGAGAGAGCAGTTTGGTTCAACATCTCCGGATCCAAAATCAAGGAAGTTGCCGTCTTCTACAAAGTTTATCGAGAATAGGAAACCAATGTGTTGAAATTAGGGGCAGCAGGGACTATGTCCAAGGGCTTGACGACCCCTCCCCATGGCCACTGCGAGTTAAGGGGCCTGCCTAGGATGTGGTGGGGTTTGACAGTGGGCTCTGTTAAACCTCTACAAAAAGCTGCATGTGTCCATAAGCAGGCCCTATCAAACCCAGTCAACACATGAACGTATATGGTGTCGTGTAGGATGCTGAAGTGCAGGCGATAGGGGTACTTTTCCACACAACATGTATGTATATCGTCTTCAATTTAGCATCTTGTATTGCACCATGTGCGATTTTATGTAGACTGGGAAGCGACCGTGTGCCGCTCAAAGCGCACAAGCCCAACACGAGTGCCAACCGGCACATCAGGATTAATACCAGTGAGATCCTGATTACGGTATACTGGTCAAGGCAAGTGACACACACGCGCGCGCGAAAGTAATGCAAAATAAACGACATGTAAAATAAACGTAAATTTACATTCTTACTTAACGCAAATAGAGATAAAATAAGGGTTGCTGAATAACATTAGCTTTCCGATTACTATCAATTATTTTCAATCCCGTTTCTTTTTTGCTTTTCTTACGTTAATGAAATGATAACGCGGGCGCCTAATCCGACATTCAAATGAACAATCGCTCACTTTGAGCGATTGATTGTTTATTCTCGCGAAGAATGAACAATTGAACAAATTAAGGAAATGCTAATACTGCTGTGTAGAAGTTTCATAGGTCACATCACTTTCCATGGTGAATCCCGATCTATGTTACTGATTACCCCACCCAACTAACACTACTTCCTTCCCGTGGTAAATGTGGAGATGCAGAGGTATTCTCGGTCTCTAGTAGCAACAATTACCACACACTCACATTCCCTCCCTTTCCCAACTGACTGTAAGGACTTGGCCGGCGCCGTTATTGATCAATATTTGCGAGCTGCTGAAACGTGCACTTCGAGAATAGTTGGTAAATCCCAACCACTATTTACTTGGATCGTAGTGCAATTTGCACCAGTTCTGATCAATCACGGAGTAGCAACCATTGATATGTACCGTCAGTCTAAGCTAAGCTAAGCTAAGCTAATAGGAAACCAATGTGTTGAAATACTGCTTAGATTGGAAATCAATCACAAAGCGGAGCTGTATATGGGACAACCAGTCTTATTAGCTATCCCGGGATTTGTGTCAAACTTGAACAAAACCGATTGATGCGTCCTGATGATGTCCAATTAATTATTATTTGAAACGACCAGAAAATCAGTGAACGATTGCATAATCATGAACTAACTAACATTACAAATTGACCATTTTACGAACGTTCTTTTTTTTTTAACTTCGTCGGGTAGCCACCTGTAATCATAGATGAGTAGAAGCTATGAATTTTCTCCCAGCTCATTTTTTTTTAAATCGTGCTGTTCTATGACGAATTTTACAAAATAACCATATTTACGGACATTCCGGATTTTTCGACTTTGGACGAGTGATAACTGTGAATTAAATCTCAGAGCATTGTCAGGGGCCCTCCTTAGCCGTGCAGTAAGACGCGCGGCTACAAAGCAAGATCATGTTGAGGGTGGCTGGGTTCGATTCCCGGCGCCGGTCTAGACAATTTTCGGTTTGGAATTTGTCTCGACTTCCCTGGGCATAAAAGTATCATCGTGTTAGCCTAATGATATACGAATGCAAAAATGGTAACTTGGCTTAGAAACCTCGCAGTTGATAACTGTGGAAGTGCTTAGTGAACACTAAGCTGCGTGGCGGTTCTGTCCCAGTGTGGGGATGTAATGCCAAAATAAATAAAATAGTTGCCTGACATAAGACGAATTTAGTACTATTTCATTTATTACCACTACGCTGTAGTCTTTTCATATACGTATTTCGACTTCAGCTATGAGACCGTCTTCAGTGTCTCATACATGACTCGACTAAGTCGAGTCAAGTACGAGACACTCAATACGGCCTTATGTACAGTTGAGGTCGAAACATGCATATGTAAAGATTACAACGGAAAGTTAACACCAACTTTCAAGTGCTGATGTGGCTTAAGTAGTTGGTAAATAGCCAACGTTGCCAATACTGGTTTCGATGATAGAAGCTGACTGGGCGTGGTTTAAAACTCATCATCGTTGGCTGGACTGTCGGCACGTTTCGTACATACTTGATGAGGTTTTCAATGCACAGTGGCGAAAATCGTTTATTAGCGCATTTATTTAATAATACTTTTGTTATACGATTTTGCCTAATGGTGCCTTTCAGATAGTTCATTAGTATTGTTCTGCGCGCGAACGATGTCCAGGCTGAACGAAACTTTCCTCCACGCGCAACGGGATATCAGCAAAAAACTTGTACCGTAGCGGACCATCTCTAATACATTTCACTCGGGATTCTCGATCCTTGCTAGTTGCCTTGTTCTGAAAGCCTATGCGATGGAATCAAGAAGAGAGTTTCATCTACTCGAAACTGAACTACCGTTTGGAAATACTTTCCTTCCTAACCTTCCCGCTAGTACACTTTGCTCAGAAAGTTTATGCCGCAGAAAAGTGGAAATCAGTCTTTCCTTACTGGATGCCAGGGAATTTATCGGCCTTAACCAACAGACAGCCGTCTTTAGACTAAAACGAAAACTTCAGGGTATAGGGTAACGGTACCAATAGTGGAGGCATTAGTAGATCCACAAAAGAAAATGTTTTTTTTTAAATTGATAATTATGGGAAATTTACAGCTTTAATATCTTAGCGAATAGATAAACTAATAAATTTGCTAACAAAAATGAGATAGATGTCAATTAACATCAACAATTACCAAATATTGCTGGCACCACTATGGGTACACTGTTCCTTTAGTGGCGGTGAAAATTAATTTTGGTTCCCATAGTGGTGCTATCCATTGGTTTCTTATGAGACTCGCCACTATTAGTACAGTTGCACCACTATAGGTGCAAAGGAGTCAATTTTGTTAACCCTTATGCGGCCGACGGGGTACCCGTGTTCCTTTTTCAAATTCAAGTGGTGATATTTCAATGAATTTTTATAGCTGATAGCTGAAACTCGGTGACATCTAAGAACTCCATAAAATGTAGCATCTGTGAGAAAATCACGTTGATACAGTGAGGAGGGACGTGGGGAGGGGCATCTGATTTTTTTTACCACGTGGATGGCCGACAGGGTACCCGTGTTCCCATAAATTGATATTTTCATAACTTTATCAATTTTCAACCGATTTAGATAATTTTGACAGTTTTGGAAACAGAAACTCATATACTTTTTGCCCATTGTCAAGGTCTACAGCTTTTGTCTATGGTTATACAAGAAATCTTTGAAGTAAGGCTTAAGAATCTACACACGCAACCAAAGGACTATCAACCAGTTTCAAATATATTACATGCTCATTGCGCTTCTTAGAATAGTCGGTGTTCACAGTATATATTCTGGAGCTCTGAAAACCCATGGAGTAAGGCCTAAGTCATCCAAAAAATCCCTGGAATAAGATCTTATGGTCTGCTAACGTAACCAAAGGTCTATCGTGTAAATTCAAAAACGGTACATGCTCTTTATGGTGCTTAGCAAATAATGCTTTCACAGTATATGTTCCGGGTCATTTGCATTCCAAGTAGTTCTTGTTGCTGTCATTGATTTCAGGTGGTCTACGAACTCCATACAGTCAAGGTCTTCGGATCAATCTCCGTAATGGAGGCAGTTAACGAAGAATATACAAGTTGCGTGACCCCTTCTTGGTATATGTTTGTATTCTAAGTAATTCGTATTGCTATCGTGGGCTCCAGGTAGTCTACGAACTCCACACAGTCAAGGTCTTCGAATCAATCTCCGTAATGAAGGCAGTTATCGAAGAATAAACAAGTTGTGTGACCCCTTCTTGATATATATCTGTTTTTAATGTAGTTCTTGTTGTTGTCGTGAGTTCCAGGTAGTCTACGAAATCCATACAGTCAAGGTCTTTGGATCAATCTCCGTGATGGAGGCAGTTATCAGAGAATAAAAAAGTTGCATGACCCCTTCTTGATATATGTTTGTATTTCAAGTAGTTCCTGTTGTTGTCGTGAGTTCCAGGTAGTCTACGAACTCCACACAGTCAAGGTTTTCGAATCAATCTCCGTAATGGAGGTAGTTATCGAAGAATAAACAAGTTGTGTGACCCCTTCTTGGCATATGTTTGTATTCCAAGCAGTTCTGGTTGTTGTCGTGGGCTCTAGATAGTGTACGAGCTCCATAGATTCAAGGTCGGTGGATCAACCTCCGTAATGGAGGCAGTTATTGAAGAATAAACATGTTTTGTGACCCCTTCTTGGCATATGTTTGTTTTTCATGTAGTTCTTGTTGTTGTCGTGAGTTCCAGGTAGTCTACGAACTCCATACAGTCAAGGTCTTCGGAACAATCTCCGTTATGGAGGCGTTTATCGAAGAATAAACAAGTTGCGTGACCCCTTCTTGGTATATGTTTGTATTTCATGTAGTTCTTGTTGTTGTCGTGAGTTTCAGGTAGTCTACAAACTCCATACAGTCAAGATCTTCGGATCAATCTCCGTAATGGAGGCAGTTATCGAAGAATAAACAAGTTGCGTGACCCCTTCTTGATATATGTTTGTATTCCAGGTAGTTCTTGTTGTTGGCGTTGGCTCCAGGTAGTCTACGAACTCCATAGATTCAAGGTCGGTGGATCAACCTCCGTAATGGAGGCAGTTAATAAAGAATAAACAAGTTGTGTGACCCCTTCTTGGTATATGTTTGTATTTCATATAGTTGTTGTTGTTGTCGTAAGTTCCAGGTAGTCTACGAACTCCATACAGTCAAGATTTTCGGATCTATCTCCGTAATGGAGGCAGTTATAGAGGAATAAACAAGTTTCGTGATCCCTTCTTGGTATATGTGTGTATTCCAAGTAGTTCTTGTTGTTGTGGTGGACTCCAGGTAGTCTACGAACTCCATAGAGTCAAGGTATGGGGTTCGACCTTGGTAACGGAGGCAGTTATTGTAGAATAAACAAGTTGTGTGACGCCTTCATGATATTTGTTTGTATTCTAAGTAGTTCTTGTTGTCATTGGTTCCAGCTAGTCTACGAACTCCATAGAGTCAAGGTCGGTGGATCAACCTCCGTAACGGATGCAGTTATTGAAGAACAACTGGAAGGGACGGAAGGTAGCGGTTTTCCTCCAATACCTTTTCCGAACTTAATCTATCACATGTTGTGCATATGCATAATAGAGTTTCAGACATAGTAATTAATTTCCACTCCGGGTGGCTCAATACCCGGAACATAGGCAATTAACTTTGAATGTACTGAACTCGAAAGGCGATCTCTCTTCGCTTATGTGGTCGGGTTGGGATCTGACGACCAACTGGCACAATTTCACACAACCCTAATTCATCGAGCGCCGTTGGTGATGAAGAAAGTGTGTAGGAGCCAGATAATACTAAATACTCATCCTACGTGGTTGGCATTGTACAAAAACATATATGAGAGAGTTAGTTCTGAGAATGTATTGCGAGAGTTTGGCTACATGCCCGGTGCTGTGAATTTGGTTTCATCAGTACCCGCTACGCTGCGGAGGACGACGGAGGTCTTCGTAGCTCAGTGGGGAAAACACCTGTCTAGCGTACTGGTTTCGTGGGATCAAACCCCACCGAAGTTCTGTAGATAAATCTCCGTAATGGAGGCAGTTATCGAAGAATAAACAAGTTTTGTGACCCCATCTTGGTATATGTGTGTATTCCAAGTAGTTCTTTTCATTGTCGTGGGCTCCGTAATGAAGGCAAGGCAAAATACGTGAATGGAATCCGTATTTTTTTTTGTCGAAGAGACTTACAAACTTATTAACAGGTACTCATAAATGATTCATAATAAGCTGCAGGCCGTGAAAGTTAATTCATGAAAATCTTTATTGTTTGCGGCAAATTAGGTCGAAAACGTGATAAAATCGGTTAGGCAAAATCAGGGGTAGACAAAATCTGGGAGTGACAAAATCGGGTCAACCTCATCTGAGTGAATGTACGCATTCCTAGTACAGTAGCCGTTCGAGAACTGCAAATTTTTTACTTTTCAGTTATCGAATGCCGTTCGATAACTGCAACGCACTCTAGACGTCAAATGGTTGTCAATCGACGTCAGATGCAATAAAAGTGCATCTAAATGTGCTGCGCAATGCAGCTGTTATTGAGCCTGACATCGGTTTTAAGTTTAGCGGTCCGATAACTGCAAAACTGTTGCAACTATCGAATTGCAGTTAAAAAGCATTGCAGTTAAATGGCTTGCAGTTATCGAACGTCTGCTGTAGTTTTTGTTTTTGCCATGGTACTAGGTAGTCTATGAATTCCATATAGGAATGATCTGCAAATCAACCCACGAACGGAAGGCTATTGGTATATGTTTGCATTTCAAGTAGTTCAAGTTGTTGTCATTAGCTCTGGCCAGTTATTGAAGAACAAACAAGATGTGAAACCTCATCTTGATATATTAGCATTCCAAGTAGTTATTGTTGTCTTGTTGTTGTTGGTTCCAGGTAGTATACAAACTTCATTCATATCACTAATATGAAGTTGTCTATTCTTTGTAAATGCAAAATGTGGATAAATTGGAACGATACAACTTCACACCGAGAACGTGAGGGAAAAAACGGGCTAATATCGCAAAGATCATGTACCATATTAAAATTAGATTAAGGACACTCCTCACGGAATCCAAGTTTCACAGTGCTCGCGTTTTCGGGGGCACACCAATCGATACGGAGGCGGCGCAAGGATTGACCTTAAGGACCCTCTAGACATTCGTGTAAGCCTAAAAGTCTTACTCCATAAATTTCTAGGATGACCGTTAGCATATGCCATGAACGCATTTTATTCATGGACCCCAAAGGCATGTACCAAATTTAAAACAGGCTGATATATCTCTGGTGTAGATCCTAATGCCTTACTTCAGGGTTTTTTTTTGGATGGCCATGAACATTTGAAATGGGTGCATTCTATTCTACGTACCATAAAATGCATGTACTATGTATAACTATTCAAATAGGCCGAAAGAACTCTGGTTACGCGTGAAGTTCTTGAGGATTGTTCAACTGTTCTCTTGGATACTCATGAACATATGCAATGAAAGCGGTATATTCTATGTACCACAAAGGGCATATGCCACTTTTGAAACAATCCGAAAGGTATCTGGTTACGTGTGAAGATCCTGAGGCCTATTTTAGCATTTTCTTGGAAGACCATAAACATATGCAATGGACGTATTCTATTCTATGTACCACAAAGGGCATGTACCACTTCTGAAACAAGCCAAAAGGTCTCTGGGTACCCATGTAGATTTAAAGGCCTATTCCAGGGTTTTCTTGGATGACCATGAACCTATGCAATGGACGCAATCTATTCTATGTACCACAAAGGGCATGTAACACTTTTGAAAAAATCTGAAAGATCTTTGGTTACGCTTGTAGATCTTAAGGCCTTTTCCAGGGTTTTCTTGGATAACCATGAACATATGCAATAAAGGCGTTATATTCTATGTACCACAAAGGGCATGTACCAGTTTTGAAACAATCTAAAAGATCTCTGGTTACGCGTGTAGATCTTAAGGCCTTTTCCAGGATTTTCTTGGATGACCATCAACATATGCAATGAATGCGCTCTTTTCAATGTACCACAAAGGGCATGCACCACTTTTGAAACAATCTAAAAGATCTCTGGTTACGCATGTAGACCTGAAGGCCTTTTCCAGGGTTTTCTTGGATGACCATGAACATATGCAATGAAGGCGCCAGAGGACTTATCCGAGAGATTTTTTCGATAGCGCAGAACATATGTAGTGATCATATTTGATTTCAAGATGCGCAAACAGCATGTACCACTTTTGAGACAAGTCCATAGACCCATGGTTACGAGTGTAGACCTTAAGGCCTTACTCCAGAGATTTCTTGGATGACTCGGAACATATACTGTGAACGCATTCTATGCTAAGTACCACAAAGAGTATGTACCGTATTTGAATTTGCATTATAGGCCTTTGGTTACGCGAGTAGATCTTTAGGCTTTACTCCAGAGATTTCTCGGATGACTAAGACATCATTTCAGGGATTTTTGCATTACCCGAAGCATATACGGTGAACACCTTCAATTCTAAGAAGCGCAAAGAGCTTGTAGCATATTTGAAACTGGTTGAATGGCCTTTGGTTACGCGTGTAGACTCTTAAGCCTTACTTCAAGGATTTCTTGAATAACCATGGGCATAAACAGTAAACCTTGATAATGGGCAAAAAGTATATGAGTTTCTGTTTCCAAAACTGTCAAAATTATCCAATTCGGTTGAAAATTGTTGAAGTTATGAGAATATCAATTTATGGGAACACGGGTACCCTGTCGGCCATCCACGTGTGTTTTTTTTGTTGGCCGCATAAGGGTTAAGGAAAATCATTGTTTTCAATAGTTTTTCAAGTTAAATCTCAAGATAAGTTGCATTTAACAGGATATTTGAAGCACGACGCATAAACTGAAACCATCATAAAGTGTATAAATATGATTAATCTCATTAAAACCCCACTACCTCCATTATTGGTGCTACCTTTACTAAGGGTACGGTGGGTATACCCCGTTAGGCATACGTACGTTAGGCATAAAGACGTTAGGCATAAGAACGATTGGCATAATGGACGTTCGGCATAACGGACGTTAGGCATAATGGACGTTAGGCATAAAATGACCCAAAGAACAGCCCATTACATAAAAAAGGCAGAATTATACTAAACGTCCATTATGCCTAACGTCCTTATGCCTAACGTCGCGGACCCGGGTACGGTTACCCTATATACAGATTTTTTGCTTATTCAACATTTTTACAATTTTTGGTTATTGCCGTTCTACCCGCGCCCATCAAGCCGCCGTATGGGCTCGATGCACGCATTCAGAATATGGTGCTGCTGAGTCTAGCACAAACAAATCGAACTGACGTATGCTGGTACGGGAACTGGGGGTAGGACGCCCACGTTAAGGAAAATGCCATTTTTATCAATGAAAACCACCATTTCAGCCAGTTTTCATCAGCGCATACTGAAGAACAGCATATCTGCGACTGACTACCGATAACAGATATCTAATTGTCCATTTTATTGCACAGAAATTTGATTTTTTAAAAGTACCCGAAAAAAAATGATTTTGAAACCATGCGGGGTGAGATGCGCCAGTGGATGGGTTAAAACGCGCATGTGCTTATCGTACTGATTTTCATTTTAATTGCCTACATTAAGGCAATTAACCGAATGTTTCAGCTGTTTCGGTCATACGAAATGAGCATGGGCGTAATGCCCCACACCGACCTCAGAAGAAGAAGGCCCATAAAATCGTTTTAAAACCATTTTTGACGACGATTTCGTGTGGAACATAAAGAACACGAGTAAGCAGCATGGCTCATGGCTCAATTATTAATTTATCAATGTATAACAGCGACAGAAAGACTAAATTCCACCGAGCTAGAATTGCATCAAAACACGCAAAAATCGTTTTTTCGAGTTTTTCATGTATAACTAGAGAAAAATCATGAAATCTCGCTTAACTTTTCAAAAGGTCCTAAGTAACATTTTTTTCATGAATTAATTTGAGTAGTGCAATCAAAAGCTTTCATGTTGTTCTGTCGATTGCGCTATTCAAATTAATTCATGAAAAAAATGTTACTTAGGACCTTTTGAAAAGTTAAGCGAGAAATATATGTATCCAATGGCAATATTTTTCATTGCTTTATCGTTTAGACTATTGAAAATAATCAAAATGGGGATATTTAACCTTATTCAGGGGTAGCGCGTTTTAACCCCTATGGGCGTGCTACCCCCACTTCCCCTAGTGCACTGCACTGAGGCGCACTCGTAATTATGTGCGGACGCGTCACTGTATGAATGATTTTCATTGTTTTGGGTTCATCGGCGCGCGCCAGCGTCGTTCGTTTGGGATCAGATTTCTGTTGTGATTGTCGCGTCGGTCGCAAGTATGTTAATGCGCTTCATAGGAGGTATTCAGCTTAAGGATCGATCCCCTTTAAAGTGAGATGAAAAAAAAAATTAACTTTATAATAACATTTTTTTTTAACATAAAACATACGAGGTTTGTGTCTACAAAAGTTGTGACAAAACTTCTTGAGCTTGAGCTTGTTGACCGCACAATTCGTAGTTGCTACTCCGTGATTGACCAGAACAATCGAAATTGCACAGGGAACCAATAGTTGGGGCTTGGGATTAGCTTTCCAACCTCAATGTGCACAGATCGAGAGTTCAGTAATTAAATGATCAATACTGGCGCCGGCCACGTCCTTACGGTCATCTGGGAAGGAAAGGAATAATTGGTGTGACAACTGTTGTTACTAGAGACCGAGATCACCTCTGCATCTCCACAGTTGCCACAGGAGGGATTTTTGTTAGTGGGCGGGATAAGTAGTTGCACGGATCAGGATTCACCTTGGTAAGTGATGCGATCCATGCAACCTTAATAAGATAAGAAAACCATGCTTTTAATTATTTTGACTAGGATATTCATGCTAACATACGTCGTCATCTGTAATGACGAACTATTCAATTAATTTTTCTAAGTGGAAAAGAAGAGAAGCATGCTAAAGACAGGATAATTTATTTTATATTTTATTCTATTTACCAGAAAAAAATACTATGTGTATGAAATGTACATAAAAAGACCACAGATGTTGTGAAAAAAAAGGAATAGACGAAGCATGTCTTTTACAAAGAAAGCTGTCCACATATCTCTTATTCTCCAGTGCTTGATATTTTAAGACTTTTTTATTTTTGTAGTATTGTATTCACTTAACAATTTTTACACATAAAATAAATGTTTAACAATGAAATACCCCAAATAAGCAATCACAGAACAAATTAGGCCACTTACATCTTTATTAATAACAGAATGAGAAAACACATAAGGCTCAAACTCAAAGGACACATATAATAACATATATTTCGCATTATGGATGACTAATTTTGTAATACTAATGTTGTTTAATACCTTAAAAATGAGCGAGAATTATATGTTAGTAAATTTCAGAACTTGCACACATACATGCATATAAGTGGTCTATTAGTGTCTCAAAACATGCTCACATTTGCTATCTAGCTTCCACTGACGAAATTTTTGAAATCTCTTTAATTTTTTACGTTTTTGCTTTTCTGAGAAGATTGTTTGGCTTCTATATGTTCCTCAATTAAAATCAATTGTTTCTTTAAAACAAATCAGAAAAATAAGCATATTTCCATATCATATCATTTGTTATAATAAAATTTTCAATATTATAGTGAATTTATTTCAAATACCATATATTTTATTTCATAATTCAAGGGATTTATTGATAGAATAATATGTAACACGCCTGCGTAACGCATACAAAGCGAAATTATATACACTTCCGTAGGAAGGGTAAAAAAATAAATAATAAATAGTTACTACAGATGCAAATATTTTTCTGTTGCAGCAGCTAGACCGGCACCGGGAATCGAACTCAGCCACCCTCAGCATGGTCTTGCTTTGTAGCCGCGCGTCTTACCGCACGGCTAAGGAGGGCCCCTATAGATAGAGAACAGTCATATGGCTTATATGGCTATATGGCTATTATCATTCTTCTGCCGGTAACACTTCTGCGAATATTTTTGCAGAGTTCTTTAGCAGTCTGGAAAGATCTGGAAAACGTGACTGGTGCTCACGACTTCCCTGGGCATAAACGTGTCATCGTGTTAGCCTCATGATTAGGGTGGCTTAAAAAACACTTTTTCAAAAATTTTGATGGGTCGCCCTCTTATTCGGTTCAATTTGATGCCCTGATGCTCTGGACAAAATTTCAGCCAAATCGGTCAACGTTTGGGCGGTGCTAAACTCGTCGGAAGTTTATATGGAAAAATGTATGCAGAAACATCCAAAAACAGTGAATTGCAGTTGGACGGTACAATTTACGATCAAGAACACTGATACACTGATCTTGTAGAATTAAATACAGAATTTAATGCTGAAAACCGCGAGAAGATTAGAGTTCATTAGGCAAAGATATTAGCATTTTACTGGAGTGTTGTAGGGGTGAATTTATTTCTTTTCAATGGTAAAAGAAACGAAATTTGCTTAAACCCCACTACAGAGAAATGCTAGTAACTTAGCGGGGCAAACTCTAATCTTCTGGCGGTTTTCTGCATAACATTCTGTATTGAATTCTTCAAGATCTGGATGAGTATCATAGTTCTTCTTCCTAAGCTGTGCCGTCCAACGGCAATTCACTGTTTTTGGATGTTTCTGCATACATTTCTGCATATAAACTTCCAACGAGTTTAGCACCGCCCAAAAGTTGACCGATTTGGCTGAAATTTTGTCCAGAGCATCAGGGCATCAAATAGAACTGAATAAAAGGGCGGCCCATCCAAAAAATTGCAAAAAGTTTTTCACATACTAATTTGAGCCACCCTACTCATGATATACAAATAAAAAAAAGGTAACTCGGCTTAGAAAACTCGCAATTAACAACTGTGGAAGTGCTTAATGAACACTAGGCTGCGAGGCGGCAATGTTCCAGTGGGGGACGAAATGCAAATAAGAAGAAGAAGAAGAAGACGAAGAAGAAGAAGAAGAAGAAGAAGAAGAAGACTGTTCTCTTTCTGTACATTCAGAAATTACTACTTTTCTTTACTATTACTAGGTATTGATTACCTGCCCTTGGAGCAAGTCAATTCCACTCATAGAACCTATTTCCGAAACGATTCAGTCTGTTTTGATCAATATTAATCTATTAATTTATTCATTTTTCGAAAGAGCTCTTCCCTTACTTCATCAATTTATTCGTCTTGCTGCAGAAACAGCTTTTTTCAACTGTCAAAGACGAGTTTAATACTTTCCATTGAATGCCACTACGTTTCGTTATCTTTTCAGATACGTATTTCAACCTCAACTGTGAGGCCGTCTTCAGTGTCTCGTACTTGGCTCGAGTCAGACATTTGAAAATATTCCACTAAAAGAGCTCAAATATTTTTTCTGAACTGTTTTTCATATCATACTGCAGAAATTCAGTTGCAGGAAATCAGAAATCACTAATCATTTCTACCGTTGCGTTGCAGAATATCAAAAAACGCTAGGTAAATATTGAATGATCCTAGAATCTGAACACCACAATCAATATTTGACCCATCGGTCACTAAGTGATCATTCGGTAGAAATGCAACCTTTTCTTTCTGGTGACCACAAAACAAGCCAAACATCAAACACCCGCCACAAATCATACCACGAATAAAATGTCGTTGTCGTCTTCTTCGTCAAAACCAACAGCACTCGAAGAATCGAACCAACCAGCGATAACCAACGACCGGGCGATCAAGTGCTGATGGCAGAAATTTTAAAAATTACTTACCATACCACGACGACACCACCCTCCGCATAACATTGGCGCGGTTCGGCGGGCGGCTGGCTGTAGAAATTAGAAAGTGTTGCGCACCTCGCTTTGGAGCCACTGCGCGCTCACTGACTGGCTTTGGGTTGGTTCGGTGTTCGCCGGTTTGCTCTCTCCCTTGCTGTTCGCACGTTCACGAGTAAGTGGCTGAGCGAGCTCACCGTTTGGCTGTTGACGGCCGGACTTTGCGTTATCGCGCGCTTGACCACAGCGCCAAATGCGAGCTGCAACTCCGCACCACGGACACGGACGGACAGCCGAAGTCGGGCGACATGAATGAAGAAGCATGGAGTCGGGATGGTTGGTGGTGTCAGTTCAGTCCTCTCTGGCGGGGGAGAAGGTGTATGTACGGCTGAGGTATTTATGTTGGCCTTTCGCGATCCTCCTTGGGGACATCCATAAATGATGAGGAAGGGGAGCTCGAAATATCAACGATGCCGACGCACGGAAGAGTGTTCAACAATTAAAAAGAAGTGTTGGTAAAATGTTCCAAAAATCTACGTCATTTATGGAGCGTCTTGTGACGATGACAACGATGACGCCATGCCTGATTGGATGAGAGGTGTTGGGGCGCTGGGTTGACTGTTGGTTGTTCGTGGGTTGTGGGGAACTTGCACAGTTATACAAATATAAAACGCACGCAGCCAAAGTATGAACCTCGGTCGGTGGGTTCTTCTTCATGAATGCTTCCAAGCTTGTTTTTCCAGCAGGCTTGTAATTGTATACTTATTATTGTTGTATGCGGGTTGTTATGATTTGTGTTGTTGTTTGGCGCGTTCTCCGACTCTTCCTCGTCGATCGGATTCTCTTGCGCCTAACCGGGCAGGCGTGAAGATGACAAGCATTTGCATTCCTTCCAATATACCGGTCTTGTTATACGAAGGTGTACTTTCGGAGGGAAAAAATCCACTTCGTGACACAGTGTCAAGATCGCTGGGGTCAACAGCGCGATGTGCTTTGTTCGAATCCGTGTTCGTTTCAGTGGATTATGGCTCAACATGTGACCCAGTTTTAAAGATTGCAATTTTTTGGCAAGGAGAGATTAATTTGAATAAATTATTTGTTGTAGTATTTGCACAAAAAGTCTATCGATGATTACCTCATTATATCGAGGTAATAATAACTATAGGTAATAATATGCTTCCGTTGAAGACGGATGCAAACAAAAAATTTCAATTTAGTTACTACGACCAGCAACTATTTGATACAATTTGATACTCTGGATTTCTTATTTTACTCCAAATTTTATAACTTCTAAATTTATACTTTCGTTACCAATTTGAGTAATTCAGATAGGTCCCACTGATCTGGAATTATGATGCCACGCGGACATTCGCGGGAAGCTGTACTAGCGAACATTTCCTTCAGTTGTGCATAAGAAACTTACAGAAACTGTATAATAATTTGGCATATACAATTTCGGAAGATTTTAATACAATTGTTGTATTGAAATCTAACAGATTTGTATTATTTTAATACAACATCTGTATAAAAAGCTTACAGAATTCTATATGCCAAGATTTTATACAATAATTGTCAGATTTGTTTTGTTGGGTGTAATAAAAGGTAAGTTGTGAGAACTATGTGAAGGGCACAACGAGAATGAAATACTTTTTAAACATGTCTGTGAGCAGGTTCAAGAAGTCCTGCTTCACATTAAGGCGGAAATATGGGAAGACGAGAAATTGCCTGCTAGTTGGTTGGACAGCCAGCCTAGGACTGGAAGCGTCAATTACCGAGGAATACCCCTCTGTAATTCGGCGTACAAAATAAAGTACCGTATTTTGTTCAATATATTGAGACCACTTGAAGAGTCTTTCGTCGGTGAATACCAGGCAAGTTTTCCGGATCAAATATTTACGAAAAATTAGAAGTGAAAAATGATAAGTAAGATGTGAGGATTGAAAATTGTTCATTGTTCAATTTGATTCGGACAGAATCCCGTTCGGGGATTTGGACAGAATCCCGTTTGGGGATTCGGACAGTATCCCGTTCGGGGATTCGGACAGAATCCCCTTCGGGGACTGGAAAGAATCCGTTCGGGGATTCGGACAGAATCCCGTTCGAAGATTTGGACAGAGTCCCGTTTGGGGATTCGGACGGAATTCCGTTTGGGGATTCGGACGGAATCCCGTTTGGGGATTCGGACGGAATCCCGCTCGGGGATTCGGACAAAATCCCGTTCGGGGATTCGGACAGAATCCCGTTCGGGGATTCGGACAGAATCCCGTTCGGGGATTCGGACAGAATCCCGCTCGGGGATTCGGACAGAATCCCGCTCGGGGATTCGGACAGAATCCCGCTCGGGGATTCGGACAGAATCCCGCTCGGGGATTCGGACAGAATCCCGCTCGGGGATTCGAACAGAATACCGTTCGGGGATTCAGACAAAATCCGGCTCAGGGATTCGGACAGAATCCCGTTCGGGGATTCGGACAGAATCGCGTTCGGAAATTTGGACAGAATCCCGTTCGGGGATTCGGACAGAATACTTTCGGGGATTCGGACAGAATCCCTTCGGGGATTCGGACATCATCCCTTCGGGGATTCGGACAGAATCCATTTCGGGGATTCGGATAGAATCCCGTTCGGGGATTCGGACAGAATCCCGCTCGGGGACTGGAAAGAATCCGTTCGGGGATTCGGACAGAATCCCGTTCGGGGATTTGGACAGAATCCCGTTTGGGGATTCGGACGGAATCCCGTTTGGGGATTCGGACGGAATCCCGTTTGGGGATTCGGACGGAATCCCGTTTGGGGATTCGGACGGAATCCCGCTCGTGGATTCGGACGGAATCCCGCTCGGGGATTCGGACAAAATCCCGTTCGGGGTTTCGGACAGAATCCCGTTCGGGGATTCGGACAGAATCCCGTTCGGGGATTCGGACAGAATCCCGCTCGGGGATTCGGACAGAATCCCGCTCGGGGATTCGAACAGAATACCGCTCGGGGATTCGGACAGAACCCCGCTTGGGGATTCAGACAAAATTCGGCTCAGGGATTCACACAGAATCCCGCTTGGGGATTCAGTCAAAATTTGGCTCAGGGATTCGGACAGAATCGCGTTCGGAAATTTGGACAGAATCCCGTTCGGGGATTCGGACAGAATACTTTCGGGGATTCGGACAGAATCCCTTCGGGGATTCGGACAGAATCCCGTTCGGGGATTCGGACAGAATCCATTTCGGGGATTCGGACAGAATCCCGTTCGGGGATTCGGACAGAATCCCGTTCGGGGATTCGGACAGAATCTCGTTCGGGGATTCGGACAGTATCCCGTTCGGGGATTCGGACAGAATCCCGCTCGGGGATTCGGACAGAATCCCGCTCGGGGATTTGGACAGAATCCCGCTCGGGGATTCGGACAGAATCCCGCTCGGGGATTCGGACAGAATCCCGCTCGGGGATTCGGACAGAATCCCGCTCGGGGATTCGGACAGAATCCCGCTCGGGGATTCGGACAGAATCCCGCTCGGGGATTCGGACAGAATCCCGCTCGGGGATTCGGACAGAATCCCGCTCGGGGATTCGGACAGAATCCCGCTCGGGGATTCGGACAGAATCCCGCTCGGGGATTCGGACAGAATCCCGCTCGGGGATTCGGACAGAATCCCGCTCGGGGATTCGGACAAAATACCGTTCGGGGATTCGGACAGAATACCGTTCGGGGATTCGGACAGAATCCCGCTTGGGGATTCAGACACAATCCGGCTCAGGGACAGCATCCCGTTCGGGGATTCGGACAGAATCCCGTTCGGGGATTCGGACAGAATCCCGTTCGGGGATTCGGACAGAATCCCGTTCGGGGATTCGGACAGAATCCCGTTCGGGGATTCAGACAGAATCCCGTTCGGGGATTCGGACAGAATCCTTTCGGGGATTCGGACAGAATCCCTTCGGGGATTCGGACAGCATCCCTTCGGGGATTCGGACAGAATCCCGTTCGGGGATTCGGACAGAATCCCGTTCGGGGATTCGGACAGAATCCCGTTCGGGGATTCGGACAGAATCCCGTTCGGGGATTCGGACAGAATCCCGTTCGGGGATTCGGACAGAATCCCGTTCGGGGATTCGGACAGAATCCCGTTCGGGGATTCGGACAGAATCCCGTTCGGGGATTCGGACAGAAATCCGTTCGGGGATTCGGACGGAATACTGTTCGGGATTTTGGACAGAATCCCGTTCGGGGATTCGGACAGAATCCCGTTTGGGGATTCGGACAGAATCCCGTTCGGGGATTCGGACAGAATCCCGTTCGGGGATTCGGACAGAATCCCGTTCGGGGATTCGGACAGAATCCCGTTCGGGGATTCGGACAGAATCCCGTTCGGGATTCGGACAGAATCCCGTTCGGGATTCGGACAGAATCCCGTTCGGGATTCGGACAGAATCCCGTTCGGGATTCGGACAGAATCCCGTTCGGGATTCGGACAGAATCCCGTTCGGGATTCGGACAGAATCCCGTTCGGGGAATCCCGCTCGATAGAATCCCGTTCGGGGATTCGGATAGAATCCCGTTCGAGGATTCGGATAGAATCCCGTTCGGGGATTCGGATAGAATCCCGTTCGGGGATTGGGATAGAATCCCGTTCGGTGATTCGGACAGAATCCTGTTCGTGGATTCGGACAGAATCCCGTTCGGGGATTCGGACAGAATCCCGTTCGGGGATTCGGACAGAATCCCGTTCGGGGATTTGGACAGAATCCCGTTCGGGGATTCGGACAGAATCCCGTTCGGGGATTCGGACAGAATCCCGTTCGGGGATTCGGACAGAATCCCGTTCGGGGATTCGGACAGAATCCCGTTCGGGGACTCGGACAGAATCCCGTTCGGGGATTTGGACAGAATTCGAATCCCGTTCGGGGATTCGGACAGAATCCCGAATCCCGTTCGGGGATTCGGACAGAATCAGATTCGGACAGAATCCCTTCGGGGAGAGAGAGAAATGAGAAATAAAACTCTTTTATTTGTTGAGAATCTGTTTAAAATCGTTTGCAAAGCAAATGTAAAATATCTGTCCATTCCCATACCAACAGTAAATCTTCTATATATAAAACAAAGCTGGCATTTGTATGACCGCGTTTTTAAAATAATGAAAAGATCGATTTGTGTTATTTTTTGTTTGTTTACTCAATAATAGTAAAAATGCTATTATAATACTGTAAAAAACAATGAAGAATCATGAGCATGAGCATGATGACCGTGCATTTCGTAGTTGCTACTCCGTGATCGACCAGAACAATCGCAATTGCACAGGGAATCAATGGATGGAAGCATGGGACTTGCTCTCCAACCTCAATGTGCACAGTCCGAGAGCTCTAGTATTTTGAATAGTCGATAACGGCGCTGGCCACGTCCTCGCGGTCATCGCGGATGGGAAGGAATTGATGATGCAGTCACTCGGCCACTGCAAGCCGAGAATACTTCTGCACTCGTCACGAGTTCCTGCGGAATTAACGTTAACGTTTTACGGCGTTAACGTTAACGGGGTTAACGTTTTATGGCAGAGGTTCGTCTTGGTTAACAGGGTGCCAATGTGATAGTTATGAAATGGTGGTGTAGTATTCTAATGGGAGGCCGAAGGGAACTTTTTCGCTCATTTCGAGTTCTAACAGTTACCTGTTAGAACTAATCAAGTTGTATGTATAGGGAGAGATGAAGGCTACGGTATGAAAGCCCATTTCCAGTTCTAGCAGTTGCTAGAACATGAGAAATATAAGAAAAGATACAAAGTAGGAGGAATGAAACGGGCCAGGGATTGAACCTAAGACCTCCTGCGTATGAGGCAGAAGCGGTAGCCATATGACCACCAAGCCCGTTCGTAAAAAAAAAACAATGAAAAATCATTCTGAAGAATCGATTTGTTTTCTTGTACGCAAAAAAATGTATAAGCAACATTTTCGATTCCAGCAAACCAGAAACTTATACGGTTGGGGACAAAAAGCCAATCCAATATTAGATTGGCATTTATAGTTAGAATTTGTTTAGTTTTTTTGGACTCATAATAATTAAAGAGCTTTAAACGAGGGTGCGTAATTGAAATACTGGCACCCATCTAACAGCTTCTCCAAACCATACATCTGCATCGAGGGATTTTGATAACCAAATATTTTAAATTTTAACCCCTTGGTTTTCGATGGCAATCTCGGCCGCTAATAATTGGATTATTTTCTCAACAGTGCCACCCACAAAATCGGTCTGAGAAAGTACGATGGCGATTACAATCGTCAATCAATCACTCCAGTAGTTGTTTTTGCATCCAGAGTTGAATTTCATTCGCCCAACTAGGTCAGAATTACGGACAGACCCACTACAGAGTTGTATGTTCCCTTTTCCAAATTGTGCAATAGATCGACATACTTTAGAGTTAGATTTTAGATCTAATAGGGCAGAAGTCCATTAAAACCTGTTATATGACTTAAATATTTCAGATATTCAGTAGAATTTAAATGGTTTTTACTGGTTTATTGGTTATTCGATCGTTACAGAAATCATAAAGAAAATAGGTAATTAATTGGTGATTTTGAACCTTTCTTTCTTCAATGAGCAGAAGCGGATAAGATTAGTGAACAAAGAACTTTCAGTAGTTTTAATGATCCTTCAGCCCATTCTACATCTAGAAATTCCCACCCAATGAGGTTCGTCACGTATAGCAATAGTCAATATTTCAAAAATGCTTTGGGGCTGTAAACTACATACCATCGAACATTGAAGTTAATTGCAGCAAGGCCCCTGGGAATCCACGCTACGGCTCTGTTGGCCAGCATTGCTTGTGATTTGTCCGTATATAAATATAACAATTTGACCTACTAAACATTTGATTACCTTAGTGTCCACCTCGAATTAAAAATGATTAGATTACAAATAATCGCGTTAATTTAAATCGGATAACCCCTTCATCCACTTGATCAGCGTAAATCAATACCAAGCAAATCGAGCTTACCTTTTTTAGGCGAATCATCTAAACATCACACCTCACTTGCCCCCCAGCAATTGCGACCGCCGATTGAAGCCACGCACGCCATATAAAATGTCAATGCCAGTGGACTGTGAAGGATACGCCGAATGGCACCGGCGACTCATCGGTCCCAAGTATTTCGGTTTCAGTAATTTATATTGAACCAACCACCACCGACCGTAGCGTCGTCAAAATGTGTGCATTAGACATGCGACGAGCTTGATTACCGCGCAGAGCTCTACTACGACCCAAGTCACTCCGATTGATGGTGCTTTATTGACGCTCCGCTGCAGAATAGGTGATTTGTTGGTAATAGCCCACGGTAGCCTGCCGAAATAAGGAAAAAAAAAGGTTGCAGGCTTCCGTCCAATTAGCAACATCACGAGACGATGACGGTGCAACCCGTACCTATGTGTGTGCGGCGGGGTGAAGTTATTTCAAGGTGGACAAAAAAGGTTCCCATCACCAACGCCGGCGGGGCACAATGGGCTCCAGTTGATGGAAAAATACTGAAACCCTTTTCCAGTATTGGCCGGCGGTTGATACTATGAAAACTACTTTCAAAATTTTTTTTAGAAAATAACATTTTTCCAAAATTTGAGTGCTTCTGTTATGTTGCTTATGGATAAAAAAATTTCGTTTTTCCATCCAATTGATCACATTGTGCGACAGCACAGCTTCAATCACAACATTCTCTCGAGCTGGAGACTGGCATCTGTTGAAAAGGTAGTGGTGCACTGCTTGATGATACATATGTGCAGTACTTACAAGTTGAAAGAACCTTCGAACTAAACTGCTATAGTCCTATAGGCATGGGAGGTATGGTGGTTGCGGTGGCGGTGGCGATGCCTATATTTGGCACTGCCCGGATATGGAGGCATTTCGAGGCTCAATCATCTACGATTGCTTAATCTCAGGTAGGTTGACAGTGTTTGGTAAACGATAGAAGACGAGGAGCTGCAGCTCAAAATTTTTGTTTGTTTGAATTGTGCACTCGGATCAGGCAACATCCGTTGGAATTTTTCCAAGCGCCTACAACTTTCCACTGATCAGTATCTACGTGCAACATAGCCCGTTGACATTGAACATTCAGTTTTTCTTCGTTCTCCATACGTGATCCTTCGACATGTTTTGTTTTAAGCAGTTTCGCTCCAATCTACTTACATGATGGTGGTGATAATGAAAAACGATGCTGCTGGAGACAAGCGTAACGAGTTAGACCTGGTTCTATTATTATCCCTGATAGGAATTTTCGAAAAACTTTACCTGTGCTCTCGCACGCAGAAAAAATGTTCCATAATTCATGCGTGCTAACTGCCAACAGAAATGAGATGAACAACTGGAAGAGCTACCGCTCCAATATTGCCAGATACTAATATACGTCTTGTTTTATGGGTCACCATTGTGTATGATGATTTATAAGATGTGCTGCCTGAACAACTAATTCAAAAGTTTAAGAGTGGAGAGTACCAACACAAAGGAGCGAAGGATCGGACTTTTCTTTTGAACATCAAATTAGGAAAATGCAGGATATGAGGAATAAATAAACATAGTATTTCTACAAATAATGCAATATTTCCATAAACATTTAAAAAATTTCTACAAAACTGAAATAAATTAGCACTTTTAAAAGCAAAAATGGCAAATGTAAAAGAAGAATTTTGCATCAAGAAATCAAAATGTTCCCCGGAAAATGATACAAATTTCCATAAATAACCCAATGCCAGCTTAGCTTTGACTTTTGATTCGATACCACGTACTTTTGGAATCGATACTTTGATCCCCTATACCAAGTAAGTATTGAATTGAAGTAGTTGAATCAATTGAGTACTCAATTCAAAATTCATTAAATATAATAAAGATAAATAGAAAAATTGGTTCAATCAAAGTTAATTGCCTATTTCCGGGGATTAAACCACCCGACTTGGACATAAATTTACATTATAGTGAAAACTCATATCCATATGTGAATATGTACATTATGTGGTAGATATTGATATGAAAAATGGATTGGAGGTGACCACTTTCCCTTCGATGGGAGTCGAACCCATGACCCTCAGTACGCTAGACTGGTGCTTTAACCAACTAAGCTATGAAGGATCTCCGTCGGCCTTCACAACCTAGCGGCTACTGAATGAGCTCAAGATTCCCAGACTGGACGCATTGTTTATTTTTATTTAAAATTTAATAGTATTTAAATCGAATAAATACTTTCAAGTATTTATTTTTTCCCACTCAACACTTATTTATGCTTATAAACTAGTAGTAAAAATTGCAAAAGCGAGCTAAGTTTTATTTCAATGAGTTCGTATGATCAACTTGAAATTGAGAAACGGAAATGTGGCCGATTTCCAATCCAATTCAATTAGAATTTATAAAAACAGTAACTATTAGTGTTATGATTGAATGTAACAATTGGATCACATTTACAATTTGATTTGTTGTTTATACACTCTCGAGGTAAGTTAATTAAAGAATCAATGGACAAAAAGTAATGGGAAAGTGCTTAAACAAAAGCCTTCCGGAATTCAAATTTAAATCTACTCTCGTTTTCAAGGGCAAACCACTCTATACAGAAGCAAAGCCACAACTGCTATTTTTATTATTTCAGATTTTTTCATTACAGTTAAATTATAGATAACCCAAGTCACAATTTCAAGGCTTCGTGGTTTTTTTAAAGTTTTTTAACGGTTTTATTAAAGTTTTTCTTAATACCATAGGATAAGCTTTATTGATGGGCTTATAGTTCCCTTCAGAACCATAATAAACCGCACAATAAAACCACAAATGTCAAATGCATCATAACCTTATTAGTGGTCTAATGATTATCCTGAGGGGTCTCTTAAAACTACTTTGGGAGACTGTCATAATGCCAATAGCATAGCGTCCATAAAACTTCGTGGGTTTCAATAGTTTTATAATGGTATTACGCAGGAACATAATGTTTATTTTTCAGTTCTGGAACTATAGCAGATTTAATGGTCAATAATACATTTTCTTTGTCATAATTCTTCTGCTAAATGTATCCAACATAATAAAAACAGAAACGTAATCATTCTTAATTCGAATGCACAATTGAGAATGGCTATGTTCCTATTTCCATTATTTTGGGTATATTTAACAGAAACATAGAAACCAACAAAAAGGTTGTTGTATGAAAACAATAAAATCTAATTCTTCAAAATGGTCCATAACATAATTTTTCTCATATACATTTAATGGAAGATGCCCATGTACTTCCCGGAAAAATAAAATGGTATGAAAACTATCGTGAACTATCTGAAATTTTTAGTGTGAATGGTGCGACTAACATAAAGGTTCTACTGTTGCTGATGAAACAATAACTTTAATTGAAATTATTTTGAATGTCATTCCGTTTCCTATGCTATCATAACGTATTATTATGTCTTTATTAGTGAGATTTTTAGCCCGACGCTAGCTCATCTCATAGCTATCATAGCGTAGTATTCAATGCAACTATTAATTTCTACCATAATTAGTTAATCATTGAACATTCTATTTCAAATAATTTATTATCTTGATAGCTATGCAGCATTTTATTTTGGCCACTACTTGAACGAAAAGTACCCTTCGTGTAGTAGCAGCCATGATGGTTAAATAAAATTATTTTCAAACTGGCGCAAATTCTTTAATGGAAATTACTGTCAGATGTAATTAGTGGTTATTTTTAGAATATGTTCAAAATATAGAAGATCTGGAAATATTTCGAGTCGAATCAGAGTAATTTGTCAGCTTTTAGCATATCGATCGATTTTGCGGACGATACAGCCTCAATGTAATTGTCGTAAACCACAATTTATTACCGGCGCGATCGATCAAATTAATTTTCTTACCAGGTTTTACCAGAAATTCGAACGCGCACAAAGATTTGATACACGCGAACGAATTTCGAGACTACAATGTTCCTATGATTTCCGATTATTTTTCTTCTATGTCCATGAATGTTGGTTATTATTTTTCTTCGTTGTTCCATTTTGATATTTTCCCCTTTTCTCCAAAATAATAATAAACAGCTCCGAGAAAAAGAAATTCCCTTTTTTGACAGCGGTTTTATGGTAGCCTTATTATCAACTTGGAACTTGCTTCGAAGACGTTCTCAAGACTGGTCCACTTGGTCATAAACTACGCTTGTAGCGGTCATCAAGAGGCTGTCATGTAGTATTTAGTTTTATTGCTTGCCTTGAAAATTTGCTCTCCAAGAGTTCTAATAGAGTATGATAAAACTCAACATGTTACTTGGGATATCCGTTCAAATCGATGTCGGTATAAATAAATTGAGGCAATTCCACTAGTCCTCCTGAATAGCGCGAACCTGGATGTTTTGAATGACAAAAAAAGACAATTCGCATTCGTATAATCTGCATGGTTTTTCTGCCGTCTGCCAAAACTTGTTCTCCCTTCTTGATCTGAAATATTTTTCTCGCAATCAGGTTACTTTCCTGGTAAGGCCAAGTATTGCTGCACCAAACATTCGTGAGAGCATCAAAAATAAGCGAAAAAACGTAAAAACCCTTTTTGATAAGAAAATTATTTTGAGCTTTTTAGTGGAATGTCTTCACTTGTCATAAGACGAGTTAATACAATCCCATTGAATTCCACCACTTAATTGTATCTTGACAGATACGTATTTCGACCTCAACAGTAAGGCCGTCTTCATTGTCTCGTACTTGACTCGACTAAAGTCGAGGACTATCAACGAATTCATCAGACACATGAATATTTTAAATCAAAATGAGGGACCATGCTAATGCTATTGTTTGGTCATGACTTTAAACTACCGGGAAAAACTATTACTTCTATTTTAATTCAATCGATTTACAACAAAATAATTATTTTTTAATATATCATTGATGTGGGGAGAGAATATTTGAGCAATTAAACAATTGTGTGACATAAAAACGATTTGAAAGTATAAATTATTACGGAAGCTCTTTGTAGCAAATTTCGCCAATGTTCCCGGTGGAATCAGCTCAAAGCTGTAATTTTTTATTAATTAGTAGGTGCATAACAACTTTTCTCTTCAATACTTACAATTGCTCTCTTACTAAACGATTATAATAATTCTATGGGAAACTATCGAGAGAATAGACTGTAGCTGTAATTAAGTGACCAATTAGTATGATAAGTTGCACAAAATTCATTAATTTAATTCACTTTTAGTTCTGCATACACGTTTAACAATAATAATATTATCTTTCTCTCTTATCATCGTCTTTGACAGTTTATTACACTCGCCTTCTTCCCCAACACATACGCATTCAAACGTCAACCGAACCGAGGGGTGCTTCAAAGGACGTAGACGTCGCAACATCCTCCCCCTCGTGTCGTGCGGATATCGATTCGACGGCACCATAACTATTTTCATCCTTCTGACTTTCTATATCCGCTTGCTCGCGATACCGAACATCCAAAACTGCCAAATTGCAAACCGCTCTTCTCTTCAAAATACCTCCCGCTATTTCCACGTCAGCCTGACGCACTGCTCCGTCTTTGCCTGGATATGTTCGGATGACACGACCGCGAATCCACTGGTTCCTTATCTTCCCGTCAGCTATCATGACCAATGCTCCTTCGGCGATAGGTGGTACGTCTTCAAACCATTTTGTACGTCGGGATATTACAGGCAAATACTCTACGATCCAACGCCTCCAGAATACATCCAGTTTATTTTGGATCAACTTCCAACTGTCTTTCAAAGCTTCTCTCTCGTTCACCGGTGCTTTAACTGGTTGTCGAACTCCACTCGAGCTGAGCATCAGGAAATGGTTCGGTGTTAACGACTCCTGCTCCTCACTTTCCAACGGCAGAAACGTCAACGGTCGCGAATTAATCATATGTTCCGCCTCAGCCAGTAACGTCATAAACGACTCGTCGTCTAACTTCTGCACAACGGGTAATGTGCTGAGAGCCGTCTTCACAGAACGGACCATCCTCTCCCAGCATCCCCCCATGTGTGGAGCTGATGGTGGGTTGAATCTCCATTGGGTGTTTATGTCAGTGAACGTGCTGCTTATGGTGAACGTGCTGCTTATAGAAGTCGTAGATTATCACTGCTAATATTTCCTTCGTCAATATTCGGCTCTTTCCTGCTACGTAACAAAAGCTTCTCACTGAATCGATAAACGTATGCCATGCTTCGTAGTAGTCGCTCATATTTTGAAAATCGCGACACATCAATCAATGGGACGGATAGAAAGTGGCTGCAAATATACGCAGGTCGTAGTTCCTCTTGTGTACTATCTGCAGTCTCGAATTTGTCCTTTGGCCAATTTTCTTCTTCTTCGTACAGGAACGTAGGTCCACGCATCCAGCGACTATCAGGCTTGCAGTTTGGCCCTTTACCCCATTTCGTGGCTTCGTCAGCGACGTTGATCTTTGTCCCTAACCAACGCCACTCCTCGGTTCCAGACAAGCTGAGAATTTCATTGACCCTAAACGCTACATATTGACGATATCGGCGAGAATCCGACTTGATCCACGAGATAACTGTACTGGAATCGGTCCAAAAGAATGTACGCTTGACTTGGAGCGAGTGACCTTCCACGATCGTCTTGCGCAAACGTGCGCCAATCACAGCCGCCTGCAACTCTAATCTCGGTACGGAGACTAGTTGAATTGGTGCTACCTTCGTTTTGGAAGCAACTAAAGCACATCGCACTTGTTCGCGATCTCTAACTCGGAAGTAAGCTGCAGATGAATAAGCTTGAGCACTTCCATCCACAAATACGTGAAGCTCCAAGTTTTCAAAGCAGGCAGGATCATATCCTGGAAAGTAACTCCGTGGAATTCGAACGTTGTTCAACTCCTTTAGTACCTGTAGCCACAGTTTCCAGCGTCCAAATAGATCTTCAGGTACTTGTTCATCCCAACCGATGTTCGCTCTCCAAACGTCTTGTAGTAGAATTTTACCTTGAACCACGAGTGATCCAACATTCATCCTTCATCCTTCATCATCCTTTTTGTCGGCGCTGCTTTGCTTTCCTGCGACTCTTGCAACCTGATTGTGAAGCAGAACATGTCCTCACTTGGTAGCCAGGATATTCCCAACAAACGTTCGTAGCCACTTTGACTGTTCATTGAGAGGCTTTTTACTGCTGATGGGTTCACTTCTCCAATCGCATCTAGAACCGAGGGTCGATTGGACACCCAATTTCGTATACGGAACCCTGCTCTCTGATGGACTTCCGCAACTGCCAGAGCTAGCTTAACGGCTTCTTCCTCTGTATCGACACTGTCGAGATAGTCGTCGACATAATGTTTGTTTTTAATTGCAGCCGCCGCCTTCGGGTAGTCACGCTCATTTTCTGCGGCATTTAAGTTTTTTACGTACTGGGACTGCGCAGGGGAACAAGTAGCCCCAAAAATTGCAACGTCAGATGCCATTGTTTCCATTGGTTCATTTTTGGAATTGCGATAAACAAATAGCAATGCGCTCCTATCTTCTTTCTTAATCCCGATTTGTAGAAACATCTCTTGAATGTCGCCAGAAAACGCTACTTCTCGTTCACGAAACTTGAAGGTTACATACAGCTGCGGAGTCAAAAGGTCAGGTCCTTTGAGCAGCATTGTATTTAACGACACCCCATTAACTTTCGCAGCGGCGTCCCAAATAACTCTTATTTTTCCAGGTTTGTTTGGGTTTAATACCACGCCTAACGGCAGATACCAAGTACGTTGCGGATCAAATTGAGACATTTCATTTTCTTCCACAACGTGGATATATCCTTTTAATTTATAGTCGTTAATCTGCTGCCGAACACTATCGTAGAGATGAGGATTTTTTTCTAAACGCCTTTCGAGGCATTTCCAACGACGTTCAGCCATGGGCCGACTGTCCGGGAACTCAATGAAATCCTGTTTCCAAAGAAGCCCGGTCTCAAATCGTCCACTTTTTGTTCGCATCGTTGTTTTTTCAAGGATTCTGCGGGCTCGTTGGTCCTCACTTCCCTCTAAATTTGGAGCTACCGCAACTCCGAGGCTTTCCACAGTGAAGAATTCGCGTACGTATTCGTGAAGGTCGCGTTCGGAAGTATCCGTGCATATATGCATTTGCCGATGTTGGAACTGATCTTCTCCCCCTCGTACGCGCCCACATACGACCCAACCAATACGGGTTTTTGCAGCGATTGGTTCTTGATCTTTTCCCTCTCGAAACTTCGTCGTGGTTAGCAGGTGCGAGTTGCTCAAGCCGATAAGCAATCCGGGAACAGCTTTCTGGAAACTCCTGACTGGAAGGCGCCGCAAATGCTTGAACTCTTCCGATAGCTTTCCGAAGTCCAACGATTGTTCAGGAAGCCCTAAATTCTCGACGGTGTACACTTCGGATAAATTGAAGCGCGTTGCTCCTCCGGGTTCGGAAATGCTCAGGTTGTCCAACTCGGTGGTCGCGATTTTTTTATTAATCCCACTTGTCCAATGAATACATAAAGAGTGTGCCGGTCCACTAGCTCCAAGTGCATTTGCAATGGCACGCTCTACGATTGTCACAGACGAACCATCGTCCAGAAACGCATAAGTGTCTACCGATCCATTTTTTCCGTATAGTGTCACGGGAAGGATTTTGAACAAAGTGGACGAAGCTGGTTGACGGTGGATAGTCACTGTGGCGTCGCTACAATTTACTGGTTGTTTCTTGGTGGGCTCATAGTGCAATAGACGATGATGTCGTTTCTCGCAGTTATTAATACCGCAAATCTCACCTCCACATGGCCAGCGAGTGTGAGAAATCAAACATCGGCGGCATAATTTATTTTCCTTAACGAAATTCCACCGATCGTCTATCGAAAGCTTCTTGAATGATGTACAGATCGCGGCGGAATGCCCGCGTGCGTCGCATGCAGGGCAACGTTGGTTGTTTTCGCTGCTTTTCCCTCTGGTATTCTTGGATTTTTCCAGATGATCATTGGTGGTTGCATTGGACTTCGGCCTCGAGTCTGGTTGCTCATAGGTAGTGTGAGCATTTACGAACGCTTTGTTCTTCATCTTTTCCTTTTCATCTTTGGTAGGCTTCGCCGTGAAGCAGTAGTTGGTAACGCCGCTGGTAGCTGTTGTTACTTTTCTCATGTAATCACTAAACGATTTCAGATCTACTACTGGTAGGTTCTCTTGGTGAAGCGCCCAACTGAATTTGATGTTGGCCGGTAGTTTGTCCACAAGCTCTTGGAGTAGAACAGGATTTGATAGGTGATTCTGCATGCCTACTACCTCTATATGACCACACAAATTTTGAACTGCTAACCCAAACTGTATTAATGTTTCCAATCTCTCTGCTTTGGGAGCAGGGGTACTCCGAACTTTAGCCACAAGGTTGTGAACAATCTGCTCCGGTCTTCCGTATAACGTCTGGAGCGTGGACACAATCTGCGGTACGGTGGACGGATGAAGAAGAAAACTACTGACAGCCTCCTTGGCCGCTCCCTTAAGTGATCGTTGTAAACGCAACAGATTCTCAGATTCGCTGTAACCACACGCCTCCGTAGAGTGATTGTAGCTGCTGATGAAAAGTGGCCATTCGTTGGGATCACCACTAAACACTGGAAGTTCTCTCGCAATAACTTGTCTTGCCGCTAACTGTTGGGAAGTCGGACCATGTACCATCGTTTGGTACAGGGTAGCCCCACGATTGTTCAAACCACCAGCAACATTTGGGGTGAACTGTGAATGACCTGCATCTACTGAATACGGCCCTGACTTTGGAGGTACATAATGCATTCTGGGAGTCCCTAAATTACTATACTGGCTCACGACACTCGGACATTGTGTCATTCTATTCGATTCGTAATTAATCTGGGGTATTACATTTTGATGGAAACGAAAATCTCTTACCGGGCCCGTTGCTCGATTGTCACCTGCGGATGGTAAGTCCGGATCGATCAAGTCTGGGGCGTTTTCGGCCTGTTCCGAAATTGATCGTCTCTCGTACTCCAGGCGTAGCAAGTCCAATTGCTCGGTTAGACGCATCTCATTCGCTAGAAACTTCTGCTTCTCTTCATCTCGCTTCGATTGCTCGTGTGCGCACTGCTGCTCGAAAAACTTCATTCGGTTGATTAAATCTATTTCTCGTTGCCTCCGTACATGGTTTTCCTTCTGGTGCTGTATCTCGACCTCTTGTTGCTTCTTTAAGAGAGCTTCAATTTCTCGCAGTCGTTGCCTGTCTTCTTCACGCTGTCTCTCCGAACATTCCAATAATAACTTCAGTTCGCTTTCTCGCCGCCGTTGTCGTTCAAGCTCTTCATTTTCCTCTGGACGATGCTGCTCCCGCAATCTGCTTGTTTCACGTTTCCATTCCGCGTAGGGTTGAGGATTCCCTATTATTTTTGGGAGGATCCTCGGAGGTGTGCCGCACTTTCTCCGATGGTAATACTATCGATGGTCCGAGATACTAATTCGTCTTCGGTAACTCTAGCTGCTGTCCGCTGGAGACCATGATCCGCTACAATGCTCAATTCCACCGGAGTTGAAGAACCGGCAGGCACTATTGGTTGATTTGATGAGCCTTGAGTTCCAATGTCTCGAAGTTTCGTCCCAATTTCAATTGATTCGGACCTTTGTTGATGGTTAACCCACTCTTCTACCCTATTCCGGCTACTAGTTTCACTGTGACTGCTCTTACTGCTCTGCATGCTCAGTACATCTTCATCTTGCTGTCGAAGTAATTCATGCTTCCGAGCTAAGTACTCCTTCTCACGTTCAAGTTTGTCACTCATCGCCCTTTCAACCAGTAACTTTTCTTCCTCCAACCTTTCCTTCTCCAGCTTCTCTCGCAAATCTTTCTCCTCTTCCAAACGTTGTAGATCCCGGGCAATTTGGGCTCTTCGCAAGCTCGAACTGTTGGTTTTTACAGTCCGCGAACTGCGTGGAGCCGACGTATCTAACGGTATACACTTCACGCAGCAGAACTCTCTCGATCGCACTGTAGTCGTATCCACCTTGGCGCATGAGAAGTGGTACCAATGCTTGCACTTACCGCATTGTACCATGTATAACTCAGCATTGTTAGGTCGCCTACATTCCGCACAATCTTGGTCATCGCTGTGTTCTACGTCAATGTAGGAAGGTTCGAAATCAGGAGTTGATTCTGGAAAACGTTGTTGCTTATTGTAGTAGATAAGATCAGGTCTATAAAGTATCGAAAAAAAAGTGATTCACTGTACTGCATTGTGGTATTGGCAATCAGTTGATTTTTGTAATTTGAATACGCTCTTTTGGTATGTATTTCTTTCGAATGGGTAGCAAGCTACCTTATTTTGAAACATGTCGAATTATTGTGTCAAAAGCGAAGAGCGGATCAGTTTGCTGAGTATTGTTGCGACGAACGGACGAGCCTAGTAACCTCATCTAGGTCACGACACTTATGAGCACCGTCATCGCTAACAGGTTGGGAACCAATGGTTGCTGCATCTTGGGCAGCTCGAGCTTTAGAACGAGTCTGACGAATGAACGACCTCTGCATACTTATTCCTCAATTCTTTGAGATTATTACGGAAGTTTGCCTTTCGGAGCTCTCTGTAGCAAATTTCGCCAATGTTCCCGGTGGAATCAGCTCAAAGCTGTAATTTTTTATTAATTAGTAGATGCATAACAAATTTTCTCTTCAATACTTACAATTGGTCTCTTACTAAGCGATTATAATAATTCTATGGGAAACTATCGAGAGAATAGACTGTAGCTGTAATTAAGTAACCAATTAGTATGATAAGTTGCACAAAATTCATTAATTTAATTCACTTTTAGTTCTGCATACACGTTTAACAATAATAATATTATCTTTCTCTCTTATCATCGTCTTTGACAGTTTATTACACTCGCCTTCTTCCCCAACACATACGCATTCAAACGTCAACCGAACCGAGGGGTGCTTCAACGGACGTAGACGTCACAACAATAAATAAAAGCCACAATCTGCAATTTGAACTTGCCCTCAAGTTTTAACATACATGGGGCAAGTGAGGCATACTAGAACTACTTGTTCAATAGAGCCATTTTAACTGTATTTAGATCGCGGCTAGTGTAAAATAACTTCGACACCCTTGGGCTGAAATTTTCGCTAATAAAGACAAGACAACTTCGACATTCATAAATCATTTATATTGATCTGAAACAAATGCAACTTTATATCGTTGGTTTCTTTATTAAAAAATAATGTGCATTTCAATGCAACGAATGCAACGATACCTGTGAAAGACGCGAATGATCAGTTATTGACCGACCCGACTGACCAGCTGAAACGCTGGTTCGAGCACTTCGACCAACTTTTTCAAGTGCCAGCCAGGCTATCACCACCTCGGCATGATCTGCCTAGGATCCGACGTATAACACGCGTCAATACCGAAGCTCCATCACTGCTAGAGATTACAACAGCCATCCAAAGCGTGAAATCGAATAAAGCCTCAGGGGTCGACCGCATATCAGCCGAGATGCTCAAAGCTGACCCCATGACATTCGCTCAACTACTGCATCGTTTATTTCGTAGTATCTGGGACACCGCAACTTTCCCGGTCGACTGTATGCAAGGTATCTTAGTGAAGGTGCCCAAAAAGGGTGACCTGACTGTATGCGATAACTGGCGAGGCATTATGTTGCTGTGTACCGTTCGCAAAGTTCTGTGCAAAATTATCCTAGCCCGGATTCAGGAGAAGATCGATGCGACTCTCCGGCGGCAGCTAGCCGGATTCCGTGCCGGAAGATCCTGTGTGGACCATATTGTCACGCTCCGCATCATTCTGGAGCAGGTCAACGAATTCCAAGAGTCCCTTTACTTGGTATTCATTGACTACGAAAAAGCTTTCGACCGTCTCAATCACGAGAATATGTGGGGCGCCCTGAGACGCAAGTGAGCTCCTGAGAAAATCATCGGCCTCATCGAGGCACAGTACGAGACCTTCTCGTCTAGAGTGCTGCACAATGGGGTCTTGTCCGACCCTATCCGGGTCGTAGCTGGTGTGAGGCAAGGATGTATTCTATCACCGTTACTGTTCCTCATCGTAATCGACGAGATTCTGGTAGATGCGATTGACCGTGAATCAAACCGCGGGCTGTTATGGCAGCCTATAACCATGGAGCACCTAAATGACTTCGAACTGTCGGATGATGTTGCACTCCTCGCGCAACGGCGCTCTGATATGCAGAGTAAGCTCAATGACCTTGCCGAGCGCTCCTCTTCGGCAGGTTTAGTCATCAACGTCAACAAAACCAAATCGTTGGATGTAAACACGGTGACTCCTTCCAGTGGAGAATGTTGAAAGCTTCCAATATCTTGGTAGCCAAATGGCGTCAGACGGCGGTACCAAGATCGACATAGGCGCACGGATCAAGAAAGCAAGGGCTGCCTTTGCGAGTTTAAGAAATATCTGAAAAAACAGGCAGATAAGTGAACGCACCAAAATACGAATTTTCAACTCTAACGTGAAATCTGTGCTGTTATACGCTAGCGAAACATGGTGTGTATCAGTGGAGAACACTCAACGGCTGCAGGTGTTGTGTGCATTAACAGATGCCTGCGGTATATAATTTGGGCCTGGTGGCCTCACAACTGGATCTCAAACAACGAGCTCCATCGTCGTTGTCACCAGAGGCCGATAGCAACAGAAATTCGGGATCGGAAGTGGGGCTGGGTCGGCCACACACTACGTAGGGGCGTAAACAAAATCTGTAAACAAGCATTAGACAGCGGGACATCGCAGCAGAGGCAGACCCAGAGGCTCATGGCGGCGAAGCCTCAATAAAGAAATAAAAGAAGTCGACCGAAATCTAACCTAGCAACAGGTTAAAGCGATAGCCGGGCAACGCTCAGGATGGAGATCTTTTAAGTCGGCCCTTTGCACCACCGGAGGTGTACAGGATCCATAAGTAAGTAAGTAAATGTGCATTTCACATTCTGAAAATTATCTCCCGCATGAAAAAGAGCAATGGTGATAACTTTGCGGTATTTTTCCGTTTACAGTTTAAATAATCTATTTCTACAATAGGTCAACAGGTTTTGTCTTGTGTTTTGTTATTTTCCAACTTCGCATCAGATTTACAGATTTTTAGATAAAAAAAGTGCTTAATAACACATACATTGGCAATTTTGTTCTATTACAAATTATTACGACACTGCGCATCGCCTTAATAAAAAAAATTCATTTGAAGTACTGATTCATGTTATAAATAGAAACATATTCATTCGAAATATGAATAAAGATTTGCTTATCCTATGCACCTAAAACATCTGGTACAAGAGCAAGCTAACGGAAAGCAAGACAAGAGCCAATTAAATAGTAAATCGGCGATTGTCTTATATCTTTATATCACCTAACATTATAATCCCTTTCTTGTTGCAAAAACAAAAGTCCGACAAGCAACCATCCTCCATCCATGATCTGAAAATACTACGACTCAAAAATAATATGAATCTTAAATATACATTCCTTTAATTAGTTTCCTAATTTTCTATAGAAATTTTCAAAATGTTCAGGGGTAGGAGCTCTATTTAAGTCCACTTCGACAAAAGATATTCATTGCTGATTTTGGCAAACCTAAAGATATTATAACATATTTAACTACCGTTCTGAAGAAAAGCTGTAGAATCAATAAAAGGGGGAAGGGCCGTTTGGCCGGCCATTTCGCCGAAGGCCACTAGGCCGAAAGTTGTTCGACCATTAGCCATTGGACATTAGACCGAAAGTCATTCGGTCGAAAGGGCCATAAAGCCGAACAGGTCATTTGACCGAATACAGGTTTACCTCGATTATATGGACTTCGATTATATGGACTTTTTACCTCGATTATATGGACATTTTTTTTCGCTCAATTTTTGTTTTGTTTTTTGGTGTTTTAAAAAGATGTTGAATATTGTAAGTCATATTTTACATTGATTCTATATTTATTATGGTACATTGGGGCAAATAAAGGCCCGTAAGGCATGTTGTGATGTTATATATGGAGATGCACTCTGAGTCATATGTTCGATTGACTTCTTTGATTTAACATTTTCGCGTTGGAAAATTTCATTGTAAATAATGATAAATATACAATTCTTTAATCTGCGATAGCCACGGCCACGTCCTTACATGGTGATCTCTGCCATACGAAAACGTGAAGTGAATTGTCTGACTGACAGTATGCGGAGCAAGTGATAAGATGAGATTGTCATATTTAGCTGTTAGATCTTTGCTTCCATCCTTTTTCTGATTTTGGTGCATGGAATTAAGTGTAGAAGGACGGATGACGCATTAAAATTTAGCAAACCGGACCCACTGAGACTTATTTTTTTATATCCACGAAACTGGAAGAGTTTATTTCAATATGTGATACATAAAGTTCCAAATGGTTTTCAAACCTGGAATTATTTCTTCTGGACGAACTTGATAATTATTTGAATGTAAAAACTGAAAACTCTTCGAGCAGTCTTTATGTTTAAATAAATGTTGTCGAATATCCTGGTATTCACATTTGTTCAGCACAAGGCTTAAGGATTATGCTGACGCTCAACGGTAGGGAAAGAAATTGAATATCTTTAGAATGTTCTTGTTAGCAGTTCTTAAATCAATTGCTGCTAAACCGTTCAGCAAAGCGTGATCCTCAAACGCTCATGCAAACTCGTTCATGCTGTGTAATGTGAGCGATGTGTTTTTCGTTAGTGTTGTACAAAATACAACAGCGCGCGGTAGTGAAATTTTGAATGCAATTTCAAGTTTTGTCCGGGATTATTATGAGGGTCCGCCACTGTGCGTCGTTTTGAATTTTGAAACCCGTTGCAAAATACAGCCCTGCTTTAATATACGAACATAGTCCAAAATAGCCATAACAATTTATCCTTTAATATTCCACTTAGCAGGTGCACTGTGCAATTGACATTTCCCGTCAACAATTTTTATCCGCTCAATCGATTCTTCAATTTTTTGAGGACAACTTTCCCAAAGAACCCATACTTTTTGACGCCATACTTTTTGACGAATAGTGCCGGTTTCCAAGCTTGACCTAACATTCGCCCGATTTTGAATTAAAATAAGGCCAATTCCAATTCTTCAAACGTGCGGCACTTTTCCGATTTTTGTTTAGTCTAAAATACGAATTCTGTGAAAAAGTTGAACTTGAATAAGTCAAATAATTGACTGAGACAATAAAACGAGATACATTTTTTGTTGGGAAATGACGGGAAACGGGAAAAATTGGTTCTCTCTTGGTTAAATTCTTGTTAAGAATATCAATCAAACGCAACTTGTTGCAAGGAGATCTTTTAAAGATAAGTGTCAGAAAAGTGAGACTGTTTCTACGCGATTTTTGCATAAACAAATGCATTTTGGCCATATCTTCTGAGCCCATAGTCCAATCCGGCCAATTTCCATAAGGAGACAATAGGACAAAACTTTACATCGGTTTCAATTGGCTGCGATCAAATCAAAAGAGGACAAGTGTCAGTCCTTCTATATAAAGCCAGTTTTTGAATCTAACATATACCTTTCTCGATCACTCAGTGTTTGCTTTGTTGCTGAAACAGGAAGGTACTGTAGTTAGAATTCTTGAATAAGTATATTAGTGTGCTCACATTGAGCTGGGCGAAGTCTTCATTACTAATGTAATCTTAGAAACAAGCGGCTGGAAAAAAGGTTACCTTCTTATAGAAAATCATAATCTACTGAGTTGTCATAAAATGAGACCAAACATGCGGATTAGACTGTAAGGCAATTTATTGATATTTTCTTCCAACTTTTAAGACTTATTTCATCGTGTAACATAAATTTCGAGAAAAAAAAATTTGCTTCGATTATATGGAAAATTCGATTATATGGACTTTTTTGCATCGAAAAAGTCCATATAATCGAGGTATACCTGTATGTAATTTGGACGAATAGGACAATTGGCCGAATAGGATATTTGGCCAAACAGGACATTTGGCCGAATAGGTCATTTGGCCGTATAGGACCTTTGGCCGAATGGGAGCGGGTCATTTGGCATAAAGTCATTTGGCATAAAGGCCATTTGGCATAAGGTCATTTGGCATAAAGGCCATTTGGCATAACGGTCATTTGGCATAACGGTCATTTGGCATAATTGTAACCAACGTCAAAAGTGAGGGTCTTTTGGCATAACGGACATTTGGCATAATTTGTCTTTGCGTGTCTAAATGGTGTCTAAGTGGTGCGGGAAACACCCCGGAATAGTAAATATAACACCCGTCGATAACAATATTAAAAAGACATTAACATCTCGTGGAAAAAATGCATTTGCAATGCAATGCAAAAGTAGGCGGATGCCCGGCTGAGAGCAGTGGTGGATGTAATCCCCTCTTTAAAAGTAGGCGTGTGGCCGTATTAGGGCAATGAAGGATGTGATCTCACAGATAACAGATATTGAGGCTGGCATCCGATACGTGTATAAACATCCGCAACCGTTAATTCAAATGTATTTTAACCGCGTTTGGCAATTGATTGGAGATGGCGCAAGGATCATTGTTATTGAAAACGCAGCCCCAAGGCGGCTGTCAAATGCATTGGCTGCAATCGACGGTTATTATTCAGCTGCGTCCATATGTGCCGTAATCAGTTGAGTAGGTGGCAGTAGATAGCCAACGTTTATCAATTCAAAAGTTTAACATGATTTTCAATAAAATGTGTTTCAGCCTAAATATCTGTTATCTGTGATGATCCCTTCTTAAAAACTCAAAGGTGCAGCCCAATCGGGTTGTACGCAAAGGTGACGTTGAACTACGTAGCTGTATGTAATGTACAGGTTTTCGACTTTTCTGTTCGATGAGACCAAAGCAAGCGTGTTTCAAGCCCAGGGTGAATCTGTTTTCGCTGTTTATTCTGCTCTCCTGAGATTGAGTGAGATTTTAGACTAACATTTAAAAAGGATGATAAAAATATTTTTTTCAAATAAACGAGGATGAATAACACTCTCAAGCGATCACATATCCAAATTATCAATTAATAAAAACTCGCTAGAGAGTAAGAATCGTTCGATAATTGTATCTTGATTCGAAGCATTATTGGTGAATGCTACTTTTGAACTTTTTTACCTACATAACACCAAAACACAATGCCAAACATTCGATTGAGCTGAATTGTTTACATTAAATTGGTATTAGATTAGTTTGGTTAACATTAAAATAATAGCTTTTGTGTTGCAAGATTTGAAAAGTTATCGCCGATAACCACTCGCCTACTTTTCACACCTGCGAAGTTATCAAATGATAATTCCAAAAATCTGGCTGATAGTGTACCGCTGCGTTGCCTTGGCCGCTGCTTGACAGTTTGAGAGTTTATTGATAATAATTATCATTCCTTCACGTGAGGAGTCGGACTTTGCATTTACTCCAGCAGACACCAAGAGCCGAAGAAAAATTACCAGAACGCATTTACTGCAGCAGCGAAAAAGATTCCGAGCCTCTCTACTGGCATCAATAGACATAAACGAGCAGCTGTCGTCAAACGCCCCCATGCTTTACAGAGAAAACGCGCGTGTAAGTTAGCAGAAACGAGTTAAAAGTCCTGTAAGTTGCATTAATTTGACGTCTATGCCGGCTTGAGGTTCCCAGTTAGCCTTGAGAACAAAGGCGCAGAATCCGGAGATGGCGAGATCGATTCTCGATCCGATCTAGGATGTTTCGGGTGGGAAACATTCTCACACCCTGGGCATAGTGTATCCATCGTATTTGCCACACAAGATACATACTAATGCAATGGCGGGCAAGGAAAGCTTTTAATCATCTAAAGTTGAAAAGCAGGCCAAGTTCCAGTTGAAATGTAATGCTATGGAAGAAGAAGCTTGCAATGCACTTGTGAGATTGACTGATTCACCGAAACCAATTCCTAAACTGTTAGCAAGTTTCAATACTAAATATTATCATACGTATATATTGTAATACACTGGAGTCATTTTTTATGCGGATGATATGGGCCACGTGAATTAAAACAAAGTTAAACCCCGCGTAAATTCCAAAGTATGTCTGAATGAACCGCAGAAATCCCGAAATTCGAGTGAAAGTTCTACGTCAAAAGTAGGTGCTTGCCCGGATTATGGCAATGCAGTATATGATCTCTTCTTTTAAAGTATGCGCTTTCCCGGAATAAAGTCATGGTGGAAGCGATCCTTTCTTTAAAGGTAGGCGCTTGCATGGATTATGGCAATGGATGATGTGATTCCTTCTTTAAAAGTAGGCGCTTGTCCGGATTATTATAATATAATGGTGGATGTGATTCCTTCTTTAAAAGAAAGCGCTTGCCCGGATTGAGGCAACGGTGGAAGTGATCCCTTCTTTAAAAGTAGGCGCTTGTCCGGATTATGACAATGGTGGATTTGATTTGTTCTTTAAAAGAAGGTGCGTGCCCGGATTGAGGCAATGGTGGATGCGATCCCTTCTTTAAGGCGCTTGCACGGATTATGGCAATGGAGGATTTGATTTGTTCTTTGAAAGTAGGCGCCTGTCCGGATTGAAGCAATGATGGATGTAATCCCTTCTTTAAAAGTAGGTTCTTCTTCTTCTTCTTCTTATTGGCATTACATCCCCACACTGGGACAGAGCCACCTCGCAGCTTAGTGTTCATTAAGTACTTCCACAGTTATTAACTGCGAGGTTTCTAAGCCAGGTTACCATTTTTGCATTCGTATATCATGAGGCTCACACGATGATACTTTTATGCCCAGGGAAGTCGAGACAATTTCCAATCCGAAAATTGCCTAGACCGGCACCGGGAATCGAACCCAGCCACCCTCAGCATGGTCTTGCTTTGTACCCGCGCGTCTTACCGCACGGCTAAGGAGGGCCCCTAAAAGTAGGTGTGTGGCCTGAATTGTGGCAATGCAATGGTGGATGTGATCCCTTCTTTAAAAATATGCCCTGCGCGGGATATGGCAATGGTAGATGTGACTCCTTCTTTATAAGTAGGCTCTTGTCGGGAATAAATCAATGGTAGATGTGATCTCTTCCCCGAAAAGCACAGTTCAGATTGATTTGGTTACAATAACTCATATGTGACTTAATTGGTTTTAGAAACTCCTCTACGACAAGTGTGTTGCTTGAGTTTTTAAAGTTAGGCGTTTACCCGGATTAAGGCAATGGAGGATTTGATCCGGTCTTAAGGTGCATGCCCGGATTGAAGCAATGGTGGATGTAATCCCTACTTTAAAAGTAGGCATGTGGCCGGAATAAGTCAATGATGGATGTGATCCCTCTCTCGGAAGTAATTCTGCCGTTTTGTTATTTCGTTCCTCCCGAAAATGTCTACCATCAGTCTAAATTTATCAGAAAACAGCCTCGACCTACTTTATCTACGCTAAACATTACATGAAATATCCCTTTCGCTTTCACAGTTCGAAATTATGCCAAATGACCCACTCTTTTCTTGCAGTTCAAAATTATGCCAAATGTCCGTTATGCCAAATGACCATTATGCCAAATGGCCTTTATGCCAAATGACCTTATGCCAAATGGCGTTATGCCAAATGATTTTATGCCAAATGACCCAGACCCGGCCGAATAGGTCATTTGGCCGAAAAGGTCATTTGGCCGAATAGGACATTCGGTCGGATAGTACATTCGGCCGAATAGGACATTTGTCTGAAAAGAACATTTGGCTGAAAAGGACACTTAGCCGAATAGGACATTTGGCCGAATAGGGCATTTGGCTGAATATTTCATTTGGCCGAATACGTCATTTGACCGAATAGGGACCGAGACGTCTCACTTTTCACTACTTATTCCCCACTTCTCACTGGTGAGTAGTGAGACTAAGTGGTAGAGTGTGGAGTGAATTGTTATGTGTCTATTTTAATCAATTTTTTAAGTTAACGTAGCAGACGCCATTAGGACGAACAACACTTTAATTAGTGAAACGTACAAAAATGTAAAAACGAATAGTTATTTTAAATGTTAAATTGTTAATGAAACGAATTTGCGTTGGACTTTTCCAGCGCATTACGCTTTTTGGTACGGGCTGTATTTATCATATTCAGAGTTTGAATCCAAAGCAGAATGAGAAAATCTCTCACTTATCATGTCTGTATACACTCTAGGTAGCATACCGTGAGCGACGTTTTTCGGTAGCTGTTACGATAATGAATTGATTCGGGGGCTACAACTCATGATAAATTTCTTTCAATAAGCCCCAATTGCGGGGGGCACCGGTTCTGATGATGCATTTCAGCTGTGCGAAAAAATAGGTCCCCATCCGATGTGCTTCAGTAAAGGTGTGGGCCAAAGTCCTCTATTTCTGTATTAGTCGAAAAAATAACCAAAATATTGCCACCCACAGTGTGCGGGCGGAGTGAAACATCACGTCTGTTACGAAAAATGAATTAAGTATGCCAGACGTGACGTCATCCTCGTTTGTCGGGTGAAGATCACTGCGTCCAGATTTTAGGACTATTGTGATATACCCTTTTACTGTGAAATACGCAAGTTATCTCAGTAACATGTTTGTCACTGAGATACCTTGGTATCGACTGAACTCAAGACCATCTATTATTGATGAATAGAGATCCTGAGTTACAGTATGTGACTCCCCCATTCTGGCGAGACTAGCTTTATGAAGCCAACCACGTCCTTGGGGGATAAGACCCATATGTCAGCAGGCCCTAAAAAGGGCTTGCTGAGAACTTTGAACCTACGTTGGGTGAGTGCACTGCAATAGCAGAGGATGTGTTCTGATGCTTCTCTCTCCTCGTCACAGAAGCGGCAATTTGAGGTTTGGATTGCTCCGATCTTTTGTAGATGGTATCTGCAGGGGCAGTGTCCAGTTATTAGACCGGTGTAGATGTTGAGATCCCTTTTGTTGAGACCTAATAGTTGTTGGGTTTTCTTGGGTTAATCGTTACGAGCCTTTTGGATTGGCTCGTATGGGGAAGTGCATTCCAGTTTGATGTGATTTGACTGACCATATATTTGTTCAGTTCCATTTTTACAGAGCAGTCTGAGATCCCGCAGAAGGGCTCAGGGCCAATGAACCTTTCATTAGATCCATTCCTGGCTAGCTCATCAGCAATCTCGTTTCCCTCTAGACCCGTATGTCCTGGGATCCAATATAGGTAGACTCGATTGCGTATGGATAAGTTTTTCAAAGCCAGAATGCATTCCCACACTAGCTTTGAGTTACAAGTGTAGTTATTAAGCGACTTAAGTGCCGCTTGGCTGTCAGAGAAAATACATATTTTTGCAAATCTATACTTTCTCCTCAGGCATAATAACACGCATTCTAATATTGCATATATTTCCGCCTGAAATATCAGGGCCACTGTCCTAAGTGGACAGAAATTTTGTTGTAGGGCCATAGATTCCGGATCCTATCAGATTATTCATTTTCGAACCATCTGTGAAGAAATTTATAGAGCCTGTTGGAACGTGGGTCCACCTCCTTCCCACTCCTGGCGGGAAGGAATGAACACATCGTAAGGTAAGTCATAATGGACTACCGTTTCCATCCAGTCACTACAAATTCCTATTGCGGGATTTATGGCAAATTCATTTAATATGCTGAGGTGACCCGTAAGGTCTCCTGACAGCAGTGTTTTTGTTCTCTTTAACCTTAGAGCACTTTTTTTCCGCTTCCAGCTTTATGAATTGATCTAACCGGGGCAGGTGAAGCATTGCGTCTAGGGCCAAAGTGGGTGTACTACGAACTGCACCAGTGATGGCTATGCAAGCGGTGCGTTGGATTTTGTTGAGCTTAGCCCTTGCAGCAGCCTCATTAGTTTTAGGCCACCAGACAAGGGAAGCGTAAGTTGTCCTGGGACGGACAATGGTTTTATATATCCACATGATCATACTTGGTTTTAGGCCCCATCTTTTACCAAGGGTTTTGGAACAAACCCAAAGTGTATTGAGACCTTTCTGCACAACTGATTGGAGATGAGAGTTCCAATTAAGCTTTGCGTCGAGTATGACACCTAGATATTTTACTTCACTTGAATAAACTAATTGTGTTTGATTCAAGAAAAGGGGTTTCAGTTGTACCTTTCTCCGTTTGGTGAAAGGGATAATGGAAGTTTTTGTAGGTTTATGCCTAGTTGATACTTTTGACACCAGGAAAAAGTGTGATTTAGGGCAGATTGCATTCTTTCCACGATAACACTTTCGAATTTGCCTCGTACAATAATGACAACGTCATCAGCATATCCAACCACTTCGAAGCCTCTTCTCTCTAAGCTGTCTAGAAGCTCATCCACCACCAGTGACCACAACAAAGGAGAAAGCACTCCACCTTGCGGACACCCCCTTGTTGCTTTAACCTTTTGTCTGTGCTCTGGGGTCAATATGACCCCAGGCCACTTTGAGTGGCTACCATTTTTTTATTTTCCAACCGATTCTCCTAATTTTTGGTAGTTTGGTAAAACTCGCCGAGATCTGTCTCCTAGGTGCAAATTCACTTCAAAAATCTTGGAAGTATGAGCTACAGTGTACTTTTTTCAAAAAACTTACGTTCTCTGTGCTCTGGGGTCAAATTGACCCCAAATTAAAATTGCTATAACTTTTTTAATGCTTGGCCAATTTTGGATTTTTGGGGCTGTTTCGAAAGATAATTTAATCATCTTTCAGGTCGTTACCAAATATTGACTATAGGTGGGCGGGTACATCGCAGGGAGGGGTTTTCGTAAAAAGGGTACAAAAACAGTGATTTTTCATGCTTATTTTACTTATATCTGAAAATCCTACCCATTTTGAACTGCACCTTTTCAAAATGGTTATGCAGGAAGGCGTGTGCTTTGATATAAGGCATTGATTAGTTTAGAGCATGGTCGCTAGGTGGCGGTATATTTGAATTCATTAATTTAGATTACTCAAGTAATTCCGATATATGGAATTTTCCTCATTGTACATATTCTTATCGCACATATTTGAAATTTTTAAAGATGACGTCTTTAATAAAGTTCGTCTGGTGGGAATGGACTGTCATGTGACGGAATAAATAATTAGGAAATTTACAAATAGGCGGCGCTAGCGTACTTGCAATATTCTTGCATATATGAAGTATTGTTTTAGCTTGAGATCCCTCATACCTACACTCAAGTTGTATTCGGCAATATTGTTCAGGATGTCTAGCACTACAAAACGGTGCTCAATATAATGAGTACGTTTTCCAATTTTTAAATTTGTGCGTTAAGAATATTTATACTGAGGAGAATTCTATATATCGCAATATCTTAAGTAGTCCAACATAATTAATTCAAATATACCACCACCTGGCGGCCGAGTTCTAAACTTATCAACGCCTCAAGCCAGAGCACATGCCTTTCTGCATAACCTTTTTAAAAAGGTGCAGTTCAAAAAGGGTAGGATTTTCGGATATAAGTAAAATAAGCATGAAAAATCACTGTTTTTGTACCCTTTTTACGGAAACCCCTCCCCGCGATGTACCCGCCCACCTATGGTCAATCTTTGGTAACGACCTGAAAGATGATTAAATTATCTTTCGAAACAGCCCCATAAATTCATAATTGGCCAAACATTAAAAAAGTTATAGCAATTTCAATTTGGGGTCAATTTGACCCCAGAGCACAGACAACGTAAGTTTTTTTGAGCACAGACAGAAGGTTAACAGTGATGTATGAACCGCTAAGCTCAGAGGAGATTTTCCGATTAGCTAGCATAGCATGTACCCAGGTAACAATGCATGGGTCGAATTTTCTCCTCAACATTGCTGACCCTATAGACGAATAAGAAGCGTTATCGAATGCGCCCTCAATATCAAGAAATGCTACAAGAGCAATTTCTTTTGCATTAAGTGTTTTTTCGATTTTTTGAACTACCGTATGTAGTGCCGAGATCGTAGATTTTCCACTTTGATAAGCGAATTGGTTTTTTGACAAAGGCATTGCTTTCATAAATTTGTGATTTATGTACTCGCATAGTACCTTTCCCATAATTTTGAGCATTACAGAGGATAAACTTATCGGCCTGAATGCTTTGGGGTTGGTTTTATCTCTCTTGCCTGCCTTCGGAATGAAGACAGCCCGGATTTGACGCCAATCGTTAGGTATGTGCCCCAAAATCAGACTCGCCTTAAAAATCTCAACCAAGGGTGGAACCAGTGTTTTCTCCTCTTTTTGGATCAACGCTGGAAATATTCCATCCATGCCAGGAGACTTAAATGGCTCGAAAGATCTCACAGCCCTCTCAACCCTGGCCCGAGTGAAAGCTTCCTTTGCAACCTTTATTGCGTCTTTTTTAGACCCAGAAACTCATGATTGGATCTCTTGTGGATCTGAGACAGCAATTCCAGTGCCTTGGTCGCCGATGCTCGACTCAGGGATTGAATCAGGGAAGTGGATCTTTAACAATTCGCTCAGTGTATCGCTAGGCTCTACAGTGAGCGAACCATCCGTCTTTCGGAGGCTACCCACACCATTGGAGTGGTCTTTTGAAAGAGTTTTTTGGAGTCTGGCCACTACGGGTGTATTCTCTATGCTTTCACACATTAGAATCCACGATTTCCGTTTGGCTGACCTTATTTCTTTGTTGTAGTTCGTCAGGGCCTTTCTGTATAGGCTCCAATCGCCGGTTCGCTTAGCACGATTGAACTCCCTACGCGCAGTTTTCCTAAGCTTCTCAAGAGTTTTATTCCACCATGGAACGTCTCTACGTGACGTCATATTCGGGCGCCATCGGCTATATTCGGCAATCCAGCTGAGGGTTTCTCTCTCAAAGGGCGAAAGTTCGTTGAACAAATATTACTTTAGGGTTTGGCCCACACCTGTAGTAAAGCACATCGGTCTCTACCATAAATTGAGCGAGAATCCTCATCGGTGAGGTCCGCCTATCCGAATCAGTTTTTTTTTTCAAACTTGTATAATACAAGTGCGATAGTTTGCCTCTCTTTTATCGTTGTTCGTTATCTATTGAGAGCGACTTCTGCAAACCCTGATCGTATTCGACTAGGGTCGGATACCGGGATACGTTTGGCTGGCGTCAACAGGGCCCACCATTACATCCATCAAACATTGGGAGCTCGAGCGTGCGTTAAGGCCCGCCTGTAAAGGTAGTCTAACGAAGTAGTAGTGAAGTCGCTCGTCGAAAAGTGAAAAAACCTGCGCAGGTATGTGAGCTTTTTGTTTCATGGCCATGATTAAATTTTTTCAATTCCATCCGGTAAAAATAGTCAAACTTTAATGAGAGAATAAATGTTGTTTAGTAATTCGAAGAAGTTTTGCTCGAGTATTTGAATCATTTGTTTGAGATACTGCATAAGTCCATTTTACACTTTTTAGAGAAAACAACAAAAAACTGTTTTTGAACAAATTTGCACCGAATCTTTCAATTTCTTCGATACAGATCAATAGTTTTTGGAAAGACTCAACACCCTGGGGCACTTTCAGTGCAAAAAATGTAAGCAGTACTCCACAATTGCTTTTCAAAGTACGTGGACATATGTAGTTTCTCAAACAAACGAAAAAAAATGCATACATTCCTGAACAAATTTTTTTTTTTCGTTTTTTTATTGCCAGAATACGTATTTTTGGACGAGGATTCAGAATATATAAAAATCTCGTTTTGACCAAAAATGTTACATATGCAGTTTCTCAAACAAACGGTTTATTAAGTATAGTGTTTCACGGGGCTGGGAAGATTCACTCCCGATGCGTTTGCCATGCCTAGTTTTCTCAAGTTCACTGCGGAAATTGCTTTTTGTTTACATATAGTGCAGCGCGAACACATCAGACGTTGCAGCGGGATCAAACGGTTACACTTTAATTGATCCTCCGGAAATTTCGGAACCCCCGAAGAAGTGGTCATTTCCGAAATTCTGTCTTGGAAAACTGGCCTAATGTAGGATTGTAAAAGCAAATTCATCGCGAGCCGCGGTTGTCCACCAAGTGGTCTTCTGGAAGTTCCGAAACATCCAGGTAGTAGTCAATTCTTCATCAGAAACAAAATCTGATTGGAAATTTTGATTGATTTTATTTACGGATATATTATTGTTTTAAAAAAAATTAAAATGTACAAAACGCCAAAGTTTTTTATCTTGAATAGCGGGATTTTCCATCCCAGGCTGGCTCATCTCGTAACGCCAAAGTTGTCTAAATCTAGAGCCCCTGGATAATCTTTAAACTTGTTTGGGGTTTTCCGGTTATTGAAGAAAAAATAAGATAATTACCAATTGTTAATTGAAGCTTATAACGACACCAAAAGCCTTAAAAAAATAATTGTCACATCTGCTGACATCACCAATACGCACTTTGCCTTTGCCTTGGCGCCTCGCATCGATCACGAACCAAGCACGATTCAACACACAACATTTCGTCCTAGGTTTGCATACTGCAATGGACTAATGGACTCACTATCACCGCCGCCGCCCGTGCCATGACCGCGAGCATCATAACTGCTGAGGCTATGGCTGCAATCCCCCCTCGCACAATCAGATGCAGCAACACAGACTCGGCGATTTGTCACACTTTTGAACTCTATTTGCATATATACCAATATGGTGTGTAGATATTTACAACGGGACGAGCGGCGAGCGTCCAAACAACAACGGCATGTCGATCTGGTTCGAATTGGACGTGATTGAATTTGAATAACAATAATTAGAGCAAACCAACGGTATTGCTCCAATCCGTGGATCGCCCACAACATCCAGCACACAGCGCGGATGGATGGTATAGTAACCGTGGTCAGTTGAACGCGGCTGCCAGCAGAGAATAAATGTAAATAATGCAAATACCTACCATTCATTCATTATCCATTCAACAGCCGGTCAACAAACGATTCGAGGTGTCATCGGTGGTATGTGTGCGCACGGCCCAGGGGGTGTATCCAATTAAGCATAAGAACGTCCAACTATTTGATGTTTGGCATAAAATAAGTTTTCACAATAGCGTGCAGCGATTTCTTTGGGGCAGAATAAATTTTCATCAAATCTGCCGCCCGTTGCATACCAATCGTTCGAATGTGCATCCAAAGTCCGACAGCAGACCGATAGAACTGTGTACGTACATAAATGACAGAGCTCGCAGCTTGTCCCATGGAAATCGTGGTACGGAGAGCCCTTTTGTGTGAACGTTCATGGAGAGCGAATTAATAACAATTAAATCAAACAGCTTGAAGTGGCAGTTCATTACGCGGTTAGCACAATCACTTTCTACCATTAATAATGTCCGAGATTTGCCGGTTCAAGATTGTGGCTGAGCAAAACAAAGGGGCAGTGGGGCTGAGTACACCAATGTCTCAAGAAGTGTCTTTGCAAAAGTCGATAATAGTAAACATAAGTTTATTTCAACGAATCGAGAAGACTAGCTCATGCTGTTTCGTGCAATTTTATTCATACATGATCATACTATGTTGCTTTTCATCGCTCATAAAAATGCATTCAATATATGAATTTTTAAAAACTGCATCACACAAGTTTCAAAACAATCATCAGCGAGCACACTTTAACTGTATTCCATAGAAATTGTGGAGAATGCACTTACTAATGTTTGTGTTCATTGAGTGATTGATAACACGATCCATTAACAATCAAACGCTAAGTCGGATTTACAGCGGCTGTTTTGGTTCGGACTGGAAGCGATGACCCCAAGTTGCTGCATCTTAACTGATTTGGTGATGATAATAATTGGTAAGTCAGAATCATAAAAGAACATAACATGAAAGAATTTTCAAGTTGGAAACGAAATACCTACGTATCTGATTGATACTAAAGTTGCGGTGGAAGTAAATGGTAGAATAAATTTGTGATCTAATAATAGATTTTAATTCGTTCTAGAAATTTAATTGTTTTACTTACGGAATGGGGATACTGTGTATAATTTTTAAATCAAAATAGTGTGGCTTTAGTTGCTCTACTTTTTGTTTACCTTTAAAACATGCCACCAAATTTTCCATTACAACTTGTCCGAAACTGAACTGATGAGTCACAAACCAAATTGTTATTGTAACCATCGAAGTGGGCACGTGGAATCACCCACCATATCTGATTAGCCGAATTAGAGCAGTCTTCACAATGTGGATTAGCTCTTATCTAATTTGATGTGCGACGATGTTCCGAATGCCTCCTATCATGGCCGACATTTAGAGGCTAATTAGATAAGACTGGATCAATCCCAATAAATACAATGAAAGGCAGAGTAGCCTTAATAGATAGGGGAACAGGTGGTAAAATGAACACGTTAAGGACTTGCGTTGAATTCAATCATAAAACGAGGATAATTTGCTAGTTTTACCACTTGGTTCAGCAATTTAACTCATATTCTTATTGCACTGAACATTTTTTTCGCTAATAAACATTGTTTTATGTAGTTTTTCATCGAAATAAAAAACATCAAAATTTCGTATGTGCAAAAATAGTGCGGGTAAAATGAACACTGCCTGGTGGTAAAATGAACATCGCTTCTAAAACTCTTTTGAAACATTTAATTTTCTTTTTTTAACTCTAGTACTGTATATATATATATATAACTAGTTAAGATTATGAGAGCCTTTTGGAAAATCTGGTATAACTTTTGAAAAACTCTTAATTATCAATATAATAAAAAGAAAAAAAAAACTTTTGAAATATCAGTTATTTTTTAATTAAATTTACATATTCAAAGTTTTATCTTGGTTATTCGATATGGTTTGTTTCTTGAACTCCCGCTTCACAATTGCACAACTTTTATCATGAATTTGTGAAAGTTTGATACAAGTGTTCATTTTACCCCCATACGTGCCTTGTGATAAATAACTCTCCCTCTAACTATGCAAACCAATAATTTTACTATTTACCCCTGCAACATCTTTGGGAAGGTTGTCCTATTTGCCGCTGTGGTTAGAACAGGTTTGAATCAATGTTATTATGAATTTATTAAGAATTAAAGCTTGCGGAAAAATGGTTAAAAATTACATCAGACCCTATTTTTATGGCCTCGTTTGATATTTTGGATAGTAATAGCTATTCATTCGGTCTCAAAGCAAAAATACTTGCTCAGGTACCTTATTTTATTTCGAGGAAAACGTGTGCATGATTAACATATGCCTAAATAGTGTTTTAATATAAATATAGCTAACTGTTCATTTTACCACCTCTTCCCCTACCGCATTTCTAGATTTCTGCTTGAATGTTTCAAATTCTACTATAGATTAAACTTTATGGTTGCACAATTCTTAGTTGCTACTTTGTGATTGATCGTAATAAGCATCATAGCATCTTATACTGGGATTTGATTTTACATCTTAAATATTCACAGATTGAAGCCGCATGTATACGATCATCTGGAAAACAACGAGATGTAACAACATCCGTTGTTGTTGGTGACTTAAATCATCTCACTTCTGCATTTCTAGAATTATTACAGGACGAATTTTCTACAAACAGAAAACTAAACGGAACTGAAAGTTTTGTCCAGCAAGAAAATCACGCAGCAAAAGAGTAAATCTGTAATAGCAGTCGCGACAAGCAAAAACGCATCATCATCAGATTTTTTTTTTATTAATAATATCTTCTGTCAACTGATTAACTAGAACTATTCTAGTTACCATGTGGCCTTGCACACTTAAAATAAATCGCCGAATTCGGTAAAATTTTACCGAGATCTCAACAGCAGAACTGTTCGGTAACTGATTTTCGGTGATTACAGTTGAGCAATGGGAAAAAATCCAAAAATCAGTTAAAAAAATTACCGAACAGTTCTGCTGTTGAGATTTTGGTAAAATTTACCGAATACTGTAAAATGAGTTAAGTGTGTGGTTGTCAAATTTCTAATGAATCGAGTGTCTCGAATTCACGTCGGAATAAGCGCCTACAATGACTCGCAGAGCCGACAATCCAAACATCTATCAAGAGATTTTCAACAGAATGTAATGGGGAAGGGTCGTTTGGCCAAACCCATTCGGCCGAAAGCAATTTGGCCGAATGCCACTAGGCCGAACAAACCATTAGGCCGAAATCTATCTGGCCGAAAGTCCTTTGGTCGAAAGGGCCATTTGGACGAAAGGGTCATTAGGTGGAAAGGGTCATTAGGCCGAAAATGTCATTTGGCCGACAGGGTCATTTGGCCGAAAGCGTCATTTGGCCGAAAGGGTCATTTGGCCGAATAGGACATTTGGCCGAATAGGTCATTTGAAAAGTGAGAAATTAGGAATGAGAAGAGAGACGTCTCACTTCTCACTCCTCATTTCTCACTTCTCGCTGTAAAAAATGAAGTGAGTAGTGATACGTCTCACCACCCACTTCACATTACTCACTTTTCACAGTTAGAAATGAGGAGTGAGAAGTGAGACGTCTCACTACTCACTCCTCATTTATTACTTCTCGCTGTAAAAAGTGAGAAGCGCGAAGTGAGAAGTGAGACATCTTACTACTCACTTTGCGCTTCTCATTTTTTACAGTGGGAAGTGAGAAATGAGGCTTATGAACCCTTTTGGCCAAACGACCCTTTGGGCTAAATGACCCTTTCGACTAAATGACCCTTTCGGCAAAATGACGTTTTCGGCCAATAGACCCTTTCGGCCCAACGACCCTTTGACCAAACGACCCTTTCGGTCAAATGACCCATTCGGCCAGATGACTTTCGGCCTAATGATCTGTTCGGCCATTGATTGCTATTGAAAATTGGCTCGATCGGACATAGCATTTTGGAATTATTGAAAAATCATTGTTTTTTCCCAAGGGTCCCCCCTTGGAAAAAAAAACAAAACAAAAAAAAACAAAATTTTTTTTTCCGAAAATGCAAACTAATGCAAAAACATGCAAAATGATCGAAAAAATGTGATCTATTCTCCTAAAAAGCTTTTTTGACCTTTCTAATGTTATTCTTTCAATATATTTTATAATGCACGAGAAACGCATCATCACCGCTAGGTGGATTAATCTGGGTTTTTTTAAATGTCTTGGCTGTGCATATGTACAGCACATGTTTCGAAATGGACAAATTGATATGAAATTTGCGAAAAAGAATCCACGTGTCTTGGAGGGACTCGAACCCTTAACCTCCTACTCTCTAGATAGGCGTTTCGAACTTGCGTTTCCTTGCGTTAATGGAAATTTTGCATTATTAGGGGAAATTTTGTATTTATTAGAAGCTTGATTTCTAGGACTTTTTATTTAATTGCTATTATTTTTGGAGGAGGAACAAACTTTTAACCACTGTAGGATCTTCTGAAGGAGTTCTTGAAGGATGTCTGGTGAAGTTTTCCTAAAAAATCCTGGAGGTACTTTCAGATAAATTTCCTGTCTTCCGGAAAAATCCTCGAGGAATTTTCGAATTAATTTTTGGAGGATTTTTTAAGAAACTGCGGAGAAATTTCTGCAGGAACTTCCGGAGTGATTCCTTTGGGGAAGTTTTGGAGGAAATCCTTTGAGGAATGTCCGAAGGAACTTTTTGATGAATTCCTTTGAGTAAATCCGGAAGAATCCCATTCTAGAACTTCCGGAGGAATTACTTTGAGGAACTTCCGGAGGAATTCTGAACTGATTTTTGAAAAGAAACTCCAGGAACTTGCGGAGGATTTTGTGAAGGAACGTGTGGCGGATTTCCTGGAGGAACTTCTGGAGGATTTCAAGAAGGAACTATTGATGGATATCCAGGAGGAATTTTCGGAGAATTTTCTGGAGGAATTCCTGGAGTAACTTCCAGAGGATTTCCTGATGGAACTTTCGGAGGATTTTCTGGAGCAACTTCCGGAGGAATTCCTGGAGAAACTTTCGGAGGATTTCCTGGAGGAACTACCGGAAGATTTCCTAGAGGAACCTGCGGAGGATTTGCTGAAGCAACACCCAGAGGATTTTCTGGAGAAACTTCTTGAGAAATTGCTGGAGGAACTTTCAGTGGATCTCCTGGAGGAATTTTCGTGAATTTTCTGGAGGAAGTTCCGGAGAGAATCCTCTAAGGAACTTCCGGAATTCCTTTGAGGAACTTCAGGAGGAATTGCTTTAAAGAACTTGCGGAGGAATTCCTTGAGAAGGAAAATCCAAGGCACTGGAGAATTTCCCGGAGGAACTTCCGGAGGATTTGCTGGAGGAACTTGAGGAGGATTTTGTGGAGGAACGTGTGGCGGATTTCCTGGAGGAACTTCTGGAGGATTTCCTGGAGGAAGTTTTGGAGGATTCCTTTCATAAATCAGTTCAGAATTCCTCCGGAAGTTCCTCAAAGTAATGGAGGAACTTCCGGAGGATTTCCTGGAGGAACTTCGGAAGGATTCCTGAAGAAACTTCTTGAGGAATTGCTGTGAATATCCTGGAGGAATTTTTGGAGAATTTTCTGGATGAATTCCTGGATGAACTTTTGGAGGATTTCCTGGAGGAACTTTTGGAGGATTCCCTGGAGGAACTTTCAGAGGATTTTCTGGAGGAAGTTCGGAACGATTCTGAAGGATGTTCCGGAGAGAATCCTCAAAGGAACTTACGGAATTCCTTTGAGGAACTTCAGGAGGAATCTTTTAAAATAACTTCCGGAGGAATTCCGTGAGAAGGAAAACTCACTATCGAAGTATGTGAAGGACTTCCAATTTATACAGGACTTCCATCCACTAAACCTCAGAGGAGAACGGTGCATTAGTCAAGTTTGCTGATGAGGAAGAGACTCACCTTAAATTAAAGATCAACAATGAGAAGATCCCACACTAGTGCCTAGGATTCACGCTGGACAGGGAACTAAGGTACTGAAAACTCATTGAGGGTGTTCGATTAAAAAGAAAGAAAGTCTGGCGAAGCCAACACCAATCAAAATATGAAACGCAATTGTAACGCGCAAATTAGATTACGGTGCAGAAATCTTCGAGACTGCAGCTAAAGCTAGCTTCCGAAATTATGATGCTGTCAGAAGTGGGCCAAAGGTCTATGCAACACAAGTCTTTGCCGGAAGAGAGCTAGTCCGAGATGAACATACTATAAGACGTCGGACTAGAGAAGAATAAAACGGTTGATGGATAAGCGGTTGAAAGAAAAAAAAAATCAGAGATGGGCAAACTTTCTTCAACGGTATCACACTAAAAGATGCTTTAATTCTGAGCAATGATGAAGTATGAAGTACGAATTATGAACAACCCGGCGAGAAAAATCTGGTGCGAACATCTGCAACTAAACACAAAAAAATCATGATCATTAGCCGAATAATAAATAACAACCTGGTGCTGCGAGAGTGAATGCTGTGAAGCTAAAAACTTTCCCCAAACGGTTATCCACAGTTTAACGAAAATTGGTACAAACACGATGTGCTTGAATGAACGATGTGCTTGAATATATGGAACCGCTAGAGCTAATTTTTCGTAAAAGCCATGGAATAGAATTAAAACAAGTGACAAACTTTGTGGAAGAAGCAAAACTACAGAACACATCGAAGAAAACATTTTAAACGAAAAGCACAAACGGAATAAGAAAAAATTGCAACGAAACTAAATACAACAGAGATGGACCAAAGCTTGGTCTCAGCCAGGCAAAATAAAAAAAATCGAGGTGGTGGCGATACAGATAGAAAAATGTTACTCGTTTGTACTTCGGATTTAGAATCAGTTGAAAACTCCCGTGTAAAGATCAGTGTTGGGAAAAACTCAAAACCTCTCATGAACGACTCAAATCAATCGTTAGTTGAAATTCGTGGATAAGATGAATCATCCATTTGATCGTAGGTTTCCTTTTGTTCTCCTTCGTTAAAAACATTTTATTGGCGTTCGTCGCATAGATTGGAGGATACCCAAACAGATTTTAAACGCTTTTTGATGCGGAATGATTTTTTGGCAAATGAGTAAAGCGATGCGTTTTGACATGAAAAACTCAACCATGATGCATTCCCTCGAGTTTGTTCGTGCAGGAGAGCTCGATGTTTGATTTTTGCGAATGATTCGACCAACACTGGCAATGATCGTACAAAAATATTGGTCCTTCGAGCCGGATTGGACTGAAAAAAGTGGTCAATGCATAAATTCCACGTGGCGTGATCCTGCTATTTGCACGATCATCTTTGTTCGGTTGTTTTTTTTTTTCGTCGTTAGTGGTTGAACGTATTGTGAAGGCACATCAGCATGTTCCGAAAAGCAAGGTGCATCGAGTCGAGACCGTGGCTGTTCCAGCGAGCATCGAAAACGGAAACAGGATTTGAGCAACGTACATAGTGAGTGTCACAGGGTGGCACATGCTCTTACACTTTCGCTAATCATTTATATGCGGTGGAGGCTGTCGTCAATAAAATATCAATTATTGAATGATTGTGTTTTATTTGGTTTGGAGGTTGAATTGGTTCGCTTAGTTGAATCCACCTCGAGGTTTTTAGTTCGTTATACTATTCCGGATAGAAACTATAGGTCGGATAGCTCAACCGGCACTTCCTCCACTGAACGACAGAGTAACTATCCAGAATAGTATAAAGAGCCAACAACCAAGGTGGTCAAATGACGGACGAAAGCTATTTGGCTGAAGGCCACTAGGCCGGAGATCGATAGGCCGAATATGCCATTTGAACGAACCACTAGGCCGACACCTATATATAAAAACAAACTGTTTGGCTGAAACGAGCATACAACTTAACATCATTTGACCGAAAATACCGTTTGGTTGAAAATGCCATCAAATCAGTTAATAAGTCAGTACCATGAGTATTACGACGTACAAGTCGTAGTTGCTACTCAATGATTGACTAGAACTTGCGAAAACGTACAGAGAACCAAATGAATGGGGATTTGGGTTACCTATCCATTGTCATTGTAAACGTGAGCTGTTCAAAACACGATAAAACGCGCACTAATGAATTTGCTTTTCGGCCGCACTAAGAAGAACAAAATATTACGATAGGTCACGCAGTCGTTTTGTGTGCTGTTCTTAGCACAATCAAGTACGCTTCCTGTTATACGAAACACGATAGATCGCGTACTAATCAATTTGCTCATCGATCGCACAAGACCTAACAAAATCCCCCGGATCTCGAAACTGTTTCGCATTCTGAATTATTGATCGGTTCCAATTATTTTGCTTACCGGTCGCACAAAATAGAACAAAGTCACCTGGATCTCGAAAATGTAGTGCGTCCTGTGTCCTGAACGGAAGACGATTAATGATCACCTACTGATTCATGACGTTTGGCTGAACAGGTTAAATGGCCAAAAAAGTTTTCGCAGTGAGAAGTGAGTGAAATATGCAATAAGAAGTGAGAAGTGAGGCGTCTCACTTCTCACTTATCACTCCTCATCTCACTTTGAAAGTGAGAAGTGGGAAATAAGCAGTGAAAATTAAGAAGTGAGACACTTCTTACTTTTAATTTCTCACTCTGCCAACAAGTACGAAGTGAGAAGTGAATAATGAGTAATGAAAAGTAAATTAAACATCTCACTAAACATCTAAACATTTTACTTCTGATTTCTTAGAAGAGATGCGAAATGAGAAATGTCCTTTACACTTTTACTAACCACTTCTCACTTTTACTTTCCACTTCTCCCTTCTTATTCTAACTTCTCACTGTGAGGAGTGAGAAATGATAAGTAAGAATTATGAAGTTGGATGTAAGATGTGAGACGTCTCACTCCTCGTTTCTCATTACTCACTTCATTCTTCTTACTTCTAATTTCTCACTTGTAACTTCTCATTTATTATCAATCTCATCACACTTTTCACATTTAGTATTGTTTGGCCAGCAAACGACATTTTCGGTCGTATTAAGCAAATAAAATATCTGGCCATACGACATTTGCGATCAAATGGCACTTTCTGCTAAACCAGGCCTGCCCAACCTTTTCACGCCACGGGCCAATTTTTAGAATTCACACTTACTGGGGGCCAGAAAATATTCGGTACATAACTTTTTTTAAATTTTCAAAATTATCAGTGTTTTTTTTTTATCTAAAAAAACTAAACTCGATCGATGAATGAGGAATCCATATGAAACATTTCAGGTAAATTATTAAAATCGGTAAACGGTGTTGATAAAATGGGAATTTCGTTACTTTACCTGCATATTTGCATGAACTGTTTTCAACGGGATGAGAGAAATGTACCAGATTTCAGCAACTGTGCCAAAGTGCTTCATGTTCAAGTCATTGAGATGTTTGGCGATATCTGCTGGAAAAGCCAAGTCACGCATCTATTCAGGATCATTCAGCTCGAGTGGTGGTTTTCCTTTATCTTGTAAAAATAGTTCCATGTTCCTTAAAAAAATCTCAAGCATGGCACCAAGGCGTAGTTAATGAACTTCGCAATAATACAGGAAGTCTTCGTATTCGTCATTTCCGTCAACATCATTTATAATTGATGGTGGTTGAGATCCCCAACGTTGATAAAGTTCATTGTCTTAATAACAAAAGTCAATACTTGAGGAATATTAATCGTTTTCGCATATCGATTATATTGGTGAATATGTAGTATGACAGGGAATACCGCCATATCTTTGAGATTGCTTTTTCATGCTTAGAATTGTTACAACGCCATTGCTATTTCCTGTCATTAATTGCTGGTGCTGCATCAATCGCAAGGTCACTTAAGTTTTCCAAGGAGAAAAATAGTTCCTTCGCACAGGTCTTATCAGCCCTCAGGGTTTCCCTTTAGTTGTTCCCTGCATAGGGTTCGAAGCTTCCAATTTATTTGTCATTCGAAAATGACCATCAATTCCTCTTGTGAATACAGCCAATATTGCCAAGTTTCTTTTTATTTTTATTAGAGAAGCTTGCAGCCCTGGGCTGGCTCACCTCTATGCCACGTTTTTCACGTCAGTATTTTCATCGTTTGCGAGAGAATTTCACGAAACGTAACTTTCAAATCTTCTGCGAGAAATTTTACTTTTTACCGTGCTCCGCGCAAACTTATGCTTCTGACGGAGGCTATTTCCTTGAGACTTACGATGTTGTAAACAAGAACCGAAATGTTTTCCTTGACAAGCTCTCCGTCCTGGAAAAATTTCATCCGTTTTGCCAAAATCCTACTAACAGCAAAACTGGCCCCTACTGCATTTTCTGACTTCGTTTTTTCTAGAGTAAAGAGAGTTGTTATTTCTATAATCCATTGTACCAATAATTTAAATTAATGAATGTAAATTTAAATGGATTGAGCGCCTTACCTTTGAAATTCTACCAACTTTTGTTTCGTACCTGAACCTTCTAAAATATCTTATTTCATAGAATGCCCTGATTTCTGAACAAATTAAGCAAACCGGTCTTCCTTTTTTCAACGTGAACGTAAACTACTCGTGCCAATCTTTATTGGAAACGTTTCAAGCTTTGATTTAAAACTTACGTATTAAATAATGAATAATAAAAAAGAGCTTCCCGAGCCAGCTAGAAAAACTGGCGGGCCGAATCTGAGTTTATTTTTCTTACGCGCCGCGGGCCACAAAAAATGGAGCCGAGGGCCGCATCCGGCCCGCGGGCCGTACGTTGGGCAGCACTGAATGTAAGCAAAGACTGGCGTAGAATATTGTTGATGATTTGTTTCTGATTTTGATGTAAGATTGAGGTTCTAGAGCCTGGTAAGTTCTATCCATGACTGCATTCCGAGATCAGTGTTTGTCTTGAGTTCAGTTTTAGAAAATGTAAACAAAAAGTAGAAAAAAGTAAGCAAAGAGTTGCGTAGAATGTTGTTAATGATTATTTTCTGATTTTGATGCAAGATTGATGTTCTACAGCCTGGTAAGTTCTATCCATGACTGCATTCCGAGATCAGTGGTTGACTTGAGTTCAAGGTTAGAAAATGTAAACAAAGAGTAAGCAAAGACTGGCGTAGAATATTGTTGATGATTTGTTTCTGATTTTGATGTAAGATTGAGGTTCTAGAGCCTGGTAAGTTCTATCCATGACTACATTCCGAAATTAGTGTTTATCTTGAGTTCGGTGTTAGAAAATGTAAACAAACAGGAAAAAGTAAGCAAAGAGTTGCGTAGAAGGTTGTTAATGATTGTTTTCTGATTTTGATGCAAGATTGATGTTCTAGAGCCTGGTAAGTTCTATCCATGACTGCATTCCGAGATCAGTGTTTGTCTTGAGTTCGGTGTTAGAAAATGTAAACAAACAGGAAAAAGTAAGCAAAGAGTTGCATTTGCGTAGAAGGTTGTTAATGATTGTTTTCTGATATTGATGCAAGATTGATGTTCTAGATCCTGATAAGTTCTATCCATGACTGCATTCCGAGATCAGTGTTTGTCTTGAGTTCAGTTTTAGAAAATGTAAACAAAAAGTAGGAAAAAGTAAGCAAAGAGATGCGTAGAATGTTGTTAATGATTGTTCTCTGATTTTGATGCAAGATTGATGTTCTAGAGCCTGGTAAGTTCTATCCATGACTGCATTCCGAGATCAGTGTTTGTCTTGAGTTCGGTGTTAGAAATGTAAACAACGAGTAGGAAAAAGTAAGCAAAGAGTGACGTAGAATGTTATTAATGATTGTTTTCTGATTTTGATGCAAGATTGATGTTCTAGAGCCTGGTAAGTTCTATCCATGACTGCATTCCGCGATCAGTGTTTGTCTTGAGTTCAGTTTTAGAAAATGTAAACAAAAAGCAGGAAAAAGTAAGCAAAGAGATGCGTAGAATGTTGTTAATGATTGTTTTCTGATTTTGATGCAAGATTGATGTTCTAGAGTCTGGTAAGTTCTATCCATGACTGCATTCCGAGATCAGTGTTTGTCTTGAGTTCGGTGTTGGAAAATGTAAACAAACAGGAAAAAGTAAGCAAAGAGTTGCGTAGAAGGTTGTTTATGATTGTTTTCTGATTTTGATGCAAAATTGATGTTCTTGAGCCTGGTAAGTTCTATCCATGACTGCATTCCGCGATCAGTGTTTGTCTTGAGTTCAGTTTTAGAAAATGTAAACAAAAAGTAGGAAAAAGTAAGCAAAGAGATGCGTAGAATGTTGTTAATGATTGTTTTCTGATTTTGATGCAAGATTGATGTTCTAGAGTCTGGTAAGTTCTATCCATGACTGCATTCCGAGATCAGTGTTTGTCTTTAGTTCGGTGTTAGAAAATGTAAACAAAGAGTAGGAAAAAGTTAGCAAAGAGTTGCGTGGAATGTTGTTTATGATTGTTTTATGACTTTGATGCAAGATGGATGTTCTAGAGCGAGGTAAGTTCTACCCATGACTGCATTCCGAGATTAGTGTTTGATTTGAGTTCAGTGTTAGAAAATGTGAACAAAGAGTAGGAAAAAGTAATTGCATTCCAAGATCAGTGTTTTGATGTTCGTGATGATTGCATTCCGAGATCAGTGTTTGTTTTGAGTTCAGTGTTAGAAAATGGTAACAAAGAGTAAGTGCAAGTAAGCGAAGAGTTGCGTAGAAAGTTGGTAATGGTTTGGTTGGAGATTCGAATTACGTGTTTGTGTGTGAATTTTATTTGATATTTTAAATTGCATGATTTGAACACTTTCTATGGAAATCAGTTTAAAACTATGTAAAACTTATGTGTAATTAGTGAACACTCATAGGTGAGTAGAAAAAAAACTTGATGAGTTTATTTGTTTATTTTTTATAATTTGTTGTGAATCTCATGAATGTCACAGTTCTCCGTTCGGTCGAAACTTTAAAGCTCGCACTTTGAAAAAAAAAAATCATTATTAAACAGTAGATAGATTGATTGAAATAGTAGAACAAAATAATGATAAGAAAACTGTAGGACAGTAGAACAGGCGGAAGATGTAGGGATTGAGACGGGTATGATAAAATAAATATAAACAGAATAAGAGGGCATATACATAACACGAGTGCCAGATGTGTGAGTGACAGATGAGCGGAGTTAGCTTCAGTTTTGTGATGTATTTCGCGGGAAGCAGTAGTGCTTCGGAACTGCTGCGGATCGAGCAGCAGCTGGAGACGGCTGATTCGGATGCAGCCGTCTCCTAAGGACATGACAGAAAGGAAGGGAATTTAGGGTGCTTAAGTAATTACGATGCTGATGTTCACATTGTTTACATTCTTGGCGATGATTAACATCTGTAACGGGACAAACAAACTTTTTCTTGGAAGACAACAACGAGAGTAAGACAGACGGAAGGGATTGATATTGAAAGATATTGAAATGGACAACAAGAGGAAGACATTGCTGAAGGGGTACGACAAATTAGGGAATGGGTGGACAATAGCTCCCGGATTGTGATTGGATCTTCAAAAAATTTTGCTCCGTAGGAAGCATTCATACAAGGTCCCAGTTCACGTTCTTATCAGTTTCCCAGCGTGGAGATCAATTTTGTCTCATTACGCAAACAGGTCAAATCTCGCATGGATACCATCCCCATTCATTCAATGAAGAAGAAGTCGCTCGAAAAGCTAAACCATATTATCCGCGAATCCGAGAAATATCTTCAAAGGCTGGTGAAATTCGGTGAAAACACCAAGAACTGGAGCACACTTTTGGTTCATACGCTGTCCAACAACCTAGTTTCCGCAACGTAGCGCTTGTGGGAAACGGAACATAGTTTTATGCGGTTATTCCTAACTTTGAGGTTAAGATGTAGTTTCTGGCTAGCAATTGCCCAGTTTTGCGTTAGATTTTGGGTAACTTTTACGTACAGGCAAAGAGGTGATCAAACATCTAATGGTATCGTGGTTGTGGCCAACGACATCATTCATTGTTGAACCTTAACACTAGTAAACAGCAAGCACCGCAACCGACCAAGCGTTTACAATAACACACTATGCAGAACCCACATTGAAATCAAATGACTTCAACCTCACAACAGAAAAAGCCAATAGGGCACTACACGGAAACATCTCTTGCTCTTTCGTTCCTCATACATTTTGACGTTTACTGGCCTTGTTGTTTTCTAATTTCTTTGCAGCAAGAAAGAGACAAAGCAGTCCGTGCAGTGCCCTATACACCCTATTTTCCGCAATCCACCAACATTGTTTTTAAATCCCTAATTCGTATGGCTAATCTAAGCATGCTATGTCAGTCGTCACCCACAGCAGACACTGCCAATGTCAAGATCAATGTTGAACTAGCCGCTCAGGAACCCAAAGTGTCACGATCAGCTCTTTTCGCAACTGCGATCGTGTTCGTTGTAGGATCGTTGAAGATCCGTTTGGAAACATATTCAAGGTGGAGTACTACTTGACTTGAGGCACTTTCTATTAGTGATATCGATCAAGCCGCTAAGAAGTGTAAGCAATCAACAGCAACGAGAACATCAAATTTTCGTACAAAGCACATTACTTGGCTGGATTGTAAATGCTAATATTGACTTAAAAGATGTAGACCGCACATTGTCCACACGTCTGTAGAGAAGCTCGAAGATCTTCCCACTCGTTTCTGGGAGCTGGAGTCGTTTAAAACGGACGGTGTGCTACTGCTGGAGGATACGCCCGTGAGGAGCAGTTCGATCGCAAGTTTGATGCTGTTTCATTGTCATGTTTACACGATGATGTGATGCTTGCTCTCCTTGGAGCGGCGTCTTGAGCAAAACCCGCATTGAATTTATTCACGAATATCTTCACTTGGGCCATATGGTGAAAGTAGTTGAGGATGAAGAAGATGCTACTCTTTCAGCTGAACGCTGTTACGTACAGAACAGCTTCAGCGTCGTACCTGGGACGAAATGGCTCAAGCGGCTAGCAGTACTGGATGGACACAGAAGCTAGACTTCTCAGCATGGACTTTTATGCGTAGACAGCAAATGTGTAGACAACTGTGCAGCAATATGCAGGAATTGTTAAAAAGTGTGGGATTTAATTCGGGATTGGAATTCATCAGTCGTCAGCAAACTATCAGTCCGATTTAGTTCGAAATTTTGATCCTCTCGGGTTATTTGGAGCTGTAACCTCTTTAGCAACGGAAGCTGTTCAAGCCATCCATCGTTCACACTGCGAAAACCGGACGACTGCGGTGGGCCGGGCACGTAGCCAGAATGTTGGACAATAACCCGGTGAAAATGGTTCTCGACAACGATCCGACGGGCACAAGAAGGTGAGGTGCGCAGCGGGCAAGGTGGATCGATCAGGTGGAAGATGACTTGCGGACCCTTCGTAGACTGCGTGGTTGTTGGCGTCGTGTAGCCATGGAACGACCCGAATGGAGAAGACTCTTATACACCGCATAGGCCACTTCGGCCTTCTTCTTCTTCTTCTTATTGGCATTACATCCCCACACTGGGACAGAGCCGCCTCGCAGCTTAGTGTTCATTAAGCACTTCCACAGTTATTAACTGCGAGGTTTCTAAGCCAGGTTACCATTTTTGCATTCGTATATCATGAGGCTAACACGATGATACTTTTATGCCCAGGGAAGTCGAGACAATTTCCAATCCGAAAATTGCCTAGACCGGCACCGGGAATCGAACCCAGCCACCCTCAGCATGGTCTTGCTTTGTAGCCGCGCGTCTTACCGCACGGCTAAGGAGGGCCCCTTAGACTAAGGACTTCGGCCTTAGTCTGAATAAATAAAAATTAACGGTTTCTGCAATGATTCGAGCGAATATGATTGGTGTACGCATTCGTAGAACTGGGTCTATCGCACCTCGAGAAAGATTTCACTGTAGCATCCGTAACTACATTTTTAACACAACACTCTCCATGCATGCGGGTCAGCTTCCAAAAGTTACAGCTCGGTGACACTCTGGAACACTATTGAAACTGCTAAAATACTCTCAGCAGGAATATTTCTCCCGAGAAATCGTCCACCTCGAAATAAAAGGGAGAGTTCAATTGAAGGCCAAACTTCCAGCTGAACGAGTCACTTCAGCTCCGTCATTTCTCCGCCATATTGAAATGGTTGCAGACTTAACGACTTCAGGATTCCTGGCCGCTTGAAAGAGGTTTGTGGCCAGACGAAGGAAACCAGCTGCTAGCCCTCATAATGTGCGACGAGTCCAACTTGGTTAGAGCAAAACGGCAGCTAGACGGACTAGCTTCTAAAAAATCAGCACTTGAAAATAATTACTACTTGAGTTGAGTCTTAGGTTGTGAAAATGTTAAGAATTCCTCTAAATTGTTCTTGAGAACCGCCAACAATTATGTCAATAAGAATATTTTTTTCAGTTATTCCTGGAACTGCTTATAGATTCCAGGGATTTAAATTGATTGCATGTTTAAGCGAAGCTTCAATCTTGACTTCCCAAAAATAGCTTTTGAAATTCATCTTTTCAAATCACGAAAAAGGATGATCTCAATGCCTTAGCGCACAGAACGAAGTGATGAACTCATCGTTGTTATCAAATGATATTAATGGGCTTAATTCGTTCCTTCAATTGCCTAGCAGACGTTTATTTAAGATTTCCAACCAACGTCATCTCTAAATCGTTTTCAGAATGCATTCTAGTGAGAATTGCGCCGACGACGGACGAAAATTTGAAAGTAGTTGGTTTTGCTTTCCTGGCAAGCGAGATCGTAGAACATTCATTTACGCTCACCAACATGTTGTTTGGTCTATACCAGCGGTTAAACTCGCTTAGCTTGTTTTGAAGTCCTAAGCAATCGACTGAACTACGTAGTATGGAGAAATTATTCAGGTCATTCAAACAAGACATCCCACAGGGAGATGGTACGATAGAAAAATAAATGCTTTCGGAGTAACATTATCAAAGCATGATCACTTTTAGGTTTGAAATGAAGGAATTTATGTACCTTTTCTTTTGATTTGCATTCAATAGCAATAGCTCATTACTGCTTACTAACCTGATTTCTGAACATCCAGTCTAGGAAGTCTCAATTAGCTTTCGTTGCAGCAAATATTTTCGTTCTGGAATCCAGTTTGACATAATGTCAAACTAATTAGTCACTCACTGGAAATTCAATATCCCCTTGAGAACAGGTTATTGTCAAAACACGATCATCCTATCAGTCATCCGAGGAAACAACAATTCCATTATTAGCTTAATCTGCCGCTCAATCTCAATGGCCAAACGGTTTCGGTGAGTGTAAACACTATGTAGGCATTGAAGAAATCACAACAATTTAGTCAGCAGCAAACTCGTTATCACTTATCTGTTCGCGCCGTCACTTGACAACGATTGGCTTCCATCAGACAAACACACACCATCAAAATAACGATTGCCTTTCATTCATTTCTTTGCATTCGATTCGAAAGCACTGTCCATGCATCACTCAGACTCAGCGCACGCTATCAGCTGGACCATGCTTCTGGCTGTTTGATTCAGAAACTTTCAAATTTTGCATAGGACTGTACTCTTGCTTTAGTTAAAATTTCGCCAATCTAAATCAAAATAAATCTCCTTAGAGTGGCCGCCAATCACCAAAGCAAACAGATGTGCTGCACACCAACAAGTTTGGCCGATGCCAGAAGATTATAACCGCAGCAGACGAGATAAAACCGGGTTTGCTATGCTGCTGATCAATTCCGTTACACTCTGTGCATAAAAACACTGACACCAATACACCGATCAGGATCGCATCGAACACACTCAACAGGTGTGTGTCGTCCTCATCGGGCTCCCAGCATAGGAGCTACTTACACAGATTCACTGATCCCCGCGTCGTCGTCGAACACGCACAGCCCAGCAATAAACGACACAACAATGGCACCGATTACGTCCCCAGAATTATCACAGACTTCAATTGATCACGACCTAGGCGACGAACGGACGAACGAACGAACGAACCGATTGATCAATCCTCGCGCGATCGCCAACACATACCGCGAAACACATAAACACGGGCTCGCGATCCTCGCCACAGAGTGTTGTTAGATGGACGATCACCTATGGAGCCGCCGGGCTGCCGATGCAGGTGAGAGCGAGAGAAATGTTTTAGCGCTGCACAACTCTCTCTCCGTACTAGCGACACGAAACCGCTTCAAAAAATGTTAATCCGGTGAAGGCTTGTCAAACACTGAATCAAGCTGGAAGGCAAAATTATGTTTAAAGCAAAGCAATCATCCATTCGCTCGCCGTTTCGGACTTGCCGTCCGTCTCTCCGTACGTAACTTCATACTAGTCGAGTGGACTTTCGGACTCGGTACTTAGCTGCTTGTGTACCTGCTTCTATGGGTAGAAGCTACCGCAGTGCAGTTGTTGGTACGTGCCGCCGCTAGAGGAGCACTTCTCTTCGGCTTCGCACTGCATTAGATCGGGTAGTAAGTTTATTGCCAGAGCTGGTCAGAGTCATCATGGTTCGAAAATGGTTCAACAACGTCGACGCTAGGCTCGAAAGCAACAAATTTCTCCAAAAGAAAGGAGCACGTGCACATTAAAGTGCGAGGAAAGGAAAGAAATTCGACAGTTTGCGCGCAGTTTAATTAGGAGATTTTTAATGAACGCATTTAGTGGGCAATGAAACAAACGAAGAGAGTGTTTGCAATTTTCAAAATCAAAAAGTGGAGAGCAAATCTGCGCTAAGGTGAGAGCGAGAGAAAGATTTATCCGGTTCTGAATGGATTGAACTGCTTGCCGTTACTGATAGTGCCTGAAAAGATTCGATCCTTAGCTTTCCTTTTGGGGATGTCACGTGAATGAACAGCATCCAAATCAAGCATACTTTATTGTTTTATGTTTCCTATCTTCGGGACGGCCTTGTCCGAGAGACTCTACTGAATGATGTTTTCGGTTTCGGTGCAATCACCAGAGGTGATCGACATGTAGCCACTACAGTGCGAATGTGATAGGCTGATGCGGGGAAATACGCTACGGAAAAATGGTATTTTTTTCGAGCATTCCTTTCTGTGACGGGTTTAGCTTGAGGTGTATGAAATGCTGGAACATGGTATTTTGTCTTCCTCCTAAAAGCATGACGTATTTTATGGATGTCTTATAGGCCGTCACTTTCACTACTAGTGAGCAGGTAAGGTTAATAAAATTTGAATTTTTGCACTCTGTTTGGATTTGCATAAATTCATCTTTTGTGGTTGTGGTATTTGCATTGTGCAGGTAAAGCATATATTATATAGAGTTTCTGCAAGCAAATAACCAAATTAATTGCAATAGATTTTTTTTGACTTGCATACATTCAGAAATAAGATCGACGTTTTAAAACCGATATAGTTTCACGAAATAAGGATTCTGACAAATACACTTGTTTATATTGTAACTTTACCCATGTTAGGGACAAAAGGTCGAAAGGACATAATCTCTTAAGACAGAAGGTCGGAAGAGACAACAGGTGGAAAGGACAAAAGGTCGAATGACAGAAGGTCAAAAGGACAAAACGTCGAGAGGGACAGAAGATCGAACAGGACCAAAGGTCGAACAGGACAAATTGTCGAATAGGCCAAAAGATCGCAATGGGCAAGAAGCAGAAACGGGAAGAATTGATCTGAAATTGATATTGTTTCATAGTAATTACTTCTTCATCTGCGTTTTTTTTTCGTATATTTATTTGGTAGGCACTCTGTGCTCTTAACCGCTACTGTGCCGTGATCTACTGTGGTACTCTGCTGTACAGAGTCCACACAGAATCTATTTTTAGATGTCCATAATTCGTTATTGTTGTCGTTGCCAGTCCATATCATCGTGAGTCCATTGTGTTCATTTTGTCCATGTGGTGAATCCAGTGATCGTTGCTTTGTTCGGTTGCCATTAATCGTAGAACGTTGGAGGAATGCCTCCGAGAAGAACAGTTTTGTCAGTCGTCATCAGGCAGCCGTGTCGGTGAGGCGCGTTCCCCAAAACGCCACCGTACGGACTGCGCTTCTGGCGACTAGACAAGGGTTTGGTGGAGGGGCTGGGAATCGAACCCATGACCATTCGCTTATTAGGCGAACGTGTAGCCAACTACGCTACGGGACCCCCCTTTCTTCATCTGCGTTTGGTATGTCCATATAGTTATAATAATCATTCTTTGTATTAATCAAATCTAACATAGTTTTAGGTTTGTAAGAGAAGATTCTTTTAGATGGATAATGTACATCTTTCGTCCAATTGTTATATCTAAAATTGCATCAAAAGAAGTTAATCTCGGAAGCCTCCTTTCAAGAGGCTCGGAAGCCTCCTTTCAAGAGGCTCGGAAGCCTTCTTTCAAGAGGCTCGGAAGCCTCCTTTCAAGAGGCTCGGAAGCTTCCTTTCAAGAGGCTCGGAAGCTTCCTTTCAAGAGGCTCGGAAGCCTCCTTTCAAGAGGCTCGGAAGCCTCCTTTCAAGAGGCTCGGAAGCCTCCTTTCAAGAGGCTCAGAAGCCTCCTTTCAAGAGGCTCAGAAGCCTCCTTTCAAGAGGCTCAGAAGCCTCCTTTCAAGAGGCTCAGAAGCCTCCTTTCAAGAGGCTCGGAAGCCTCCTTTCAAGAGGCTCAGAAGCCTCCTTTCAAGAGGCTCAGAAGCCTCCTTTCAAGAGGCTCGCAAGCCTCCTTTCAAGAGGCTCGGAAGCCTCCTTTCAAGAGGCTCGGAAGCCTCCTTTCAAGAGGCTCGGAAGCCTCCTTTCAAGAGGCTCGGAAGCCTCCTTTCAAGAGGCTCGGAAGCCTCCTTTCAAGAGGCTCGGGAGCCTCCTTTCAAGAGGCTCGGAAGCCTCCTTTCAAAAGGCTCGGGAGCCTCCTTTCAAGAGCCTCCTTTCACGAGGCTCGGAAGCCTCCTTTCACGAGGCTCGGAAGCCTCCTTTCAAGAGGCTCGGAAGCCTCCTTTCAAGAGGCTCGGAAGCCTCCTTTCAAGAGGCTCGGAAGCCTCCTTTCAAGAGGCTCGGAAGCCTCCTTTCAAGAGGCTCAGAAGCCTCCTTTCAAGAGGCTCGGAGCCTCCTTTCAAGAGGCTCAAGCCTCCTTTCAAGAGGCTCAGAAGCCTCCTTTCAAGAGGTTCAGAAGCCTCCTTTCAAGAGGCCTGAAGCCTCCTTTCAAGAGGCTCAGAGCCTTCTTTCAAGAGGCTCAGAAGCCTTTTTCAAGAGGCTCAGGCTTCCTTTCAAGAGGCTCAGGAAGCCTCCTTTCAAGAGGCTCAGAAGCCTCCTTTCACGAAGCTCAGAAGCCTCCTTTCAAGAGGCTCAGGAAGCCTCCTTTCAAGAGGCTCAGGAAGCCTCCTTTCAAGAGGCTCAGAAGCCTCCTTTCAAGAGGCTCAGGAGCCTCCTTTCAAGAGGATCAGGAAGCCTCCTTTCAAGAGGCTCAGAGCCTCCTTTCAAGAGGCTCAGAAGCCTTCTTTCAAGAGGCTCAGAAGCCTTTTTCAAGAGGCTCAGGCTTCCTTTCAAGAGGCTCAGGAAGCCTCCTTTCAAGAGGCTCAGAAGCCTCCTTTCAAGAGGCTCAGAGCCTCCTTTCAAGAGGCTCAGAAGCCTCCTTTCAAGAGGCTCAGGAAGCCTCCTTTCAAGAGGCTCAGAAGCCTCCTTTCAAGAGGCTCAGAAGCCTCCTTTCAAGAGGCTCAGAAGCCTCCTTTCAAGAGGCTCAGGAAGCCTCCTTTCAAGAGGCTCAGAAGCCTCCTTTCAAGAGGCTCAGAAGCCTCCTTTCAAGAGCTCAGAAGCCTCCTTTCAAGAGGCTCAGAAGCCTCCTTTCAAGAGGCTCAGAAGCCTCCTTTCAAGAGGCTCAGAAGCCTCCTTTCAAGAGGCTCAGAAGCCTCCTTTCAAGAGGCTCAGAAGCCTCCTTTCAAGAGGCTCAAGCCTCCTTTCAAGAGGATCAGAATCCTCCTTTCAAGAGGCTCAGAATCCTCCTTTCAAGAGGCTCAGAAGCCTCCTTTCAAGAGGCTCGGAAGCCTCCTTTCAAGAGGCTCGGAAGCCTCCTTTCAAGAGGCTCGGAAGCCTCCTTTCAAGAGGCTCGGAAGCCTCCTTTCAAGAGGCTCGGAAGCCTCCTTTCAAGAGGCTCGGAAGCCTCCTTCCAAGCGGCTCGGAAGCCTCCTTTCAAGCGGCTCGGAAGCCTCCTTTCAAGAGGCTCGGAAGCCTCCTTTCAAGAGGCTCGGAAGCCTCATTTCAAGAGGCTCAGAAGCCTCCTTTCAAGAGGCTCAGAAGCCTCCTTTCAAGAGGCTCAGAAGCCTCATTTCAAGAGGCTCGGAAGTCTCCTTCTAAGAGGCTCGGAAGCCTCCTTTCAAAAAGCTCAAAGGCCTCCTTCAAAGAAGCTCGGAGGCCTTCTTTCAAGAGGCTCGGAAGCCTCCTTTCAAGATGCTCAGGAAGCCTCCTTTCAAGAGGCTCGGAAGCCTCCTTTCAAGAGGCTCAGAAGCCTCCTTTCAAGAGGCTCAGGCCTCCTTTCAAGAGGCTCGAAGCCTCCTTTCAAGAGGCTCAGAAGCCTCATTTCAAGAGTTTGGAAGCCTCCTTTCAAGAGGCTCAGAAGCCTCCTTTCAAGAGGCTCAGAAGCCTCCTTTCAAGAGGCTCAGAAGCCTCCTTTCAAGAGGCCTCAAGCCTCCTTTCAAGAGGCTCAGAAGCCTCCTTTCAAGAGGATCGGAAGCCTCCTTTCAAGAGGCTCAGAAGCCTCCTTTCAAGAGGCTCAGAAGCCTCCTTTCAAGAGGCTCAGAAGCGTCCTTTCACGATACTCAGAAGCCTCCTTTCAAGAGGTCGGAAGCCTCCTTTCAAGAGGCTCAGAAGCCTCCTTTCAAGAGGTTTAGAAGCCTCCTTTCAAGAGGTCGGAAGCCTCCTTTCAAGTGGCTCAGAAGCCTCCTTTCAAGAGGTTCAGAAGCTTCCTTTCAAGAGGTTCACAAGCCTCCTTTCAAGAGGCTCAGAAGCCTCCTTTCAAGAGGCTCGGAAGTATCCTTTCAAGAGGCTCGGAAGCCTCCTTTCAAGAGGCTCGGAAGCCTCCTTTCAAGCGGCTCCAGAAGCCTCATTTCAAGAGCTCAGGCCTCCTTTCAAGAGGCTCAGAAGCCTCCTTTCAAGAGGCTCAGAAGCCTCATTTCAAGAGGCTTGGAGCCTCCTTTCAAGAGGCTTGGAGCCTCCTTTCAAGAGGCTCAGGAGCCTCCTTTCAAGAGGCTCAGGGCCTTTTTCAAGAGGCTCAGGAGCCTCCTTTCAAGAGGCTCAGGGCCTTTCAAGAGGCTCAGGAGCCTCCTTTCAAGAGGCTCAGGAGCCTCTTTCAAGAGGCTCAGGAGCCTCCTTCCAAGAGGCTCAGGAGCCTCCTTCCAAGAGGCTCAGGAGCCTCCTTCAAGAGGCTTGGAAGCCTCCTTTCAAGAGGCTCAGAAGCCTCCTTTCAAGAGGCTCAGGAAGCCTCCTTTCAAGAGGCTCGGAAGCCTCCTTTCAAGAGGCTCAGAGCCTCCTTTCAAGAGGCTCAGAAGCCTCCTTTCAAGAGGCTCAGAAGCCTCCTTTCAAGAGGCTCAGGAAGCCTCCTTTCAAGAGGCTCAGAAGCCTCCTTCAAGAGGCTCAGGAAGCCTCCTTTCAAGAGGCTGGAAGCCTCCTTTCAAGAGGCTCAGGCCTCCTTTCAAGAGGATCAGGAAAGCCTCCTTTCAAGAGGCTCAGAAGCCTCCTTTCAAGAGGCTCAGGAAGCCTCCTTTCAAGAGGCTCAGAAGCCTCCTTTCAAGAGGCTCAGAAGCCTCCTTTCAAGAGGCTCAGAAGCCTCCTTTCAAGAGGCTCAGAAGCCTCCTTTCAAGAGCTCAGAAGCCTCCTTTCAAGAGGCTCAGAAGCCTCCTTTCAAGAGGCTCGAAGCCTCCTTTCAAGAGGCTCAGAAGCCTCCTTTCAAGAGCTCGGAAGCCTCCTTTCAAGAGGCTCAGGCCTCCTTTCAAGAGGCTCAGGCCTCCTTTCAAGAGGCTCAGAAGCCTCCTTTCAAGAGGCTCAGAGCCTCCTTTCAAGAGGCTCAGGAAGCCTCCTTTCAAGAGGCTCAAGCCTCCTTTCAAGAGGCCCGGAAGCCTCCTTTCAAGAGGCTCAGAAGCCTCCTTTCAAGAGGCTCAGAAGCCTCCTTTCAAGAGGCTCGGAAGCCTCCTTTCAAGAGGCTCGGAAGCCTCCTTTCAAGAGGCTCGGAAGCCTCCTTTCAAGAGGCTCGGAAGCCTCCTTTCAAGAGGCTCGAGAGCATCCTTTTAAGAGGCTCGGTAGCCTCTTTTCAAGAGGCTCGGAAGCCTCCTTTCAAGAGCCTCCTTTCAAGAGGCTCGGAAGCCTCCTTTCAAGAGGCTCGGAAGCCTCCTTTCAAGAGGCTCGGAAGCCTCCTTTCAAGAGGCTCGGAAGCCTCCTTTCAAGAGGCTCGGAAGCCTCCTTCAAGAGGCTCAGGGCCTCCTTTCAAGAGCTCAGGAGCCTCCTTTCAAGAGCTCAAGGCCTCCTTTCAAGAGGCTCAGGAAGCCTCCTTTCAAGAGGCTCAGGCCTCCTTTCAAGAGGCTCAGAAGCCTCCTTTCAAGAGGCTCGGAAGCCTCCTTTCAAGAGGCCCGGAAGCCTCCTTTCAAGAGGCTCAGGCCTCCTTTCAAGAGGCTCAGGCCTCCTTTCAAGAGGCTCGGAAGCCTCCTTTCAAGAGGCTCGGAAGCCTCCTTTCAAGAGGCTCGAAAGCCTCCTTTCAAGAGGCTCGGAAGCCTCCTTTCAAGAGGCTCGGAAGCCTCCTTTCAAGAGGCTCGGAAGCCTCCTTTCAAGAGGATCAGAAGCCTCCTTTCAAGAGGCTCGGAAGCCTCCTTTCAAGAGGCTCGTAGGCCTCCTTTCAAGAGGCTCGGAAGCCTCCTTTCAAGAGGCTCGGAAGCCTCCTTTCAAGAGGCTCGGAAGCCTCCTTTCAAGAGGCTCGGAAGCCTCCTTTCAAGAGGCTCAAGCCTCCTTTCAAGAGGCTCAGGAAGCCTCCTTTCAAGAGGCTCAGAAGCCTCCTTTCAAGAGGCTCAAGCCTCCTTTCAAGAGGCTCAAGCCTCCTTTCAAGAGGCTCAGAAGCCTCCTTTCAAGAGGCTCAGAGCCTCCTTCAAGAGGCCTGGAAGCCTCCTTTCAAGAGGCTCGGAAGCCTCCTTTCAAGAGGCTCGGAAGCCTCCTTTCAAGAGGGGCGGAAGCCTCCTTTCAAGAGGCTCAGGCCTCCTTTCAAGAGGCTCAGAAGCCTCCTTTCAAGAGGCTCAGGAAGCCTCCTTTCAAGAGCTCAGAAGCCTCCTTTCAAGAGGCTCAGAAGCCTCCTTTCAAGAGGCTCAGAAGCCTCCTTTCAAGAGGCTCAGGAAGCCTCCTTTCAAGAGGCTCAGAAGCCTCCTTTCAAGAGGCTCAGAAGCCTCCTTTCAAGAGGCCTCGGAAGCCTCCTTTCAAGAGGCTCAGAAGCCTCCTTTCAAGAGGCTCAGAAGCCTCCTTTCAAGAGGCTCAAGCCTCCTTTCAAGAGGCTCAAGCCTCCTTTCAAGAGGCTCAGAAGCCTCCTTTCAAGAGGCCTGGAAGCCTCCTTTCAAGAGGCTCAGGAGCCTCCTTTCAAGAGGCTCAGAAGCCTCCTTTCAAGAGGCCTCAAAGCCTCCTTTCAAGAGGCTCAGAAGCCTCCTTTCAAGAGGCTCAGAAGCCTCCTTTCAAGAGGCTCAGAAGCCTCCTTTCAAGAGGCTCAGAAGCCTCCTTTCAAGAGGCTCAGAGCCTCCGTTCAAGAGGCTCGGAAGCCTCCTTGCAAGAGGCCTGGAAGCCTCCTTTCAAGAGGCTCGGAAGCCTCCTTTCAAGAGGCTCGGAAGCCTCCTTTCAAGAGGCTCGGAAGCCTCCTTTCAAGAGGCTCGGAAGCCTCCTTTCAAGAGGCTCGGAAGCCTCCTTTCAAGAGGCTCGGAAGCCTCCTTTCAAGAGGCTCGATGCTGCTTTTAAAAAGGCTTCTTCAAGATTGTTGAAGCATACTTTTAAGAGGCTCAAAAGCCACCTTTCAAGATGCACGGAAGTATATTGTCAAGAGCCGCGAAAGCATACTTTCATGAGGTTCGAAAGCCTCCTTCGAAGAAGTTTGGATGCCTGCAATAGTAAAAACCTCGTAAACCAGCCCACATGTATAAAATTTATTTTAATTAGAAATTTTCACGGAATTATGATGGTTTCATTAAACCTAATGGAGGGCTATATATCCCATTTTTCATATATCTTATCTACGCTATTCCCATTCACACAAAAAAATAGGGGAACTTCAAATATTTACCTTTTAAGGAAAAGGTTGAGAATCCCTACTCCAAAAATTTAAAAGAATCGCTAAAATTGTTCTGAAAAACATATATTTACAGTTCCTTACCTCTTTTCCTCAATTATTCTGACGCTGAACATGTTTGAGCATTTAAATAAGCTTGATCAGCCCTTGCATGCACGAACATGCGTACGTCTTCCGAACTTACCATAGTTTAAGCTATAGAAAGAAACTTTAAAAATAAAGGATTTGTGTCTTAGTTACCTAAACGGATCTGCTAATCTAATAATCTATCTAATCTGATAATTTAATTCAGGAATAGGACTATCAACAGGAAATTTTCACGATCGCGAAACAATGCTGTGAGCTTCCGTCGATTGGCTATTCGGCGCCAAATCTACTGCTAAATTACATTTTTATTTTTGAGCTCTTTTGAATTACTTCATGCAGTAGCTTGCAGTTTAGAATGGAATGCGATTGAAGTTAGTCAACGAGTCCATATTTCCTGTAACACATGTAGTAATGGTGTTAGCCACGTGGTGAAGATACGTGGGTATTGTGAATGCGAAATAGGTTTTCTATTGTAAGCGTGGAAGTTTTTGCAGAAAGAGAAGTTTTGAATCTACTTGGGCAGTCTATTTTTAATGAAGTTCGATCTATAGCCCTTCTTGAATGATACGACTACATCCAACCAGCGCAGGTGGCAGATTTTAATACAATTCTGAATTAGAACCTTACAGAAATTCTATAAAATTTTGGCATATACAATTTCGAAATATTTTAATTCAACCATTGTATTAAAACCTTACAGTTTTGTATTATTTTTTAACTGGATCTGTATGAAAAGCTTCCATTTCTTGTATTAAAATCTTGCAGACTTGTTATGAATGTTATCCTTATAGGAGATCACCACTGATGTGTATTCCTTAACCCCAAAGCATCTGCACACTTAACCCTCCATCATAATAATGATTTTTAATCATCTTATCCTGGGTTATAACATTAAACATCAATAACAGGTCTGCTAGATGTCAAACGCTTAAACTGGGATGTACATGGGTGTATCCGTGCAACACATGGGCACTACACTCTGACAGCACACTTCGCAATATTGTGATAGCCGCCGGAAAGTGAAAGGAAGTTATTCCACGCCGGGTACGGCTACCTCGAACGCCATAAATGACGATGACGATTCGGCCGCCTATCAAGAAGAACTGCGTTTTATCCACACGACTCCGTCACACATCTACTATCGTCGCAGGTCCTGCTGCATGGTGATACTCAGCACAGAATTGAGAAAATGCCAACAAGATCACTCTCCAGCACAATCATTGCTTACCCTCTCCTTACATGCGCGGTCACAATAACTCAATTGTAGGTCAAACACATTAAGGTTCGCTTCATAAACGAATGTCGTAAATTATAAGGCTTTTGACTAGAGTAACGCGTGACCGGCAGCCGAGCTTTCAGATCCGTATTCAAAGGTAGAAGCAGCCTTCTTACGATGTGTAATTACAATCGTGGAAATTTCCCTTCTTTGAATGCCTGACCCTGGCTGGTTACCGCATCTTGTTAATAAGGAAAAACATTAAATGCATTATCGAGGGTTAAGCCAAGCCCAATCGTTATACATGAAGCCGAGTGGAGTGAAGCGCAGTTAACCGAATGTTATTTTTTTTTTGACATATTCTTCAAGGCCAACCAAAGCGGACAGTTGTGAGTCGGTGGTTAAACTAGTCCTGCAGGCTGCGATCGCAGTGTCTGCGCAGATAACGTAAAGTGCTTATTGCAGCAGCGATTAAGCGCCTGCCTAGGCGCAGCCGTTGCTTTCGGCAAAATTAAATTACTCAACTATTTTGTCGGAGGCTACGAAAAATTGGCACAAAATTGGGATTTACGTGCGAGAGTGGATATGTGGAGTTCACACAAAAGAACAGTTGCTGGTCCAAAGAGCATTTGGTTCACATGCATCTGAATCTAGATGTTCGGAAATGTTATCCACTAATCTCTGCTTGGAACAAAAAGTGGCCAGAGGGTACTAATTGAAGCATTAAGCTCACACCTGCCTTATAAGGTTTGCTTCGAACGGTTGTTAAGTTTAACTGTCTGTTGCATTATGATCTCATTGTACCGAAAGGTTAACGAATTCTGACTGAGATATGTGTGATCTGGCGATAATTTCCTGATCAAACGATAACTGGTCGCGGCCGAAACATCTTAATGCTGTGTTATTGATTAGTGCATATTTGAACTTTTTTTTCCTAGCTGCAAGCTGTTAGTGCAACTCAATTGAGACAGGTTGTTTTTTCCTCATTAGTCGGAATGTTAAACACAGATGTGAAGGTAGCGTAGTGAACTGTAACGTTTTTTTTAAACTTTCGGTGTGACGGTGTGGTGCATGATACTACACTCAACACTCTTTTTATGGCACTTATTTATACGTCACTTCGTTTTACAGCCTCCTTTTTACGGCAGGTGACGTAGAAGAATTTCAAACATTATTGATATCAAAAAGTGATCTTATAAGAAGGCACTATTAGAAACCCAATGAACTAAGTAGTTGTTGTGCATCTTCAACATTTGCATTAAACACTTGTTCCATTCCAGGTCATCCAATAATTCCCTAAAGTCTACATGCGAAGTCTACAATCGTAACCAAAGAATGGTTTGGTTATCTCTTTTTAAGAATGGTGCATGCCCTTTTCAATCCGCACAAAATTGAATGTGCCGTCAAAAATTGTTTCATTTCAGATCACTCAAGAATTCCCAGGAGTATAAGACTTTGTTACGGTTGGTTTTATTGTGCTCGTTTAGTTGTAAATATTCGATCAACTCTGTATCATTTGTGCTATTTTGTGTATGTTTTATTTGTTGATTCTGTGTCTGGACTCAAGAGGAAAGCCTGAAAGTAGACAATATAATGTTCAGTTGGGATTTGTCCCAAGTTCGTTCCAGACACAGACATCGAATCGTTGATGCCAAGTGGCATTAATTGATTCGAGGTGCCCAAATAGGATCTGAATCCTACACCAAATAGAGCTATGTATACAACGGGCTGTTGTAGACAAAATGCAAAACGCAATGAAAACACATTTGCGGGATTTGACTGATGGACCAAAATCTTATAAGGAAACCTCGTCATATCTCGCAATGGGTAACAAACTGGACGTTTCTCTCGGGGCACAGAGAGATCGTCGATCATTTTAATTTGTTGAATGTGTTTATTGTTTATTTTGTATATTTGTAAAACTCTTTATTGTAATAACTTAAGGTCAACACACGTTACCAAAGGCCGGTTTTATCTTTGAAAAATGTTTCATGCCCTTTTCAATTCATCCAATAACTCCCTGGAGCACATGACTTAAGATCCACACATACTAGTTCAATTAAGAATACCTTAAGTATAGTCCTTGTTACCCTTCTTTTAACCGTTCATACCAGGCCTGCCCAACCTATTCAAGCCACGGACTAAATTTTAGAATTTACACTTGTTTGCGGGCCAGAAAATATTTTGCACATAACATTTTAAATATTTTCAAAAAAATCTTGTTTTTTCATTTTCTAACTAAACACGATTTAATTGCGTTAAAACAAACTTTTTTGTTTATTATGTTTTCGTCGTTGCATTAGAGATCCATTTGAAACATTAAATTAATCTTTTCACACAGTTTACCTGGTGTTAAAAAATGGAAATTTCGTAGCTTTACCAACATTTTGAACAAATTTACATGAATAAAAAAATGTACCAGATTTCAAGTCATTGAGATGTTTGGCAATATCTGCTAGAAAAGCCAAGTCACTCATCTATTCAGGATCATTCATCTCGGGCAGTGGGTTTCCTTTATCTTGTGGAAAAAGTGCCATTTTCTTTTCGAAAAGAGAAAAACCTCTCAAGAATGGTAGGGGGAAAGACGGCTTTGGCAGGTTTTGTTCTATTATTGGCAGGGGGTTTTTGACGACCAAATTTTATGAAATTTGGCCACAATATTCTTTGATATGCAAAGAATGTTTAGGCCAAATATGAGCCTAGTCAGTCATAAAAAACGCCTACTTTTAAAGAAGAGATCACATCCACCATCGCCTTATACCGGGCAAACGCCTTCTTTTGAAGAAAATATCACATAGCCTTAATCCGTTGTTTGTAGCCTTAATCCGAGCAAGCGCTTACATAAAAACCCTGATTCATCCACCTAGCGGTGTTGGTGCCTTTCTCGTGCAAAAAATATGAGTGACTGTTATTTAGCGTGTTTTGCGCATAGAAAATAGTATTTTGGCCATAACTTCTGATCCCATAGTCTGAACTGGCCAATTTTCAATAGCAAAAAATGGGACAGGATTCCCCGTCGAATGGAGTAATTGTTGCGAGTAATTCGACCAATGCTAAGTTCCAAAAACTGTGTCTTCAAAAATTTGTACACATACACACATACACACACGCATACATACACACACATACATGCCGAAGGTTCTTATCGCAAAGAAATGGGCAGAAGAGCTCCACGAGTTCGTCAGTAAGAAACACAACGTGCACAAGGACATCAAGGAGCTGGTGTTAAAGATCCGAAAAGCCATCGGGTCAGCAATGACAGATTGGAATAATCTGACGCAGAGAGCAGAAAATGCCGAGAGCGAACTGGCTACAGCCAAAAACGCCCTTTTATCAGCAGTGCCATTACAGGAAACACCTGGATTGGTCTCTGGGGGACTTGGCAATAACGGAGAAAGGAAGCTGGAGCGGCCGGAAGACACACCGGTCTCTGTGCCTAAGAGGAACAGATCCTCACCAGGAGACGAGCGACCAGGAGGCTCCAAAAAACAAAGGGAGGCTCTACGCAAACAAATGGTTGCCGCACAGCCGGACCAAGTCGGTGACGGCAACTTAGGGACCCCCTGGTAGGTGGTCCAAAAGAAGACGAAAAAGAGCCGCAGCAAAATAGATGAGCAGCAAAAAATCACCAAAAGAAGCGTGAAGAAGAAGGGCGAAGCACTGGTGGTGAAGACTAGCGAGGAAGGGTATTTGGAGGTTCTGCGAACAATAAGGACAGCTCCGGAATCGAAGGACTTTGGCGCAGATGTACAGAGAATCAGGCGCACACGGGCGGGTGACATGATCTTTGAGTTGAAAAAGGACTCCAAGAATAAGAGCTCATCATATAAGGAGCTAACGGAGAAGGTGGTGGGCGATAAGGCACAGGTGAGAGCTATGACGCCTGAAGCGTGCCTCCAATGTGTGGACCTGGACGAAATTACCACGGCGGACGAGGTAACTACCGCAATGAAGGAGCAACTCGAGTTGGGCGATGTTGACATAACAATCCGACTAAGAAGGGGTCCATCAGGCACGCAGATCGCTGCTATAAAGCTTCCGGCAGATGCTGCTGACAAAGCACTGCGAATCGGCAGAATAAAAGTTGGTTGGTCGGTGTGTTCGTTGAGCCTCTCTCAGCAACCAGAGGTGTGCTTCAGGTGCCAAGAGTTTGGCCACCTGGCACGGAACTGCAAGGGCCCTATAGGTCATAACTTTGTAGAAGATGCGGTGAAGAAGGTCATAAGGCACAAAGCTGCAAAAGCCACCGAAATGCCAGATCTGTAGAAGCGATGGGCGCAGAGACCATGTTACTGGAGGCCAAAAATGTCCAGCGTTCAAACAGGCGATGTCAAGTAAATTACAGTGGAGGTAATACAAATTAACCTCAACCACTGTGATACTGCGCAGCACCTGCTGTGGCAATCTGCGAGGGATTCGAAATGCGACGTTGCAATCATCTCTGATCCATACCGGATCCCACCAGGAAACGGTAATTGGGTAGCGGATGAAGCAGGAACCGCCGCTATATGTACGGTAGGAAGATACCCATTCCAAGAAATTGTGTATCGCGCAGCTGAAGGCTTCGTGATCGCCAAAGTTAACGGAATCTATAAATGTAGCTGCTACGCACCGCCACGTTGGACGATTGATCAGTTCAACCGGATGCTGGATAAGGTAGCAGAGGAACTTATCGACAGGAGGCCAGTCGTCATTGCTGGGGACTTCAACGCCTGGGCAGTAGAGTGGGGCAGTCGTTACACTAACCCTAGAGGTTGGAGACTACTAGAAGCACTTGCCAGGCTCAATGTAGACTTGATTAATGAAGGTTGGAGCACATATCGAAGGAATGGCAGAGAGTCCATCATCGATGTTACCTTCTGCAGTCCTGCCTTAGCAAGGAACACGAATTGGAGAGTCTGCGAGGACTATACGCATAGCGACCATCAAGCGGTCCTGTATTGTGTCGGAGGGAGGGTACACTCGGAACCACGCGAGAACAGTATAAAGGAGCGAAAGTGAAAGACAGAATCCTTTAACAAGGATGTGTTTGCCGAAGCAATGCGATTCGAGCGCAATCTTCAAAATCTGAGTCCAGACGAGCAGGTTGCAGTATTGACCCGAGCCTGCGATGCAACCATGCCGAGAAAGGTACAGCCATGGTATGCACGTAGGCAAATCTATTGGTGGAATGAAACGATCGCAGAACTCCGTCGTAGCTGTTTTCGAGCAAGGAGGATGCAGAGAGCCCGCAGCGATGTAGAAAGAGAAGACCGCAGACTAGTGTTTAGGGCGGCTAAAGCCGCTCTCAAAAAGGAAATTAGGCTCAGTAAGGCAGCTTGTATGAAAGAGCTCTGCCACAACGCGAATGCAAACCCATGGAGGGATGCACACAGGGTCGCTATGGCTAAGATTAAAGGCCCAGCGATACCGCTAGAGAGGAGCCCAGAAAAACTCAAAGCAATTATTGAGGGACTGTTTCCGCTTCACGAAGCACCAGTCTGGCCTCCCACACCGTATGGTGAGGACAACACCAGTAGAGATGAAGCCCGTGTCACTAACCTTGAACTAGTTACGGCAGCAAAAAGCCTAAAAACTAATAAGGCTCCGGGACTAGATGATATCCCCAATCTGGTCTTGAAAACGGCGATCCAGGTCAATCCGGACATGTTTCGCAATACATTGCAGAAGTGCATAGACGCAGGAATTTTTTCCGTGTGCTGGAAGCGGCAAAAGTTAGTACTGTTGCCGAAGCCAGGTAAGCCACCCGGAGATCCATCGGCCTACAGGCCTATTTGCCTGCTAGACACGGTCGGAAAACTCCTTGAGAGAGTCATCCTTAACAGGCTGGCGATCCACACAGAAGGTGCAAACGGATTATCAAGCATGCAGTTCAGGTTTCGGAAGAGCAGGTCCACAGTTGACGCCATCCGGATAGTCGTCGAAGCAGCTGAAGCAGCCAAGAAGCAAAAGAGGAGAGGAAACCGCTACTGCGCTGTGTTAACCTTAGACGTGAAGAGGTAGAAGTACGAGCAGGGCAGGCGATAGAAATAATCGAAAACTGGATGTGCGGGAAAAAGCTGGCGTTGGCCCATCACAAAACCGAAGTGATGATGATCAGCAACCGAAGGGCAGTACAGCATAGTACGATTACGGCCGGAGAAGCCACCATCGCCTCAAAGCGAGAGGTAAAGCACCTCGGGGTAATGATAGACGACCGGCTCAATTTCAATAGCCACGTTGATTATGCTTGCGAGAAGGCAACTAAAGCGATCACAGCGTTGACCAGAATCATATCAGACAGTTCCGCGATTAGTAGCAGTAAGAGAAGAATCCTGGCCAGCGTATCTACGTCAATTCTCAGATACGGAGCTCCTGTCTGGGCGGCTGGTGTAATCACGAGGAGGAACCTTACTCGGCTCAATAGCACCTATAGGCTGATGGCCATGAGAGTGGCAAGTGCATACCGTACCATATCGATGGATGCGGTCTGTGCCATAGTAGGAATGACCCCCATAAACATCTTATTGGAGGAGGACTGTGAGTGCTACAGACTGCGAGGAACGGTTGGTGCTCGCATGATTGCGAGAGCCGATTCGATGAGGAAGTGGCAGCTGGCTTGGGACAGTAGTTCGAAAGGAAGGTGGACATATCGGCTTGTTCCGAACCTGTAGCTGTGAGTGGATAGAAAACACGGGAAAGTTAACTTCTTCCTGACACAATTCTTGTCGGGCCATGGATGTTTTCGGAAGTATCTGCACAGATTCGGACACGCAGAGTCCCCCCTTTGCCTGGCCTGTCCGAACTGCGAGGAGACACCGGAGCACGTGTTTTTCGACTGTCCTCGATTCAGGACAGAGCGAAGTGTGCTCTCAGTAGGCAGCGCTAGTAATATAAACCCCGAGAACATCGTGCAAGAAATGTGCAAGAATGAGAATACGTGGAACGAAATAGGAAGAGCAGTAACGCAGATCATGAAATCGCTACAGCGAAAATGGCGTGAAGACCAGAGGGTATCTGGAAGCGATCATAATAGCACGGTCGGTTACGGAGAAGCTTCCGTCGTCAGGGAACTTCCTATCGGGGTAGGATAGATCCGCCGCCGGGGCTATCTGAGTAAATCGCGATCCAGTTGGGAGCTTAATGGCTCAAGATTACAGAAGATTAATTTCGAAGAGTTTCCGCCGCCGGGGAGCCTCTAGCCGGAGTAGGCTAGATCCATCGTCGGGGACTAGGCCGAGTAGAACGTGACGCGTTGGTAGAACTGGGGATTTCGGGTCGTCGGAGCACCATTGAACCGGACGTAATGCTCCACCCGGAATCTCTGGATCGACTTCGGCACTCGGACCGGTAACTCACTGAAGTAAGAAAGGCCTCCAGTCCTGCGCTGATCTGGAAAACACCAGAAATGTTAAAAGTGGTAAAAAATATTCAACAAGTCTTACACAGAAGCGAGTCGTCGGTTCCGAGGGAAATTCCAACGTCGGGGAACTCCCTGTCGGAGTAGATAGATCTACCGCCGGGGATCTTCCGAGTAGCCCGCGATTTAGCTGGGAGCTAAATGGCTCAACAAAAAAGTGCAGCAAAAAGTCAAGAAAACTATACTGGGAGCCGAACGGCTCAATGTTAACAAAAGTTCCGTTCGGGAGAGTTTCCGCTACCGGGAAGCTTCTAGTCGGAGTAGGCTAGATCCACCGCCGGGGACTATGCCGAGTAGTTCGTGACGCGTCGAATAATCGGCTTTGGGTAGTCGAAGCGCCAGTGAACCGGACGTTATGCTCCACCCGGAATCTCTGAACCGACTTTGGCACCTAACCGGTTTCCCGTTGAAGTGAGAAAGTGCCTCGGACTATCTAGGTGAGACATTAGTGTTGGACACGCAATAAACTTCCACGGGTCGTCGGTTTTCGGGGAAGCTCTCGCCGCCGGGGGACTTCCCGTCGGAGTAGGATAGATTCGCCGCCGGGGACTATCTGAGTAGGCTGCGAGCACGTCGAGAGCTAAATGGCTCAAAGATGCAGTGGTGCTGAATGGCATGAGGAAGAGAGACAGTGAGCGTCAAAGATTAAGAGACGCGCAAACCGAATAAAAAAATGCTTCGATGAGAAAAATGTAGCGAACTAGCTGTGCTTGCTAGAGGCTGAACACGTGAAGTGCATGAGCACAGCCCCCCTCCGAAGTATTGACATCCAGTAAGTCCCGGGGGGAACAGGGCATGTGAAGAGAGGGTAACTCAAGTAACCTTCTGTTACTTGAGTGGGTTTAGTGGGTCCGGCGGGCCGGCCTTCTGCCGATCTCGCCAACCCCACTCCCTGAGTGATAATTTCAGGTGTCTGTAAGCAGATTTGCCTTAATCCCTCTATAAAAAAAAAACACCCACACACACATACATACATACACACAAACAGACATCACCTCAATTCGTCGAGCTGAGTTGATTGGTATATAACACTAGGGGTCCCCTAGCCTTCTACCAAAAGTTTGGTTTTGGAGTGATCATACAGCCTTTACGTATACTTAGTATACGATAAAAGCAAAAAGATTGTATTCACCATTTCCTTAATCCTTAATTATGCCGGGCAAAAGTGTTCATTTTAAGAAGAGATCACATCCACAATTATCGTATTTAGAGCACGTGCCTACTTTTTAAGAAGGGATTACATCCACCATTGCCTTAGCAGGGCAAGCGTCTATTATTAAAGAAGTGATCATATCACCATTGCCTTAATCCGGGCGAGTGCCTACTTTTAAAGAAGGGGTCATATTCACCATGGCCTTATGCTGGGCAAATGCTTTCTTTTGAAGAAAAGATCGCATCTACCATTGCCTCAATACGAGCAAGCGCCTACTTTATAAAAAAGATGGCATCCACCATTCGCTCAATCTGGCAAGCGCTTATTTTTAGAGAAGGGATCACATCTACCATTGCCTTAACCCGGGCAAACGTATCCCGATAGATGCTTTATTATTGCTTCGAGTAACATTTATTATTGCTTCATACTCGGCTAATACATGCTTTCTTCGAAAATATTATGTCTTTTTAATATTATTGTCAAGCTTAGTTATATTCACCCTTCCGGGTTTTTTTCAGCACCACTTAGTCTGTTAACAAATTTTATGAAAACAAAACAAAACATGCCAAATGCCGGTTATGCCAAATGACCGTTATGCCAAATGGTATTTATACCAAATGACCTTATGCTAAATGGTGTTATGCCAAATGACTTTATGTCAGATGACCCGCTCCCGTTTGAAATGCTCTTTCCTCCGTCTAATTTTTATTGCACCTTAACAACAACGCGTTTTCAACGAAATAGGAATTTTCACCACGGATTTTTTCTCTGTGTAGGCGCTTGTCCGGATTATGGTAGTGGTGGATGTGTTCCCTTTTTTCAAAGTAGGCGTTTGCCGGGATTAATGTAATGGAAGATGAGATTCCTTCTTTAAAAGTAGGCGCTTTCCCGGATTAAGGCAATGGTGAATGTTATCTCTTTTTTTTAATATGCGTTTGCCAGGATTGAAGCAATGGTGAATGTGATCACTTCCTTAAAAGTAGGCGCTTGCCTGGATCAAACCAATGGTGGATGTGATCACTCCTTTAGAAGAGGGCGTTTGCCGGGATTAATATAATGGTAAATATGATCCCTTCTCCAAAAGAAGGCGATTGTCCGGATTAATGCAATGATAGATGTAATTCCTTCTTTAAAAGTAGACGCTCGTCCGGACTATGACAATGGAGTATGTCAGCGGTTCTCAACCTGGGGTACATGTATCCCTGGGGGTACCTTCGCTGAAGGAATGCATCACTCAGGCGTAACTCATTTGCCAAAAAATCATTTCGCTCCGAAAAGAGTTTAAAAATAAATTGTGGGCAATTTATTGTTTACACTCGCAAGAGTATCCATTATTCAATGCGACAAACGAAACTGTTTTTTAGCAAAAAATAACAAAAGAAAACCTACAATGATTTAAATGGATGATTCAACTCAGCCATGAGTGTTCAGGTGTTGAGTTTGGTGCGTATGAACTCACGGTTAATTTGGATCGTTCATAAATTTTCAGATTTTGAGTTTCTACCAACATTTTATAAGAGGTTTGGAAGCCTCCTTTTAAGCAGCTTGTAAGCTTCCTTTCGAGAGGCTTCGAAGTCCCCTTTCAAGAGAGATTTTGCATAATTTTCACAACAGTGATTAATCGAAAATGCATGTCGATGACGCAGTTGGCTAGATGGAATGTAGAAATTTAATTTCGATAAAATGTTTGTTGAATCAATACGCTGCGAAATTATATCGGTAATAATTCATGTTTTAATTGTGTATGGGTCATGGAAGTTATAGCAGAAACGTTTTATAAAACCCATCATATTATTTGGTTTATGAATAACGGTGTTGTACTGGTCGATGAACGTTATTTTGGAGTCTAAGATATTCCTAAATCCCCAACTCTATCGCATTTTTCTACGACCTGGTGCAATACGAATTGATAAATTTTATGCTGTTCTTTTTCTGCTGAATGTATATCAGGTTACATTTTTTTACATTCAGTTACAATAGGCTTTTATCACACCATTCGTAGAATGTGCATATTTCGTTCTGGAATATGTTGAGGTCATTTTTGTTCCCTATTTCCAAAAAGAGCTTCATGTCATCTGCATAGATTAACACTTTAAGTTTGTCAAGAGTGAAGAAAATGTCGTTTACATATATTATTATTATTATTATTTATTAAAAAACATATTTATTTTCAATAATATCTACAAAGAAATTTACATGGTTACTATCTATAATAAATACATAAAACGTTTGAAATGTTTGACATACGATGTTTTGTTATTCCATCGTGTTACACTTATTATGCTTTTTAATTGAGCTATCGTTCCGTCCGTGGGGTTATTTAAACAATATTTCAACGTTTCAACTGTTAACCAAATTGCTGCTTTATACTTATAATTATAATCTCCTATTCTCAATGTTAGCAAATGCTGAGCATCTTTTATATTTATTCTAAACCTTGCTTTTATTATGTTATTCAGCCACCTCCAAATCTCTGATGATCCTGTGCAATATTTGATTCTCTGATCAACAGAAGCGATTCTTCCACAAGAATCGCATGTTGGAAAATCCGTTCCTCTTCCTGATGTCGAAACAGTTTGGATTTGCATGGCACTGAATCTCGTAGCACCATGAAAAGTGTAGATCTTGAGTCTGTAGTCAAAACGTTTGATTAGAGTTTTCAAAAATGTTCTCCCATTCTAAATGGGGTTTCTTCTCTTGCTGTTTAATTTTGATATCCATTGTAGTAATCAAGTAATCATAAAACCACAGACAAACAGACATAACACTCGTCAAATTTCCATCGTTCACTGATTTACTGGTCAATTCAAATATTCATTAGTTGGCCAATCGATCACTAGTGGCGCGCGCATCGGATTTTCTCGAGTTTGACGTTTGCTCACTACCGCCATCTGGTTCGCGATTTGCTCAACTAATTGAAATCAACAGATGTCGTTAGTGTTTAAACGACGATGAATTTGATGAGTGAATGTTCAATGTGTTATGTCTGTTTGTCTGTGATAAAATTGTTTACTAGTGATTAGATTTTTATTTTTAAGATCTAACGCCGAACAAATCCATTCACGAGTGTTTCTACTCAGGTTTCTTTTGGTGTTCTGCCTTATCATAAAATTGTCAATTAAAACGCTTTTTCGACTACATAATGTAATCTTGATAAAAAAAAGTGCCTTTGCTGTTGACTCGATGTCAATCAACGCGAGTCCTCCCTTATGCTCTGGTGCATACAATTCCGTTCTTTCCGTTTTGTAGAAAAATCCTTTCCAAATGAAGTTTTCACAATGTTTCCGCAGAATGGCGATATGACTGTTTCCAGGGGGAAACAATTGTGCCACGTACCATAGCTTAGAGAGAATATACGTATTCAATTGCCAGATTTTTTGGATTATGTTCTGTCGCCTATTGAACTGTAGCGTGAGACTAAAGTTAATATTTTTGATTATAGCGTTATAGTTTAAATTAATCATTTTTTTAAAATTTTCGCTAAAATAAACACCAAGGATTTTAACACAGTCAGATGCTTTAACAAGATGTGGTCCCAATGAACAGTTGTTCAGTCTGAGCAATTGCGATTTGAAAATATTGATTTTGATTTTAGAATAAATACTGTAGTAATTAATCAGTTCCAAAGCTATACTAAATTCTTCATCATTTCTGATGAAGATATTCAAATCGTCTGCGTAGGCTATAACTCTCACAAAATCGTCATTGACAAGAACACCTCGTAAATTACTTTTAATATTCCTTAAAAGTGGTTCAAGGTATAATCCAAACAAGGCTGACATCCTTGTCTCACTGAGCATCCAATAGAAAACGATTGTGTCAGGAATCCGTTGAATAGAACTTTGGATGCTGCATTTTTATAAAGTTTTTTCAAGCAGTTAGTGAAATTGTTTAGAAAATCAATTTTCCGAGAATTTTTTTTCGAGAATTTTCCAAAGAAACTAATGGTCTACTCTGTCAAATGCCTTTTCCAGGTCAATAGATAATATAATTCCTTTGAACTTTCTACTAGAGTTTGCCTCGATGATTATGTTGCGTAATAGTGTTAAATTGTCTATGCACGAGCTATTATCCTTGCACGCTGACTGCCCGGATATTAGGAGTTTTTGCAAAAAAGGCTTTACTCGGTTGAACAACATTTTTGTGAAAAGCTTATAGTCAGTATTCAACATGCTAATCGGTCTTTTGTTGTCTAAATCAAATATGTTACCTTTTTTGGAATTAATGTAATAATTCCCGAAGAAAAAAGTGCCGGAGGATATTCGTCACTTGTGAGATAAGCATTAAAAAGTGCTAGCATGTCATTTTTAATTAAATCAAAGAATGTTGAATACAATTCGTAGTTAATACCATCTAGACCTGGGCAGCTGTTGTTCGATGATTCTAGTAGCACGTTTTTGATTTCTTCTACTCTGAACGGTTTAATCAACGATAATTTATCGTCTTCTGTTAATTGCTGGTAAATGTAATCTCTCCACAACAATCATTTCGTTCAGTTTTTTTCTGGAATGTGTTTGAAAAGTGACTGAATATTTCGTGTGGAGAACCGATGGATTTGAAGTGACTTCCCCATTAATTTTTAGTTTTAGTAGTCTAGAGTGATTAGATCGATTTAAGAAAGACGTGACCTGAAGAAACCATAGCTTTTCGTTAGTGTATAAAGAATGAACCTTAAATCTACATCTACATCCTATTGAGCCTGTTTTGCTCCAAGTCCATTAATTTTGTTTTTGCAAATTTCCGCTCATCGCTGACATCAATATTTGACATTTGGTACTGAACTGCTTCTTGAAAACATTTGTAGTAAAACTTTTATGTCTGGAAAGCTGTTGGTTTAAGTTAAATGATTCACTTTTAAAAAACTTCTAATACTATTTTTTAAATCAGTATTCCACCAATAACTTATGTTATGATAAGCGTTTCTTGTTTTCAACTGTTAGTACAAATTTCTGATTTTTTTTTGTTACATCGTCGGTCAAAAGGCTTGGATTCATCTTCCAGTATCCACGACCATAAAGATTTAGCTTCCTAGCATCATGAACATCTACTATTAAGATTACACTATAATGGTCTGAAAAAGGTACCGCCAATGTTTCAACTTTCTTCACTTGCTCAACAAACATGCTAGATCCGTAAACTCGATCTATCCTAGAGTTGGATATCCCTCTCACGAAGGTAAAACATCGCTTATCACTTTTAAGCAATCCAACATCCTTTAGATCCAACTTGCTAACCATTCTTTTTAAACCATTACATATGTTTTAACCGAACCTAAGGAATCGTTCTTGTCAATTATGCAATTAAAATCACCGAGCACCACATTTTCTTTGAATTCTCCCAAGTGACTCAAAATATCATTTGTAAACAGCAAATCTCTCTCTTTTCTGTGTTGAGTACCAGAATGTGCATACACCTTCACAAAGCTCATTCCGTCTATCACCGGGGATATAATGCGACCATTTGTGTTCATAATCAAATTCGAATATTCAATATTCGATCTCACCGTTCCTTTCCCATCTTCACTGATATTTATTAAAGCTTTATGTGTCGATATGAAAGAAAAACTTTCGAATGCCACTTCTTGTACGAAAATAACGTCGAGGTCCTTATTCCATACAAACTCTTTAAAAAGATGTTGTTTAACGCGTGTACTTATTGCATTCAAATTGATGGTGGCTATCATCCGCGTGAATGTTATGTTCATTTCAAAGCTATTATAGCATTCAACTTTCACGAGACGAAACTTGGGACAAATTTCCACTTTTTACGAGTTTACTCGACGTGAGTTACTCCGACGCGAGTTACTTCGAGATCGACTACCGGGCTTCTCCATTAAAGGTTTTTTCTTCCTGCCTCGTCCCCTACTTCCACCAAACTCCATATCAGAGCTGTCATTTTCGGATATTGGTAGTGGTGGTCGTTTTAAGGTTCCCCCAAACACACGCGACGCGACAGTAGAGACGCGATTCTATCGCTTGGCGACAGCGATTCTGTCGTTGTTGGTATGAAAGCGTTATAGAACATTGCCTGCAGCGACCCAAAGATGGAATCGTGGCGACTAGTTGTCGCCGTTGCGGCGATGAAATCGCTTAGGTTTGGGGTAGCCTTTAAGCTCTTCTTACCTACTCTCGAAGTACCACCCGTCTCCATTGAATGTTGCAGTTCCATGTGCTTCGTGGTGTTAGTCAGGAGCTCTGGAGTCTCGTTTTGCTCTGCAGTAGCCATTGCATTATTGGCGTTCTCTCCCATGTTCGGCTCCTCTAATGCCATACCTTGAGCCACTGGTTCAGCTTGTTCTTGATTAGCGTTTTGAGAGCTGGGATGTTTTGGAACTTGTAGGACCGTCATCGTTATAGACGCTGCACTCACATCATCACTGCGTCCCGTCGCAATCCGAAGGTTTTGCAGCTACTTGACTGTATAACCTGCTGTTGATTGAACCCGGCGCCCCTTGTTCCCTGTTGCTCGCCAGCTTTGGACAGTCTGCTTTATTATGCCTCTCCGCTTTGCAGAAAAAGAACCTATTCTTCAGCCCCTCATAATAGAGTCTCGCACGGAAGTGTCCGATGTACAGGTTCGCAGGTATTTCTTCATCTATTTCTATGTGCACTCCCCTTACACCATTGAAAACCGGGTATCCATAATATGTTGGGTACTTTTCACGCACGTGTTGACGGATTCGACCAAATCGTCCTAGAGCTGTAGCTATGGCCTTATCTTCCGTTTCAGGAGGCAAGTTGAAGATCCGTATGTTTAAACTGCCTACTAGCCATCTCGACCTGCACACGTGTTTTCTCGCCATCTGCATACTGAAACCAATAATGATCCTCCATTGTGCCACTAAATCTGTTGAAGATCATTTAGTCGATGAATTTCACGTAGAATTGCTGGTTGTTTTCGTCCTTGTGCACTGAGTGCCCCTCAGTTGCTGGAATCTTCAGCACCCGCATCATAAACCGTAGCACATCCGGATGAATCGGAATTCTAGCAGCCGGCCTAAAAGCTAACCGCATTGCATTCTTCCTGGTTTCCATTTTATCTATTCAATGAATAGATTCCGCTTGTTTGATAAAAAAAATCACACAAAGTGTGAGCAACCGTTTACTACTTGATCAGCACTTTCGAGTATGTGTTCACTCTACGGCGTCCGAGTATAAACTGATGAATAATAGAGGCCCCAAATGTGAGCCCTGGAGGACACCGGAAATGGCTTGAATGGGTTTTGATATATTGTTGTTAAATTTTATAATCAGTTGATGATCAGTTAAGTATGACTCAAGCCATTTGAGTAGTCCCGGCTCAATTCCAGTTTTTTTTTTCAATTTGAATAGAAGCATGGGTTGGGTATATCCATGCGATCAAATGCTTTACTGAAGTCAGTATAAAGAGCTTCTACGTGGTTTCCTTTATCCATTGCATTCAGGGTATAGCCACCAATCCAAGAAGATTAGTTGAATTTGAACGCCCTTTAAAGAAGCCATAATTTTTCGTTTACTATGGCCTCAAAAAGTTTTGGAATGCAAGAGATAATGGCTATTCCACGATAATTACGTATGTCTGATTTTTTTTCCAGATTTGAAAATGGGTATCAAGTATGAGTTTTTCCATATATTTGGGAATTTTCCTCATTCTAGTTAGTTCCACTGCTAGGGTTTTCATAAATATAGGTGGGATTCCATCAGGAGCAGAACCTTTCGAAGCATCTAAACTTCGTAGGGCCTGCTAAATGTCATGGACATTTAGTTGATTCACTACAATATCATTTGAAAAGTCTGGAAAAATGCAAAATAGTCGCGGTCACGATCATTTTCAGAAAATGTGAAATGGGTGTTCTGGAAAAAAAAATCTGCAAAAAGATTACAGTTTTTTTTTTTCGAGCTATCCCCCGCCAAGATGCATAATTGATGGAAAGTTACTAGATTTCAGTTTAGTTGTTACGCAATTAAAGAAGTTCTTTGGACAGGACTTCATTTCGCTCTCAGTTTTTGAATTGTAATCTTCAAAAGCGTTACTGATAGCTCAATTCAATTGATCGCATACGTACAAATAATATACTAAATTTTCATTACTGTTATGACTTTTGTAAATTTTGTGTGCCTTTTGCTTTTCTTAAATTCTTGATTTGCCGGTTATTCCAAATTGGGCCTTTATTATTGTTATGACGTCGTTTTCGTTTTAGTGAAGTTTCTTATGAGATTATGTCAGATAATAATCTGTAAAAAGTGTTAACAAATGCTTCGACATTTTCTTTATTTCTTAAAACTATTTGCCAGTTTACACTGCTTAACCTATCTCGAATATTTTCATAATTCGCTAAATTGTAATCAAAAACATCATCATACCCACAGTCGTTGGGTCTTTGTTGTTCATGTATGAATAACGAGTATTCAATTGCAGTGTGGAACGCTTCATTTTTCCACAATGGATTGAGAGATTCTGTTACACAAAAATCTTCATAGCGAAATCTCATTTCCGGAGAAATGTTTTCAAGGATATGATACTAGCGGGAAATGTTATTATCGGGAATATGTTATTTTCGGGAAAATGTTAATTTTTTTGGGATTTTTAAATTGTAAGAATTGGTTACCGGGGAGTTTTGCGAACTTTTCAAACTGTGATAATTTCTATATTTCAAAAGCTTAACTGAAATCATGTCAACAGATGGCAATTTTTAAGTCTAAATATTGACAACCATTTTTTAATCGTCAAAATCATCAAAAACCGGTAAATTTTCCAAATACGCGGCAAACAATCATTGTCCTATTTTGTTGCGATTTGAGTTTGTCCTGACATTTACAAGAAAAGACAATATTTTTGTCATTGGCAATGGTTCAGTTTTACATTCCCTGAGTCCCCTCATTTTATATAAAATTTATTATTATTAATTATTATTTAATACCCTTCTGCTTTAAGTGATCTGCTCATGTTTTGGATTCTTTTTATTCATTTTTGAATTTTTATTCCTTCTCTTGGCACTGTAGAAAACAAATATGATTTCAAAATCAAACCTAGTTGTATTGTAAACTTAATATTAAAACAATAATGAAAGTAGTTAAAAATTTCTCAGATTTCAGAGAATATCAATTCAATAAAAATAGAAGAGTTCCGCCTTGCTATCTGCAACTGATTTCAAACTGGAATAAGTGCTCTAGATCGCTACAGCATTGAACAGCCATCGAGCGAGCACATGGCTAGTGTGTACGGAACTGAATGCTCAAAGCAAAACAAAATACCACCACATCCATTGCTCCTGTATCACACTCCTCGCTTCTTATATTTTGTATGCGTGTCAAACGTCAAAAACAAAAATAAAAACTACCCACAAGCTAACTCGATAGATATAGAAGCAAAGTGTACCGAGCAATAATTATAAATACGCAGCACTTACGGTTGGCTGGAGGTTTGCATCCCATATCCGAATCGAATGTAAATTATATCGCTACGCAAAATACAAGTTCAACGTTGCATTGACGAATGCAACCGCTCACCACCGTCTAGATACAGTTCAGATCAAATTTCCACCGTCGTCGTCGACGACGACGACGACGCGACGTAGTCGCAGCCATCATCTAGAGCTGCTCAGTTTCGTTTTGTGTGCCTCGAGCGGAAATGGCGGCTCTGCCACCTCGAAAAAATCCTACACCCACGAAAATCTCCAAGCAGCATCTCACCCCGCTGCAGATTCTGCTCCAGATGGGCTTCCCGAAGCATAGGGCGTAAGTGCTCCAATGTAGTGTGACGAGGATGATTGGTACCACACGGTGAGAGTGAAAGTCTGACCTCTTTTCCTACTTTTCGATACCCTTCAGGGAGAAGGCTCTGGCAGCGACTGGAAATCGTGGCGTGCAGCTGGCCTCCGATTGGTTGTTGGCCCACGTCAACGACCCGTCGCTGGACGAGTGCGCGCCACGGGAGTACATCCTGTACGCCTGCCCGACCGGTCCCTTTCTGCAGCAGTTGGAGAACTTTTGGACCCAATCGCGAGAGCTGTGCGGCTGGAACGGGGCGCACAACTTTACGCCCCACATCACGCTGGTGTCGTTCTTCAAGGCACCGGACGAGTGCGCTCCGCAGCTGTCGAAAGCGTTGAAGGAACTGATGACGCTACCGGGGGCGCATATTGATCGACCAATCAACTTGGAGTTGTACACCAGTCCGAACTTTATGGGCTTCTTCGTTGTGGAAGATGATGCAAATTATTTGAAGCGTTTGGCTTTGCAGTACGTCAAGGAAGTATCCCATTCGAGTAAGTAATGTGTTCCGCAAGAGGAATTAATAGTTCATACTAGTAGATCAATCTTTGATGGGTGGGATTCTTGGTAGTAACAGATAAAAGGATTAATGTTTGAATGAAGTTGAATTCATCTCAACTTTAATATTAACATTTTACAATTGAATGTTCAATTAAATGGTAAAGGGTTAACAGTTATTGTCAAAGGTCTTTAATAGTGGGGATTTTATACACTTGGGTCGCTTTTTACGCAATTTTTGTCTGGTTATTTCTTGCCATCGCATTTATGAAAAAATGAGTTAACAACGTCACAAAACATTGAACGAAAATCAGTTTGGAAAAATTAGGTAAACCGAGAAATTTATTAATTTTATCCGAGTTAAAATTGACCCCAGTGTAATGCAAAAAAATCAATTTATCATATTTGTGAGTGAAAATATTTACCTATTAGTATTAGTGATCTCTAAAATTAAACCAATACCTCCTATACTTTTTACTAAAGATTTTGACACACTTCTAAACTCCCGAACATGAACACAAAATCTGCATGGCTTAGGTATCATTTTTTCATTTAATTCAAGTGCGTACTTTTTTGCTACATACCCACTCTAAATCACTGTTAAATAACTAACTATTTCCCAAACCGTAAGGTAAATATCTTCACAAAGTTTATAATCATTTAAAAGGGACATTTAATAACATCTTCATAACTACTGTAAAATGTATTCTTTCAACCCTTACGACCTCAACTCATTCTTATCGCTCTCAGTAATCAGCGACACCTACGAACAGCTAGATGCGCTAGTTACCTGTTTCCCATGGTGCGGGGGAGTAACATCAGCCCGTTGTATTCCGCGTAGCAGCCGATGTAAGCATTTAACCGACCGGTGATGGATTCACACCTCAATTATTCTTCATTTCTTTTACTTCTTATAGGACTCCATTCTGTATGATTTCGTCTTCCATACTTCCTAGACTAGTGCTCAACCTCCTACTTTTAGTCTCACCGCGTAGACCCGAAAACAATGAAAATTCTGTTAGTATAAGTTTGTTTTTGTTTCTTCTATTTTGTATAATCTCAGAATTATTTCTCAAAATTGGTGCTTCTAACCACATTTTTCGACCTCAATGAATCGCATTAATTTTGCATGTCACTGGAACGAACCATCTCTCAGCCATTAGTTCTGTAACTGGATATCTTTTCAGCAATATCGTTGGAACCGCATGTCAAGTCGCTGCATCTAACGCTGGCGTACCAGTTTCCGTCGAATCAGTTCAACGCGTTGAAGCAGCTGGTTGAGAATTTGGATAGCTCGAGCACCGGAGCTAACTGGGAGTTGCGGCTGTACTCGCGGGATGCAAGGCTGGCGACCAAACAGGTAAGCGTTTTTTCTATAGCAGCGCAAAATAAAACTAATTATAATCGATAAGGTATGTTTCCCAGCTGTAGTCCGGTGAGATATTCTTCATTCAAGCGCTGCCAGTTGGTGGTGGTATCTAGCTGAAACGGACGTAACATATAGACGGATAACAATACTCGAGAGTCGAGGTAATCGCATGGGTGGCAGATTTACAGATTACTAAAGTTGCATATGTTTATCTGGAACGTTTTGCACGAAGGGTTCATTATGGGTCGGAGCCATTGATCTTACTTACTTACGTATGGATCCTGTGCACCTCCGGTGGTGCAAAGGGCCGCCTTGAAAGATCTCCATTGATTCAATATTCAATATTCATTGACATTATCGATGAAGCTTTTCCCTATGGTTTTGACATAAACTACGTCTAAGGGGAGTACTCGGATTCAGGGTGCAAAATTAAAATTTCAAAATTGGGGACCGTCATGAAATCATGTAAGATTTCAAACGTTAATATTTAGTGCCTTTGTTCTATACACAGAAAATAGCTTTGAAAATTCATCGACGTGTGAAATTGCAGCCAATCCCAATGAACGAATAAACATTTGACATTCGATTGAATTTGAATGGATTTTACAAGCAAGCACAGTTTCAATTTAATTCGAATAGTACGAACAGTAAGATCGATTGAATGTTACGTTTATTTTCATGCTTCAAATATTTGCATGAAAATACATTTAAAATCACAACATATGTTAATCTGTGTAGATGGATTTTTAAGATTTTTATATCAATCAATTCGCAAAATTTCCACCAATTCGCTAATTGTATTCAAACTATTGATTATTAACGTCAAACTATTGAAAATTTCAATTTTTTCACGCCCGGTAAAAAAATAGAACCAACTAATCCGGTTCATGCACCACAACACGGACATCATATTGATGTAAGGTACCGTAGATAATCAAATTTCGGACACACTCTAACTTCGGAAGCGTCAATTCGTATGGGAAATTTTATAAAATATTTCATCGAAATGTTTCGTCAAGCTGGGTCGAAAGGACTAATAGTTTTAGCTAGTATAGTTACATTCTAATAAGACATGGTAAAACAATGCAGCGAAATGATTAAAAGACAGACTGGGCTGTGCAGTGAGGATTGTTTTCATTTATTGTTCCCGGTACTGTGTAATCAGGTGTCCAAAGTTTGAATCTTTGTGTCCGAAATATGAATCAAACCCCGCCGGTGTCCGAGGTTTGAATCAAGCAGAAGCCGGACATTTTCATAAATTGCAAACATTCTTCGCAATATCTTGCACATATTAAATACGTAGTTCAAAGATGAATACTAATCTAAGTTATTGCAATGGTGATTTAAACGGTGTGATTCAAAATGTGAGTATACAGAATGATTGTATTGCGTCAATTTTGTGCGAGATTTCATGACAAGCAGACCGCTCCGCGGGGGCGTGGGCGTCTTGCAGCGGTCCCAGTAACAACGGCTCGGTGGTGGAAGAAGAATGTTTGCTTCGGCGGCGTCTATGCGGGTTGTGGCAGCAGCAGCGCATTATTTACGGTCTATATTGTTCGGAGCTTGTACCAGCCGGCGGCCATACAGAAGTGAATTTGAATGTGAAAATTGAGTGAAAATTCATCCAATAATGGCGGTGGTCGTCTTTAGAAACTGCACTCAAGTGAAATTGTTGCTCGCATGCTGTTAGTAATTGCAAAGTGCACAATTTCAAAAATCGGTCGTTTGTCAAAAGAAGAGGGTTTGATTTGCCGTATTTTAATTTGCAAAAAGATTTCCCTTTATACTGCTGAATGGCTACAGACAATAGCGATCTGATGCTGCTGGGACCACTACCGACGCCTTAATCGCCACTTTCAATTAAAGAAAATTCGTCTCCAATCAAGTTCAAAATGTCACAACCACTGAGAGCAATCAAACGATTCTCTGAATCTGAAGTGGAAAATTCACTTACTATGACTGCAGTGCTTATAAATTTTCTACCCTATCCTTCGCCGACGGCCATCACTGATTTCGTCTTGAAACCTCTCTTTTCTGTTTCAAATAAGGGCTTTGAGAAAAACCGATTTACGCTTTTTTGAAACCTTGTTGAGAATTTACAACTACTAACTAGACATATTCTCTATATTGAAAACCAAACGTCTGATAGAAATTTTCACTTTCAATCATTAACTGAGTGAATCGCGCTCGAGAAAACACAGCTTTTTTGTTATTGTCTTTGATAAGAGACTTTCAGCCCTAGGCTGGCTCGTCCCCGAAGAGCAGCTTTCTTATATCCAATAAAGTAGGTTCATCAGAAAATGTTTGTCCAGTTTTCAATTATCCAAATGTCAGCATCCAAACGATTATCCGAATCTAGCGAGAAAATTTGACTTTCTACCTCTATAACGCTAAGAAACGGCGAAAAAATTGTCTGCAGCAATCACCGTCGACGACTGATGCTGTTAATTGTGACCGATATCGACACAATCATTGTCATTTAGCTGTATGTCATTTCAAATAAAACACGGCTCAAATCAACTCTTCCGTTTCAAATGGGGGTTCTGGGAAAAACCTATTTATGCATCTTGGGACCTTGTTGAGCATTTACAACTGCTAACAGCCACTACCAACCGAGTGTCCGAATCTTTCCGGAATATTTCACTTTTTATCTCAATTTTTTCTTAGAGAAATTTTCACATTACTAAGCACAATCTCATGGTGATTCACTGTAGAAGCTTCCTTCGACGGCCATCACTGGTGCTACTATAATTGTCATCAAATGGTATGTTCCTGTATAAAGAATATTCGTTACACATCCATTTTCTTCTATTTAAAATGCTGATCCTGAAAAAGACCGGCTTTTTCGGCTCGATAAACATCCGCTGACGATTGTGGCGGATGGGCACTCGATGCTTCACCACGATTTACAGAAATGTTCACTTGAATACTGCTGATGAAGGCCACGCGATGAAGATGCTGCAGCAATACGACGAGCACCACCAAGGCCGATGTGGGGACCCGCTGGTCCAACAGGCTCAGATGACTGCCACTGATGCTGTATTCTGTATTCAATATAGAGATCCCATTAGCCTCGCCTTTTTGCTTACCGTTATGGGTGCAAATTTGAAGTGCACGCATTACGAATAACAAAGAAGCGGAGGTAATGAGCTTACCCACGCGCGCGAACCTTTTCGTTCGAAATTTCGCAGAGAGCGGTCCAACGCTATCCCAGCATCGCAACCGGCAACCAGCGCCCGCGAGCCAGTTAGTTAGAGATTCTTTCGAGCGGTCCCAGTATCGACATCAGTGCTGCTCTCTCGCGTAATTGACGGTTGCTTGCTAGAGATCCGGTTTGCTGTTAATAATCGTGGGGCCGTCGTCAGAACACCATCCAGATTTTAAAACTCATCCAACAATGATGGCCGTCGTTGGTGGTTTCGGCAGAAATCTCGTCGTCAGTGGAAGCAGTACTAAAGCGAAATTTTCTCGCATACTGATAGTGAATGGCGTACCAAGCGTTTTCAGGACCATTATTTTATAAAAAAGAAGGTTTTGTTTGCCGTATTGAAAATTGTCGCACAAGTGAAATTTTCTTGCGATATTCTTACTTTCGTTTTGCTGCTGTTAGTGGCTGAAAAGGGGCCTTGAAAGGAATTTTGTCCAGTGGCGGCCGTCGACGGGTAGTTGCTGCAGGAAATTATTCATAATATAAAAATGAGATTGCAATTCTGTTGAGACAATTTAACTCACGAACGGGTTGACCGATTTACAAGATTTCCTCTCTAATGGATTCGTTCTAGAATCCGCTGTGTTTGTATATATGGAAAAGCGGAAAATGTTGTTTGGAAAGCAGGATATTTAATCTAATCATACAAATACAATGGTCTGGTGTGTTGAGGAGAAAACAATCATGCTTGCACTGAAGTTGATCTAGAGTGCGGCGATGAGCTCAGTTTGAACACAAAAAATACAAACCTGAGCTAGATCGGACGGGTTCTACAAAAAGTCATTCATAAAGATAGCGTCTAACAGCAGAATAGTGGAAGTGCAATTTTCTCTCATTATTCACGCGCTGTCGACACACCTACTTTACTAAGATTTTTAAGCAAGTTCTTTTGAGAACTGCCGATAATAATGACGAACGCACGATGATATCCTACAAAACCGCAAACGCGAGCGGGACAGAGGCTTTCTGAATTAACTTAAGACGAGGTCTTTGCCGGTCAGGGATTGAACTTATCATTTCATTATCATTTAGTATTCAGCCAATAACTCATTTCAGAGGCGAAATTCCAAAAAGTGTTGTATGGCAGACTTCTAGCGTTGATTCCCCTCTACAACATTGTCTAAGGGTTTATTGCTCTATGTCTAATATTCACCGCGGGAAACGCTAGTATCATTTTATATACTAAACTAGCGAAAGAAACCCAGCTTTGCCCGGGTGTTGCAAATGTCACAATGAATTATTGGCAGCACCGCACTCTAGATCAATTGTTTTGCTTTTGTTTTGTTTTTCTCAACAGCTGACCCAAAATTGTGTTCTAATGATTTTTTACATTTCCCCGATAAATTCTCCAACTGTTTGTATATACAAACCTTGTGAACCTCAAAACGAATCGATTAGGGAAAAAATCTTGCAAATCGGTCAACCCGTTCGCGAGTTAAATCGTCAGGAAGGAAATCTCAACTCATTTTTATTATATAGAAGATGATAATAACACTTATTATCATTTAGTATATTGAGTGTTCTTAGCGTTTCACGCTGTTAATATTAGACATAGAGCAATGCACCCTTAGACAAAGTTGTAGAGGGGAATCAGTGCTAGAAGTCCGCCATACAACACTTTTCGGAATTCCGCCTCTGGAATGAGTTATTGGCTGAATACTATTGATTTGATTTATTCAGACTAAGGCCGAAGTGGCCTGTGCGGTATATAAGAGTCTTCTCCATTCGGCTCGGTCCATGGCTACACGTCGCCAACCACGCAGTCTACGGAGGGTCCGCAAGTCATCTTCCACCTGATCGATCCACCTTGCCCGCTGCGCACCTCGCCTTCTTGTGCCCGTCGGATCGTTGTCGAGAACCATTTTCACCGGGTTACTGTCCGACATTCTGGCTACGTGCCCGGCCCATCGCAGTCGTCCGATTTTCGCGGTGTGAACGATGGATGGTTCTCCCAACAGCTGATGCAATTCGTGGTTCATTCGCCTCCTCCACGTACCGTCCGCCATCTGCACCCCACCATAGATGGTACGCAGCACTTTCCTTTCGAAAACTCCAAGTGCGCGTTGGTCCTCCACGAGCATCGTCCAGGTCTCGTGTCCGTAGAGGACTACCGGTCTAATTAGCGTTTTGTAGATTTTCAGTTTGGTACGGCGGCGAACTCTATTCGATCGGAGCGTCTTGCGGAGTCCAAAGTACGTACGATTTCCAGCCACTATGCGTCTCCGAATTTCTCTGCTGGTGTCATTTTCGGCATTCACCAGTGAGCCCAAGTACACAAATTCTTCTACCACCTCGATTTCGTCACCACCGATGCAAACTCGCGGTGGGTGGCTCACATTGTCTTCTCTTGAACCTCTTCCTATCATGTACTTCGTCTTCGACGTGTTGATGACTAGTCCGATCCGCGTAGCTTCCCTCTTCAGTCTGATGTAGGCTTCCTCCATCTTCTCAAAGTTACGTGCCATAATATCTATGTCGTCGGCGAAACCAAATAGCTGGACGGACTTATTGAAAATTGTACCACTCGTGTTAATCCCTGCTCTTCGTATTACACCTTCCAAAGCGATGTTGAATAGCAAACACGAAAGACCATCACCTTGCCGTAACCCTCTGCGGGTTTCGAAGGGACTCGAGAATGCCCCTGAAACTCGAACTACGCACATCACCCGATCCATCGTCGCTTTGATCAACCGTGTCAGTTTATCCGGAAAACCGTGTTCGTGCATTAGCTGCCATAGCTGGTCCCGATCGATTGTATCATATGCGGCTTTGAAGTCGATGAATAGATGATGTGTGGGCACGTTGTATTCGCGGCATTTCTGCAGTACTTGGCGAATACTAAATGATAATGAAATGATAAGTTCAATCCCTGTTGCCGGTAGCATGGCTGTCGGTGGTTGTTGAAAAATATGTTTATGCTAAGAACAGATTACGATCTGTTTATGTATAACATGAACATTTAACACTTGACTAGCGGGCTTGGTAGTCATATGGCTACTGCTTCTGCCTCATACGCAGGAGGTCGTGGGTTCAATCCCAGGTCCGTTCCATGCTCCTACTGTGTATCTTTCTCTTTATTTCTCATGTTCTAGCAATCGCTAGAACTGGAAATGGACTTCCATACCGTTTCCATTACTATTCCTATACCTTCAACTTGAGTATTCTAACAGTAATCTGCTAGAATTGGAAATGAACTATAGAGCTCGTTTCCTACATCCAATTAGAAATTCCATCAGTTACCTTCTCCTACCTATCACATTGGCAGCTCGTTAACCAAGACGGACCTCTGCCTCTCCAACCTAACCCAGAAATTCCAACAAATTCCGCATGAACTCGTGACAAGTGCAGAGGTATATTCGGCTTGCAGTGGGCGAGTGATTGCATCATCATTTCCTCCCCCTTCCCTACATTGACTTGCATTCTGACGTGGCAGGCGCCAGTATGACCTAACAAATGAGATCACCAGTACTTGTACATTGAAGATGTGTGCTAGTCCCAAGCAAACATCTGTTGGTTCCCTGTGCAAGAACAGCTGATCTGGTCATAATGGAGTAGCTACTACGAGCAGTCAATCAAGCTCAAGCTCAAGCTCAACATGAACATTTAACACTTGACATAATTTTTGGTTAAAATTTGCGATTGTGTAATGTATACAACCTAATATTTGGTATTTACGGTTTTTTATTGCACTAAGCTCTGTTTCATTTGGTGGAGAATTAAACTGAAATTAAACTTAAAAGTGACATTTAAATAGTTATCAAAAAACCCTGACCGCAGAGCAAGATTACTTTTGACAGACATCGAATCATATTTCATTGATGTCCTATTGGAATTGCTGACTAGCATAAGCCATTCTTATGACCGGGTGACTTTTTAAATTTTCGAACTGTCACTTTTAAATTTAATTCTACAAATGAGACAGATCTTAAGAGGTTTTATGTCGTTTTCGTCGAGCGGTCGTGTCTTGAACATTAACCCTTCTGATTTTTCGTAAAAAAAAGTCGTTGTTTTCGCTTGTCTTGGTTGGTTCATTATATTCTACTAGTCAATCCGTTCTTGCTGTCAAATTTTTCGATAGTTAGCTCGTTTCGCGGCGCGCAGAACATCGAGTCGGTAAGAAGTCAACAGTTCAAAAATACAGTGCGGCAATGAATAGTGCGATGAAAATAGAACAGTGGATTCGAATTCCTCAATGGGGTGAACTTTTTTATTCGCAGTGATTTTTTGAAGCGAGAAAAGCGCATACAGAACAGTTTAGATTCATTTGCTTGATTTGTGCGCAAATATAAGGAAGGACGTTACAAAGAAGGTGAGAGTTCGATATCTGCTGTTACGTCTCACTGCTCACCTCCCACTACTTATTTCTAACATTTTACTGGGAAAAGTGAGCAGTGTGAAACGATAAGTGAGAAATGGATAGTAAGCATTGATAAGTTAGATGTCTTACTTCTACGACGTCTTTCTCACTTCACACTTCGTACTTGCTTACTTTTCACAGTGAGAAAAGATAAATGATGAGTGATATCTGAGAAGCTATACGTCTCATTTAGCATTGATCACGTCACACTTTCACATTCACTATTTTTCGGCCAAATGACTCTGCCAAACGGCCAGTCTAGCCAGACTGCCTTTTCGACCAAAGGACCCTTCCTCGTTATTGATAAAGGAACAATTACCCTATATGCGCGAACTTATACCATGATGAAATTGTAGATGGTGATACGCAATATCCAACCGGGCGAAATCATGCCATTTGGTAAGAAATGCTGAATATTAGGTGGTGTAATCCTCAAAGGCCATATATTCCATTTATTTATTTTTCTTATCAATGGAAGAACACAAACGTCTTAGCGGCGATTTGGAAGATTCCTTGTTGCATCCTTTTCCATGATTCAATCTCATTGAAGAAGCATTCAACTTGGCGCTAACCTCTTTGCGGTTGAAATTACTTATGTGTTTCGTTGAAGCAGCCACCTTTGTGTGAGGCTATGCCAATGTATAAGTTTTACTTCAGAAGGGATCTGTTCGGAAGATTCGACTAGCTTTTCAGAACAATCATTTCTCTTGAAACGAAATGTTCATATACTGTTAGCTGAAGGATTTTATTTATTAATTTTTAGACTAAGGTCAGAGTGGCCTGTGCAGTGCATTAAAGTTATCTCAACTCAACTCGGTCCAAGACTGCACGTTGCCAATCACGTAGTCTGCGGAAGGTCCGCAAATCGTCCCCCATTTGATCGATCTACCTGCACAATTAAGCACCTCGCCTTCTCGTTCCCGTCGGAACGTTGTCGAGAAACATTTCCACCGAATTACCGTGCAACATTCTGGCTACGTGCCCAGCCCACCGCAGTCTTCCGATTTTCGCGGTGTGAACGATGGATAGTTCTTCCAAAAGCTGATGCAACTCGTGGTTCATTCGACTCCTTTGCGTACCTTCCGCCATCTGCACCCCACCAAGCGCACGTTGGTCCTCCTCGAGCATCGATAGTCAGTTTGGTGTGACAGGGAACTCTATTCGATCGGAGCGTTTTACGAAGTACGTACGATTTCCTGCCATGATGCGTCTCCGAATTTCTCTGCTGGTATCGTTATCGGAGGTTACCAGTGAGCCCAAGTACACAAATTCTTCAACCACCTCGATTTCGTCACCACCAATACAAACTCATGGTGAGTGGCTTAAGTTGTCCTCTATTGAGCCTCTTCCTATCATGTACTTCATCTTCGACGTGTTGATGACTAGTCCAATCCGTTTAGCTGCACTTTTCAGTCTGATGTAGGCTTCCTCCATCCTCTCAAAGTTACGTGCCATAATATCAATGTCATCGGCGAAACCAAATAACTGGACGGACTTTGTAAAAATCGTACCACTCGTGTCAATCCCTGCCCTTCGTAGTACTCCCTTCAAAGCGATGTTGAATAGCAGACACGAAAGATCATAACCTTGTCGTAACCCTTTGCGCGTTTCAAAGGGACTCGAGAATGCCCCTGAAACTCGAACTACGCACATCACCCGATCCATTGTCGCCTTGATCAACCGTGTCAGTTTATCCGGAAATCCGTGTTCGTGCATTTGCTGCCATAGCTGATCCTGATCGATTGTATCATATGCGGCTTTGAAATAGGTGAATATCCCGTCTGGTACTGCCCCACGAACTCTCTTGCAATTGGTGTCGGTCGGCATAAAATTTTGGTGAGTATCTTGTAGGCAGCGTTCAGCAATGTGATAACGCGATAGTTGCTACAATTCAGTTTATTGCCCTTTTTTGAAAATAGGATACACGACACCTTCCCTCCTGCGGAAAAGCTCTTCCTCCCAAATCTTGGTGAAGCGCTCTAGCCAGTGCCTCACCACTGTGTTTAAACAGCTCTCCTGATAGTTGGTCAACCCCAGAGGCTTTGTTGTTTTTCAGCTGGTCGTTCTCATCCTGGATTTCCTGGAGATCCGGAGCTGGAAGACGTATGTCGTGCACGCGTTCTCCCAGGTTCATTACCATACCTGCCACGTCGCAATTCAGGTGCCCTTCGTTGTGCTATCGCCACCTTTGGATCACCTCACGCTCTTTCGTAAAAAGGTTTTTGTTTATGTCCTTACCAGGGTTTGCAGAAATCGCTCTCAATAGATAATGAACAACGATAAAAGAGAGGCAAAAACTGTTCCGAATCATACACGCTTAAAGTAAATTACACATCGCATGAATAATTTTCACACATGACGACGATGACACGAGAGAATAGCAATCTGTGTGAAAATTATGTGTAAGATATGCACAGTCGCTGTGTAATGACTTTTATTCTTTTAATATGTGTAAGAAACTTTGCTTCGAACTGTCAAGTCCATTTTGATCGCCATGATAGCGGTTGCGTCCGGCATGCACCGCAACGAAAATGACTTTTTCTGTGGATTTTCGTTATGTTTCGATACGATACAACTAAAATGTGCGACTATAAACATAACACTTTAGTTTGGTCATGTCGAAACAAATGGGGACTCCTCTGAAATAGTATAAAAATGTTGCGATAATTTTCAATTTACATGAAAAAATATAATTGAGGTTAGGTCCGTATTCCGACCGCTCTCTCGCTGTGTAAAATGAACTCATCGGAAATCGTTAACCGTCAATTACACTAAAATGAGTAACATGGCAGTTACTCATAATATGTGTTGTTCCAGGATAGGCCCGTTTTGTGTGAACGAAAAACAAAATTGTGTGAATGACTTTAAGCGTGTAACAAGCCATGATAACAAATTTATCAAACTTGTATACAAGTGCGACAAAACAGAATCGGATAGGCAGCCCTCACAGAAAAATGGTGATTCTCGCTTTGTTTTCGCTCCTTTCGTGTTGGTTACTGCACAGCTGTGTAGAACAAGCTAAAATGCATCATCAGAGCCAGTGCTCCCCACATTTGGAGCTTTCCAAAAGAAATTTATCATGGGGTACGATAGTTTCCGCCTTCCGAATCAGTTCTCTATCATGACAGTTTGTGAAAAAAGTCTCTCGGGGTATGCTACATATCGTATATGTATACAGAGAAGATAAGTGAGAGACTTGCTCTTTCTCTTTAGGATTCAATCCCTGGTCCTTACACACACACATATCGGGCAGCGTCACGTGGCCCTTACGTAAACGGTTTAACTTCTGATAGAACTTTCGTGCGTTAATAGCGCGGTCGCTTATACTCCAGAAAATCGAGTTTTGTCTGTTCCGCGCCCGTTTATATCGTGCCTCGTTCGCCCTGGTGCGATGTTGCAGCAATATCGCCCATGCTGCATTCTTCTCTTCCACAAACTACTCACATTCGCCGTTACACCAGTCGTTTTTTTTGTCTTTATTATCGAGGCTTTCAGCCCAGGGCTGGCTCGTCTCGATGCAGTCTTTTCTCTGATCCGGGGGCACCGTGCCAAGTGCAGCGGTTGCGGTGCTACCAGGGTTTGAATCCAAAGGAGAATGACCTAATCTCTCACTTATCATGTCTGTATACACTCTCGATAGGTAGCATACCGTGAGGTAGCATACTTGTTTCAAATAGCTGTGCGAAAAAAAAATATAGTCCTCAACATGAAATGAGCGAGAACAAAGCGTTTTATCAAACCTCATCGGTGGGGGCCATCTATCCGTATCAATGTTTTTCCAACTTGTATACAAGTGCGACAGTTTTGTTTTCATGGCTTGTTATGATTCGAAGAGGTTTTTGCCTCTCTTTTATCGTTCCTTACTAGCTTTATGTACCCGGCCTGCTCGGAATTGCCAGTTTGCTTTGCAGTTTTTTTACAATTGGAAAATGATTATTCATAATTGTGTTTACTTATTCATACTTTATCTTTTGATTGAAAGAAGGCTTTTGGAAACATTGACTAATTTTGAAGAAGGGATCGTGGGTTTGAAAAGCCTTATTCCGGGCAAACGTTTTTTTTCTCAAGAAGAAAAAACATCCATCGATGCCATATTCCGGGCAAACGCATATTTTTAAAGAAGGGATCACACCCACCATTGCCTTATTCCGGGCAAATGCCTACTTTTAAAGAAGCAATCACATCCACCATTCAGAAGGAAACACATTAATCATTGATTTTCACTGGGCATACCATTATTCCGATGAAGGGTAACAATTATCATTGTTTTATAGCCAGCAAATGCTTGCTTTCTATGCAAGATTTTTCTAATGCTGTTCTTAATTATTCCAAATGTCCTTCATGTCGAATGACCTTAGGCCAAATAGTGTTATGTTAATGGCCTGCTTCACTCAGGGATATGTCATTTTCAGGGAAATGTCATATTCTGAGATATGTGTATCGGGAAGTATCATTTTTGGGAAATATCATTTTCGTTAAACTCATTTTTGGAAAAATGTTATTACCGGGAAAATGTTATTGTCGACGATTTGCTATTTTCAAGGAATTCGGGCAATTTATTTTCGGAGCAAAGTACAATGTCAAAGAACCTCGGATGTACTAAATAAAAGGAATTTTAAATTAAATAGTTTTCTAAAAAATACCCAACCTCAATAACACCCCTCCCCCCTTCTCCCATTCCAAAAGTCCCTTCCAGCCTCTCTACAATAGTTTCCTTTGGGTAGAGATTACGTGTTTACGTGTTTGGTTTGAATTTACCCATGCGATAAAAAGGTATACTAAACTGTTCCTTCAATAAATATATAATCCCTCTCATTCAGCTATGACACTTCTACCCAGTCTGATATAGTCTTCCTTAGACAGATAATATGGGCTCCAAATTTGGTGGACATCGATTAATGGGTTCAGAAGTCATGCTGAATTGATCGACAACTAAACAATAATCGGCAAAGGGGTTCAGAAGTTACACTGAGTTGATCTATAAGTAAGGAATACCCCTCCCACCAACACCTCTCTCTTTTCCAAAGAGCATCACTAACCATCGTCTCCTAAAGAATTTGTGTTCCAAATTTGGTTGAAATCGGCCAAAGGGTTCAGAATTTACACTGAGTTGATCGATAACTAAGCAATACCCCTACCCCCAAACCCTCCCCCTTTTTCAAAGAGCATGCTCAACCCCCCTATCGTCCCCTCTGCAAGATAAAGAATTTGTGTTCCAAATTTGGTTGAAATCGGTCAAGGGGTTCAGAATTTACACTGAGTTGATCGATAACTAAGCAATACGCCTACGCCCCCCCCCTTCACCCCCTTTTCCAAACAGCATGCTGAACCTCCTATCATCCCCTCCTTAAGATGAAGAATTTGTGTTCCAAATTTGGTTGAAATCGGCCAAGGGGTTCAGAACTTACACTGAGTTGATCGATAACTAAGCAATACTCCTCCCCCCACACCCTCCCCCTTCTCCAAAGAGCGTGCTTAACCCCCCTATCGTCGTCTCCTTAAGATAAAGAATGTGTGTTCCAAATTTGGTGAAAATCGGTAAATGGGTTCAGAAGTTATGCTGGAACATACATACAAACATACATACAAACATACAATCATGAGTTTTATATATATGGATTATGGATTATGGATTATCTTTCGAGAGCGATTTCTGCAAACCCTGGGTGCTACCAATAATGGCGGATCGAATATCTCTCCAGCCATCTTCAAGAGACGCTGCGCCTGGCTGCTCTTCCGTTGGGAGTGCCACTTCCAGCTGCTGCGCGTATTCTTGGGCTAGTCTACCGTCTTGTAGCCGCCCAATGTTAAGCCGCGGCGTCCGACTTCGACGCGTGTTGTACACCGTCGAGAGTTTTGAGCGCAGGAATACTGCAACGAGGTAGTGGTCGGATTCAAGATCCGCACTGCGGTAAGCGCGGACGTTTGAGATGTCAGAGAAGAATTTTCCGTCGATTAGAACGTGGTCGATTTGGTTTTCCGTTTCTTGCTTATAGGTGATCTCCATGTGGCCTTGAAGATATTCTTGCGTAGGGAGAAAACGCTTCGGACTACCATTATTGCGCTGGAGGCTGCAAAATTTATGCAGCGTTAGCCGTTGTCGTTCGATGCGGTATGCTGACTATCTGGTTCGATGATTGGTCTATACATTTCCTCCCTTCCTACCTGTGCTACGATTTTGACATCCCGCAGTGGGCATCCATCGTATGTCTGCTTCAGCTGTGCATAGAACGCTTCTTTCTCGTCGTCGGGTCTCCCTTCGTGTGGGCAGTGCACGTTGATGATGCTATAGTTGAAGAAACGGCATTTTATTCTCAGCTTCCTCGTCCTTGCGGTGATTGGCTGCCACCGAATCATGCGTTGGTGCATCTTGCCGAACACTATGGCTGATGACATACTGGGAGCGAAGAGAAGCGAAGCGAAGAGGTTGGTGATAAGCAAAGCGAAGTGAAGCAGCGATCAAAGCGAGCTATGACATACTGAAAGCGTTTTTCGGAGTGTTGATCTCGCAACAAACACAAGTGTAAAAACATGGATTTCCTCAGATGTAGAATATTTTGCTTCTCCAAGCATATTTAGCACAAAGAGAAGAGTATTGGGGAGATTTATAGAATGTCGCAATTGAAAACCGATTTTATGATGTGAGCGATAGATTATCACCACATACAAACAGACGTAGGGCGTGGCTATGGTAAAACTTTTTGGGCCATGTTTTACTCCTATTTTACGTTTGCTCCTATGGATGATCCATTAATTACGTAACGGGAAATTTTCAACACGACCCCCCCCCCTCTTTTGTATGAAAGATCTGAAATTTTTGCATGGATCGTCACACTTCGCCGACAACACCCCCCCCCCTTCAAGCGTTACGTAATTTATGGATGTTCGTCTTACAACATTCCTCTACACTGAAGTTGATTTCTCGGGAGATACGCACATCATGAAAACAACTTCCACAAAAATCGTTTTGTCTCGGCAACCTTCTTGAAAAACGGCGTAAACAAACGCAAATCCCAAAAATTCGCAGAAAAAATAGGAAACCATTTCCCACCAACGACCGACAAAAAATTTGGACAACAATTTCCTTATCTATCGGATTGTTCCCGAAGTTTTAATATGCGGACATAAGCAAAAATTGCGCAAACCCGATTTTCGTTGAAGTTGAAGGGCTTTTCAAGATACACGGTACGTATCTCCCGCGTAAAAACCGACTCCAGTGTAAAATCAAATATCAAAGCGATTGAACACAACAATTTCATTCGGTTCAAACACGCATTACAGATGCGTGAAAAATCTATCATTTGGAACTAATCCTAAATACGAGAACGATATTAAAATAACAAGTTCAACATCCATTTGTCTGTGGTAACAGCAAAATACATGTTTTGTGTTTCAAAGTGTTTCTAAATGTAAGGACTGCACCAGAATATTCCCAATTTTAATGAGTACCGCTACTATGAAATACATCATATATATGTAGCTAAAACCAAAATACATTTTTTAATGTTTTCATTAACCAAATTAACAAAATAAACAATGTTGCTTTCCTCTTCCGCAATACTTTCCACCCACAGCCATTTTACACAACTGCGAACGAAGGTAAACTCAAATCAACAAACATACAGAAGAGATCCTTTGCGATCTCGCGCGGCAAAGCACTCTACGATCTGCTTCGCCTCTTTGGCTACCGCTTCTCGCCTCTTCTCATCGCTTCCACTATGACAGGTATAAGCGATTTCCATATATCGCTCATTGAGGTAGCTTTCACGCGGACGCTTCGCTTCCCTCTCAACTCTTCTAATCGCTTCTCTTCTCTCCCAGTATGGCATCAGCCTATGAAGCCGGTTCCCAGCTCGTTGGTGGTGCCACAGCTTTGTTAGAAGAAAGCTGCTTGATGCCCGCCTTTTCACAGTTTATGTCCTGTCCAGCAGATTTCTTGCAGCTGAGAGATCCGAGTGTGCCATGGTTGTGAACGCACGTAATTTGCGCGTCGGTTTGTCTCGTGTTTGGCATTTTGCAAGATTCGGCGGATAGTGAATCGGGCTACGCCACCCAGCCAATTCAGTGTTCTATTGATGGTGTTTTTTTCTATTGTGTTGAGTGGATATCGTGGATATTAATTACAATCGAGAAATGTATGAAACCCGAAGCGCGTGTGTAGTTCTTATATACAAATGGTGCACTAGCAAATTTAAAGTGCTGTTCCTACAGGCTTCGAACTGCAAGACGAAAGATTAATTTGGTGAGCGTATTTCATGTTGTTTTTCCTTTGTAGGCTCTATTTTAAAGAGGGTGGTGGGATCGAAAGGGGTCATAGGACGGGCTTATGCTGTTCCGTTCGGTTCCGCTACTTTATTGTACCTTTGGCGGATGCGCGTTTCGGCCTCGGCGGTGGGGCCGTCTTCGGTGTCTCGTGCTTGACACGACTTCAAGTAGGTACGAAGTCGAGTCGAGTGCCAGACGCTGGAGGCGGCCTTGCTGTTGGGGTTGGGGTACGTATCTGTCGGGGGTGCAGTGGGGTGGTGGAGTTGGATGGAGTAGTGCAGGCTCCTCTTATGACAAGTAAATACATTCCACTAAAATCTAAAAATAATTTTCGTATCGAGAGAGGTATTCTTTCTGTTTACTTTTTTTACTTCTACCACAACTAAAGTCTTTTCTCACAACACGCCAATAAATCCCATACTGCCCATGATTTCATAGTTGACGTATCAACCATTCGAAATTTCAGCGAATAAAATTTATTACGCGTTTACTAGGATAATTCAACTGCTGCAACATCGATACGTTGCTTGTTCCAAGGCTCATTTAAGTGCTTACGGGTTGAAATGTTTTAAATTTGCGATTTTCGTCCCTAATGGAACGTACACACGGTCAAGCAGTTCGACCAACATTGACTCCACCTCCCGTTTATTCAAACATTCATCAATTTTTATCAACACCGACACGAACAATCAATTTATTCGACCAACAATATCACACACGAACGACCGAAGCACCAACTCGAGCACCAACCATCAAAAAATATATGGGGGTTTGTGCAACTTCACTACAAATGCTCAAACATGTTCGGCGAACCTTGACTCCACCCCCGCCAACTCAAACCAAAATCAAACCGTTTTAATTTTTCCCAACCGAGCCGCCAACTGTCAAATGGTTGTTCGAACAACTTCACACACGTTCCAACAAAGCAGCAACCGAAGCGTTTTCTTGGGGGTGGAGTCAATGTTCGTCGAACTGCTTGACTGGTGTGTACGTAGCATAAGTTATTCGAAATACATGCGAAAGTGCAATAGTTGGGATAAAGTGCCCAATAGTGGACCCTCCAGCCATTTTTGCATTATTACAGCACAATGTAAACATTTTGTTATAAAATTCCATCGGTTAAACCTACATTACAGTCCTATGATATGATTACATGGATTGGAAATGCTATGGAAAGTAAAATTAGATGACTTTTTACAATTCTATAAAAAATAAACACGAGAGTGCCCATTATATGAATATTTTGGAGATCCATAATAAGGAAGGAGAACGTCCCGAAACAGAAAATAAAAATCAAATGAAGTGTCGACTATAGGAAGCAATTTCTTATCATGGACCCCCAGGGGGTCTACTATAGGGCGAACTCAGTCAGACTTTAATATGTTAATTTCAACGAATAACGTCGAGTATTTTATGTATGTATCGTGAAGAGGAGAGTCAGAGCTTGATATAAAATATCACAAAAAATTAATATTTTGAAAATTTCCACTCATTATGCCAGGAAGAGCAAAATTTTGCTACTGTGGGGTTCACTATTGGGCATTTTACCCTAGATCAAAAGAAATCTTCTCTGTGGCTTTGAACAGTAAAGTGCTTATGGCAAAATTAACAAGATCTGTAACACACACGTCATTTGGAATTGAGATAGTTGTAGATATTGATACATTATATCAAAATTCATTCATTCGATGTTTCAAGGTATCAATTCTTCAACAAATACACACAATAGAAATACTAAATCGCTTCATATCGCTGCATGAATTTTGTCAAATGTTTACTCAACAATGTCAAACAATTACACATTCATCTTAACCGATAATATTTATAGACCAAATAGAATACTGGAACATATTTATAACTTTTTTTTCTACGCTATCTCTCTCAGGTTTCATTTTTCTCACCATCTATAGGTTTACTGCTCCTTGAATTAATCTCATGTACCCATATCAATCACCATCAAAAACAATGAATTAAAGCTCAAACTGTTTTGTTTTCCTCTAAATGGCTCTACATTTCAAGATTTTGGCCTGTTTTTCAACATATTAGTGTATGCATTGTCCTTGTCACATAAGATACCCAGGGTGTCGAGAATGTTTTCTACCCGAAAACATGATAGACCGGGATCGACAATCGAACTTGCAATCTACGGAAAGGTTGTCCCTCGCATTTTCTCGCAAGGCTTTTTTCTTTTCAATAAAAAAAAACGACACATATTGCGACGAAATCGCTCAGTTTACAAATATGTATGGTTGATATGGGAACATGTTATTATGTTAATGAACTCAATACTCTACATGTTTTATATATTATTTCATTTGATGTTTCTTCCTCTCCGCTTTACATTTCTTACGTAAGTAGTGTAAGCTGTAATCAAAGTATGATATCTATCATATGTTCTTGCAGTGCAAGAACAAGAAATGAGCTAATAATCGTTTCTATACTAAGTAAAACTGTATCTTAATAATTCTGTCCATGTTGTAGTAGTATCTGTATAATTAATTGCATATTATTCGGCAACTCGGCCGTACGAAAACCATTTTTTTGTTAAATATCTTGGCTGTGCATATGCACAGCATATGTTTCGAAAATGGACAAATTGATATGAAATTTGCGAAAAAGAATCCACGTGTCTTGGAGGGACTCGAACCCTCAACCTCCTACTCTCTAGATAGGCGTGATAACCCCTACACAACAAGACCACTTAAAGGTCACGTTTGCGGAAAAGCCATCAGAATCCAAGTACCAACCTCCACCGCGGTTAGCTCTCTTTTTTGCAAATTGAATATCTTTCGGATGCTTGATTTGTCCAATCTCCACATGCGCTTTACTATTGTATATCCACAGCCAAGCGAGTGCACATTGTTTATTAAACGAGAGGATCGCACTCCATGCCCCCCAGTAACTGTCTGGGCGGGACGGTATAGTATAGTAGTCGGTCTTTCACCGTCATTAGTCGTCTGAGTACACGCGACCGCTTACGAAAAAGGCAATCAAACTCATCAAATGCTTTAGCCAAGCAAGCCTTTGGCACAGCAGAGTGCGATTGAATTCGCATTCTATACCGTCCCGCCCAGACAGTTACTGGGCGGCATGGAGTGCGATCCTCTCGTTTAATAAACAATGTGCACTCGCTTGGCTGTGGATATACAATAGTAAAGCGCATGTGGAGATTGGACAAATCAAGCATCCGAAAGATATTCAATTTGCAAAAAAGAGAGCTAACCGCGGTGGAGGTTGGTACTTGGATTCTGATGGCTTTTCCGCAAACGTGACCTTTAAGTGGTCTTGTTGTGTAGGGGTTATCACGCCTATCTAGAGAGTAGGAGGTTGAGGGTTCGAGTCCCTCCAAGACACGTGGATTCTTTTTCGCAAATTTCATATCAATTTGTCCATTTTCGAAACATATGCTGTGCATATGCACAGCCAAGATATTTAACAAAAAAAATTAGAAGGGTTATATACAAGATACGATCGCCCGACGTAAACTACGTAAAACAGATTATAAGATAATTCATTTGATTGCCTATGTCACTGGTTTGAGCATAAGCTTAGAGTGATTTAAATTTTGACCTTTTTGGCTCCCCTATGCTTGAACGATAATATTGCTATTCTAATGAACCTCCTTAATTTTGTGATTTGACTGAGCACGAGCAGTTTGAAACTTGTATGGAAATTACTATAGAAATCGCCCCTTATATGATCATTTTGTGTGGCGGCCCAACCCGAAGACTTCATAGAATATTTCCTAATATGTAAGACAGTCATTTTCCCGAAGCGATCGGATTGTTGCTCATTATTAATATTTATGTAATTCTTTTACGTGAAATTGATTTTCCCACGATTCAGTATTTCGCGAGTATATGTTCTGCACCGATCGCGCACCAATTACCGTCGACACTCTACATCTCGATATATCACCCTATGTCCCTTTTCTCCGTCCCTACGAACTACATACATTTTTGCTTTTTGCATCTCGATAACCTCCCTATCTTGGTATCTCTATCTCGATGTGTTCTGATCATGTTTTATTCAGGATTCACTCTCTCCACAGAGAACAGACATGGATGCTCGAACAAATTTTCGGTAAAAACGTGTGTAAAAATTTAAATCGTACCTCAGCGCCGCCAACGTAGGCTGCCCGACATAAAAACTCAATCTCACTAAGTGATGGCGTTGGCATACACTACATAAACAATGTAGTGCTACCACCTAGGAGTGAGCCTAGGAGCAATTCGAAATGAACACTAGCGCTAAAAAGTAAAACACGGCCAATTTTAACCATATTTATCAGCACACTAGCACCGCGCAACGGGGGCCTAACGACATACTTCAAAATGACCAGTAAAAACTTTACACAAACACGCGAATGAAGATGAACGTCTGTTCTCTGTGCTCTCTCTATGTCGATATATTCAAGTTTCTAGGCTACTAGACAACCTTGGGGCAATGATAAACACATCAAACAGAAGAAATGATATTTGGTTTTTTACCGTTTTTCATAGCAACGAGCTTTTTTCCAACTACTACCCATTTTAATTCCTCGATCTCTCCTTATCTCGATGGTCCATTCAATATGGAGATGTGGAAAGGCAACTGTAATTAACTTTTTGCAATTCCTGATCATAATATCTGGTTTACAGTTAACTGTTGAGTCATAAAACGGCCTACTTTTCCATACCAACGAAATGGGTGCTTTAATGAACGTTATCAAATCAAATGGGTTGCATAATATTCATTATAACACTCATTTGGCTAACATCAGAACAGTAGTTACATGACTACATTTAGCTGAATTAGCTTGGGTAAGTGTTCAAATAGTGTATTCTCTGCGTCGCGTAATAAATGAAATAGTTCGATGGACATGACATCAAAAATTTCCAAAAGCAAGTACATCTATCGCTTCACGGTTTATCGAACTATGCAATGTGGCACGGCAACATGGAATCTCTGCTGATGTTACTGATTTCGAACAAAATTGACGTAATTCAAAATATGAAAAGAATTGAATGCGACAATTTAAAATTTTCACTCAAAAAAACCCGAATTCATTCCCCAGTGGTGATGATGCCTTTCTTCGACTTTTACCTATTCGACTTAGAGTGATTAATGCATCTCAAAGGTAATTACCTAATAAATGGCTATTAAATTCTATGAAGTATTATTTTAAGGGGTGCTGCCCAAATGGTAAGATAACCTTGTTTAAAGTTAAGAATCAATTTTAATAAAACTTTTAAACTGGTGGCGAGATTCCGAGTCTATTGATAAACAAGTTTTAAAAACTCATTAAAAAATAAAGGCGCTATTAACTTCAAAATCTTACATGATTTCATGACGGTCCTCAATTTTGAAATATTGTATAAATTGTATCCCAGCCTTCCCCTTAGACGCAGTTTACGTCAAAATTGGCTTTATAATGTTAGTCTAGGATTTCCTTTTAGCATAAACCTGTTTATGCATTTAGAGGGATTACAATGAAAATTTGAAATATAATTATGTCCATCAGTGTAAGCTTTAAATAATTATTAGCAAGGGCGAACATGTCCAGCACCTAAAGCACTTTTTCACAAACATTACTCTTTTGCTTCGACCGCGGTCATGGCTTTGGTTCTTTTGTTCTAGTTTTTGTGCGAATCACCGCACAAAAGTAGAGCGCAAGAACCAACCGCACCATATGGCGGCCGTAACGAAACCCTGAAATTTTACTGGGTTTCTGAAGAATTGGGATTTTCAATGTTTTTACGTTAATATTCAATAGTTCCAATGGGCATAAAAAATTGCTGGAGAGTTTCCGATTCGATTGATAATAAAATCTCGAAAATCCATCGGAAGATAAAGGTGCTATTAGCGTTTGAAATCTATCCTAATTTCGTGACGGTCTCGAATTTGGAAATTTCCGTTTTACACCCTGTATCCGAGTCTTCCCCTTAGACGTAGTTTACGTCAAAATAGTATCTGTATGTTTATTGTCCACAATTTCATAGATCATATCACATACCAATGTGAATCCAGACCTATGTTACTTTAATCCTTACCCATCCTTACCAACAACGTCCAACTCCTGTGACATTCGTGGAGATGCAGAGGTGTTCTCGGTCTCTAGTAACAACGAATGTCACACACACACATTCCTTCCCTTCCCCGATGACCATAAGGACGTGGCCGGCGCCGTTATTGACTCTTTGAATAACAGAACTCTCGCATTGTGCACATTGATGATGTGAAACCATTCCCAGCTTCATCTTTTGGTTCCTTGTGCAACTTCGATCGTTCTGGTCAATCACGGAGTAGCAACTCCGAATTGTATGGTCATCTTGCTCATGCTCATGCTCATGCTCATGTCCAGCAGATTTCTTGCAGCTCTACGACGTCGAAGTTATGGGGATGTAATTCATCGTAGATTATCCTGTCGCAACCTGCAAAACCTTGCGACTTGAAGTTCCATGCTCCAAGCTTCCAATAGTGATCCTTTATTCGTCGCCTAGGTCGTTTTCGATTGTATCGAGTCGTTTTATCTTCTATGTCGTTCATAATGGTTGTTTTTGAAGGCGGCTTATTGGCCCTGCACAAACCTCGTGTCTCGTCAGAGAGCCGTCGTGTCAAGTCTATTTAGTATCCCACCTAACAACAGGACTTGGGCTTGTGCATTTTGAGCGGCAAACGGTCGCTTTGGTGGAGGCTGCAGCTTTTATAGAAGTTTAACAGAGCCCACTATCGAACCCCACCACATCCTAGACAGATACTACAACTTGCAGTTGGCCTAAGAGAAATCGTTAAGCCCTTGGACATAGTCCCTGCTACCCTGGCTAACGCGATACAGCATTCCGTTAATAAGTCGCTGGATACCAGACAGACGCTGTTTAAGTTGCAAATCCTGGTAGACAGACACCCGAGACGAACCTTCTCACTCCAGCTAATATGAGAAGGTCAACAGTACCTAGACTGCACTACCAGTTAACGCAACCGTTAGCTGGCGGTCTTTTTTCATCGGTTGACTCGTTAAAGAATGAGATAGAAACTTGTGGGGTCCAGAACTAAGGTCCTTCCTTGATGTCAACCAGGGTTCGTACTTTTCGTTTCGGTGAGACGGAAACAATCGATTTACTCCGGGCCACAGGAGAAACTTTTTTCGAAGTCTATGGCGAGAAACATCTTTCGCTCGCTACTTTTTTCTGTAGAACAAGCCTGGAAGATAAACGAAAATCAAGCCTACTTGATGAAATTCTTACGTCTCACTCATTTTTCGCGAAAATTTTCGGTTTGCATTTATTAAATGTTTATTTATTACAGCAACGGGATTTGAACTCAGAACACTAACAAAAATGGCACTGGGCTGCGATGGACTATACCGATCGACTCGGCTCGACGAACTGAGGTGGTGTCTGTATGGCCCGATCGGACATTACATTTCGGAATTTTTGAGAAACCATTGTTTTGTTCAAATTATTTAATGCAAAAACATAAAAAATGATAGAAAAAATGCGATTAAGACCCTAAAGTGGGGTTTTGACCTTTCTAATGTGATTTTTTCGGATTGGAAATTGTCTCGACTTCCCTGGGCATAAAAGTATCATCGTGTTATCCTCATGATATACGAATGCAAAAATGGTAACCTGGCTTAGAAACCTCGCAGATAATAACTGTGGAAGTGCTTGATGAACACCAAGCTGCGAGGCGGCTCAGTCCCAGTGTGGGGATGTAATGCCAATAAGAAGAAGAAGAAGATGTGATTTTTTTCAATACATTGTTTGATTCACGAGAATGTTTATAATGGATCATTTGCCGCGAAATTGCTGGTGGAGATTCTCATCGATGAGAATCCCCACCAGATTCTTGGGTGTGATAATGACGTATTTTGTGTGCATCTACTAAATAAAGCTGATTACTTGAACTCTAATGTTTTGTATTTTGAGATGTCTGCTATATTAAATCTGTGATTTCGTGATTTTGTTACTGTGTCTGTAAGGCAAGAGTCATTTTTGTTATGGTGAAAATATGACGTTGGTGATCGGAATTTGAAATTCCTCCATCACCACGCTAATGAGTGTGAATGAAACCTGTTATCTGACCACTGACTGACCAGCAGCATGACAAAGCATTCGCGTGAAAAAACAACCACAATCACGCGTATTGCAATCGACAAATTGATTCAACTCGTTTCTATTTCAACGTACATATTTTTATTTCGTTGTAGGTATTTACCATTCTCTCGTTTTATTCTGGTCTGCTTTCTGGAAAAAATTACCTATTTTTTAAAGTAGTACTTAAACAATCCCTTCTCTTTTCCTTACAGGTCCACAAGGTCCTCTATCCGCACACTCCACGCGAACCGGATGAGTTGGAGCTCCGGATCGGTGACTACATCTACCTTACCTCTGAAGCGATCCAAAACTCCACCGACGGATGGGTCGAGGGTATTTCCTGGCTCACCGGAACCACCGGCTACCTGCCGGAAAACTACACCGAACGTACGGCCGAATCCGACGCCTGGACCATGCATCGCACCGTACAATTGTGCGACCCGATAACCCCGGACCTGGGAGAACAACCCGCCGATATGGTGGACGGGATAGCTGGCTTCAACCGGTCTGCTGCTCAGGAAAATCACGACATTGAGTCACTGGAAACGGGTAAGCAAATTCGATGACTTGCCATTACCTATACGAATCGATAAGATAACGAGCAAACATAAAATCTCATTCATTAACGCCTTTCAGTATCAGTAGGACACAGTGAAGTGCAGACACAACAACCACCAGTGGAGATGCAGCAACCGAACGAAGACATCGTATCCGTTGATAAATTGTACGAATTGATGAGAAAGCGCACCACCCAGTCGGTTATTCCAAAAAGTGCCAGTGATGAGTCAAGGAACTCTTCGGTGACGAAAGAAGCGGCCGCCGGAAGGCGAATCTATGTCCTCAGACATGGCGAAAGAATCGATTTCACCTTCGGAACGTGGATTCCGTACTGTTTCGATCAGACCGGAAGTTATATCAGAAAGGACCTGAACATGCCAAAGTCTTTACCTCAAAGGTGAGTTGCCCGATCAGTGTGTGATTCATTCGGAGTGTTTGTGTAAGTGATAATGTGCCTATTCGCAGAATAAGTTCCCAATGGAAGCGGGACTCACCGCTAACCAACATGGGACTGTACCAGGCTCGACTGACGGGCGACGGAATGAAGGACGCCGGTGTGCGGATCGATCGCGTGTACAGCTCACCTTCGTTTCGATGTATTCAGACGACGACGTCTATACTGGAAGGGCTTGGGCTGAAAGATAGTCACCCGATTCACGTGGAACCGGGGCTGTTCGAGTGGATGGCCTGGTACCAGGAAGGGCTTCCGGATTGGCTGTCCAAGGAGGAGCTTGTTGCGGCCGATTACAACATTGTTATGGACTATGAACCTCTGACTAAGGTGGACGATCTCAAGGAGCAATTGCAGGAAGGTTTGGAGGAGTTTTATCAAAGGAATTCAACCGTTACCGAGCATTTGATCAACAATACAAGTAAGGGTCACAATTATTATGCGAAAATGTGAGAATTCTAATTTGTGTTTCCACATTTCCAGGCGGAAATATTCTAATTGTGGGTCACGCGACAACGCTGGACACCTGCACCCGCTACATCATCGGCGAGAAACTACGCTCGACGAACGACATGAGCCGGATAATGCAAAAAGTTCCTTACTGCAGTATGGCTGTGATCGAGTCGGAGGACGGTCTCGGCGACTGGAAACTGGTGGACCCTCCGTGCGATCCCGTCACCCACACCAACAACAATCGGTTCGATTGGAAAATTCTAACCTAGACATGATCGTCGGATGTGGCCTTTCTCGGTACCATTTCTGGACTAGTAGCAGAGAATTTGTAAGATTCGCCAGCTTTCTTGAGCCGATAGATACGAACGTGTTCAGCACTGTTGTGACAAATAGAGGGGAGCGTACGTATTTTCAAACTCCACTTATAAATCATACGACGCGCACGTGAAAGATAACAAAAAAAGCAGCGTGCAATGAGCGCCGTAAAAATGACTCGGATGATTGTTTAATTTAGCGAGATAAGATTCGTACATGTCAAAAATTACCGCCAATAAGTATTTTCTCCAGCGGTGAAGCTCGATTATTTATGTTAGTTGTTAATTGTAATAAATTGCATGCCTATCGTAACTGGAAAGTACAGGGGTTAGGCAAAATGATTGAGATAGGCAAAATTTGGCCCAAATTCAAATCCTTATAACTTTTTGAAAAATTAATGAAATTGGACAAAACTGGAAGCATTCGACGGCAAATTTAGTCAAGATTTAAGAACATGCACGGTCACGAATACTGGCCGCCGGGCACCGGAGATGTTCCAGATTTTCGGAGGCCATGTCAAAAACACATTTTTTCTGCCGCTCGTATTTTTGTGTGGTTTGAAGTTACATCGATAAACATTATTTTCCTAGAAACTAGATCTTATTGAAAATTGAATGCGGGCGGTTGCGCGAAGATCCGTTGAAAAACATCCGAGATATGGCCATTTCAGTAAAACTGGTTCCGGATGCTATGGTCAATTATGTGTATTCTTCCAATCACGTATATATTATCCGGTACCATATCAATATTGGTATCAAACTTCAAGATTTTTCATGGAGATGCTTCAGGAAGCATATGCAGGACGATCAGCTGCCCTGACCACTCTGTAGTAGGTTCCAGGTGCCCCGGAGGAAGTGGCCAATTTGAAAAACGTTCAGAACCCTATCAATATGGGTATCAAACTTCAAGATTTTTCATGGAGATGCTTCAGGAAGCATATTCAGGACGATTAGTTGCCCTGACCACTCTGTAGTAGGTTCCAGGTGCCCCGGGGGAAGTGGCCAATTTGAAAAACGTTCAGAACCCAATCAATATGGGTATCAAACTTCAATATTTTTCATGGAGATGCTTCAGGAAGCATATTCAGAACGATCAGTTGCTCTGACCACTCTGTAGTAGGTTCCAGGTGCCCCGGGGGAAGTGGCCAATTTGAAAAACGTTTAGAACCCTATCAATATGGGTATCACACTTCAAGATTTTTCATGAAGATGCTTCAGGAAGCATATTCAGGATGATCAGTTGCTCTGACCACTCTGTAGTGGGTTCAAGGTGCCCCGGGGGAAGTGGCCAATTTGAAAAACGTTCAGAACCCTATCAATATGGGTATCAAACTTCAAGATTTTTCATGAAGATGCTTCAGGAAGCATATTCAGGACGATTAGATGCCCTGACCACTCTGCAGTAGGTTCCAGGTGCCCCGGGGGAAGTGGTCAATTTGAAAAACGTCAAACTTCAATATTTTTCATGGAGATGCTTCAGGAAGCATATTCAGGACGATCAGTTGCCCTGACCACTCTGTAGTAGGTTCAAGGTGCCCCGGGGGAAGTGGCCAATTTGAAAAACGTTCAGCACCCTATCAATATGGGTATCAAACTTCAAGATTTTTTATGAAGATGCTTCAGGAAGCATATTCAGGATGATCAATTGCCCTGACCACTCTGCCTGATGATCAAGTGCCCCGGGGAAAGTGGTCAATTTGAAAAACGTTCAGAGCCTTATCAATATGGGTATCAAACTTCAAGATTTTTCATGGAGATGCTTCAAGAAGCATATTCAGGATGATCAGTTGCCCTGACCACTCTGTAGTAGGTTCAAGGTGCCCCGGGGGAAGTGGTCAATTTGAAAAACGTTCAGAGCCCTATCAATATGGGTATCAAACTTCAAGATTTTTCATGAAGATGCTTCAGGAAGCATATTCAGGATGATCAAATGCTCTGACCACTCTGTAGTAGGTTCCAGGTGCCCCGGGGGAAGTGGCCAATTTGAAAAACGTTCAGAACCCTATCAATATGGGTATCAAACTTCAAGATTTTTCATGAAGATGCTTCAGGAAGCATATTCAGGATGATCAATTGCCCTGACCACTCTGCCTGATGATCAAGTGCCCCGGGGGAAGTGGCCAATTTGAAAAACGTTCAGAACCCTATCAATATGGGTATCAAACTTCAAGATTTTGCATGGAGATGCTTCAGGAAGCATATTCAGGACGATCAGTTGCTCTGACCACTCTGTAGTAGGTTCCAGGTGCCACGGAGGAAGTGGTAAATTTGAAAAACGTTATGAACCATATCAATATGGGTATCAAACTTCAATATTTTTCGAGGAGATACTTCTTAATGCATCTTAGAACCAGCAGCTGTCATGACCACTCTGTAGTAGGTTCCAGGTGTCTTGGGGAAGTGACCAATTTGGAAAATGTTCGAAACCATATCAAGTACTCAATACTCATTATCAAAGTTCAAGGTTTTTCATGGAGATGCTTTTGGACTCTCCTGTCGAATAGAGTTCGCCGTCACACGAAGTTGACCATCTACAAAACGCTCATTAAACTGGTCGGCCTCTATGGCCATGAAAGTTGGATGTTGCTGGCGAAGGACCAACGCGCCCTTGGAGTTTCCGAATTGAAGGTGTTGCGGACTATTTATGGTGGGGTGCAGATGGAAGCCAATGGAGGTGGTGGTGGAGGCCAATGAATCACGAGTTGTAACTGTTAGGAGAACTACCACATGGTACAATTTTGGCAGTTACGGTGGGCCGGGCATGTAGCCAGAATGTCAGACGACAACCCGATTGAGATGGTGCTCGATAATGATCTAACCGGTACAAGAAGAAGAGGCGCGATGCGGTCACAGGGGATCGACCAAGTGTAAGATGGCCTGCCATCAATGGCAGCAGGTCGCAAGCATGACTTAGCAATTGTGTGGGGTGCTATATCTTGACATGGCCATGGTCCTATTATAGCACTTAAGGGCAAAGTGAAGCCTGCCGATTATCAAATTATTTTGGAAGACAAGGTATTTGCATTTGGACAAATCCTGAATATGACGTCTGTTTTTCATTTTTGCGAAAGATCCGCAGGTCGCGTTCCACTTGGTCGATCCACCGTGACCGCTGCACGCCTCTTCTTCTTGTACCGGTCGGATTATTATCGAAGCATCATCTCAATCGGGTTGTCGTCTGACATTCTGGCTACATGCCCGGCCCATCGTAACCGCCAAAATTGTACCGTGTGGGTTGTTCTCCTAACAGTTACAACTCGTGGTTCATTGACCTCCACCACCACCTCCATTGTCTTCCATCTGCACCCCACCATAGATGGTCCGCAACACCTTCAATTCGGAAACTCCAAGGGCGCGTTGGTCCTTCGCCAGCAACATCCAACTTTCATGGCCATAGAGGCCGACCAGTTTAATGAGCGTTTTGTAGATGGTCAACTTCGTGTGGCGGCGAACTCTATTCGACAGGAGAGTCCAAAAGCATCTCCATGAAAAACTTGAACTTTGATGCTCATTTTGATATAGTTTCGAACATTTTGCAAATTGACCACTTCCCCAGAACACCTGGAACCTACTACAGAGTGGTCATGACAGCTGGTGGTTCTAAAATGCATTTAACAGTATCACCTCGAAAAATCTTGAGGTTTGATACCCATATTGATATGGTTCTGAACATTTTTCAAATTGGCCACTTCCCCCGGGGCACCTGGAACCTACTACAGAGTGGTCAGGGCAACTGATCGTCCTGAATATGCTTCCTGAAGCATCTCCATGAAAAATCTTGAAGTTTGATACCCATATTGATAGGGCTCTGAACGTTTTTCAAATTGGCCACTTCCCCCGGGGCACCTTGAACCCACTACAGAGTGGTCATGACAGCTGCTGGTTCTAAAAAGCATTTAAAAGTATCACCTCGAAAAATCTTGAAGTTTGATACCCATATTGATTGGGTTCTGAACGTTTTTCAAATTGGCCACTTCCCCCGGGGCACCTGGAACCTACTACAGAGTGGTCAGGGCAACTGATCGTCCTAAATATGCTTCCTGAAGCATCTTCATGAAAAATCTTGAAGTTTGATACCCACATTGATAGGGTTCTGAACGTTTTTCAAATTGGCCACTTCCCCCGGGGCACCTGGAACCTACTATAGAGTGGTCAGAGCAACTGATCATCCTGAATACGCTTCCTGAAGCATCTTCATAAAAAATCTTGAAGTTTGATACCCATATTGATAAGGGTTCTGAACGTTTTTCAAATTGGCCACTTCCCCCGGGGCACCTGGAACCTACTACAGAGTGATCAGAGCAACTGATCATCCTGAATATGCTTCCTGAAGCATCTTCATGAAAAATCTTGAAGTTTGATACCCATATTGTTATGGTTCTGAACGTTTTTCAAATTGGCCACTTCCCCCGGAGCACCTGGAACCTACTACAGAGTGGTCAGAGCAACTGACCATCTTGAATATGCTTCCTGAAGCATCTTCATGAAAAATCTTGAAGTTTGATACCCATATTGATAGGGTTCTTAACGTTTTTCAAATTGGCCACTTCCCCCGGGGCACCTGGAACCTACTACATAGTGGTCAGGGCAACTGATCGTCCTGCATATGCTTCCTGAAGCATCTCCATGAAAAATCTTGAAGTTTGATACCAATATTGATATGGTACCGGATAATATATACGTGATTGGAAGAATACACATAATTGACCATAGCATCCGGAACCAGTTTTACTGAAATGGCCATATCTCGGATGTTTTTCAACGGATCTTCGCGCAACCGCCCGCATTCAATTTTCAATAAGATCTAGTTTCTAGGAAAATAATGTTTATCGATGTAACTTCAAACCACACAAAAATACGAGCGGCAGAAAAAATGTGTTTTTGACATGGCTTCCGAAAATCCGGAACATCTCCGGTGTCCGGTGGCCAGTATTCGTGACCGCACATGTTCCTAAATCTTGACTAAATTTGCCGTCGAATGCTTCCGGTTTTGTCCAATTTCATCAATTTTTCAAAAAGTTACAAGGATTTGAATTTGGGCCAAATTTTGCCTATCTCAATCATTTTGCCTAACCCCTGTATTTTAAAACCTTTTAAATTATCTGCATTTGTTGTTCTTCAGACTGTGAGAGTTTTTTATGTTTACATAGTGATTTTTAAATTTTATAAAGTTCAGTGAGAGATTATCACCCCTATTCTTGTTTACGGACGAACGAAACTTTCGAACGAATGCAGTTTGTTCGAATCGTTTCCCCATTTGATTTTGCTGGCGTAAACGAGAAGAAGAGAAAGCTCGTTCGAACGTAAACAAGAATTAGGGTGTATGATTACATAATAGTAATCTACTACATCGTTAGGATAATTTGATCCACGACTGCAATGCAATTGCATGCTATAATTGGTTGATTTCGACTCTCGGGCAGGGATTGGGGCTTGGGCTGAATCTTCTCTCAACTTCATTATTTTCGTTATTTTCATGGTATACAAATGCAAACATTGTAACGTAGAATATATGCTTCGGAACGTATGCAGAGGGGACTTGAGGCAAGTGAACTATTTTACAAGCCGGCCGCCTTGAAATCAAATCTATATATATAAAAATGAAATGGTCTGTGTTCGTATCCGCATAACTCGAAAACGGCTGGATGGATTTGCTTCATTTCTTCAGCAGATATATTCGTTACCGTTTCCGACGGGTTTATATGATATTTCCTCATGCAAAAATTACGCGTAAGGTTGTGCAAATCCTGAAAAACTAAAATTAGGATTCGTATGAAAATTTCACATGGGCATTTTCGCCTACTACTACTACGCAGGTCTGCCGGGTCGACTAGTAGATTATAATTCGAAAAAAATATCTAAATTTTGAACTGTCATGTAGTCTGTAATACTACTAACTAGATCTTCTAACTTGTTGGGCTGACACGTTTCAACGGTAGAGTAAGCTTTCATCGATAGAAACAACTCACTATGAACGCAATGCCAGTGTTGTTAATGGCAATAAATACCCTTGACCTCCGATCTTTAGTGAACTGCTTCTGTTGTGACCATAGGATTATCGCACTGACGGTGGAGACGTTGGAGTGTAAAGTATGGCTGTAATCGTGCTACGCATTCACGTCGAACAATACTTCCGTCGGCTGAAGCGTAGACTGCCGTGAATCGCATATTACTCCCATATTAATTGGAAACACAGCAAAAATGTGGTGGATATGCGGCAGTAGATGTCCCTATGATCGTAGGTTCTGGCCCTGCGTCGATGGTGATTACTACGGCTAAGCTACTTCAACGGCTGATAATCATCTCTCGTTGGAGGCCTACTGCGGATGCCTGCGGATGCCCTCCACTCCAGCGGATGCCTGATTCTACAAAACGGGGAAGGGTCATTTGGTCGAAAGGGTCATTTGGTCGAAAGGGTCATTTGGCCGAAAGGGTCATTAGGCCGAATGGGTTGTATGGCCGAATGGGTTGTTTGGCCGACAGGGTCGTTTGGCCGTATGGGTCATTTGGCAGCAAAGGTCGTTTGACCGAAATGAACGTTTGGTCGAATGGGTCGTTTGGCCGAAAGGACCGTTTGGCCGAGTGGGTCATTTGGCCGAAAGGGTCATTGGGCCGAAAGGGTCGTTTGGACGAAAGAGTCGTTTGGCCGAAATGGTCGTTTGGCCGAATAGGTCGTTTGGCCGAATGGGTCGTTTGGCCGGAAAGGTCATTAGGCCGAAAGAGTCATTTGGGCAAAAGTGTCATTCGGACGAAAGGGTAATTTGGTCGAAAGGGTCGTTTGGCCGAAAGGGTCATTTGGCCGAATAGGACATTCAGCTGAAATGAGTTCATTTGAAAAGTGAGAATTAGAAATGAGAAGAGAGACGTCTTACTTCTCACTCTTCATTTTTCTTTTCTCACTGTAAAAAGTGAGAAGCGCGAAATTAGAAGTGAGACGTCTCACTCTCACTCTTCATTCATAACTTCACGCTGTAAAAAGTGAGAGTCGCGAAGTGATTAGTGAGACGTCTCACTACTCACTTTGCGCTTCTCTTTTTTTACAGCGAAAAGTGATAAATGAGGAGTGAGAAGTGAGACGTCTCACTCCTCATTTATCACTTTTCGCTGTTAAAAGTGAGAAGCGCGAAGTGAGTAGTGAGACGTCTCACTACTCGCTTCGCACTCCTCTTTTCTACAGTGAGAAGGGAGAAATGAGGAGTAAATAGTGAGACGTCTCACTTCTCACTCCTTATTTATCACTTTTCACAATAAAAGTGAGAAGCGCGAAGTGAGTAGTGAGACGTCTCACTTCTCACTCCTCATTTCTCGCTTCTCACTGTGAAAAGTGAGTAGTGAGACGTCTCACTACTCACTTTTCACAATGAGAAGTGTGAAATGAGAAAAGAGAAGTGGGAAGTGAGACGTCTTACTTCTCTTTCTTCATTTTTTTCTTCTCACTATAAAAAGTGAAAAGCGCGACGTGAGTACTGAGACGTCTCACTTCTCACTACTCATTTCTCGCTTCTCACTGTGAAAAGTGACTCACTACTCACTTTTCACAATGAGAAGTGAGAAATGAGAAAAGAGGAGTGGGAAGTGAGACGTCTTCAGGGTGTCGACTCAAATTTGAAAATAAAATTCCCTGACTTTCCCTGACTTTCCAGACCATTCTTCGAAAAATTCCAGGTATGAAAAATGTTTGTTTTCAATTCCTAGAAGCGCATGAAAGCTACTGGAAGCCTAATCATCTCTACAAACAGAACATTGAGGATTTGGATTTGGATATTATAAGTTTTCTAGTGCCTACATCCACCATTGGGAATTCTCACGGACTCCCTGATGTTGCAATAGATCTCCAACACTACTGACGGAATTCGTCCTGAATTCGTCCTATAGTAGACCCCCTGGGGGTTCATAATAGGAAATTGCTTCCCTATAGTCGACACTTCATTTGATTTTCATGTTTCGTTTCGGGACGTTCTTGTTCCCTACTATGGACCCCCCAATATGTTCCTATAATGGACACTCTCGTGTTTATTTTTTATAGATTTGTAAAAAATCATCAAGTTTTACTTTCCATGGCATTTCCAATGCATGGAACCAAATCATAGGACTGTAAGGTAGCTTCTCCCGATGGAATATCATAGCAAAATGTATGTGCTGTGCTGTAAAAATGCAAAAATGGCTGGAGGGTCCACTATTGGTTGGGGGTCCACTATTGGGCACTTTACCCTAAATACCATGCCCAAGTATTTGGAGCGGAGCTTTTGAAATAATCTACTGAACATCCATCGAGGAGCTCCAGGATAAAAACTTTCCAGCCAGCCTTTTTAAATCCTTTGGGATTTTTTTTATGTTTCAGTGATAATTCTGAAGTAATTTCTGGACAAAATTCTCAAAGATCAACCAGAATATTTCTTGATAAAATTGTTTTATAAAAATCAAAAGCAGCGAATGTTAAACTGAAAAATTACCATTGACAACAACATCATCCTCCTCTTGCATCCGAGCATTATTATGAAGTATCGAGTTATACGTTTAATGTGGTTTAATTGAGACCATCGCCACCTACGTACATGAGGTAGTCCATATGATGCTTTTATCCACCATCATTTTCTCTACATGACCATTAATTTGACAACCTAAGGACGTGCGGATCGACCAATGACTTTATAAGCCCATCATCAAATGGAAGTTCACGTAATGTTTTTAAAATCTTACATTATTATCATGTTTGGAGATGAGGCCGATGCTGTAGAGTGCCGTCACAGGTCAAAAAAGATACTATTCGGGGTTTTTGTTTAACAAACTTCCAAATATCTAGTTGTTGATTGTAGGTTGAACATGTTTGATGATTGTTTGTTGAACTGTTTTGAACTATGGCCTATTTCAGCCATTTGATTCAGTTTCGACTGCTTTTACTAGATATTTTTTTGGGCGTCACATTTTATCAAAAGGAAATGTACTATATTAGTTTTTTCATTAGAGATAGTAGAGTTCATTAGAGCATTAAATGAAATTTGTCTACATCATAAGTACATCAAATTATTTTATAAGGAATGACTCTTGCGATTGATAATCATCGTCAAAGTATTTTAACGAACTTTCAGAACTTCTTTTGTTTGATGGGAACTCAAGCGCTACTAATAAGGAAACTGCAAAAAAATCAAATTGACTCCGATACAAAACCATTCCAACTAAATAATCTAAAAAATTAAAGGAAACTTTTTCAAAAACTATTTGGATCAGGTCTCAACAGTGGCCATTTGAGCAACATGGCTTTGGAACCTCTGTTATTGTTGAGTGATTAATAGAAACAAACTCGATTACCATGGGGAACATGAAAAGGGCCCGGAGTAGCCTTTGGGCTAGAGGCTGCCAACGGCCACACAAAAAAAGCTTTATAGCTTGATAGTGGAGGTGGTTGTCGACTGTAACTACCTCGGAGTATTGTTTATCGGCTATGCAGTCTGATGACCAGCAGTTATATTAATTCCGATCCGACGTTTCAGTACCTTTATTTGTCCTTTTCCATGGATTAAAATTGGTTCTGAATTTCATTGTCATAAGTGTCCTTAATTTAGTATATTGCTCGAATTAAAAAAAAATCACTATAGATTTGCAATATTGGCTTTTGTGATTTTTTTCCCTGACCTCAATCAAATTTCCCTGACTTTCCCTGACATTCCAGGTCCAAAATGAAATTCCCTGACTTTCCAGGTTTTTCCAGGTAGTCGACACCCTGTCTTACTTCTCTTTCTTCATTTTTCTCTTCTTACTATAAAAAGTGAAAAGCGCGACGTGAGTAATAAGACGTCTCCCTACTCACTTTGTGTTTCTCACTTTTGACAGCGAGCAGTGATAAATGAGGAATGAGAAGTGAGACGTCTGCGAAGTTGGTAGTGAGACGTTTCACTACTCATTTCGCGCTTCTCACTTTTTACAGTGTGAAGATTAATTTCGGCCAAATGACCCTTTCGACCAAACGAGCCTTTCGGCCAAACGACCCTTTCGGCCAAACGACCCATTCGGCCAAATGACACATTCGGCCAAACGACCCATTCGGCCAAACGACCCTTTCGGCCAAACGACCTATTCGGCCAAACGACCTATTCGGCCAAACGACCCATATGGCCAAACGACTCATTCGGCCAAACGACCCATTCGGCCAAACGACCCATTCGGCCAAACGACCCTTTCGGCCAAACGACCCTTGCGGCAAAACGACCAATTCGGCCAAATGACCCATTCGGCCAAACGACTCATTCGGCCTAATGACCCTTTCGGCCAAACGACCCATTCGGCCAAATGACTTTCGGCCTAATGAACCTTTAGGCCAAACAACCCTTTCGGTCAAATGACCCATTCTGCCAAATGACTTTCGGCCTAATGGTCTGTTCGGCCAAATGGTATCCAGCTTTTTACGCTAGCCATAAATCAACTATGGTAATTAAAATTTGACACATGGTGTGTACAGATTTTATAGGGCAGTCATAGTAGCCTTAGAGGCGTGCTAAAAAAGTAATATGTCGAAAAATTGCATTGTTTTGGAATCCAAACAGATTCAGTATAATCGTTTTCATTTTCTTTCAGATGTGTTGACGAATATTTAATACGTTTTTATTTTTAGGTGGTTATTAATTCGAAGCTTTTTCTGAAGTTGAGCACTGAATATAATTCATAAGCAGAACATAACCTTTAGATTTGATATTTGAATATGAATTGATGAAGCCTATTTCGTGAATACGAATTGGAATCCAAGAGTGACCCAAAATTATGACATAATCATTTGAGGCCTTATCTCAGAAATAAACAATACGATCGAAAGAAGCATAGATATTCATAGATATTCATAGATACGCAGTACTGTACACGTTGTTCTGGTTAACAATTAGCCATATTTTAATTAATATATGTGTTAATCTTCTCACACATAAGTCTCACTCACAGCTTTTCAATCGCTACAGTATTTTATGGCAGATTGTCAATTGAAGGTCGTTTAGCTTGTAGATTTTCGTATTTCCTCTGTTGGAAAAACGTTCACGTTTACGAATTCTTCAAATTCTGAATAATTGCTGATTCTCAACAGGTTCTTAAAATCCCGTTCGAATTACACAATTTGAGTTAGAAAAGGTGAAACATATAGGATTCGCTATGCCCTGAACATTATGTATATTGAACATACTTCATAATACGATCACATCCAACGAATTTCTTCACGGTTGGCAAATCGGTCCTTGAAAATAAAATTCAGTCTTCTATAGTTTACCAAAAAATCGCGCAAGAGCTGCTGTCACACCATAAGCCAATAATTTGCACAGTGCACATGGGTTCATATTTAGTATCCAATAAGATATTAGGGGACTGTTCTTGTCCTGTTTTGCATTTCCATCTAAAATATAAAAAGCATTAAATACAAAGTAAAATATCTTGAAGAAATAATAAATAGCTAATTGGATATCAACACAATGCGAAAATTTTGACGTCTCAATTGTTCAGCAAGTATTCCAGGTTGCTGGGATGGCAAGTACCATAACATCTGTACACGGCATGTGTCAAAATCAACTATGGTAATAATACGTGGCTATAATAAAAAGCTAGATATTCGGCCAAACAACTTTCGGCCTAGTGGCATTCGGCCAAATGGCTTTCGGCCGAATGGGTTTCGGCCAAATGACCCTTCCCCCTACAAAACATCTACGATATCGTCAAAGACGGCTGAGCAGCAAATTGATGGTCACAAGTTGTTAAGATGCTGGCTCATCATTACGAGTGATCAATTCGGTTGATGACCGGTCCTACAGAACGACGGTAAATTATCATGAACACAATCGGCAGAATCATGCACCAAAACCTTGGACAAACCGACTCAACGGCACAGGTCAACCTTCTTGCGGGATGGCGTGGGATAATTAACGGATGATCCTGATGATGAATTCACAATACAGCTATGGAGGATATTAATTCTTTGATTTTTTTGGCAATAAAATATGGACAAAAAACTGCATACTGTTGCGGACGATAGTTATTTCGAATAGAAAGTGTGTACATCTAGAAATACTGGAAAGAGCCTCTTGGCCAAAAATCATTCAACCGGAAGCCATTTTGCTGAATTAAACTTGGCTGAATATGACGTTAGGGCGAAAGTCAGAAACAGTTATTATATAAAACAGTGACATTCGACAGAAAGTACATATGGCCGAACTGGTTGTTTAGCCGAACACGTTATTTGACCAAAAATGAAGTTTTGCCGAAATGGTCATTTCACTGGAAATGCCGTTGCGCTGGAACGATCGTGGCAGTTTGTCCGAATGGGTCATGCGGCCGGAAAAGTCATCCGGCCGAATAAATAATTTGGCGGAAATGAAGGTTTGGGAAAACTCTTTGGAAGGACCATCACAGTAACCCAGACAATATTTAAAATATGGAAAAACTTGTTTTCATAAGTCGATATCAAGTCATGAAACATCGACTCATGGCTGTTATTATAATTGAGAAGTAAGAAGTAAGAAAATAAAAGTGAAAATCGAGAAATTAATCCTCCGACTTACTCTTCACAGCGAAAAATGAGAAGTCCGAAGAAAGAGGTGAGAAATGAGGAGTGTGGAGTGTGAAGGGAAAAGTGAGTTGGAAATAAGAAGCGATAATTGAGATGCTTTTTGGTCGAAACCGACATACATACGAAAGAGCACACAGCCAGCCGAAAAAGTAGTTTGGCAGAGTTGGTCATTTGGCCGAAAATTCCATTTCACCGAAATGGTAGTTAGGCAGAATGAGCCATTTGGCAGAAAATGTTGATAAACCGAACAGGTTATTTGATCAAAAAGCTGTTTGGCCGAAAGGGTGCCAGTTAGTCAAAGCGGTAGAAGGGGCCATTCGGCCGAATGGGTCACTGAGCAGAAAGCAAAGCTGATCTGAAACGGCAGAAAGGGTCATTTGGCCAAAAACATCATCCTGCCAAACGAGTAATTTTTAATTGTCTATACTGTATTAATTGTCTTATCTATATCTTCCATATATTAAAATTGAAATGGTCTATGTTTGAATTCGCATAACTCGAAAATGGTAGGATGAATTTTCTTCATTCCTTCAGCAGAACGTTCATTATAGTTTCCGACGGGTTCTTATGATATTTCCTCATGTGTAAATCATGGGCAAGGTTAAGTATATCATGAAAAACTAAAATTAACATTCGAACATTAACATTAAGGACACTCCCAACGGAATCCAAGTTTCAAAGTGCTCGCGTTTTCGGGGGCACACCACTCGAAACGGAAGCGGTGCGTAACTGTCATTTTTGTTGATTAGGCTTTGCTGCGTTGCAGCATGCGTGAAATAATAAAAATGACAGTTGTGCGTTGCTTCCATATCGAGTGGTGTGCCCCCGAAAATGCGAGCACTGTGAAATTTGGGTTCCGTGAGGAGTGACCTTAACATACGGTAATTTTGCATGAGCAGTTCACAACACACGCATTTCCGCCTACTATACAGGACAACGACTGTCGGGTCAACTTAGTTACCTATAAAAGGCATATTTTGTTCCGTTAACTTGGTCATATGACCGAAAATGTCATTTGGCTGAACAATAGTGGATGTGGAAAGTGTGAAATGACTTTGATTATACCTTCACGAGCCGGTATTGGAGGGACCAGGGATTGAATCCTAAAGAGAAAGAGCAAGTCTATCACTTATCATCTCTGTATACATATAGGGTATCTGTTCCTATATCAATAACAATAAGCCAATGCGCATATGAAATGCATTTATTCCTCACCCAATAATCAAGTAATATCAGAATAATTATGCTCGGCTAACGTAATTTTTAATTGATAACAATTTGATAACTTCAAAAATGAAATTATTATCACATTATAGAAGTATTTAGCTAAAAAACATCATCCCCGCCATGTACCTATATCAATAACATTCAAAAACAGTTAATCCTATGCTTGTACCTATATCAATAATACTGCTTCCAACATAAAATACGCACACTATTACTTGTGTGTATACGTAACGATATGATTGCAGTGATGCCGAATTCTTCAATGATACAAAACATAAGTTGAAACATAATTACAAAATTCCAGTTTTTGTTGTAGTTTTCCAACTTATCAGCTTAATTTTATGTTTGTCATAGCTTATCTCTTCGATATACCTTGTTTTGCAAACATAAGAGTTGAATTTCACAATGAAAGTTCATTCAATCATTTTTGAAATAAAAATCTAGGTCGGCAACCCTTGCAGATGCTGCAGGCCATGTAAATAGTTTGGAATACGGACAAGAATAATTTAGACGTTGTTCGAAATAAACCTATATCAAACTATAGGAAATCGCGTTAGTTTTGCAAATATGATTATATTTATAGTGAAAATGTGATGTGCTCTATGTGTTGTGAAGTGTATTTTGAAAGGATACATTCGTTTTAGCTTGAAATTGAGTGGAAAACAACGGCGTGAAATGAGATGAATCTGCTAGTAGCAGTTCAGAGGTAGGAAAATGAAAATAAATGTGTTTTATAATTTTGTTTTTAATAATTTGAGTCTTGTGAACTAAAACATTACTCAAACAGAATTTTAAATAATATTCCAAACATTGGAGAAGGTGGTCTATTCATTATTGTGTACATACGATGTGAGAAATTGTAATCAAATTGATTTTTTATTTGGTTTATCGACGGTTGAGATTAATATACGGGCTGTTATTAATATGGGAACAGATACCCTACGATATGTAGCATACCGCGAGAAACTTTTTTCGCAAGCTGTCATGATAGAGAACTGATTCGGGATACTATACCCCATGATAAATTTCTTTTAAAAAGCTCCAAATACGGGTTGCACTGGCTCTGATGATGCATTTCAACTTGTTTTACACAACTGTGCAGTAACCAACACGAAAGGAGCGAAAACAAAGCGAGAATCGCCATTTTTCTATAGAGGCTGCTTATCCGATTCTGTTTTTTCGCACTTGTATACAAGTTTGATACATTTGTTATCATGGCTTGTTATGATTCGGAACAGTTTTTGCCTCTCTTTTATCGTTGTTCGTTATCTATTGAGAACGATTTCTGCAAACCCTGGGAGGGACCATCTACTTACGGAAATATCGACATGTGGAAAATAAAATCCTTCTGATGCTCTGTGGAAGGACCATTACAGTAAACCAGAAAATATTTCTTGATATGGCACAATTTGCTTCCTTAAGTCGATCGAGTCGTAGAATATCGACTCATGGAAGGATGAAAAACAAGAAATGAGAAATGAGAAGTGAAATATAATTCTCCTTTTCGCTCCTCATTACTCACTTTTTATTTCAAACTTATCAGCTCTCGATCTTTCTTTTTTTACTTCTCACTTCTAACAGCGAAAAGTAAAAGGAATGATGAGTGAGAAATGAGGCATGAGAAAGGGATTTTTTTACTTCTTACTCCTTATTTAACACAGATACTGCATGGTTCATAAATATGCGGATAATCGCTTTACGTAAGACTCGTTCAGTAAACGACGTTTACGGTCGTATGATCCGATCGACAAATTGGCATTTTCCCCCATATCACTTGTTCGTTCAAACGATGTTTTCAGTCTTGTGGTACAAATACCATTTTTGGCCATGTGACCTGTTTGGCCACACCTGTTTGTTTACACTAATCGTTCAATGTAAAATTTTCAACCAAATGGCCCTTTCTGCCAAATAACCTTTTTGATCGAACGGCGTTTTTGGCAAAATGGCCTTTGCTGCCAAATGACTTTTTCGGCCGCTCGGCTGAACGGCATTTTCGGCCATATATCTGGCCAACCAAACAGCTTGCGATCTTGCGGCTTTTGGTTAATAATTTTCTATCAAATGGCCCGTGTCTCTTTTCAAGGCACTTTCCTGAGTATAAACGACCTCCACACGAATATTACCATCTTATATTGGATGACCCTACGTTGTGTGATTTTTTGGTGATTCTCCGGGCGACGAATGAAGGAAACTACTTCAACTGAACTTCTGATTTATTGCCTTTGAGAGGCACCGTGCCAGCTCGGAGGTTTCTTTCGAAGCACTGTACCAGACATTCAATTCAGAGTCGCCTTTTATAGGCGACTGGGGGCGGAGTCAAAGATGTACAACATGTTGAAGCGTGTGTGGGGACCCTTACGCTGTCAAGCAAGCAGCGGAAACGGTGACGATGATTTGTGTGAACAGCAAATTTTGGGGGGCGGCAGATTGTCTTCTTTTACGATAATACCATTGTGTAATTATTAAGAGAAATAATACAAACTTTCATTGTATCCACGATCGTTGAACGAAGCCTTGAACGAACTACCGTGAGCCATCTTCCCACCAGGAAGTACTCATGAGTTAAGACTGTAAAATTATGTACATAGTAGGATCTTTTCTTAGCTGTATCAGCGGTCTAGACTAGAATATGTTGCGACAATGTCAACTTCCTATATCCTTCCGAAAGGTACCTATGAAGGACTTAATGATGGCCTCCCAGAGCCCGCTAAAGAAAAATATGCAAGGCAGAATGAATTTAAACTCGATTCCATCTTCGGCGGTAGCATTACACATCGCCTCTCGTTCAGGTGTTGACGTAGATCCACCAGTTCCATATTTGCTCCGACAAAATTGGACGCATCGACACACCACCATAAGGTCGGGGTTCAGCCAAACCGCACCAAGCGGCTTTTCGACTGGCTTGTGATATTTTGTTCGTAAAAGGTCAACGGAAATAGTTTCATACCAATTTAAACGTACATTTGCAGTAGGATAACCTCAGTTATGGGGTTGAGGGATATCCGATACGATTTACGATCAATTAAATCTGCTAAACGAAAGTTTGAGCAGCAAAATCGGTAATTTTTCGTCGGCGCTTGGTGACCCGGACGGAAGGCTTGTTCCGAAACATGGAACACATTGATGTATCCCGTCAACACCGCGAGCACGCAGTAGCCCAAACTTTTTTCGCACTTAGCTAATTAAAAGTTGCTGTACTGCATGTAAGAGCTTTCGGTGTTAATTAGGCTTTCTGCGAGCGTGTACGCACACGCACATTTCACTCACACTTTTACTCAGTTTGTTTGCAACCACGAGCAGCTGTCACTGCAAAATCAAACGAGATTCGCGTTGACGAAGCCGCGCTGCTGCCATCTCGCGGAGATGGACGTGTGCGTGAAATCACTGTATTTCGACATTAGGGTCTCGCCGACATTTCTCACCAACACGAGCGCAGGTTCGTGGCTGCAAACAATCCCATTTGATTTTGCCGTGACAGCTGCTCGTGGTTGCAAACAAACCGAGTAAAAGTGTGAGTGAAACGTGCGTGTACGTACACGATCGCTGAAAGCCTAATGGTGAAGATAGAAATTATTTTTTTAAATGCTTTTAAAATGTGTTTAGGAGAGTTATACTGAAAATTTTTAAATATGTAGGGTTAAAATTTTAGAAAACTACATGGTAGGCTACTTATAAACACATGTTTTTTTAATCGAAATAATTAAACTTTTGTGTTGCAATTCTAAAAGTGAATCAAATTTCTAACCCGAAAAATCAAACTATTTTCGGCTAAAACGAGTTTTAACGTTTTAAAACGCATTTTAAAATTGACGTCCTATATAAAGCTTGTCGACTGCGCACTGTTCGGATTGATTGCCTCTCCGTATACAAAAACTATTCGTAATGGCTGCATAATGGCAGAGTCGACTAATCTCGGCCACAACACCAGGCTACGTGCACCATGCACCATGTAGTGAGAATATGGTGGGTTGATTTGAACAAGAATTTATGTTCTTCCAACAGTGAATCATTTGTTGGACAACGACAAGTCTTTCATGCGATATGGTATTAAATAGAGTCAACCCTTTAACCCCTTAAGTCAACCCAGAAGTAAGCTTGAATGGATACTGGGACACTGTTATGGAACCTATCGTAAAGAAGCAAGAGCGATGATAGTTCTATTAGAGGTTTTTGACTACTTATTTTTCTTTCGATAGAAATAAAGCGTAACTAATCCGTCGGTTTTCCGCACGCGCTGGTTTGAGAATAAACACGCGCCATATGCCGCCTCTGACGCATCGATGTGTCGCTCTACAGATGCTATGGACCTGCTGAAATCAGTCTGCCAGGCAATGGAAAAATACTGTATCGTCCAAGTCTGCTGTTGGAAGAAGTATGCTCGTACAGTGACCGGATCAATGAGTCTCAAAGGATCGAGAGAGAATAACTCGCAAAAAAAATGCCCGCAAGCTTCACTAACGCAGTGAAATGATCTTTTATCGTTATGAATCTTAAGTGCATGACTACTTTTACCCACAATTGAATGTTAACGCTACTATTTGTCGTCCCATTTCGATTGGTGCATCAAGCGAGCTTTCAATTCAACCGGATTATTCTTGGAATCCCCCTTCCCCCTTTTTCAGCTTATTTCGATCTTTCTCCGCAGCACAATCATTTAATGTACAGTCTCTTCCAGGATTTGAATCCTTGTTTCGAATTGTGATTCATGTTTCTCCCGTTTGAACCTCACATCTTCACGCCTTTGAACGTCCCCGAAACAGACGCTGTCGGAATGTCAGCTCCCTTTGGTCGTTCGACATTGTGTATCCCTCTCGATCTACTTAACTAAGGGTACAGCTCCATAAAGACTATAATACAAAATAGTAGTTAATTTGCTTCTTTAGCGCTGTACGCACTGTCTATTTAGCATTTAAGTTCACTCGCACTTTTTTCTCGAAATCTGTGCTCGCGATTCAACTCTACATATTACAGATAACTGAAGACAGATCGACTAGAAATAGCTACATTAATGAGATCTGTATGCATGGGACGCCCACAAATCTAACGCAACTCAACTTCCAGTCCTTTATCGGTTGCTCGATGTCAGCTTATTTGGTCCACTTGTATCTACAATCCAGCTTCGCCTTTCGTTGTCATCCCCGAGCTTTAAAGCCATTTAATCGAAGGCCACGAAGCCGAAAGTTGTTTGGTTGAACAAAGCATTAGGCCGTAAGCCATTTGGCCCATAATGTCATTTGTTTGGCCGAACTGGTCAGGGTCTGGGAAAGGGGAAGTCCACACAGAGCAGCGCACATGTAACTTATATACTACCAGATTCAGTCGCAATTGAGCTGCTGCAACCAGATTAGCATGACTTGTGCTACTTGGGACCTTGCGTACTACTTTGTTACAATAAAAGGTGGGGGAGAGGGTGGATCGCAAGTAACCACCAAGCATTTATTATTGCATTTAATCAATCTCAAATTAGTATACTAAATGCTAATAGCATTTGATCAGTTTTAACGATGTAAAGATGCATTCATAAACTGTCAGGCTACGAAACAATAATTCAGCATTACTTATGCTGACATGTCAAGGTAATGAAGTATTATTTCGGTCGTAAAAGGGCTTTTTCCACTTCAAACCAGCTTTAATGGCTGTATTATTTACAAGTATATATAGTAGACCTCTTCATGTTTTCAAAAAGTATCAAAAATTCAACCGGTCAGCCCAGAATCACAATTCTTATGCTAAAATAAGTCTCCTGTTAAATTTTCAGCTAATTCGGATGAAATTTCGAGGTGGCTCAAGTCGATTTAGTGTTTTGGGCTATTTTCAATTTTGAAAAAAATCTAACAAGAGATATAAAAGCCAAAAACCATCGCAACAACCTCTATATGGAAGATTTTGATGTGCTTTACAAGTCTTGTGAACATTGCGATTCGTTCCGTTCATGTTTTGACCATGTTAAAGTGATTTTCAAGCTTATAAGTGCATAAAAACACTGTTTTAAATAAAAGTCGTTGTTCTACAAAATTCTTGAATTTATGACAAATCATTGCTAATTTAAAATATTTATTTTCCTCTTTTTTCCCTGGACATTTGAGTAGTATAATTTCTAATGTCCGATTTACCGTTAAATTCTTAAAAATCAGAAACTGAACATTAATCATAAATTTGCACGTTGGGATTTCGTCAAACAAGTTATTCGAACAAAGAAGCTTTAATTTCACTTGTTACTACGACGCACTAAATGCTAAAAGCATACAGACATATGATGAAATAAACCAAATTTGGAAGTCGTTTGTTGTAAGCATCAAATATCATATGATTTGATTTATGTTTTGTTCGAATAACTTGTTTGATGAAATCCTAGCGTGCAAATTTATTACAAATGTTCAGCTTCTGATTTTTAAGAGTTTAATGGTAAATCAAACGTTAGCAATTATAATACTCAAATGTCCAGGGGAAAAAGAGGAAAATAAATATGATTTGTCATAAATTCAAGAATTTAGTAGAACAACGACTTTAAATGGGAAGAGTGTTTTTATGCACTTTAAAGCTTAAAAATCACTTTAACGTGGCCAAAACGTGAACGGAACGTATCGCAATGTTCACAAGACTTGTAGAGCACACCAAAATCTTCCATATAAAGGTTGTTGCGATGGTTTTTGGCTTTTAAATCTTTTGTTAGATTTTTTTCAAAATTGAAAATAGCCCAAAAACACTAAATCGACTTGAGCCACCTCGAAATTTTATCCGAATTAGCTGAAAATTTGACAGGAGGCTTATTTCAGCATAAGAATTGTAATTCTGGGTTGACCGGTTGAATTTTTGATACTTTTTGAAAACATGAAGAGATCTAATATATAGCTTCATGGTTACTAGGGGAATTTTGTATTTCTCAGCAGTACTGTCCCGCTAAACTATTTGAATGGTCTTGATTGCAAATTGTATTTCAGTATTAAAAATAGGAATGATTTCAATGAAACGAAGTTTTCTTTTCAATTCTGTGAGGCAATGTACCTAAATTTCCTACCAGTTGGATGACAGCAATGGAAAATTTTGGTTCACACAACAGACGTTTTTCACCAGAACTAATATCCTTATCTGATAGAAGATAGAAGAAAGCTATTTTGCATACCGTGAATTCCCAGAAAATGCTTGTTTTATCAGGTATTTGCCTTCCAATGTTTGTTTTCGAAATCATGTACCCTCAAACTGCAAAGTCCTTAATAGTCATATTTCCAAACCAAGTGATATTTTTTTCAAATGTGTTGAAATGTTGATATTAATTCCAACATTTCGGAACAGGAAAATAGAAAATCTTCTTTTAAATACATGGTACAGAAAACCGATGAAAGAAATATCTGGTTCAGCTTTCAAGATTTGTAAGAAACATTGGATTCCGTGGGCCGTGATGCTTACTGGCGGAGTTAAGCTGGGGCACGATGGGGCACGTTACCTACCAAATTGAATATTTTCCCTGAAATTTAATTAAATACGTCAAATTGGTCTGAGAGAAAAAAACTTATTTCCGCCAATTTTTATTATAACCGAAGAATTTTTCAAATGAATTCTAAAGAAATTCCTAAAAGAATTCGTAATGAAAAAACTGAGGAAATTTTCGAAATTTCCTTAGATTTTTTTCTAAATTTTCAAAGGAACGTTTTGAGGAATATCCAAAGGAATTGCTCTCTCCAAAGTAATTTCCCAAAGAAATCCTTGGAGGAAATTTCGAAAGAATGCTTGAAGGAATATCAAAAGAAATTTGTTGCTTTGTGCATTTCGTTAGGAGCTTGCACGAAAACTTCTAAGGAAATTCCTGAAATTTGCCCTAGAATTGTAGAAAGAGTTATTGGAGGAAATTTCGGAAGATTCACAGCAGAAATTGCCGAGGGAATGGAATTTCCGATGGTATCGGGAAGACTTCTTGGAAGAATTTTTGAAATTTTTCTTGAAATTTATTTCCTAAAGAAATATTTAAGATATTTACGAAAAAATGTCCCTGAAGCAAATTCCCAAGGAATTCTTGAGGAAATCCGAAGAATTCTGGACAGGAGTAAAAGCCGGTTTTGACACTGGACGCTCTTCCAGGAATTGGAAGTTTTTGGAAAAACATTCCAAAGAGTTTCTTTTCAATAAATTACTGAAAAATTTCTAGATGATAAAATGCAATTAAAATTACTTTATATTTGAAACTGCATGACATTTTTAAGTGATTTATCGCTTGATTGATTAATCTCTCCAATTATTGTTCTAACTACTGCCGCCAAATTATAAATAAACCAATTACGATTTTTGGCTGGAGCTCCATCATTACCAGATCTCTTGCTCCTCCAGTGGTGATCCATGACAAACCGACATATATTCCGGACAGGCTTTTTAGCTTTCGCACTTTGAAACACCTTAAACCCATGTGTGGCACAAAATAAATCCACCTGTGAATTTTCAAAGTTACATGTTACATGGGGGAGGGTAGCCCAAGTAACATTTTGAGTTTTATAACACTCTTGAAGACCATATTTTACTCTTCAAGAGTGTTATTAAACCAGCATAAACCAGAAATGTTACTAGGGTAGGGTATCAAAAATGTTACTTTTTGTTACTACAAAGGGGAGGGAGGAGGTCAAAAGCTCCGAATTTTGCGTTACGTAATTTGTGAACAGATCCTCATTTGGCCGAAAATACCGTTTGGCGACGTAGGACGTCTCACTTCACACTTCTCACTCTTCATTTATAACTTCTTATTTCACACTGTGAAATGTGAGAAGTCCGAAGTGAAAGTGACCGCTCACTTGGCATTTCCACTTGTTTTTTTACTCCTCTCTGTTCTCACTTACTGCAGACGACTGACAATTCACTTCTTACGTCTGACTTATTATTTCACATTCTTCATTTATTATTTCTCACATCTCACATTGAAAAGTGAGAAGCAACAGGTGAGAAACAAGTATGAGAAATGGAAAGTGCGAAGTGAGACGTTCGATAGAAAACCGAGTAGTCTTAGACGAGAAGTGAGAGGTGATTTATATGAAGCAAGTGAAACGAATGAATCAAGTCATGGCTTTACGAAATGGAATATGAAAAGCAGTGTAGGAAACATGTGAGAATAGGGAAGAATAGATACGTAGAGTAAGAACTGAAATGTGAGATGTAGGAAATGACAAACTATAAGTTAGAAGTGAGAAGTACAAAATGAAGAGTGAAAGGTGAAGAATAAGTGTGAAATGTGAATAATGCGAAAAGTGAAGTGGTGATTAGACTCATGAGCGGAATGAGAGATGTGAAGAAAATTGTGAGAAGTTGATCGTTTGATAATCAGGTGATAATCAAAAGAGGTACAGTAGACATTCTTGTAGAAAAACCTTGCTTATTAAAAAAAAATTCAAAGTTTTCAGAAAATTACATTCATGAGATCAAATTGAATTCAATTAGTAACAAAAAACTACCAGATCCGAGATACCAGTTTTACCCGCTTTCCGACCAGAGCATAAAATATTCACCTTCACGAAGCAACTTCGGACAGAATATTGACAAACGTCGCATGACTATTCAAAACATAGAATGACTTACTCAATTTTCTTCTTCACACATTCATTCATTTGATTGGTTCTTAGAATGGTCACTGCGTCTAAAGAAAACATAATTCGCCTTGATTATGTTGGCTTTTGGCACTAAAATTTCCCCTCAGTTTAACGTTGGGGTCAGATCTATGTGAGTAATTGTTGAAATCATCATTTATGTGTTTAGTTCTACAGTAATTTAGCTTACAGTTTACAAAATCTAAATAAATATTCACTGACTGATAATTGATCGGAAATTGTCAATGTTCAGCCGAATATGAATATGTACGAAATGAGAATGACTAAGAAGGCCGATGGGCTTCACCAAAAATCTTCGATTATTTAAAGCTCTGTTTCCGACGTCGTAATGCATCATTGAATTACATCAGACCGTTTTAAGAGATTTAAGAACAGACAATAAACTGGAAGAATTTTGGCGTCAAACGGCTATTGTTTTATCCAAATTGATTTAAACGATGTAAATGTTTAATACTCAAACAGATAAAAATATGTTGTAATTTTGATTGTATTTACTAACACATAATTGGATCATGAGGCCCTCCTTAGCCGTGTGGTAAGACGCGCGGCTACAAAGCAAGACCATGCTGAGGGTGGCTGAGTTCGATTTCCGGTGCCGGTCTAGGCAACTTTCGAATTGGAAATTGTCTTGACTTCTCTGGGCATAAAAGTATCATCGTGTTAGTCTCATTGATATACGAATGCAAAAATGGTTACTAGGTTTAGAAACCTTAGCAGTTAATAACTGTGGAAGTGCTTAATAGACACTAAGCTGCGAGGCGGCTCTGTCCCAGTGTGGGCATGTAATGCCATAAGAATTGGATCTTGCAAATAAACAATAGAGATAATAAACCTTAGAGGCAGATTGTCACGTCGGTTCCTTTTATTTTCGTTCCGAAGCATGATGGCGAACATAACCGTCAAAACGTCTTAATGCATTGTTGACATTCAGTGCCCGACCTTTCCTCGCCAGCAAAAGATATTTGGCCAGTGACGACAGTGATAATTTTCCTCTATGGGTTGGTCAATTCAAAATACCGACAAGTTGCAGATTTTATTAGCATGTTCTAAATATGTAACCACAAGATATTGAATATTGTTATCTGTGAAATCACGGAGTTTGACAAGTGAATGCAGATTTTTAAACCGATAAAAAGTTGCATCCGGATTTGTCAGGTATCAATTTATATGAAAATGATTTTTGAATTTGAAATTTATAACACTGTTTCTGCGCGCGAAGTTAATGTCCTTACAACAACATGGCGATATTGCCGTTTGTTAAGTCGAAATATCTTTTTTTAGGTCTAAAGATCTAAAAAGTAGCTGTTCCAATTCCGTTTTTATGTCACTCATTGCTGATCTGCTTTATTATGAAGTTAAATATTTATGCTAAGAGCAGTTTATACGGTTATATTATACACTTATTTATATTATCGCAATTATACTGAATACTCGTACATGGCACACAGTTTAGGCAAACTTTGAAAGTGTACTTTAATCTACTAATGGTATATTTTTTGTCGCATATATGTTGATATCGCTTGTGAAAAAATAGAAATTTAATGCTGACACTAGCAATACAAGAACAATAACTTAAAATACAATTTTATGATATTTACATAAATACTTAGAGCAAGTAGTCATTCAGCCCACTGTTATAGTCATCACACATAGCTTGCATGAAACTGACACTTTCTTATTATTGATCGAAACAGTTACTCCTCAGACGCAAACCCGAAAACGTTATCGCACTCCCGGAAATCCGTTAGATGGCTCCACTGGAATCAATCGATTCCCAATCACAGCCCCACATGATAGGTTTAATCATTCTCCTAATATTGTTACCAAAGTAGTTCACAAACGCCCACATTCAAGCTAAAGCGCAATAAACCCAAAATAGAACACCTAATTATTTACAATTACAACCAAACAAGCGAACATCACTAGCTCAGATCAATCTCAGATTAATAGTGTCGAACGATTGTGTCATGCGTTCATTTGATCGTAACAAAGTGAAGCCTCCATTTCGTCATCCAACAAAAGGCAAATATTGTACCAACCTCTTAACGTAGGCATAGGGAGAAAATAAAAACCATTCTATACTCACTCGCCTCGGTTCGAAAGCCAAGAACAACAAAAATATCGAACCCGCTGCATTAGTTTCATTTCTCTTTGTTTCGCCACTTTCGAAAGCCATGGGGAAAGCGATAAGATAACGACACTTTGACACCTCTTCGCAAACTCGCACGGGTGCCTAATAGTTCAAGTGGTTTGGACAAGGTCAATCCGAAAAGTTGCAGCTACTGAGCGAACAGAATTTCTGGGGAATTTATTTTGTCTTGCATTACAATCGAAAATACTTTCATGATATAAATACTTTTATGATGGATCAGTCTAAAGAGAATGTGTCATTTTTATAAGCTTGTAAGAGCTGCACCATAAACGACACGATATCGTCTGGCTTTTTATCGACGCTTATCAGCAGAACCATTTTACCATTGCTGTTGATGAATGGTTGGAAATGGTTTTGCGCATTTGTAAGAGCAGGGATTTCGACATGCACAACGCTGACTGTGACACATGGTTCGGTAGAAAAAGCGATAATGACTTTTTGCACTTGTTACCATTGTAACATTTACCATCCATTGAATTTTGGAGAACAAAGAAAATGATGGACTTTGGGTTCCGTGAACTCGTTTACGAAAATACATACACAATTTTAGTTGCTATGCTATTGACGGTACCATTGGGCACTAAAGCCTTGAACAAACTAAAATAACGAAAACTGTGTTGGAATATTGAATAAGATATTTTTTTCTCTTGATCCAATTTACTTCCATCGTGGAAATTTTTTAAATAAGCATAACACTTCTTTGTGGTAATAACGACATGGCGATCGGGGGATCGCTCTTCCCTCATCGACCGGTTCACAAGGTCACGTGGGTCTCCCGTGACGGCTTTACAGAAAATCAAATCGACCACATCTGCATCAGCCGAAAATGGAAACGGAGCCTTCTTGATGTACGGAATAAACGTAGTGCCGATATCGCGTCTGATCATCACCTCCTCGTCGACGAAATACGCCTGCGCATTGCGCGCATTCGTCGGCAGGAGGAAAGAGTTGGACGACGATTCAACACACGCCGACTGGAAGATGCCACGGTGAAACGGTCCTTCGTTGAAGAACTGGAGACGCGTGCTGGAGATATTCCGGAAGGTGGCAGCGTGGAAGACCAATGGACCGCCATCAAGAATGCCTTCATCGCCACCAGCGAGAACAATCTGGGCGAACTGCGCACCCAGAGAAAACAATGGATCACCGATGAGACCTGGAGGAAAATAGAGGAGCGAAGAGAAGCCAAAGCCGCGATAGAGCGATCGAAAACCAGAGGAGCCAAAGTCTTAGCCCGTCAACGATACGCGGCTCTTGAGAAGGAAGTAAAATGCTCATGTCGACGGGACAAGCGAGCGTGGGCAGACTCTCTGGCCGACGAAGGAGAGAGAGCTGCCGCAACCGGGGACATTCGCCTCCTCTACGATATCTCACGACGCTTAAGCGGGGCGAAGATGAATGCAACGATGCCTGTGAAAGACGCGAATGATCAGTTATTGACCGACCCAACTGACCAGCTGAAACGCTGGTTCGAGCACTTCGAACAACTTTTTCAAGTGCCAGCCAGGCCATCACCACCTCGGCATGATCTGTCTAGGATCCGACGTATAACACGCGTCAATACCGAAGCTCCATCACTGCTAGAGATTCAAACAGCCATCCAAAGCATGAAATCGAATAAAGCCCCAGGGGTCGACCGCATATCAGCCGAGATACTCAAAGCTGACCCCATGACATCCGCTCAACTACTGCATCGTTTATTTCGTAATATCTGGGACACCGCAACTTTCCCGGTCGACTGGATGCAAGGTATCTTAGTGAATGTGCCCAAAAAAGGTGACCTGACTGTATGCGATAACTGGCGAGGCATTATGTTGCTGTGTACCGTTCTCAAAGTTCTGTGCAAAATTATCCTAGCCCGGATTCAGGAGAAGATCGATGCGACTCTCCGTCGGCAGCAGGCCGGATTCCGTGCCGGAAGATCCTATGTGGACCATATTGTCACGCTCCGCATAATTCTGGAGCAGGTCAACGAATTCCAAGAGTCCCTTTACTTGGTATTCATTGACTACAAAAAGCTTTCGACCGTCTCAATCACGAGAATATGTGGGGCGCCCTGAGACGCAAGGGGGTTCCTGAGAAAATCATCGGCCTCATTGAAGCACAGTACGAAGCCTTTTCGTGTAGAGTGCTGCACAATGGGGTCCTGTCCGACCCTATCCGGGTCGTAGCTGGTGTGAGGCAAGGATGTATTCTATCACCGTTACTGTTCCTCATCGTAATCGATGAGATTCTGGTAGATGCGATTGACCGTGAACCAAACCGCGGGCTGTTATGGCAGCCTATAACCATGGAGCACCTAAAGGACTTCGAATTGGCTGATGACGTTGCACTCCTCGCACAACGGCGCTCTGATATGCAGAGTAAGCTCAACGACCTTGCCGAGCGCTCCTCCTCGGCAGGTTTAGTCATCAACGTCGACAAAACCAAATCGTTGGATGTAAACACGGTGACTCCTTCCAGTTTCACAGTAGCCAGGCAACCAGTGGAGAATGTTGAAAGCTTCCAATATCTTGGTAGCCAAATGGCGTCAGACGGCGGTACTAAGATCAACATAGGCGCACGGATCAAGAAAGCAAGGGCTGCCTTTGCGAGTTTAAGAAATATCTGGAAAAACAGGCAGATAAGTGAACGCACCAAAATACCTGGGTGGTGCGGATAGAATCGATTTGGTTGTCAAAGTGAAGCCAAACTTTTCTATTGTGCCGGAGCCAAACATTGAAGATTGTGGTTATGTTCGTTTTAGATCTTATATTGCTAAGTATTGTTATTATTTGGGGAAAAAATAAAAATAAACTTTGTTTGAGTTTTGCATTCTTTTTAACAAATATATTCACATTATATTTCGAGTGGAAAATGAGTAGGAATGTAACTAAAATGCACTCGTTACGAGATTTCACGAGATTCAGCAGCTGATTGGAGCAGGAATGTATGTAAACCATCGTAAAGTCATGTAGAGTCTCGCGCATTTGTGCGCCTTCATGCAGCATGGAAAGAGAAATTCGAAGAGCGGGAAATGTTTGACAGCAAAGTAACTGCAAAATAATTTTGCTTATGGAATTGATTTCAAAATATCCCGCTGCTCGCTTGAGAGCACAAAAGCGGCTCTATCCGCAGCACCCAGCAAAATACGAATTTTCAACTCTAACGTTAAATCTGTGCTGTTATACGCCAGCGAAACATGGTGTGTATCAGTGGAGAACACTCAACGGCTGCAGGTGTTCATTAACAGATGCCTGCGGTATATAATTCGGGCCTGGTGGCCTCACAACTGGATCTCAAACAACGAGCTCCATCGTCGTTGTCACCAGAGACCGATAGCAACAGAAATTCGGGATCGGAAGTGGGGCTGGGTTGGGCACACTCTACGTAGGGGCGGAAACGAAATCTGTAAACAAGCATTAGACTGGAACCCAGCGGGACATCGCAGCAGAGGCAGACCCAGAGGCTCATGGCGGCGAAGCCTCTATAAAGAAATTAAAGAAGTCGACCGAAATCTAACCTGGCAACAGGTTAAAGCGATAGCCGGGCAACGCTCAGGATGGAGGTCTTTCAAGTTGGCCCTTTGCACCACCGGAGGTGTACAGGATCCATAAGAAGAAGAATAACACTTCTTGTTAAGCATTTTATGAAAACCATGTAATAAAAAACTGTCAAGATCCTTACGGAACGCAATGACAGCTCAAGATCACGTAAACCGACTGGAGATTGTCTTTTGTTATTTGAATGGCGAAATGCAAAGATTATTTAGTCATGAAGTGAGGATTTTCGAATTAATAGGTTCATTGCTTCCTTAGACCCTGTGTCTGGGCCTTGCTTTGCCTAGCGGTAAGATGTGCGTCTTCAGAATAAAGCCATACCATGATGGACACCGAGTACATAGTTTTGATAGTCGTTGATATCTGTGAGGCTAGACACCTTCCTCTTGAAATTTATTAAAGTTTGGGGTGAATCGATTTTGACGCATACTGTGTACAGAATATTGAGATTTTGTCTCAGTAGCCATGAATCAACAATCAATCGATATAGATGGCATATTTTTTCATTCGGAAGTGTTATGAAATCACAAGTGCTAGTTTTTCAGGATTTTGTTGGTATTCATTGTGAAAAACACATCTAATTTATGATTTATTTTCAGGATTCAAGCAAGAGTAATTAAGGCTCCAAGAAGTTGACTAATATGGAATTACATAAAACACGTTTTATGTAGCCTAATACACATAGCCGAAACAAAATTCTCAACGCATGCTCCAAAAAAAGTTTGTTCCCGACATTTTATTTGTTTTAATCATTAAGCATTTACCTACTACATACAATTCTCTGCCCAATGATAGACAACTAAAACACGTAAAATATCCAGAAGAGTGGGTGTTTCCACGTCTTATGTATTAAATTCGGTAGGATGAGCACCGTCGCAAAAGAAAATGTTCATAATTATGTGTTTTTATGTGGAGTGAAGTGAGGTGAATTTAATGAAATAAAATTCATTCGATTGAAACGATAGTCGCAATCGTCAATTCTCACATAATTCTATGCTTAGGAAAAGTACAACACAGATAGAAAAATCCACTGGAATTTACGCCAAAAGTCATGCACATAAATGGAACGCCATTATTAGCGTAATTCCAAACGGGATATAGCCTAAATGTGTACAATATTTGACGTGAATCGTCGATATTGCATACAAGTTGTAAGCAATCTTGTTGGGAAGAAGACCATTTCAGCGCAGAAAAGCGTAAATTTTCGCTTGTAAAGTTTTACGCGCTGTTTGTTTTTCATTATTTTTTTCTGTGAAATATGATATTGTTCACGATATTTTGGGACTATTCTCTTGAATTGAGTTTAGAATAAAGTAAATTAATGTCTTTCTTGATTTTGAAACTGAGTTCGGTCGTTTCCTTACTTTAAATAGAGGAACAAAATAGTTTATTGGTCTAGATTATCACAATGCCTTGATCTATATTTTTTATCTCTCATAGGTGAATTGGATGATGATATAGATAAATATAATCAGCAAATAATCCGGTCAAGCTCAAGAAAAATACCGGCATACAGCACATCTTATTCTAAGCTCCGTTCAACACTCTTACTAAAAACGTTGCGACAATGAACAAAAACAAAATTACAAATCTCCTTGCCTTAGGTGCCCGCCAGAGTAAACGCGACGAGCGATGTGACGCTACGCGACTCACGTAAAAGAATAACAATCATTATCAACAGGCTGTCAAATTGCACTGTCACGTCGCGTCGCATCGCACGTCGCGTTTACTCTGGCTTCACCCTTACGTTCAATCCAAAACACCCGAAACGTAACTTTAATTGGTCTTCCGAGCAGAGATACCCAGATATCGCGCTTAGTTTCATAGGAGCGTAACTGTATTGATCGATTTCTCTTCGTCGATGTTTTCTTTTTATCATTGTATCGAATTGCGCTTGTATGTCGATGATTTATTGGTTTGGTGTGTGAAAGTAGGAGTGTATATTGCACCAGAATCAATAATCACGGTTGTAGCTTTTGAAACAATTGAGTTATTAACAAAATATAAAACCGATTAAGAGAAATTGATCAATACAGTTGCGCCCCTATGAAACTAAGCGCGAGAGATACCTATATCATAACCGGTCTGAAAGTAATGAGTAATTATGTCTCTGTTTTTAACGTTTCAGTAAACAAACTTTCTTTTCTCCAAAATAGCAGAGCACACTTTGACCCAGGTATGAAAAGTTATAGTGGACGAAGCAAATGTCAATGAGGGTGATTCAAAACTTATAGCATTAGCTGCGTAAAAAGCTGGAATCAAAAAAAAAACTGGGTCTTAATGCATTAGCTGCGTAAAAAGCTGGAATCCAGAAAAAAGGGAAAAGCTGGGTCGTTTTTATGCCGGTTGATTTCAGCAATTTCTCAGTTCACCTCAATTTCCTCAACTTTTTAAATACCACCCGATTTAAATACCACCCGATTTTTTCATGGGGTCTGCTCAATGTTTCGGTAAATTCAAATGCTAGAAACAAGCAAAAACAAACTGCGTAAAAGCAACCCCATTTCCTTCCAAAATTGATTTCAGACAAGTACTGGTTCTCTCTTATCAATACACTTTCAAAATTGCATTGCGTGTCCAACCGTCACTCAAATCACGAGGTTTTTGAATGCCTTCCGAGTAACGAGGATTGATATCCAACGGGGATTTTACGGATCTTGTTGCGACATACTTCTTCATAGTTCTTCCAGCATAGTTCTTCCAGCAAACAACAACTCTCGTTTTAGTGTGATGCCTACAATACACTCTGATAAAATCAATCTCATTTGTTCACATGTTTACATCTACTTGTAGTTATCCGTATTAATCCGCAAATGGAGTAATATTTACAACATCTTGATGTATTCAGCGGCATACCTAAAGAACCATCGTTTATTCTTTTCTCAAAAATTGGCATCAATTCAGGAAACACTTCAGACCAGGATAAATACACAGCTAGGTGTTTCAATCTGCCAAGTTTATGGACGAGAAGAAGGCGGGGGTGAAAAATTCATTTTCAGTGCAAAGCATAAACAAACCGGCTGGCTCTCCCATACTAAAATCCAAGATGGCTGAATCGTGAATTTGGCAGATTGGAACACTTAGTGGTGTATTCATCTTGCTTCAGACTAGAAATACTAGAATAAGAGATCGGCTAAGACGCCATCTTGTTTCCAATCGAACCGTCAAAAGCGGTTCCATTTCGACTTGTTTACTTTTTGCATCCATAAGAAGCAAGCAAAAGGTTCAAGTGCTGCCAGTATCATTTTCACGATTTCATGCATTTTCATACGTTGCCATTTCGACAGTTTTTCACTCCGCCGGTCTCTGGTTATAGGGTTGCTACTTCAGACTAAGTATTTTGCCACCAGAATTTTTCAGCCCTCTGAGTTCTTCGCTGGTTATTACAAACGAAATATGACCAGACGTCCCGCGTTTCGCAGGACGCTGCATTTTTCAACTTCGTTTTACAAATTTATTACAATTCATACAAATATTTTTTCAATTTTTTTTTGGCCTAAAATCTATGCGAAATGCACTTTTGCGTTTGCGTGGACGCTTGCTGGTCACATTATTCAAACGTGTCAGCAGACGCAACATTCGGAGAACGGCCGTTGTTGACAAAGTGATGTACCTACGCCTTAGAAGCATAGATAAAACGCTGTGGTCGATCGAAGTTTGAGAACTTCTTAATAAGAAAATTATTTCGATCTTTTAGTGGAATGTCTTCTCTTGTCATAAGATGAGTTCGTACTATGCATTTTAATTCCACTACTTGACAAGCGACTGTTCACCTACAAGACGAACTTTTTCTCATTTGGTTGCTTCGTTTGCAGTGTTAATCTTTAAATCGAAAACCGATATCTGCGAGAATTCCTCAAGGTACTGCTTCGGGAAATTCCTCTCTAATAAAAAATTCACGACTGAGTTTTTGTGGGAATATCCGATGGAGTTTATAAACTATTTTGATGATCAATACAGGAAGTATTTCTTAAAGAAATTCGCAAAGGAATTCCTGGTTTGAAACTCAGAAGAAAGTTTTGAAAGAATTTTTTGTGGACTTCCCGAAAGAGGTGTTTCTCCAATAAGCGGATCGGCCGGTCGTCGAAATTTAGTTTTGCTTTGTGCGGAAAGCAAAACGATCGGCCTGTCGCCGTAATTTTGTTCTGTATTGTGCGGTTGAGTAAATTGATCAGAAAGAGAAAATTTAGTTCGCATCCAGTTGTGTAGTGCGGTCGAAAATTAAAATAATTACCGTTCCTTCGATTTTTGTTGTTGTTTTAAATCAAACTAGGTACTCGCTATACACGGCAGACCGTTTACCAAAACGAATCCTGCCACACTCCCTTCCCCATATATCCAACATCCCAGTGATTTCTCGTAGAAGTGCAGATAACTCGTCAGCTCCTATCAAAGCGAGTATTCAGTCAACAGTTTCCTATCTATTCCTTAATTGACCTGCATTCGGACACGGCCGGCGCTGGTATTGCTTATTTTTGGGTCACCAGTTTTTTCACATTGAAGATGATGTTAGTCTTATACTTCACACGCAAATAAAAGCGTTCCCGAATTCGTGAACCAGCAAAAATACACCGTGATTAATTTCATGGATTTGGGAACACCAGTCACGTTTTCCAGAACGTTCCAGAAAACGTGACTGTATTCCCGAATCCGTGGCTGTTGTTCACGAAAAAATACACCGTGAACTTGTTAGTTTACGAATTCATGAACGCTTTTTTTGCGTGCATCTGTTGGTTCTCTGTGTAATTACAGCTGACCTGGCAATAACGAAGCAGCAACCGTTGGCGGTCAATCATGCTCATGCTCATGCTCATTGCTCAGTGTTAATATTTTAATCGAAAACCATTTTCTCTCGATCCTTGAAATGCTGAACATTTCATCGATTCTAAACATTACAAGCTGATGATATTGACGCACATACGACTTTATCCGTGAACATACTTTCGAAAAATTACTAAAAGGAATGCTTTCTGTTTCTCCAGCGTATGGTTTTGCTTCATCATTTTGCGAAGCGTGCTCCTAGTACCACTGCCTTTAAATCTAAACACGGGACGCAACTCGTTTCGGAAACTAGTGCGATCATGATCTACCCTTTGTATATAATACGATAGTAAGCTACAGCCGCGATTTCTTGAGCGCTGACATCTTTGAAGACGTGTACCTCCAGAGGTTTGTAGCTGTTTCTAAAATAACCTGCGAAATAGCAGCATGGAATGCATACGCCATCCATCTTCTGAAGAATCGTAAGCCATTTAACCCAATGCTCCGCAATTTCTTTTCGCATTTTGTCATCCTTATTTATATACTTTCTAAATGAGATTCTTTCCGGAAAATACGAAGGAGGTCATTACAACAAGAAGATCATATACATATGTTGTTCATGATAACCCATAGCATATGTCAATGCGAAGGCATCATCCACCTACTATCACGCCAGCCGTAGCACGTACCTAAACCCCATCCCTAGTAGTTTAATTTTTGATGCATGTTGACTAGGCTTTTCTAGTTCCGAAACACATTTAAGTCACTAGACATCCAATTTCAAATGTGGAATCCTTCTCGCTTATGTACTTAGATTACCTTCTTCGTTACTTCAATCGCTTTTGCCACTGCTCAATACTTTACGATTAGCTACGATCACAGCTATCAAGCTGTGCTTGTAGACACAAATCAGCATCTGCTGAAATATCTTTTCGATTTCTGTAGCTACTGCATCCCCTCATTTCCCGTAGGGAAACATAATGGATAAGAGCGGTGGTAAAACATCCGCATCCTGACTAGATCCATGTACGCATTGGTCGGATTCAGCGTCGGGAGGAGAGACTCGGACGGTGATTCAACACACACCTACTAGAAGATCCAGCTGTGAAAAGATCGTTAGTTGATTAACTTAGAACTTAGACAGCGTAGTAGAGTAGTGAACGGCCACCAAGAATGCCTTTAACCTGGGACGGGACTTGCAAAGAGGAAAAAATGTAACTTCATCTGCAACCAGCAAGCGCTGTCACGAATTGTCAGATGCTGAGACGAGACCTGCAAAGACGGCTTCTTTTTCCTTGTTTTGACACTTGTTCTTCTTTTCATCACAGTTGATCATCGATTCTCAACTGTTTCCTTGAGTGTTTCACCTAAATCCCGGGTAGAATCTTCTGAGCACAATAAAAGTGTTTGTGATTTACGGATTTGCAAACTTATTTTTATAAAGATTTACCAATCGGAAATAAAACACGTATTTATAACAGTTCAATATTAAGCTGTCCGGCTTTTCTAGAATACTTTTCAAAGTGAAAAAGTACTCGTAAAACAAAATCATTCGGAATACTTTTTAAGGGATACCAATACTTTTACACAAAAAGGTGCTGGTTGCATCTGACAATTCGTGACAGCGCTTGCTGGTTGCAGATGAAGTTACATTTTTTCCTCTTTGCGAGTCTCGTCCCAGCCTTTAACTATACAAGCGAGAGCAGCCTGGGTTCAGGAGATCGTAGAAGGCAGCAGCATCGGACGGTTTGGATTTTGCGCTGCGCTGACATTCTAAAAATAATTGAACTGTTACATATTAATTCCATACAAGAAGTGAGGAGCCGTTTGAAAAATATGAGCGAATTTGAAGATCTAAGGATTTTCCCAAACACACTTCGTTGTCGCCCTTCGCATGCAGAATGGCAATAGACGATCAATACTGGATAGCTGGACTAAGAGTCGTGCAAACCAAGTTTTCGGGAGAGAAAGGAGTGTGCACCGGTGCTTCAGTTTATGGTTCCATCAATCAAACATGTATCAATAACGAGCCCGTTGGATGATATAGGCCAAGAGTATATCGCAGAGGACGCGTTCGAGCAATTACGTACGACTTTTAGTTTGTTTCGGCATATCGGTAAGGATACTCTACACGTGTTGGTTAGTAAGTCTACTCCTATTAGGCTTACGGCATATCCAGCAAGGTAGGTGGATTGATTTCATGTAAATCCATGAAATCCCAAACGTAATTGGAGCAGAGTCTCTTAATTCTCGTGTATACATGGATGAGACAGTGTGCCATGAGCTACAAAAGCTCACGTAGCACCGATTCAGTGCGACGAGAGAAGCTAGCGCGCGCATAAAATAACTAAGTGAGCGTGTCTCAATGTACGTCTCATGAGACTCATCTCATGCGCTAGGAATGCATAGCTGGCGTTACTTAGGCGACGATATTATTGAATGAAAATTTCCCGCCCAAGCTGTTTTACGCATCTCCGCTGTTGTTTGCAAAGGTTTGCCATGGCAAACAGCGCATGAGCTGATCGCATTGAGATGTCTCAATGCGACTCACCAATGTTAATGTGAGGTACACAAGCTTCGTGAGACTCGCGCGCGTTAAATTTTTTGTGCGCGTAGCAGTCGTTGCTCAATCTCATCCTTTTCTGTACGCGTGCATGATGTCTGAATTGGAGGACGGATTTACGCAACGCGACACGTAAATCCGTCCACTAATTACTTATGGGATTTCATGGATTTCATTCTCCCCATAGTTAAAATAAAATCTATACAATTCGTTTTTTTTTCTGTTGGTTTGGAGCGCAAAAAAGCCAGACTTCCCTCTATTGCCATATGCCCTATTTTGACAAATATATTTTTAATGCACGCGTTACGTGGTAAAGCAGTATACGAGCAAAATAATGCCTGTTTGATCTTCCGTAATTTTGTAATGAAACCATAAATTCTGTGACAAAAATGTGTGTTAAAAGTAAATTTTGTTACGACGATGATTATCGAGACAATGATTCCAGGCACGAAACATATGTTGTAAGTAAAAGTTTTATATTTTCAACGTCTTAGGGTCTGTTCACAAATTACGTAACGCAAAAATCCGAGTTTTTGACCCCCTCCCTCCCCCTCGTAACAAAAAGTAACATTTTTGGCACCCCCTCCCTCCGCCATGTAACGCGTAACTGTAAAAATGTTGAAGGCTGATTTTTTTTCCTTCTCTGAAGCATTTGGGTTTTGGTATTTTTTGAACACTGTTTAGAATAGGGACGGCACATGATCAAAAATCAAGGATATCAAGAATACAGCTAGTAGAAACGAAAATAGAATTTGCGATCATAACCATTTACATAGTTTTGCGGAACTGTGGTGTCGAGAAATACAACATTCGCTTAGCATTTTTTACGCATATCAGTCCTGCTATGTCAGCATGCTTGATTTCGATAATGACTAATATACGATAACGATAAACAGCAATTACTTCAATCAGTGATTAAAAAAAAGACATTAAAATAAATTTTTATTCGCGTTATGCATAACATTTCGTAGTACCCACCCCCTCCCCCACCTTTTAGTGTAGCAAAGTATAACGCAAGTTGGACCTCCCCCCTCCCCCCAGAAGCGTTACGTAAATTGTGAACAGACCCTTATGGATTTTAGATCGTTTTTATCGCTTTTGTTTCTATTCTTTCTCGTTCCAGATGGCGAGTAATGGCGCTTGAACCTAGGCTGATATGTACACTGATGGACATATAAGCCTTGTCATGTTTTCATAGTAATCTGTATGAATTCATACGAATACTTGTGCCCATCAGTATATAAGCCAGGGCACTAGACTAAAAACTGTGTCCCATCCCAAGACGTCGAGGACCCATGGAGTGTACATTAATCTTCTTAGCAAGTCACTCCCAACGATTCGTCAATCATATTTCCCCCTGAATGTGAAACGGTTGGTACGGCTGTCCCCGTTTCTTCCTTTCGTAGATTCGAAACTCTTCGTTGATCATGTTATTTATTACTAAATAATCTGATTGCCGAGGAGTTATGGATTATCTCCCAAATTCAAGCCTGCACGGTGGGCCTGGCCGTTTTAATACTTGTGTCATATTTATGATATGCTGCAAATATTAATGCAGACAAGAAAATGCTCGGGAATACAACCGACATTTCCAGGATGCTTTTCAATACTGGCTGTGCATGTGCTAAGACAAGACAAGACAAGACAAGCGAGAGCAGCCTGGGTTCACCACGCACTCAGCAGTGTTGCTGGTGGCGTGGACCATTGATCCCAGAGATTGTATTATTGTACAAGGCCTGTTAGACGGGCTCACCAGGTGAGTCCCTGTCCGTCAAATATACTTTCTCTGGAAGGTGCTTCCTTGGTTATTTTTTCACAGCTCTTTGCTAATCTCGTGAATTCCGTTCGGTGCAAGCAAGATGTCGACGTCGAAGAAACTCAAGAGACAGAGACAGCGTTCTCGAGTTCATGGACCGGATTGAACAGTACCTGAAAACCACCAAGCAGTTCGATGAGCAGTCGGTCAACAAACCGTCGTTTGGGTCGTTGGTCGATATTCTCAAAAAACAAACTCGGCTATTAGATGCAGTCTCGGTCGATCAGCGTATGTTTTCAACGGCAACATCCACTAGCGTTAGCAAATTCCGTCCCACGAAAGTTTCAGTCAACTCGGCGACTGAAACGAAGTCACCTAACTGCTTCGCATGTAAAGAAAATCACTAATTTAGGAGGAGAACAAACGGCTGCAGCTCACCAACTCCAAACGGCTCTGCAGTAATTGTCTTGATAGGAATCACTTGGCACGGGACTGTCCATAAAAATATCGTTGCAGAACGTGCTCGAAGAAACATCATACGTTGTTGCAACCTGGATTTCCTGGTTCTGGTTGTATGGTTCTGGCAACGAATGAAAACGGAAATCGTTCTACATCATCATCAAATATCGGTGCTTCGAACTCTGGTGAATCTGTTAGATGGCACTAATTTCATCCAATTCGGCGATAGGGCAGTCAAAATCGCATATATTTTTGCTCACAGTATTGCTAAATGTGAAGGACGTTTGGGGAAGGATACATCAGGCAAGGATAACTGGTATTGGTCGAACACGAAATTGAACGGCTTGTGAAGTCTCCACTACAATTTCTTCTCGGACGGAGAATTTCTCAACTTCAATGGAATTTCTGGTGTTGGAGCAGTTCACTGAAAATTAGCCATCATACTTGATTCCAATGCGAGATTGGCAACCTCCGGCTGATATGGTTTTGGCTGATCCTGGTTTCAACGTTTCTGCTCCGATCGATTTGGTCTTAGGTACCCAGTACTTTTACGAATTTCACATAAGCGATGGTGGCCGGTTGCTAGCTCGTAAATTCGACAATACGCTCCCAGTATTTGTCAATACGGTATTCGGATGGGTAGCAGCTGGCAAGGTTACATGCATGGAAGGGCAGTCGCGGGTTAGTTGCCATATTGCGAGGGTGGAATCTCACACTGCAAGGTATATTGTGATCACACTGCAAGGTATATTGTGCGGTATCCTAAGCACACGAATTTCAACAGTATGATTGGAGAATCGAAACAGATTGCTCTCCGAAGATTTCATCACATTGAAAGGCGATTGAAACTGGACTGTGATCTGCGATCACAGTATAGTGATTTCATGATGGAGTACATTGAGCTGGGTAATATGAAGTACATTGGATTGGCGGATGACTTAAGATTGGAAGAAGGCAAAACTGTGTGCTATCTTCCACACGACGAAGATACGTGTAGTCTTCGATGGAGTAGCGAAATCTTCCACGAACTATTTGCTCAACGAAACTCTACTTACGGGGCCAACTATTCAAGACGAACTACTTGAACTAACGATTCGGTTCCGGAAACATGCCATTGCCCTGGCGGCGGACGTTGCAAAAATGTAGCCTCAAATTCGGATCCATGATGATGATAAACCGCTCCAACAAATTCTTTGGCGACTCGATCCTTTGCAACCAATAGCGGTTTACGAGCTGCAAACTATCACTTACGGTTTTTCCCCGTCGTCGTTTCTCGCTACTCGGGTGCTGAAACAATTGCCGTTGGATTACTAGCATGCTGCCAGCTCCGTGGAAGAAGATTTTTATATGGATGACTTCCTGTCGGGTGCACCCACGGTGGAAAAGGCAATACTACTGCAAAAAGAAGTGCAAGATTTGTTGAAAGAAGGAGGCCTAGAGCTACGGAAATGGTCTTCGAATAATCCGGATGGCTTGAAAAATACAATTTGGAGAAGATCAGAGAATAAAAACGCTTGGTATTGGATGGGAAACAAAACCAGACTACCTGTGCATCGAGGTTCAGCCATCGTCAGAAGAATGTATTTGGACAAAACGCAAGATATTTTTTACGATTGCCAAGCTGTACGATTGGTTTCGCCAGTCATCGCATGGGCAAAAATCCGAAATCCTTCCTGCCAGATTCTATCTCTATACAGTTCCATGTATTCACATCAAATTGGGTACGGGGCCTGCATCTATGCACGCTCCATCGACAAGGCGAATCAAATCAAAATAGAGCTCATAGCAGCCAAATCACGGGTAAAACCACTCAAGTGCGTTAGCCTACCGCGGCTTGAGCTCTGTGCTGCACTCCTGGGAGCAAAGCTGTACGCTAAAGTATCAGCAGCACTCAGGATGGAAGGAATCTCTTGGTGGTTCTGGTCAGATTCGATGGTCACACTTCATTGGATTCAGGCACCACCCAACACTTTCGTCGGGAATCGGGCAGCAGAGATTCAACAATTAACCCACGGGCATAGCTGGAATCACGTGAAAGAAACTGAGAACCCGGCTGACTACATTTCACGTGGAATGCTTCCTCAAGATTTTTCCGTCGCCAATGTGTGGCGCTGCGGTCCGTCATGGCTCTCGAACGAGGAGGAATATTGGCCTAAACACCCAACTAGTACACCACCGGAGGATCTACTGGAGCGTCGAAAAACAGTACTCGTGATTCAACAAACACCAGAGCATAACTTTTTGTTTCACCGCTATTCAACCTTTTGGCGTTAACTTCGGATTACTGCCTTGGTTCTTCGTTTTATGAATCGATGTCGTCGCAAACATAGTTGCCACCCGAACCTATTCGCTTCAGTAGGAGAGCTAGAGCAAGCTAAAGAAACATTATCGAAGTTGGCACAACAGGAAATATTTGCAAATGAACGTAAACAACTGGAAAAAAAAACTCGAACCGTCTCCAAATATCGCCTACAGAAGGTCAAATTCACTCAAATCTAGATCATATATTAAAATGAATTTAATTTATTCTCACAATTTTATTATATTAAAGGTAAACTCGTCTTCAGATTCTCCTTGCTGTCTCAGCAAATTGAGTTACAATCCAGATCAGCACTAATTCGGCTTATAAGCGGATGACAGCATTCCACTGAACAAAATGCTGGAGAATTGAAGATTACTGTATTTGGTCCCTGAAAGTCGATGAATCGCTTGTACCTTCCAAGAATGCTCAGATAGTTTTCGGCTTGTAATTCGAAAGCCTGACCTAGTTGTATCCATCCCATTTGGAGCCGTTTTTTTCTATGGCATATGAAAACACAGACTAAACACATCTTGGGAAGCATTTTGGCTGCCCGGCTTTTTCTGTACGTCTTTGGGAGGGTTTCCAAATCATCTTCCCCTCTGGTAAAGTTATTTACATAAGCACCGCTATGCGACTGAATGTCCAAGCAGAAAAGAATAACAAATTTATATCATGCTGTATTACTGAGTTCAACATTTTTCCTTACATAGGCTGTTATTAACTTGGATCAGGATGTTATTAATATTACTAAATTTTGAGCTTGAGCTTGATTGACCGCCCGTAGTTGCTACTCCGTTATGACCAGATCAACTGTACTTGCACAAATAACCAATAGATGCTTACTTGAAACTAGCAGTCATATTCAATGTACAAGTTCTGGTGATTCTATTATGTTAGATTACACTGGCGCCTGGCGCGTCATAATGCAAATCAACGAAGGGAAGGGGTATCAAATGATAATGCAATCACTGCAACCCGAATATACATCTACACTTGCCACGAGTTCATGTAGAACTTATTGGGTGTTTTTGGTTAGAGGAACGGAGGTTCATCTTGCTTAACAAGTTTGCCAATGTTGTAGGAAACTAAGCGATATATTTTTTTTCTAATTAGGTGTAGAAATAAAGCTTTTTTGTTTACTTCTAATTCCAAAAGTTACTACTACACCCAAAACAATTCCGTGTGACATTCTTTGTATTAAGCATTTTGTATCAAATCTCGCATTCAAGTCGATCAGAGAATGTCATACTTGTTAATACAGCTCATTGCACTAAGTCGGTTTATTTGGTTTCGATCAATACATCCAAACGAATCTCGTTGGCTCCTCCTAGAACAAGTATATGAATCGTGTACAGCAATATGACTTTAACCCACACAGTCTTCCTGATTGCATTCAGCTTGATAACGGAAAAGGACACAAATATGCATGATGCTTATTCCACTCGTATCATTCATTGCTATCCCTGTTACCCTTCCACTTGTCATATCCGCATAGCATGAAACGTGGATTATGATTGCCTTTGGGCACATCGTTCTTCATCTGGTAAATAGTCCAGATGGTTAGCGCGTCAGTCAAGATGTGCTAAGGGTGGAGGGTCCGGGTTCGATTCACGTCTGTGACCGAATTTTTTTGTATGGTTGCTGAGGTTGTCGAAGTATACAGCATTGCACTCCTCGATGGGGGAGTGTAAAATTAGATTCAATGTAGACACTAACACATAACCAGTTCTTATTTTCTCGTGGCCGGAGACCTACACTGAGGAAAATGGACGTATGATTTTCAATCAAACGCCTTATGAAAATTTGCCACAAGGAATCGGTATGAGTGTACACTCAGCGAACTGGACTAGTGAAATTCATAACTGGCGCCTTATGAATCATCGTCTGATTATTCCACCAAGAGTGGTTCTTATACGCAGTAAGCTTCCCGAGTATTCAAGCGTCGATGGGCGTGTGGTCTACCTACCGGCCTCCCGACCCCGACGTCCATGGTTCGAACCCAGTCTGCCGCACTTTACTTTTTTTAAATGAAAATCATCGTTCATAAGGCAATATATTGAAATTCATACCGATTCCTTGTGGCAAATTTTCATAAGGCGTTTGATTGAAAATCATACGTCCATTTTCCTCAGTGTAATGCAAGGGCCTGCCGTTTACTTAATACAATCTGTGCATATGTCGCAAATTATGGCAAACTGTACGCGAAACTAATGCGAGATTGCAATAAAATATTGCAATGTCTGGTTCGGTGTAGAAGTTGAAGTCAAGTTGAAGGGTATAAGTGATAGAAGTGTTAACGGTATGGAAGTCCGTTTCCAGTTCTTGTGATTGCTAGGACATGAGAAATATAGAGAAAGATACAAATTAGAAGATACAAATCATATGACAGTATATACCCTGGATAAGAGCATCGCAAAATATTGAAGCGTTAAGTCTATTCAATAAAAAGATATGGGGTGGCGAAGTGAAAAAAGCTAATGAAAATAAAAAATCATTCCTTTCTTTGATTTGTATGTTATGATGCCATTTTTTTTCCAAATATAAGGTTTTTATTTACCATTTCAAAACTTAACCTCAGCTTTCCGATAGTTTGATTTGTTTTGCACGTGCAGATCAATATCAAGTTGTAGAAGAAAAACTTTCATTATATTATTTCTTCGCTACAAACGGTCCCGCAAACCTAATGTCCCTTTAATGTCCCCTAATCTGTAAATGGAGGAATGAAATATAACCCTAGTATCACCTTATATTGAGTGATTTGCTTGCGCATATTTGCGCTTTTACAAGAACGCTGCAATCAAAGTTTTCTTGAAAATTGTGTTTTTATTTTATGTATCTCGTCATGTTTAGTAAATGAGCATTATTATTACTAGAAATATGTTTTTTTGCTAATTTATGTAAACCGTATTGGAAACAGACAAAAACAATTGTCTTAAAAATTCTTTAAAAATAGATATTTTTCGCGCGTAAATTTTTTTGAAGGTTTAACGATTGTCCTTAAAGGGTTAAAAAAGAGTTCTCGAATATTGCTCCCCATGACATATGTTGCAAAGAAACAATTTTCATTGAATTTTTTTAATCACCCATTTATATGAGAATTCCCCATAGTGGGGTTGCGAATAGTTGAAAACCCAGGAAAGTCATTAACATAACAGATTGTTTTACATATAGACGAATCCAAGTAAAAATAAGAAGAAGACACACGACGGTGTTAACTTTGACAGATCCTACAGCACAGCATAGTAAGATAATTTTAAAATGCTTATAATAAATTCTAGACAAAATGTAATTAAAATCTGATTGATGTATGATACGGAAAAAGTTCCGAACTTTATGATAGATACATTTTTGGAAAATATTTTTAAAAAAATGAGATTAGCTTCCAGATATGCAATTCAGAACTTTTTCCGTATCGTACATCAATCAGATTTTAATTACAATTTGTCTAGAATTTATTATAAGCATTTTAAAATTATCTTCCTATGCTGTGCTGTAGGATCTGTCAAAGTGAACACCGTCGTGTGGCTTCTTCTTATTTTTACTTGGATTCGTCTATAGTAGCGCTACCAAGCGTTTAATTCCTAATCAATTGTTTACTTTGTCTAAACTGTAATGAATATGTTTGAGTTTTATTTTATTTCCCAGTATATGTATAAAGAATCCTAGAGAAAATGTGGCTCCGGTTTTAGAATGAAATTGACTGTGTTAACTTACATTCTGTTCGCTTCAAGCCTCCTGGAGGACCCAGAAAGTGACTAATCGGAGCTAACCAATTTATTATAGTCTATATTTTTTTTTCAAAGACGTCTTGTTGAAATCTTTTTATTTTTAAATCTTCCCAATATAAAGCAATAATTGGATTCTTGTACATTCTATAACACATGAGTTTGCATGGTACCTTAAATTGATGCGATTTCGGGAAAAATAAATGATTAATTTGGATAAACCCTTCTGGCTTTTGAACAAGCATTTCTTCTTAGAAAATGCCATCTCACAATCTTCTTTGTCAGAAAGAATACAAAGGCTACATGTTTGTTTGGAATTCCCATGAAGAAAGCCATTAATTTCATCATCCTTTCAAACCAACCATGAAAATTCGCGAAAGTCATGCGTCCACCCCACGCCAACAGAAATATCTCACACTAAATCAGCGAAGTCATCGTGCTGCAGCAAAAACCAACCACAAACATGGTTTCCCACCCACTCGTGGCTCACAACCATTTTCGCCCTTCCCCATCCAGCAATAAAAAGCAATCGATTGTTCCAGAAAGATGGTTTGTCTGGCAGCCACCAACCACGCTGTGTACTGCGTCATTGGAATAAACCATCCAACCAACCAACCAACCAACCATAGAAACGTGGTTTTGAGTTCCATCCAGTCGAATCGACACGATATGCTCGAGGAACAAAGCAAGCGGGTGCTTACTCATCGCGGACAGCAGGCAGGCAGCGAGTGTTTTCATGGTTGGGTCCGGCTGCAAAACAAACACGACAGCAACAAAAGCCGCGTCGTGCAATGTGGTGATGAGAGTCGCACTGGTGGGCGAGTGGGCAGCGACGTAATACAAGCTGGTTTGGTGATAATAACCACCCGAGAACAGCTGATACAGAAAACAAAGTATGAAGCTGGTTCGTTTGGTGGTGTGGAAATTTGCTTGCAACGTTAATATTGATGTGAGGACTCAGAGAATACAAAGATGGAGAACTCAATTCTCAGTACGAATGGTTGGTTGAACACGTAGTGTTGGTAAAGGAAAGAAAGTCATGGCGTCGAATGGGTGGTGTGCGAGGCCGAGAGATAGGGCAAAGGTACAGGCCATACTTCACAGCATGGTGTAAATGGCAAACATGCGAACCGATTTCTCTGAATCATAATCATCTGTAATTGAAATTATGTGATAACAAATAATTCTACCGCTTGTCCAATTGGCTACTTCAAATTTAAATGCAATATTAGATTAATTTTGTTACCGACAAACTTCGAAGTATCTAAAACTTAAAATTAGAGCAGTTAATGCGCACGTTTTACATAAAGCAGCGGTATAGTAATCATATCGCCGGCGTATTAAAACTGCATAGTATGATCAACAAAACTGTGTATTGCGTCAAGGCTTTTTAAAATATTAAATTTAAATAATGAATATTATTATAAATAATTTTTGAGATTTTTCGGCTATGCAGTCTGGTTTATTAGAATAAATTTTTAAATTTTGTCCAACGTTTCGACATCGGGTTCGATGTCTTCTTCAGGGAGAAAAATTTGATTGCTCTTTGAGTGTGATGGGTGTTCTGTAACGGTCAATTTGATTTTTGGTCGGTATGCATCTTATAGGTTTGATTATTATCACAATAGTTTTGTCACGTATAAAAAACATTAATTATAACTATTACGGTTATGGGCCCTGTAGTTCTTATGAAAGCTTTAATAAACAGTTTATCATAGAGTTTATTAAAACTTTCATAAGAACTACAGTGCCCATAACCGTAATAGTTATAATTCTTACAGTTATAAGAACCGTTATAGTTATAATAATGGTTCTACGCATGAAGAATATGGGAAATTTCCATCAAGTCCGACGTTGTTCACGTGCAACAAATCTCACAATCTCAATATGTAAAAATGAGTTTTCATTTGCTTTGAGGCCGATTTGCACGATTTTATTGCAATCAGAGGCGCATCCACGTTCCGAGTCGTGGGTAGGACAAATAGGAAATGCCAATTTGGGAAACAGTTCTGGAAAAAGAATTCCTCTCAAGCAGCACACATGTCCCTCATTGGTTTCTACAACTGATTTGTGACCAGTTTCAGTCACAATCAAGTTACTGTAACTATTTTTGTCTGACTTGTGCTGCTCGGGCTAGCCTCTTCAGGATAAGCTTCCGAGCCTCTTGAATGGAGGCTTCCGAGCCTCTTTAAGGAAGGATTCCAAGCCTCTTAAAGGGAGGCTTCCAAGCCTGTTAAAGGGAGGCCTCCGAGCCTCTTTGAAGCCGGCTTTCGAGCCCTGAAAAGGGGACTTCAGAGCCTCTTAATAGGAGGCTTCTGATCCTCTTGAAATAAGGCTTCCGAGCCTCTTCAGAGGAGGCTTCAGAGTCTCTTGAAAGCGGATTTCGAGCCTCTTTAAAGGCTTCTAAGTATCTTGAAAGTACGTTTCTAAGCTACTGAACCTCTTGAAAGTAGTCTCCAAGCCTCTTGAAAAAGGCTCACTCTACATCACGATGTTCTATTTCTCGATGTCTCTCCCTATGCCGATGGTTTTATCGGTCCCTTCAATCTACATACATTTGGGCTTTCTACATCTCGCTAACTTCTCTATCTCGATATCTTCTGGTCATATTTTGTTCAGGATTCTCAATTCCTATGTCGATATATTCGAATTTCTAGACTACTAGACCAGTTTTTAACAATAACAAACACAACAAAAATAAGAGATGACATTTGTTTTGGTATCGTTTTTCATTGCAACGAGCTTTTATCGATCATGTACCTCTTTCAATTTTCCTTCCTCTCCTTATATCGATGGTCCCTTCATTATCGAGATATGGAGATGCGACTGTAGAGCCGCCACTACTCATTCTTGTCCAAGGTACCCCCTGGGGCCAGCGAAGGTATCCCCAGGGGTACATGTACCCAGGTTGAGAACCGCTGATATAGATTACCGAGACTTTCAGCCCGAGGCTGGCTCGTCTCAAAGAATCTGTTTTTGGAAGTCAGAACCCTTTAAGAGCGGTCTTCGGTATGTTTCTGGTTCCTCAGATTTTAATAGACCTTTTGAGGTTTGAAGAAGTCTTTTTCCGTGGGCTTTGAATAATCTATTCAATCGTGCTTAATCATAACGTCTAAAATATTTAATTAATCTATGATTATTTTTTGGACTCTGATTAACTTTAAAATCATCTTCTGCTAACACACAAATTCTTGGCATCCAATGACTTCGTATGTTCAATGCTTTGACTGTCCCACCCAGGAAAATTCATGCGTAGGACATGTCCTACCTGTCCCACCCACTCCCGGCGCCACTGATTGCAATATTATTATACAGCTTATTATACAGTTATGCAGAACTGTATTGAAATCTACCATCCGCTGTGAGATATAATTAATTTCGAAGCAGAGCTAAATAAATTACCGTAGATTTCATTCCAAGTGAATATTTTTAGTTTTACTTTCAAAGTTTGTCTGATGTCGAAGTTTGTACAATGTTGGATAATCGGCTTACCGTTTTTCACCTAATATGGTCTTCAACAAGAGCACGTTTGGACAGATATCCCTGTAGTTGTGTTGAATGCGGTACTTGTCTCTGGAAAATTTGATATCTGTAACGACAATGATTATATGTTTTATGTATGGCCTTGATTTGATGTCCAGCAGACCATCCGTATGTCGAGACTGGTACGAGCTGGCAAGTATACTTTGAATCTAGGACCCCTATTCCAACTCTGATTTGAGAGACCGAACCATCGGTATATCTGGATTCGTATCCAACGTAATGAGCACCAAGCATCCCAGATAAAGATTTTCGGAGGAAAAATCCGGAAAGAGAACTCCCGATTAACATTTGGCGGAAGCGACCGACGAGAAAATTCCGCACAAAAGCTAATATATGTACGGTGAAGCCACATTCAACCAGCCAATTCAACTCTGTGGATGTCCATGTGCGGCTGAAAACCTTAGCTATATCTAATAAGACTAGATCTGCATGCTTTTCTTTCTAGAAGGCGTTCTGGAGAGTGGAGGACGTCCCTTCGGCGGATGAAGTGAAAGCTAGCTCCGCAGCCTGGTCGGCAGGCATGTTGTTGATATCCGAATCTTTTTTTTTTTGTGTCTTTATTAAAGAGACTTTCAGCCCAAGGCTGGCTCGTCTCCGATATCCGAATCTCCTGTACTTCTCTAGCTTCTAAGCCATCCACTTCACAACATTGGAGGTACGGAGATCGCTCGGAAACTAGACAGCTCTCGATTGAGGACTTTGCTTATTAAAATCGAAGTAACGTAACTTTTCCACCAAAGCTTTGGAATAGCCTGTCCAAGCATCATGTTCACAATAATTCCAGGAAGGCTTTAGCTAAAAGAGTCAGTTCCTTGATACCGGATGCCAGATGCTTCACAGCGACTCCAACCGAGGGCAAAGAATAACTCTGCCACCAAGACTGGTTGATTGATAATTTTTTTTATGGATCCAGAGGAATCCTGAAATGTTCCAGTATTAGGCCTCAAGTGCTAACGGAGCTCCCGAAGCAAGAAAGATATCTGCGTACTGAAACCAATGGAGTTTATCTTACTCCAAATTTTCGTTACAGATTGGGAAAACGTAATTTAGTCAAGCAGTTCCTTCCATTGTTTCATCTTTTCATCCCGTAGAAGCACGACAGTAGAAATATACCTCTAGAGTACTTACCATGGCCGGGATTCCATTCTATTTATCGAACGAAGGACCTTCCTTCTGGATCTTCCTTCTGGATCTGGCTCCACGCCCAGTCTCTCTGTTGAAATTCGGTTGTCATCCTGCAACTGTAAGCAGGGCCAACTCCCGAGTGAGGGTTGTGATCATTCTCGGAAGGTAGGGAAGAAACTATTGATAGAGAGATCTGATGAGGATCTCGTTTGTGACGAAGGAAAAGGATTTTCTAGTGGGAGGTCACTATTTGGCTGCCGAAAGATACCAGAGAGATGCTGTTACTGCTTGCATCCAATTGTGGGAGGCCAGGAGGATGGACGGATTGGCGAGAGTGGTGGATCTTTCCTTCCGAGTTGGGGTGCCCGTGATGTTCAGGACACAGAAAAGGGTTTGACTTATACCCCAGGTTGGTGTCCCGGGGAAACCAAAAACTGGATGGAAAATCGTTAGTGTTACGCTATAGTTGTGATCGCAGAACGTATCTAATAAATTTAGATTGAATTCTTTCAATCCCGTCAATCCAAACTTAGTAGTAAGGACTCTAAAACACGGGAGCTGTTTTTAAAACTAGACTTACGTAGAAACGAGAACTGCAATGATTTTTGTGTGTCTTTTTTGTCCAGGCAATCAGCCCGAGTGTCAGCTGGATGGATCCGTATCGAAGAATAGATATACATTTTTTTTATTCTTTATTACCGAGACTTTCAGCCCGAGGCTGGCTCGTCTTGAAAAAAATATATTTTTAATTAAGGTACGTATGAATTAATAAGGCACAATTTGTTATTCTAGAATGTTCGCACAAAATTTTGTTGGCTATTCTAATTCTTGTATATTGCTCGTTAAGGCTAGAGTTCCAAAGGAAAGTCTGTTGAAGATAGATTGTTTCTTGCTTTGCTATTTTCGGTTTGTCTGAAGTTGTCTGAGAGAATGGTCCATGTGGACCATCAGGAAATTGATGGTATTCCGCTCACCTACTGGGCGTCATGAACATTAGCAATATTGTTCGTTTCTCGGGCCGCTTGGAAAACTGACCAGGAGCTAAGAATATGCCCAACGGATAGGCTGCAGTTGCATACTTCACAGGAAGTGTGGAAATTGTCGCCTCCCAGCTTATGAGAGACATTTGTGTGTCCTGTTCTTAGCCGGGACAAGATCACCTGCTCTCTGCGGTTATGCTGGTCATCACCGGGGTAGGTTGAATTCTTGATCCAGCGGCAGAAATTGCTCTGCTTGTGTCAGTCTGTGGCACAGGCCGCTGCAGTGACCGTCATGACCCAGTGCTTGGCGATGCTAGCAGGTACTTCGCGGCTGATGTAACCGCTTGATCTTCCCAGTCTGGGAGTCTGTGACTGTGAGCATTATCGATGCCGTCTGCAACGAATCCCACGCCGACCTTGCCTTCGGCTTTGGAGTTATCTGTGACTGTAACCTTTTAACCTTGTAAGACTTTTCAGGTCCACTTTGGGACAGTTTTTGTTCCATCTACGTGCCTCCAGCTGACGGACACCGGCTATTCGCAGGAGCTGTTTTCCGCAGAGTCCGAGAAAGGCTTCGTTTGCATTATCTCTGTTGCCGCTGGACCTCGTCTTCTTCAAATAACTTTCTGCAGAGTGGCGCAGTAGCCTGACGTGGCGGAACGGGAGAACGCCAGGTTCCGCGCAGGTTACGTCTGCGGATCGCCCTATTGTGTGCTGGGCAAAGTGTGGCGATGAGGTCCGGAAGATTTGAAGGTTTGTACAAATTTATTCGAAGCCATACAACAGTCGGCTGTTGATGACGGCGTTGGCGTCTTGAATCCTTGTGAGCCGGTTATTACGGGTTCGCTTCCTAGATATGCTTTTGAGCATGTTAATCCTTGTTATGCAATCGGTGCGTACCAGGTTGCAGTGGTCGCTGAAAGACAAATTCAGGTCGAGAGTGACTCCCAGGCTTCGGATGGTCCTATTTATAGGGATCGGCACGTTGTCTATGGTGATGGGTTGCATAGAGGTCGATGGTTCGAGTCACATATTTGTGTCCTGAAACATTTCCCCGCAGCCATCTTGTAGCCGGCGTATTTTGCCCAGTTCACCACCTTACGTACGGCTGCCTGCATTTTTTTCCACGTCGCTTGAGGTCGCTTACATGTGGTCAGCAGCAGATTTATGTCGTCAGCATATACTAAGATGAAAACGCCTTTGGGCGATTCGTCGAAAGCCTCATCTATTGCGCCTAGGAACAGCGTAACAGTGATAACCGAGTTCTGGGGGACTCCGGTTTCGTCTTTCACCACTTTAGACGTGCGGTTTCCCAACACGACACGGAAGTAATGGTTCATGAGGAAGTTCTTGATAATATTGATCATGTTACTGGAAATCCTCCAGTGCTTGAGCTTCCGCAGGAGCAGGGTTTGAATCCAAAAGAGAATGAACAAGTCTCTTACTTATCATCCCTGTATACATATACGATATGTAGCATACCGCGAGAGACTTTTTTCGCCAGCTGTCATGATAGAGAACTGATTCGGGAGGCTATACCCCATGACAATTTTTTTTTAGAAAGCTCCGAATGCAGGAAGCACTGGCTCTGATGATGCATTTCAACTTGTTCTACACAGCTATGCAGTAACCAACATGAAATGAGCGAAAACAAAGTGAGAATCATCATTTTTCTGTGGGGGCTGCCTATCCGATTCTGTTTTTTCGCACTTGTATACAAGTTTGATAAATTTCTTATCATGGCTTGTTATGATTCGGAACAGTTTTTGTCTCTCTTTTATCGTAGTTCGTTATCTATTGAGAGCGATTTCTGCAAACCCGGCGCAGAAGTTCGGGTGTCCATGTACGACTAAAAGCCTTCGACAAGTCCATGGATGCGAGTTCTATGTTATGGTCTCTCCTACTTGCATCCAGAATTTTCCCAAATGCCGCGAAGTAGGTACTCATGCCGTGTCCCGCTCGAAAGGCGTATTGCCGGTTGTCAAAGTGACCGTTTTTACTTCAGGTAGTTTATGAGTCTTCGTTTCGCCATCCATTCCATCAGGTTATTAACCACGAGGTTTCTAAGCCAAGTTACCATTTCTGCATTCGTATATCATGAGGCTAACACGATGATACTTTTATGCCCAGAAAAGTCGAGACAATTTCCAATCCGAATTGTTTAGACCGGCACCGGGAATCGAACCCAGCCACCCTCAGCATGGTCTTGCTTTGTAGCCGCGCATATTACCACACGGCTAAGGAGGGTCCATTCCGTATCTTTGATTATAATTTTAAAACAATACTACTACACTTTTCTTCCCTAATTGCTTGTCTCCAATATTTCGGGGCCGTACGGTATTCGGTAGCATATTATATGTTGGATAACAATTCTAACCTCAAAATAAATTGAGCGTTCCAAAATCACTTTTTGGTGAAAATCCGAGCAACATATTAGGTTTTGTCCGACATTTGAACGGGGGCCCACCACAGTGCTTCAGTGCAACATTGCCCGATGGTGATAATTGATGATTCGTTGGAAGTTCTCCTAATCTTCCTTGTCGTATATACATCGCGGTCTTTTAGAAATCCCTATCGGTGTACTGCCCAGTGCCACGAAAATCGGTACGTGGTCGCTCCCTCTGGGATCACTATCCGTGGTCCAGAGTACTACTCACGATCGAGTTCGACTCCGCGGACCCTCGGCGGAAGGTCGGAGTGCCATCATTCAATACTGTCAGTTCTGCTTCAGTTGCCGCATTGATAACGGCATTTCCTCGGGCATTCTGTAGTGCGACCGCTATGGCTTCAAGTTGGCAATCAGAAGTTCCAGATTGCAGAGGTTGTTACGGCAGAAGTTAATATTCCATTAGCGCTGCTAATATGGTGCAGCGAGTTGACAGGTGGTTGATGGATACTGAGGGTCCGTGACCCACAGCCGGCGGAGACGGGGGAGGCAACGGAGCAAAAAGGGTTGTAGACGAGTAGTTCGACATGTGTACACGACATGATGTACATACGCCCCTTCACTAATGCTCTACCGGAGGCAAGCCCCTCGCCTCGGTCAGCTGCTGATGCCTTTGGAGGCTTGGCTTGACTGTCCAGGGAGTATGGAGGTGTTGGGGCCTAATCTTTGCTTGTGGAGAATATCGTAGAGTTCTGATGAAGTAGACTCCGGCCTTAATGGTGGAAAGGTATCCTGTGCAGGGATGACGTCCAAGCGTCGGGGGTTGTCCGCCAGTTCCGGATCCATTTTCTACGATCGTTACTGGAATAGGGATGGAAGATGATGGTGGGGAAAGGTCTTATAGGTTTGGCAAGAGAAATCGAAAGGGCAAAACTAGGGTGGTCTAACGCTAACCGGTAGTACCGAAACCGGTAATACAGTAGATACGTAGTAATACGTTCGATAACTGCAAGTCATTAAACTGGAATGCTTTTTAACTGCAATTCGATAGGGGAAATGACGGCTTTGGCAGGTTTTGTTCTATTATTGTCAGGGGGTTTTCTATAACTAATTGTGCTCAAATTTGGCCTATCAAAGGCATATCAAAGAATATTGTGGCCAAATTTCATAAAATTTGATCAACAAAGTTTTGCAGTTATCGGACCGCTGAACTTCAAACTGATGTCAGATTCAATGGCAGCTGCATTGCGCTGCACATTTGGATGCACAGCAACCTTTGCACAAGTAAGCATCATTGAAGACGTTTACGCTACAGCAAAAATCTCTCCTAGGCATCTGTCAACTTGCCAATGACTTTTTTCTTCAACGAACATTGTCTACATTTTGTTCAGAAAATTACTTTGAGCTTTTAAGTGGAATGTCTTCACTTGTGATTGTCTACATGTTCGAGAATCGTCGAAATTGTAAAAAAAAGTAGGTGTTAGGCATATTATCAGTTTAACCTCATAAAGTGTTTATCCGACGGTTCATTTATGTTTTTAATTTTGTGTAACAATTCTGCGTATGTGGTACTTAATCTATCTACATATGTGCGTTTTGTCTGTGTGATCGGTGTTGGTGATATGACACATCTCCAGGAATGGTGGTGTGCATGTGTGGACATAGTATATAAACTAAATTGCAGTACCTCCTGAGGAAGATACAATCCCTGTGTCGAAACGTTGGGCAACGAATAAACTTAACTGGAAATATGTGAACCTTGCTCACAAAACGAGAAGTAAGCAATGTGAAATAGTCGCGGACATTTGTTTTGCTTTTTTCCTGTGTACCTACCTGCTTATTCGCAGAGAAAACAAAAGAAAACGAACCCCGAAAAATTGTTCGTGAAGCGAGTCATTCGCGTTAGTTTGCAAAATGTCATAAAACAACTTCGGAACAACCTTCTAACGGATGTTCGTGAATGGCTTCCTATAGTTAGCATATTTCTTCAAAGAACTGCCTCATTTAAATTTCAGAAATAGGAAACGGTTGTTGCAATGTTGCACCTCGCTGATTCATTATGTGGACTAGATGTACGTTGATTTAGAAAAGTTCCGTAATTACAAAGACTGCTCGTGTTTGATTCCAGCTCCAACGAAACCGTCGGGGAAGAGAAACGTGTCCTGATTACACTGTCTGTAAAACGCTTGTTTCCCTTGTATATGACTATAGTTCTCCGAGCGATTTCGAACGTTGCGATTGACATACAAGTAGAAGTGTGAGCCAGTCAAAAATAATAAGTGGCAGCATTTGTCATAATTTTGGTCGGTGGCGGCGGCGTTCTCGTGAGATTTTTTTGAAAGAACCTTTAGACTTTCACCGGAAAAAAGCTCATGAACTTTCTCTAAAAATTCTTTTAAGTATCCCAAAATATTGACTTGGATTTTTTTTTATGTTCCACGGAAAATTCGTTGGAGTTTGCAAGAGCAGCTCTTTGGAATATACAAAAAAATTGCTGAATTTTCAAAGGGAAATCTCTATATATATATATATATAAAATGAATTTGCATATACTATGGGGCAGCATACATAACTCATTAAAAAAATACGAAATTACACAGAAAACTGATCAAAACATGAATTTCAAAAATTTTGGTTAAATTTTAACGGGAAATCGCTTCCAGGGATTTTTTTTTTAAGTTCCATAGGAATTTATTATGAAGCGAGACGAAGTTAAACAAATTCTCTCGTGTTTGATGAATAAAAAGATTAATTAAAACCTTTATGGTGTAAATTGCGTGCTTATTAAAAGGAATAAAGAGTGTCAAGGAGAAGAATAATAAAAGTCATATGGCCAAAATGTCGTCCTGGCCCTTACTGCCAAAATACCATTTTGGTCAAGTGCCATTTTCAGCCACTGTTTTACCCTTTTATCCCAAGTTTTTTTTCGTGGTCCTGTGTGTGTCTGTGATACCTTGGTGTACTCAAGTTCGATCTTTAGTTCAGAAGCATCGTAGTAAACAACATCCCGCCAGTACACGATGCACTTGGAGCAGTTGGGCACCGGGCGGGGAATGTCTTGAACAACGGTACCGCCAGTAACCTTCTCGATTGGCAGTAGTGGAGTTTATTTCTAACTTTGAGAGCGTAGGATCTTCCTTCCTTCCGCAAAGGTCGAGTCAATTTCATCACCTAGGAAGTTTTCAATCGACTTTTTGATCAACAACAGGGGCTCAATTTCCTTTCGGCTGCTGGAGACGTAACACCATCAGATCTCCGTATTTGTCCCACGGGTCCATGTTCAATAGCATTGTCTGTAATGTGCGGCTCCAACAGATTTGTGCCTTCGAAAGGATGAGCAAGCGTCAGGATTCAAGAGGGGTCTAATTTGCGTGAAGCTTTCGATGGAAGAAATGCCAGGATTTGTATTTTTGAAAATCTCGTCCGACCATAATCTTACAGTAGTTGAATTTATACTGTTTCAGGACTCAAGAAAATCAATGAATAAATTTACCCGTAGGAATAGTTTCTTGATCTAGTAAATATTCGTCAGGTTGCATCGAATTGTTCATACCAACTTGTGTCAACCTGAAATTCGCTACTCAATGAGACTGTTGGATATTCTTCTATACAACTTCGCATGCTTCGACATTGATGGAACTACATTGGATCTGCCGGTTACTTGACTTGGGAACGTTGAGAATGGTAGACAAATGGTAGGGAAAATTGTCATCCGTTCGATCAATGGCAGGCAACACCGACGCGACCGACGGTGATAGTGAAATTGATCAAAGCTGTTATTTTACCTCGCGATAATTATTTTCGTACACCTTAATACACCGATTAATATTTGCCAAAAATATTAATTTTTTCATTACTCGCTTGTTTTGTAGTTTCAAATCAGTGCCGCCGGCACGATGAGCACGAACCGAATTCAAAGAGTCTCGCACAGCAACAAAATAATGTGGGTCCGCTGCGGGAGAAGTTGACTTTTTGAAAAATGAAAACACCACCTTTTTGACGACTTCAGTTAGCCTTGCAAGCATAGGAGTAGAATGACGAGTTCGATTCTCGCTCCGGCGACGGCGGTGTAGGTTTTTTCGGGTGGGAAACATTGCCACACAGAATATGTATAGAGCAAATGAATAAGAAGAAGAAAGTCTGTCAAACTGTTTTACCTCGTTCGGTAGCAGAATAAAATTTAAATTTCATGGAAAAAATGTTGTTTTTTGACACTGCTCTATTGAAAGCTTCGAACAATTCCGCAACAACTGTGGCAATACTGTCATCAATTTACACAAACCGCAAATGGTCCTGTTTAGGGCAACTGAAAATATGTACGGTTTTTAAAGCGCGGTGGCACAGTATGACGGTACGCACGTAGTCTGATTTTTAGTTTTTTTTAACCTGCAACGAAAATTAAAAAAAATTCAAGCTTTTCCGATAAATGCTCGCACAAGATTGGCTAACTATTTCGATTGACGTTTCGTACAGTAATCATCTTCCTAGTTCATAAACCGATCTTCATAAATCGCTTCTGTTAACCTCTTCGATAAGTTCTTTTGAAACGTTTTAAGTCAGATCACACTTCTGCTCACCAGCATTATTAAGATGAGTAATGATGCTAGTCACATCAGCTCACGGACAGATACACGGATGTCTCGTCATTTCTGAAGAGCGAATGAAACTGCGTGAAACAAATAAAAGTGTTTGAAAATAATTTTATTGGTCTAGAATGACGAAGATGTTTCATACCAAACCATACAACAAGAAATCCGGAAAATTACGAACTGTCTAATAAAAGTAGCAAAACTTCTTGGAAATATTGTATTAAGTCACATCAACAATCAACAGAAGATAATCGACGCATTCGAAGACTGCGGCACATCCAAAGACTGCAATGTGTTGCCCAACGGCAATATTGAATTGTCATAATCCCCGAACTGTGGCTAGACGTCACAAAGATGTGGATAAGATTTCCTATTGTTGGCGTAAAACTGTCCGGCGCCATGCTGCCAAAAGCTGACGGATTTTGTAAGTACCTCTGATGAAATCAACATTGGCGACAATTGCAAGCGGACCATGGCGACTTACGGTTTATTTTATCCGTATCAGATCCTTCAGCTGAGGGGACTTCGATTGAGCACCTCGATAGGTTCAACCAATCAAAAGTCCATAAAATATCTTCAAAAGAGAATAGCTTTGCTACAGTAATCTCCAAGCAGTACTTCACAGTGCCAACAAAGACTTGAGGAAACTCGGTGTAATTTTCAATCCACATTGTATAGCTCAAATTCAAAGATTATTAGTTAAACTGTTGCTTCCAATCATGAGAAAGTTTTGTTTGCTGCTTTGTGTTTTTAAACTATTTTTATAAGAAGTATCACCCATATTCTTGTTTACGAGCATTTGATACTTTAGAACGAAAGCAATTCGTTCGAACCGTTTCTTCATTTGATTTTGCTGGCGTAAACAAAAGTGCGCATTAACTTTGGATCGAATGAGCATTCGAACGTAAACAAGAGTATGAATGTATTACAGAAAAAATCAAATCTTATTCCAGTGTTTTTATTATGCAGCAAATTCTCAAAGTCGAGAGAATATTTCTTAGACCGTATACCACAGTTTAAGCAGAGCAACTTTACTATTTTCGCTCTTTGTACTTTCGATTCTCATCGGTCTCTGCTAAATTAAGAACAGATGGAAATTGTTTCCAATCGCAAATTAATTTAAAATTTGATGATAATCATTTCAGGGTTCACAAATACCTACTTGAATTATAGTTTCTTGACTTTTTGAAGCTGTCAACGGATTAATTTCAAATCCAACGAGTATTGTTCATGAAATCTTCTGCAACACTCCAACGTGGTATGCACTTGATACCGTTGTGTCTTCCTGCAGTCAGCCAAACACTCCAGCGGTATTATCTGTCGAACAGATGACGACTCTTATTAACTAGCGATGCACGTACGAGCGATAACATCAGCGTAAAGACAAAAAGATCCAATCGAACGCAGCCAATAAGTACGTACTCTTCTGCCCACTTCAACGCAGATCAGATGCACTGATAAGTTTCAGATTCTCCTGTTGCTACATGTGGTTTTCGGAACCGAAGATTCAGATAAGAACAGTTGTAAACAATATTTGAGGATGCAGGTGAGAGTTTACAAATGGGAAGTGCTATCAATGCTGTTGTCGGAAATTAAAACAATAAACGACCAATCAAAAATACTCTTTTCTGTGTGATTTTTTATTCGCCGAACAATAATTACAGGAAATCTTGTACTACACTAATACAGAATCGTTGACTTGGGAAGGTGGCAAAATAAAATTTTTGATCTTCTTACATTATGCTACGTGTAAGCGCTTCCGATGGCAAGCGCCTTATTCAGCCTTATCCAGGTACTCGTCGAACATGTGGATACCCAATTCCTTGGTGTTGGCCTCCTCGATGATGCTGTGCAGGTTGTGAATGTAGCCGGTCAGCTTGCGAACGGTTCCACTCTGGTACTCGATGACCTCCTCATCCAGGAAGTGCGCCACATCGGGATCGTAGGCCTGTCCCTTGTCGTGTGCGTGGGAAATTTTCTTGTGGATGCGGTGGCTCTCATCGGCCAGGATTTTCTCGTAGCCGAGGGCGACCTTCAGGGAGGACAGCTCGTTGCTGTCGAGGAGCGACGTCTTGCCGCCAACCTTGCCTTCGTTCAGCTGGCTGACTGCGAGGGTGACAGAAGAGGAGATAATTTATGAGTTGCTCGTTAACTTGGCGAATTGTGTACTTACCAACTCCGCTCTGGACACCATCCAGCTGAACAGTGAGACCACGTTTGCTTTGGTACTTGATCAACTTCTCCGTATCCTCCCAGGCTTTGTCGGAGATCTTGCGGTACAGCTTTTCGAACCCTGGGCGATTCAGATCGTATTTGTCGAACGTGAACGACAGGAGAAGAAAATCGAATGACTTATCCAGCTGTTGATTGGTGAACGTTTGCAGGTCATTGAATACATGGTTGACAGAGGAGAATTGGGCCGTGAACTGATTGACGTCGGAAGCTAGAAAAGGGAGTAAACAACTCAACTATCATATCGGCGGTACTTTTACCCTATCTGAGTGACGCAGTACGTATGGTTTCCTGGTCACTCAATCTACAAGGGCAACCACTCTGACGAGATTCTTTTATTTTTTGTGCAACTTCTTTAGAATATACTTACAATTGTAGTCAACAGCATGAACCATGCAGAGTCCGGCTACGAGGGCAGCGGATACCAAAAAAAGCTTCATGATGACTCGTTACTGTAAGATCAGAATCACAAACACTACAGTGATGAACTCCAAATCTCCGTTCGCAACTTCACTTACCCACGATTTTGTGAATCTTCTTAATTCGACAAAATCAGCAGATGAGTGCTGAAAAACAGGTAGATAAATGAGGCAAAGCTACTTTTGAATTAAACTTCTTCAATCCGTTTTCGACGGATGCACTGAAATCTACGTCTCACTTACTCGAATATCTGATCGATTATGAGGGTACTCGTTGCAGGGCAAAGGCTTTTGTGGTGATAAATATACGCCGTTCCCGACACATTGCTGATCCCGCAGGGGTGTGTTGGTGCGGTTGACTCGCCACTCTCCGAATGGTTGTCGATCGCCGATGGTAGCTCAGCAAACAGAACACTACGCAGCGGCAACCATCTGCATCGTCATCGTGGTTGGTCACCACGAAATGGTTGTAGGGTCGTGCGCAAAACCATTTTTCCAGGGCAACCATCAACCATTCGCGTGCCATGACTCTTATCTGTATATCAATATGTAGAGATGTATCACTGCGAGGGTGGTGGTCGCTGGTGTGGGTTATCGCGGCTACGTGATTGCCACCGACACAAGCGCACCGTCACCGCGCGAGAGTTACCCGCTGTCAATATATGATCCGGCCACTGCGGAGAGACCCAATCAGAATAATATCGGACACCGAAAGAGGTGGCAGCAACACGACTGTGAGTTTTACTTCCCTTTTATTCCATCGCAGCCATCAAGTCACCTTCTGTGCCAGTGTGTATAAAGGTTGACAGCGTTTGAAAGCTAGTGAAGCTGTTCGGAAATTCTAGTTCTATTTAGTGAGTTTTTCCTGGACTGGTTTCGAGTGTGAATTTCGTTTCTAAAACTGTGTATCGATTACGTGCTTCGTTGCAGGTATATTGCAAAAGACTGTGTAACGAGAAATGATGAAGTCGATCTTCTTCGGAGTGGTAGCCATCGCCGTAGCCATCCTGTCCTTCAGCCAGGAAACGGCACAAGCCCAGGAACAAGCAGGTAAGCTCAAGAATTTGACATTCAAACCCTAATTGTTTTGAAAAGAGCACCAAATGAATGACGAATCCATAATTACGACGCACAATTCCTCCATTGCATTAGGGGGCTGAGTGAGTTGTTTTCCCAGTCGCCCTTTTGCCTCTCGTTAGCGATCGATTGTCGCCAGTCAAGGGAAAGAGATTTCTTCGTCGTTAGTCACTCACTAATACACCCCCCGTACTGATTCAGTGCTCTTTCCTGTTTACGGACAAAGGTCTCTTTGTCTGTTGTGGCTTTTGCGTAGTGAGTGACCGATTGGGGTGCACTGGACAGTGCGCGCCCTTTGCATCTATTGCCGGCGTATCCAAAGTTCGTTCCAGCCAGGACCAGCAGCAACAGCAGTAGACGCCCCCCGTTGCGATTCTGTAGAAAGCGAAAGCATTCTCTGCGATAAATTGCCTGTCGGTCGGAGCAATTCGACGAACTGTGCGAGATAAATTCTTTGTTGGCCAATTTGGAACGAGGCTCACATGATGTGCGTTGCAGAATGGGTCTTTGATTTATTTCTCACGAGCAAATGAGGATGAACTGCGATGCGGTTGTATGTTTAATCAGCGGTATTTACGGCATGGTGGTGTAGATTCCCACGTAGTTGGTGCGTTAAGTGGGTGTGATAAGGAATAGTTTGTTGAGCTTGGTGATAGCAATACATTTTTATTGTCCAGGCTTCAAAATCTGTTAGCTCTGAAACCTTTATTGTATGCATCTTTGGGTAGGTTGAGTAGCAGGTTTTAAACGTGACTTTCTATCTCGTTTGTTTCATAACATTTTTCGATGTATAAAAAGTTTTGTCATGTTTGAGCACAATAATCTTTAAATATTGTGTTCACCAGAATGTGAGATCCACATTTGAAATAAATATGACCAAAATGTCAAGTATAGAACGGATATCCGTTTACGATCTCTATCAGACTGAAAGCCGATAACTGGCAACATAAACTCAATCACAATCGACCGATGACAAGAAATGCCGAAATTGGAACAATGATGGCTTTTTTTCTTCTAACTTTCGGCATTTTTTTTTCAAGTCGGAAATACTTTGAAGGAATTCGATCGATTTTTGAAACACTTTTGATCGAATTAGGAGGGAATTTAGAATTTAGATCGACTTCTGAGCAAATTCGGATCGAATTCTGAATAATTTTGGATAGAATTCTGCAGGCATTTTGATTGATTTAAAAAGATCGAGCTCTGAAGGAATTTTGATTGAATTATGAAGGAATTCGATTCCTATTTTGAAGAAATTTGGATAAAATTTTTAAGAAATTCAGATAAAATCGTACTCTGAATCAATTTCTGAATTCGGATCTAAATCTGATGAAATTCGGAAAAAAATCTGGAATAATTCGGATCGAATTCTGTAAAATTTGGATTGAATTCCTAAACAATTCGAATCGAATTCTGAAATTCACTTTGGATCCAATTCCGGACGAAATCGAATCAAATTTTCGAAAATTTGGTATCGAATTTTAAAACAATTCAGATCGAATTCCAAAAGAATTTGTATCGTATTCAAAAAAAAAAAATTGGAATGTATCCTCAGAAATCGAATCGGCTTCTGAAGGAATTCGAATCGAATTCTGGCAGTGGCGTTTCCCTAACCTCAATCTACCTGTGCACTGGACTTAAATTTAAAGAATTTTCATGCAAAAAAGTAAAGAATAACTAGTGCACAGGTAAAAAGTGAGGTTACGCGACGCCACTGAATTCTGGGGGATTTCTGAGCTTAATCTAAAGAAATTCGGATCAAATTTTAGATAAATTCGGATCGAAATCTGTACAATTTGAATTGAATTCAGAAAGATTTCGAAACGAACAAGTTTCGGATCGAACTTCGAAACCATTTTGATCCAACTCCAGAAGAATTCCATTTGAATCTCGGAAAAAATCGAATAATATTCAAATTAGAATTAAAAAAAAATCGGGACTGATTTAGCAGGAATGCTGATCGAATTCTTGAGGAAATCTAATCAGATTCTGAAGAATTTCGGATCGAATTTCGATCGTATTCCAACAAAAATCGGAATTCTTGTTGACTTCTGATGAAATTCGAATCGAATTTAGTAAAATTTGGATTGAATTCCGAAACAATTCGGATCGAATTCTGACATAGCTCGAAGTGAATTTCGAAACAATTTGGATCCAATTCCGGAAGAATTCGAATCGAGTACCGGAAAATTTTGAATCAAATTTCAAAAGATTTAGGAACGGATTCGGATTGAATTCTGAATTCAGATCTAAATCTGATGTAATTCGGATAAAATTCTGGAAGAATTCGGATCGTATTCTGTAAAATTTGGATTGAATTCCGGAATAAATAGTTCAGATCGAATTACGAAACACTTTGGATCCAATTCTTGAATCGAATTCTGGAGGAATTCGGATCTTAATCTAAAGGAATTCGGATCAAATTCAGAAGAAATTCGGATCAAATTTTGGAAGAATTCGGATCAAATTCTCAATCAATTCGGATCAAAATCTGTATAATTTGAATCGAATTTAGAGAGAATTCGAAACAGTTCGGATCAAATTCCGAAACAGTTCGGATCGAAGTTTGGAACAATTTTGATCCAACTCTAGAATAATTGGATTCGAATTTCGGAAAAAATTGATCTTACGGAATTCGGATCAAATTCTGGATGAATTCGAATCGAATTCTATTATTTTTTTTATAAAGTTCCGGAAAAAATTGATCAAATTCCGAAACAATTTAGAACATAAATCGGATCGAATTCAGAAGGAGTTCGGATCGAATTCGGAAGGAGTTCTGATCAAATTCTGAAAGAGTTCGGATCGAATTCTGAAGGAGTTCGGATCGAATTTGGATCGAATTCAGAAGGAGTTCGGATCGAATTCGGAAGGAGTTCGGAAGGAGCTCGGATCGAATTCTGAAGGAGTTCGCATCGAATTTTAAAAGAGTTCGGATCGAATTCGGAAGGAGTTCGGATCGAATTCTGAAAAAGTTCGGATCGAATTCTGAAAGAGTTTGGATCGAATTCTGAAGGAGTTCGGATCGAATTCTGAAGGAGTTCGGATCGAATTCAGAAGGAGTTCGGATCGAATTCTGAAAGAGTTCGCATTGAATTCTGAAGGAATTCGGATCGGATTCGGAAGGAGCTCGGATCGAATTCGGAAGGCGATCGGATAGAATTCAGAAAGAGTTCGGATCGAATTCTGAAGAAGTTCGGATACAATTTTGAAAGATTTCGGATCGAATTCGGATGGAGTTCGGATCGAATTCGGAAGGAGTTCGGACAAATTCCGAAAGAGTTCGGATCGAATTCTGAAGGAGTTCGGATTGAATTCTGAAGGAGTTAGGATCGAATGCGGAAGGAGTTCGGATCGAATTCGGAAAGAGTTCGGATCGAATTCGGAAAGAGTTCGGATCGAATTCGGAAAGAGTTCGGATCGAATTCGGAAAGAGTTCGGATCGAATTCGGAAAGAGTTCGGATCGAATTCAGAAGGAGTTCGGATTGAATTCGGAAGGAGTTCGGATCGAGTTCTGAAGGAGTTCGGATCGAATTCGGAAGGAGTTCGGATCGAAATCAGAAAGAGTTCGTATCGAATTCGGAAGGAGTTCTCATCGAATTCTGAAGGAGCTTAGATCGAATTCAGAGGGAATTCGGATCAAATTCTGAAAGAGTTCGCATTGTATTCTGAAGGAGTTCGGATCGAATTCGGAAGGAGTTCGGAAGGAGCTGTGATCGAATTCGGAAGGAGTTCGGAAGGAACTCGGATCGAATTCTGAAGGAGTTCGCATCGAATTTTAAAGGAGTTTGGGTCGAATTCGGAAGGAGTTCGGATCGAATTCGAAAGGAGTTCACATTGAATTCTGAAGGAATTCGGATCGAATTCGGAAGCAGTTCGGATCGAATTCGGAAGGAGATCTGATAGAATCCTGAAATAGTTCGGATCGAATTCTGAAGGAGTTCGGATCGAATTCTGAAGGAGTTCGGATAAAATTTTGAAGGATTTCGGATCGAATTCGGATCGAATTCGGAAGGAGTTCGGATCGAATTCTGAAGGAGTTCGGATCGAATTCTGAAGGAGTTCGGATCGAATTCTGAAGGAGTTCGGTTAAAATTTTGAAGGAGTTCGGATCGAATTCGGAAGGAGTTCAGAAGGAGCTCGGTTCGAATTCTGAAGGAGTTCGCATCGAATTTTAAAGGAGTTTGGATCGAATTCGGAAGGAGTTCTGATCGAATTCGAAAGGAGATCTGATAGAATCCTGAAAGAGTTCGGATCGAATTCTGAAGGAGTTCGGATAAAATTTTGAAAGATTTCGGATCGAATTCGGAAGGAGTTCGGATAGAATTCTGAAGGAATTCGGATCGAATTCTGAAGGAATTCGGATCGAATTCCAAAGGAATTCAGATCGAATTCTGAGAGAATTTGGATTAAATTCTGAGAGAATTCGAATCGAATTCTGAAGGAATTCTGATGAAGGAATTCGGATAGAATTCTGATGAAGGAATTCGGATAGAATTCTGATGAAGAAATTCCGATCGAATTCTGATGAAGGAATTCGGATCGAATTCTGATGAAGGAATTCGGATCGAATTCTGATGAAGGAATTCGGATCGAATTCTGATGAAGGAATTCGGATCGAATTCTGATGAAGGAATTCGGATCGAATTCTGATGAAGGAATTCGGATCGAATTCTGATGAAGGAATTTGGATCGAATTCTGATGAAGGAATTTGGATCGAATTCTGAAGGATTTCGGATCGAATTCTGATGAAGGAATTTGGATCGAATTATGAAGGAATTTGGATCGAATTCTGATGAAGGAATTCGGATCGAATTCTGAAGGATTTCGGATCGAATTCTGATGAAGGAATTTGGATCGAATTATGAAGGAATTTGGATCGAATTCTGAAGGATTTCGGATCGAATTCTGATGAAGGAATTCGGATCGAATTCTGATGAAGGAATTTGGATCGAATTCTGATGAAGGAATTTGGATCGAATTCTGAAGGATTTCGGATCGAATTCTGATGAAGGAATTTGGATCGAATTATGAAGGAATTTGGATCGAATTCTGATGAAGGAATTCGGATCGAATTCTGAAGGATTTCGGATCGATTTCTGATGAAGGAATTTGGATCGAATTATGAAGGAATTTGGATCGAATTCTGAAGGATTTCGGATCTAATTCTGATGAAGGAATTCGGATCGAATTCTGATGAAGGAATTTGGATCGAATTCTGATGAAGGAATTTGGATCGAATTATGAAGGAATTCGGATCGAATTCTGATGAAGGAATTTGGATCGAATTCTGAAGGATTTCGGATAGAATTGTGATGAAGGAATTTGGATAGAATTCTGATGAGAAATTCGGATCGAATTCTAAAGGAATTCGGATAGAATTGTGATGAAGGAATTCGGATAGAATTCTGATGAAGGAATTCGGATAGAATTCTGATGAATAAATTCCGATCGAATTCTGATGAAGGAATTTGGATCGAATTCTGATGAAGGAATTAGGATCGAATTCTGAAGGATTTCGGATCGAATTCTGATGAATGAATTCGGATCGAATTCTGATGAAGGTATTCAGATCGAATTCGGAATAAATTCTGATGAAGAAATTCGGATCGAATTCTGATGAAGGAATTCGGATCGAATTCTGATGAAGAAATACAGATCGAATTCTGATGAAGGAATTCGGATCGAACTCTGATGAAGGAATTCGGATCGAATTCTGATGAAGGAATTCGGATCGAGTTCTGATGAAGGAATTCGGATCGAATTCTGGAGGAATTCGGATCGAATTCTGGAGGAATTTGGATCGAATTCTGGATAAATTCCGATCGAATTCTGATGAAGGAATTTGGATCGAATTCTGATGAAGGAATTAGGATCGAATTCTGAAGGATTTCGGATCGAATTCTGATGAATGAATTCGGATCGAATTCTGATGAAGGTATTCAGATAGAATTCGGAATAAATTCTGATGAAGAAATTCGGATCGAATTCTGATGAAGGAATTCGGATCGAATTCTGATGAAGAAATTCAGATCGAATTCTGATGAAGGAATTCGGATCGAACTCTGATGAAGGAATTCGGATCGAATTCTGATAAAGAAATTCGGATCGAATTCTGATGAAGGAATTCGGATCGAATTCTGGAGGAATTCGGATCGAATTCTGGAGGAATTCGGATCGAATTCTGGAGGAATTCGGATCGAATTCTGATGAAGAAATTCGGATCGAATTCTGATGAAGGAATTCGGATCGAATTCTGATGAAGGAATTCGGATCGAATTCTGATGAAGGAATTCAAATCGAATTCTGATGAAGGAATTCGGATCGGATTCTGAAGGAATCATATTTTGTAAAATTTGGATTGAATTCCGAAAGAATTAGAATTCAATTTCGAAACAATTCGGATCAAATTCTCAAACAGTTCGGTTCGGAACATCTTGGATCTGAAGATTATGAAGGAATTCTCGCTTAACTTTCCAAAAGGACCTTAGTTACATTTTTTTCATGAATTAATTTGAGTACTGCAATCAAAAGCTTTCATGTTGTTTTGTTGATTTCGCTATTAAAATTAATTCTTAAAAAAAATGTTACTTAGGTCCTTTTGAAAAGTTAAGCGAGAATTCTTATCAAATTATTTAAGGAATTTGGATTAAATTCTGATGGAATTCGAAGCAAATTCAGGGGTTCAAATATAATTCTTTAAGGAATTTGGATCGAATTCTAGAACAGTTCAGATCGAATTTCGAAACAATTTGAATCAAATTCCGGAAAAAATCGAATACAAGAAGTATTTTGATTGAACTTCAGAAGAATTCGGAACGGACTCAGTAGGACATGGGTTAAATTTTTAAAGAATTCGAATCGAATTCTGAAGGAATTGGGATCGAGTTCTGAATGAATTCGGATCGAATTATGAAGAAGTTCGGATCAAATTCTCGAAGAATTTGGATCGAATTCCAAAAGAAACTCGTATCCAGTAATTCGGATCGAATTTTGAAAGAATTTGGATCGAACTCTGAAACAGTTCTGATTGAATTTCGTATCAATTTGGTTCCGGAGCTCCTGAACTCGGGAAGAATTGAAATAAAATCAATTCTGGAAATAAATTTTCAAAAAAGTCAAATCGAATACTGAAAGAATTTGAATCGAATTCCAAAAAAAACATTAGAACAGACTTTGAAGGAATTTGGGTCGTATTCCGAAAGAATTCAGATAGAATTTCCAAATAATTTGAAACACATTTCGGAAGAATTCGAAACGCATTCTGAAAGACTTCGGATCTAATTCGAATTGAATTCTGGATGTGGAAATGTGGATCAAAAAATCGAAGCCTGAAGAAAATCGGTTCGGAATTCGAATGATTTCGAATCAAATACCGAAAAAACTTGAAGTTAATTCCAAGAGAATTCGGATTGAATTTCAAATGAAATCGGATCGAAATCCGAGAGAATTGTTAATTGCTCGATCAACCAACAATGATTGTTGTTTGCCGAACAGATCATTTAGTCCAACAAGACAGTGAAAAACTGGAGGTGAGTACTCCAGTCAAAAAATGCGAGGAGAGATTTCTCAAATTTGACTTACCAATTGTCACTTGTTACTTCTCACAATCAGTAATTGGTAAAAAAAAACGTCCTCTCATTTTCACTTCAGACTCTCAAATTTTTATTTCTTATTTCTTACCGTTTTTTTCTCATAGTGAAAAATAAGAATTGACTATTTGTAAAGGTCGAACAACTGTTGCTACTATAGCGATTTTGCTTTCCGAGAGTTTGATCAAAGCAATCGTCACGTGTGGTTGTGTTTCTGACATTGCGCTGCAAACACTTATGAGTTTTGAAGTTGGAAATCCGTACACTTAAGCACTTTAGCATATTTTGTTATTGTCTCTGGAAAACTCGCTTCTATTTTTGAAGTGAATGAGGAACAAAACGGACACCACCTGAATCAAAGTTCGTCCACCATGGACGGAATTTTTATCAAAGGATCAAAATCCGTACAGCTATTTCCTGACTAAATATTCAAACTAAAGCAGACCGATTGACTAAACTATCACTGTAAATAGTTCAATACGCACCTTGAGAAGCGATCCCTTCGATGTATATCCCACTGATCTAATTGTTTTCATTGCAATTTGCATTTAAAAACAGTCACTTTTGGTACGTGTTGACCATAACACGCGAATAAATGGCACCTGAAAGTCCGCGTTTTCAATTTGTTTTTAGTTTTTGTTGTTTTAATTCCAAAGCCTACTTTACATTTCAATGATCAAATATACGGACAGGATGAGATAAAATATTTATGAAATAAAAACCTTAATCCACCTTTTTCCCCCTGATTTTTTTTCCTGATTATAAAAAGTGAAAAGGTCGTTGCTTTTGAGAAATTCTTTTAATATCATAATTGTAAGAAATACGAGCAAAGGATATTCGGTTAGTGTGTTTCCTGCCCATTGCCTTTTCGTTATTTTCAAAAAGGAAGCTTCTTTTAAAGGTTTTTCGATAAAGTCTTCACACGCCGCAGGGTACGTTGGTGCTGCCTATTCTCTAACTCAATACCAAATTTGCAAAACGTCTTATCAACAGGTAGCCGAAGTCTTCACTTATGTATTGATGGTGTTAGTTTGCGAGGGAGTGCTGTCATAATCGACAAATCGCCGTTTGAGTCTTTGTTTGCAAAAGCAGATAAGTAGTTTTGAAAATTTGGTATTCAATTGGCCTGCACTTGAACACTTGGAGTTTTATTTATCGGTAATTATTCTAGTTATTGCTCAAGCAATTTCACCAGGAGTCGCTTCTTCAATTAAAAGAGATTCCTCACTATTTTTTAAATCATTTTGTGCCTTACAAAATTTTTCATTCCTTTTTATCATATTTATCTACTAAATTCTATTCAGGAGCAACCGGCGACTACAAATGGAACGGCATCGATGACCAGTGCCTCACGGCACTGCACCGCCAGATCAACAAGGAGTTCGATGCCTCGATCGTCTACCTGAAGTACGCCGCCTATTTCGCCCAGGAGAAGGTCAACCTGCCCGGTTTCGAGAAGTTCTTCTTCCATGCCGCCGGCGAGGAGCGCGAACACGGCATCAAGCTGATCGAGTACGCCCTGATGCGCGGTCAGGGACCCGTCGACAAGGCCAGCTTCAACTTGGACTACGTAAGGCGACCGTTTTCAAAGTTCAATTTTAGGAAATATTTCAATTTCGAATATGTTCGTTCTCCCCTTAGACCTACCAAGTGCCACCCGGAACCGATGGTGAATCCGCTCTGCGTGCCGCCCTGAAGAAGGAGGAAGAAGTGACCCACAGCATTCGCGGTGTCATCAAGGCCTGCGAAGAAGGCAGCAACGACTTCCACGTAAGTTTCCGATCCACCTCTGTCCAAACGACAAGATTGTCATTAAATGCTTCTTTCCAATATAGTTGGCCGATTACCTGACCGGCGAGTACCTGGACGAGCAGCACAAGGGACAGCGCGAGCTGGCCGAGAAGATTGTCACCCTGAGCAAGATGAAGAAGAGCGCCCCCAAACTGGGCGAGTTCCTGTTCGACAAGAGCCACATGTAAATGCAATGCAAAGCGGCGGAGGAGTTTTTCACGGTGCTTCACTGTGTCATCAATGTAGTTTCTTCAGTAAGATCGTTTTCTAGTTAACTATGTTACATTTAGAGATTTCAAGCAGATGAAGACTTGCGGAAAAATGTTTGAATAATAAAATTTAATTAATACAATAGACACTCCGATGGGATCTCTTTAGTTTTGATTTTTATCCATTTTATGTTGTAAATAAAGTCCTCGTTTTTCATGTGGATTAATAGCAGGATACGACATACGATTCTGCTCGATTGGCGTGATATTGAATTATTATTTATGTTATGTGATCCTAAGCTGTAAATCCGTTAGACTGTAGTTCTGTCAAGTGACACAAAAATTTCCAATAAATCAAAACGATTCTTCAATACATAGAAAAACGATTCTTTCAAAAATATTAATCCCTGAAAATATGGTTCATCTGTCAAGCAAGGTCTTTTTCTCGATAATAACGCCTTTTATATAACATACTTTTTTTTGACTCAGCCGTTTTGCCTTTCTCGTATACTGCCGTTCTACGCATAATTGTCCCATGTACATAGGGAATCCCAGCAAACCTGGGACAAATATGCGTATGACGGCAGTATACTTAGTATAAGTTAAAGCTATATGTTCTCTCCAAAAACAAACTTTTTCATATAAGGCCCGGAGACTCATAGTGTTATATACCGATCGATTCAACTGGACGAATTGAGGTTGTCTGTGTGTGTACCTACCCATAGCCATGATAGTCGTACACTCCAAATGTAATGTCTTGTTCCTGGTCGCTCGTTCTTGGGCCACCAGTCGTCAGTCTCCCTGCACACCTTCTCGCGCGTCTTCTCCGATTGTACACAGCCAGCGAGAGCGCGGTCTAGCCCGGAGCCGACATCCTCTTCCAGGTTCTCTACCAACCATCGCTTTCGCTGGTCTTTCTTCCGGCATACGCACTAACGTCCAGCCCACTGTAATATGGCTTCCATAGTTTACAGTAGCCATCGGTCAAATAAGTACAGAGTGCTGCGCGTCGTTTCGATCGTCCAGAACGCAATCCTCAACAGTTTCGAGAAATAAATCAATTGATACGCGTTTCATCATGTTCGATGTGCAGGAATGTAGTTCTGATTTGTGCGGATGAATCATTGTTAGTTAAAATAATTGTGTAAAAAAATGGCACGGTCTCATCGCTTATCAGAGTGAATCCAGATCCGTTAGATCAGTTAGTCGGTAGGCATCGACCGACTAACTGATAATAATTCCTGGGTTTTCGTGGAGACGCAGAGGTAAACTTCAAATAACAAAAATGATCTACTGATATTCCTTCGCTTTTCCTAACTGACCAAATGACGCCAGCAGAGAAATTCGGAGACGCATAGTGGCTGGAAATCGTACGTACTTTGGACTCCGCAAGACGCTCCGATCGAATAGAGTTCGCCGCCGTACAAAACTGACAATCTACAAAACGCTCATTAGACCGGTAGTCCTCTACGGACACGAGACCTGGACGATGCTCGTGGAGGACCAACGCGCACTTGGAGTTTTCGAAAGGAAAGTGCTGCGTACCATCTATGGTGGGGTGCAGATGGCGGACGGTACGTGGAGGAGGCGAATGAACCACGAATTGCATCAGCTGTTGGGAGAACCATCCATCGTTCACACCGCGAAAATCGGAAGACTGCGGTGGGCCGGGCACGTAGCCAGAATGTCGGACAGTAATCCGGTGAAAATGGTTCTCGACAATGATCCGACGGGAACAATAAGGCGAGGTGCACAGCGGGCAAGGTGGATCGATCAGGTGGAGGACGATTTGCGGACCCTCCGCAGACTGCGTGGTTGGCGAAGTGCAGCCATGGACCGAGCTGAATGGAGAAGACTTTTATGTGCAGCACAGGCCACTCCGGCCTTAGTCTGATAATAAATATAAAAACCTGTTCGGATTTATGCCGATGGTCAAAACGTTACTTTGGAATTGGCAGTAGAAAGGGATGGCAAGATCTTATGCAATCCGCGGAAGCGAGATGTATTTTCACTCAAAAGAACATGATAATCCACTTTATTCAATTTGTTCGGGACTGAAGTTCTTCCGGTTTCGAGGCTTTAAATCTGAGGACCACAGAGTTTCTCGTCTATATGCCTGAAGTCTCGATAAAGTTTCGGAAGTGTGGCTCTGCCAGAATACGCGGTGTCCGCGGTAGTGATAATTGGAGTTTATTTTAAAATCTTTCTAAGTGCTAATTTCCCCGTGTTTCATTATAGTGAACTGATAATCCCACCCAATCAGCTAAGTTCAGAAGTACCTTTGTGCAAGGAAGCTAGTGATCAGAAAGGTAATGCGATTGTGTAAAATCATGTGCGTGCCATGTGCGTTGTCTAAAGTTTCCGTTGTCGTACAGCCGTGCGACGGCTTTCTGTGTCCGATTCAGGAACCACTCGTTCCACCGTGTAGATGTAGATCCTCCGTCGAGCCTCCGTTGATTGCAAATATCCCGGTTTTCCGTCACCAAAAGGCCATCGTGGACGGTATCGTGCCCGAGCGACATTCCGGCGGCAATCATCAAGTGGACATCGATGTAAATGGTGTAAATGGTGGGTAGCCTCCAGTGATGATAAAAGAAAGCTTTTATGGTAAGTTTCAGGACCGTTCATTTAGGGTGATTTGGGGTGCTATGTTCTTTTGAGTGAAATGCAAAAACTGTAAGACTGATGCGGAAAAATTCGGGGACTGCAAGATTGTTTCTCAACCTTTTCCAAGGAACAACTTAGGCCTAAATAGTGATAGGTCTCATGGCGGGCAAATACACAACGATGAATGGTCCTTATTAGAGGTGGCGCTTAAGCCATTCGTTTAAAATTGAGTTCGTAGCGGTAGTCCCTCGTTCAGTTTCATTGAGTCTTTTCGTCATTCAGGGGTAGTTTGCCAGTCGCCAGTCGCCAGTTATCAAACGACTCAATTGCGGGCTATAAGTTTCGAAGTGAGAAGTAGGAAGTGAGTAGTGAGGAAAACAGAAGCAAGAGTTTTTTTCTTCTTTATTAAGGTGTTTTTTTATTGTTAAATTTAATTCAGTTCAACGCCGGAGAAGCAAGAAGTGAGAAGTGATGAATGATAATTGGAGTGTGAGAAGCGAGATGCTGAAAAGTGAGATGTGGGTGGTGAGATATAAGACAAAAAGAAGAAAGGAGGAGAAATAAGGAAAAAGACGAAGAAATAAGGAAGAAAGGAGGAGGAAGAAGGAAAAGGGACGAAAGGATAATGACGTAGGACAAAGAAAAACGAAACAAGGAAGATAGGACAAGAAAAAAAGAATGAAAACGAAAATAAATAGAAGGCAAAGTAACGAAAAGATCAAAGTGAAAGGGTAAAGGAAAAGGAAGAAAAAATAAAGAAGGAATAGAGACGAGGAAAGAAGAAAGAAAGAAATAGATGAAGGAAGAAAAAAGAAGATGGATCAAGGGAGCAAAAAGAGGAATGAAGTAAATTGGAAAAAATATGCGTTAATTTCACAATTTTCAATACTTACACCCCACTTCTAACCAGTCACATCCCATTTCTCACTTCTCACTCCTCGGTCCTCAGTTCTCACTGCTCACTTTTTATTTCTCACTTCTTACTTCTCACCTCACACACCTCACTCCTTAATTTTCAACTCTCATTTCTTACAACTCACTAATCACTTAGCACTTCTCACTTCTTTTTTCTCAATCTTCACTTCTCAGTTCTTACTTTTTATATCTTACTTCTCACTTTCTTTTTCTGATTTTTCACTACTCATTTTTACTTTTCATTTTATTTCTCAATTCCCACTTCTCACTTTCTATTTTTCATATCTCACTTCTTTCTAACGATTAAAGCTGGTAGAAAGCGAAAGTAAGTAGAAGGAAGAGGGGGAGAAAGAAGAAAAAATAAGGGAGAAGGTAGAGGAATTGGAAAAAGCAAGAAAGTAGAAGAAAGGGGGAATAAGGAAGAAAAGCTCATTTAGCACTTCACACTTCTCACTTTTATATTCTAACTTCACACTTTTTACTTTTCACGTTTTACTTCTCAATTTTTTACTTTCTTCAAATTTCTCATTTCACACTTTTCACTTTTCACTTCCTACATTTCACTTCTCACCTTTTACTTCATACTACTCACTTTCCACTTCTAATATTCCTCTTCTCACTTTGCACTACTCACTTTCCACTTCTTACTTGGCACTTTTCACTTTTCATTGCATACTTTTCACTACTCATAATCATAATACACCCGATTCTTTTTTTACAAGGATTATTTTCACACGGATTTTTTTTACACGGCTTTTTTTACACGGATTCACGAAATAACACGGATTTTTTTACACGGTTTCTCGAAATAACACGGATTATTTTTACACGGATTTATTTTTACACGGAACGCATCCCCCATATTAACAAAGAGCCAGTGACTTTTTTTACACGGATATTTTTTACACGGCTTTTTTTACATGGATTCTCGAAATAACACGGATTTTTTTTGCACGGATTCTCGAAATAACACGGATTATTTTTACACAGTTTCTCGAAATAACACGGTTTATTTTTACACGGATTTTTTTCACACGGCACGCATCCCCCGTGTAAAAAAAGAATCGGGTGTATAATATTTTAAACTATTCGGCAAAACGGCATTCGGCCAAACAGAATTCGGTCAAATTGCCCGTGTATATCGTGCAATGTGAACCGTTTCTGATAACATAGAGTTAGCGAGGTGAAAATGCATTAGAAAATTACTTAGACTACCCCGGGGATACCTTCACCGGGCTCAGGGGGTACCTCGGACAAGAATGCGTAATGACGGATGAATTTCAATTTTATTTATTCAATCGACTTTGACCTTGTCGCACATATTGCTTTCTTAATAGCTAAATTATTCTAATTCTCTAGCACATAACACATTTTTAGAAAGAATGGAATTGAACTTGTGACAAACATCGTTAAAAGAACGCAAACGCAAATCAAAACAATTGTTGTAGCTAAAGTTTGTTCTGTGAAAAGGAATCACAAATAAAGGCGAATTTCCTAATCTGCGTGAGGGAACATTCCATCGTACGAGCTCCAATAGTTCGGGACAATACAGATTCCCTGTTAGGAGGTCGAATGTAAACAATTTCTGCATTTTTATGCGCCTGGCGGAAAGAGTTTTCAAGTCGATCAGTTTGCAACGACTATAGTCGTTGCTATAGCAACTAGCAACTAGCTCGGAAAGTTAAATTGGTCGTTCCAAGGCAGCTGAACCTAATGAAAATTTTCTGAATTCTTTCGAGTGCCAGCGTACGGACCAGGTAACATGGAGACCAAACTGATGAAGCTAAAATACTCCTGATACATGAGTAAAATAGTGTTTTTATACAATAAACATCGCTGAAGCCGGCAGCATAACGACGAATTAAACCCAGTACAGTGTATACAGGGGCCCCACACACGCTCCGACATGTTGTACAACTTTGACTCCGCCCCCAAGTTTGTGCGACCAATTCAGTTTATACAACCGTCTGACGAACAGTTGGTACAACCAGAACTTCAACAAACATAATATTTAGTCATTTTCTTTCTGTATATGTTGAAGTGTTTGGTGCTTTTTCACGAATACTGAATTGGATGAATTGAATTGGAATGGAATTGGATTGGAGTGCAATTAGATTGGATTTGAATTGGAATGGTATTAGAATTAGATTGGTTGTGGATTGAATTGAATTTTATTGGAACGTGAATGGCATGTTATTGGAATTTTAGTGATGATGGATTGGAATGCGACTGAAATTTGTATAGAGTTGGAATTGTATTTGATTGTGCGATTGGATAGGAAGTGGATTTGAATTGCATTGGAATCGGATTTTCACAGTCCATACAGGAATTCCTCCGTATGCTCCTCCCGGAATTTCTCCGGAAGTTCCTCCTGGAATTCCTCCGGAAATTCTTCCAAAAGTTTATCCCAGAGTTCCTCCGGAAGTTTATTCTGGAATTCCTCCAGAATTCGTCCGAAAGTTCCGTCAGGAAGCTCCTTACGGAATTCGTCCGGAAGTTTCCGAAAATTATTCCCGGAATTCCTCCGGAAGCTTTCTCTGAATTCCAATCCAGGATATTCTCAGAAGGTTCCTCCCGGAATTCCTCAGGAAGCTTCTCCAGGAATTTCTCCGGAAGTTCAACCCGGAATTCAATCGGAAGTTCCTCCGGATGTTCCTCCCGGAATTCCTCCGGATGTTCCTACCGAAATTCCTTCGGATGTTCCTCCCAGAGCTCCTCCAGAAATTCCTCCCGGAATTACTCCAGAAGTTCCTCCGGAAATTCCTTCAGGAAATCCTCCGGAAGTTTCTCCAGGATTTCCTCCAGAAATTCCCTTACGGGTTTCTTCGGACGTTCCTCCCGGAATTCGGATTTTTTCCAAAAATTCCCCCCAGAATTTCTCAAAAAAATCTTCCAGGAATTCCTCATGAGGTTCCTCCTAGATATCCTCAGGAAGTTCCTCCAGGAATTCCTCCGCAAGCTTCTCCAGCAATTCCTCCGGAAGTTCCTCAAGGGATTCCTCCGGAAATTCCTCTTGTAGTTCCTCCGGAAATTCCTTCCAAGAAATCCTCCGGAAGTTCCTCCAGGAATTCTTCCGCAAGTTCTTCCAGGAATTCCTGAAAGAATTACTACGGATGTTCCTACAGGAATTCCTCCTGAAGTTTCTCCAGGAATTTCTCCGGAAGTTCCTCCATGAATTCCTCAAAAAGCGCTTCCTGGAATTCCTCTGAATATTCCTTCAGGTTCATTTCATTTATTTAGTTAACATCTAAACAGATAACACTGAATCAACAATTTGACGCCACAATGCACGGTTCGAGGCCGCATCTCTCCATCCTCGGATACGCCCCACGCTCGCCAAGTCGTTCTGCACCTGGTCTGCCCATCTCGCTCGCTGCGCTCCACGCCGTCTCGTACCTGCCGGATCGGAAGCAAACACCATCTTTGCAGGGTTGCTGTCCGGCATTCTTACAACATGTCCTGCCCATCGTACCCTTCCGGCTTTAGCTACCTTCTGGATACTGGGTTCGCCGTAGAGTTGGGCGAGCTCATGGTTCATTCTTCGCCGCCACACACCGTCTTCTTGCACACCGCCAAAGATGGTCCTAAGCACCCGTCTCTCGAATACTCCGAGTGCTTGCAAGTCCTCCTCGAGCATTGTCCATGTTTCATGTCCGTAGAGGACAACCGGTCTTATTAACGTCTTGTACATGACACATTTGGTGCGGTGGCGAATCTTTTTTGACCGCAGTTTTTTCTGGAGCCCGTAGTAGGCCTGACAACCACAGATGATGCGCCTTCGTATTTCACAACTAACATTGTTATCAGCCGTTAGCAAGGATCCAATGTAGACGAATTCGTCGACCACCTCGAAGGTATCCCCGTCTATCGTAACACTGCTTCCCAGGCGGGCCCTGTCGCGCTCGGTTCCGCCCACAAGCATGTACTTTGTCTTTGACGCATTCACCACCAGTCCAACTTTTGTTGCTTCACGTTTCATGCGGGTGTACAGTTCTGCCACCTTTGCAAATGTTCGGCCGACAATGTCCATGTCATCCGCGAAACAAATAAATTGACTGGATCTGTTGAAAATCGTACCGGGGTGTTACACCTGACTCTACGTATGACACCTTCTAGCGCAATGTTGAACAACAGACACGAAAGTCCATCACCTTGTCTTAGTCCTCGGCGCGTTTCGAATGAACTAGAGTGTTCGCCCGAAATCTTCACACAAATTGCACACCATCCACCGTTACTTTGATCAGTCTGGTAAGCTTCCCAGGAAAGCCGTTCTCGTTCATAATTTTCCATAGCTCTACGCGGTCTATACTGTCGTATGCCGCCTTGAAATCAATGAACAGATGGTGCGTTGGGACCTGGTATTCACGGCATTTTGAAGGATTTGCCGTACAGTAAAGATCTGGTCTGTTGTCGAGCGGCCATCAACGAAGCCGGCTTGATAACTTCCCACGAACTCGTTCACTAATGGTGACAGACGACGGAAGATGATCTGGGATATCACTTTGTAGGCGGCATTAAGGATGGTGATCGCTCGAAAGTTCTCACACTCCAGTTTGTCGCCTTTCTTGTAGATGGGGCATATAACCCCTTCCTTCCACTCCTCCGGTAGCTGTTCGGTTTCCCAGATTCTGACTATCAGTTTGTGCAGGCAAGTGGCCAGCTTTTCCGGGCCCATCTTGATGAGCTCAGCTCCGATACCATCCTTACCAGCTGCTTTATTGGTCTTTAGCTGTTGAATGGCATCCTTAACTTCCCTCAAGGTGGGGGCTGGTTGGCTTCCATTCCAACTGACGTAGTCATCTCCTCCGCTGCCTTGACTTTCACTGCCTGTACTCTCAGCGCCATTCAGATGTTCCTCGTAGTGCTGCTTCCACCTTTCGATCACCACACGTTCGTCCGTCAAGATGCTCCCATCCTTATCCCGGCACATTTCGGCTCGCGGCACGAAGCCTTTGCGGGATGCGTTGAGCTTCTGATAGAACTTGCGTGTATCTTGAGAACGGCACAGCTGTTCCATCTCCTCGCACTCCGCTTCTTCCAGGCGGCGTTTCTTCTCCTGAAAAAGGCGGGTCTGCTGTCTCCGCTTCCGTCTATAACGTTCCACGTTCTGCCGGGTACCTTGCTGCAGCGCGACCGCCCGCGCTGCGTCCTTCTCCTCCAGAATCTGTCTGCACTCTTCGTCGAACCAATCGTTCCGTCGACTTCGACCCATATACCCGACGATGTTCTCCGCTGCGTCGTTAATGGCTGCTTTAACTGTACTCCAGCAGTCCTCAAGAGGGGCCCCATCGAGCTCACCCTCTTCCGGCAACGCTGCCTCGCTGCTGCCTGCCAACGCTGCTGCCTCCTGAAGGAATTCCTTCAGGTATTCCTCCGAAATTTCCTCAGAGAATTGCTTCGGAAGTTCCCCAAAAGATTGCTCCGGAAGTTCCTCTAGGAGTTCCTCCATGTATTCCTCTTTGAAATCTTCCAGAAGGTCCTCCTTGAGTTCCTTTTGAAAGTCCTCAATGTATTCCTCCTGAATTTTTTTTCGAAAGTTTTTTCATTTTCAATCTGTGTATTTTTCATAGGAAATCCTTCAAAATTTCTTTAGATTTTTTTCTGAGAATCTGTCAATGAATTCAAGAATTCACGCTTCCGAAAACTTCCCCAGATTTTTTAAGATGTGCTCCCTTGGAAATTATATCAGTAATTCCGCATACAATGCCTCTGAGAAGTTCTATAAAAGTTCTCACTGGAGTTTCTCCAGAAAATCCCCTAAAACTCTTTTTAAATTACTTCTCCAACTCAACCAAATTTCCCGCCGAATATCCCAAAAAATCTCCAGATAGTTCCAGATAGTGAAGGTATTGTCAAATGAAGTTCATATGGAATTTTTCATAAAATTTCTGACTCTGTAATTCTTAAAGGAATATCTACTGGCGTTATTGGAGCATTTCCATAAATTCCGACGAAAAATGTGGGACATTTTTGAATAATTAAATTGTCAGTCGGTTTTAGAACAAAATATGTTTGACCGAACATACGCTATATAACAAGGGGCCTAGTGGCCAAGCGGCGGGGTCAATTTTCATACGGCGGCGGCGCAAAAAAATTACCGGTTGCGGCGGCGCATAGGTCTGATATTATCTTATTGTTATCCTATTATTATTATGTTTTTTAGTATTATTATTATTAGCGCATATTATCTTATTTGCTTTGGGGCCCTCCTTAGCCGTGTGGTAAGACGCGCGACTACAAAGCAAGACCATGCTGAGGGTGGCTGGGTTCGATTCCCGGTGCCAGTCTAGGCAATTTTCGGATTGGAAATCGTCTCGACTTCCCTGGGCATAAAAGTATCATCGTGTTAGCCTCATGATAGGGTAAGGGAGGTATTTTGGACCACTTTAGGAGATGGTCGTTCAATTTTTCGAATGAAAGTTAAATTTTGTAATAGTGCTTGATCAATTCCCTATACAACTAAAAAGTGGTGAATGCTAGATAGGATTTGTAGGTAAAAATGTTGTAAATCCCACCGAAAGAACCAAACTATCATAAATTCTGAAAATTTGTAAGATTTAATTTTGGACCATCTGTTTTTATTTTGGACCACCTATTGAACATATTTTGGACTACTCGAATAGTTTTGTATTGCTTGCAAAGTTATGTTACTATTAGATTAGTGGTCTCCAGCATTTTCGACGTTTTTATCCTTTAAGTCCTTGTAAAGCCATACATTTTTATAAGCACTCAAAAGCTAAGAACAATATCTACTAGCTAAGGGTATTGAAACTAATATCAATTTCAGTACCACTCGTACTCGTACAGCATCATCAAAGCAAAACAAACGTGCGGCCCATGACCGTGATATTTGCACCTGGTCATGTAGTTTGCCAGATCTGTTTCATTTGCGTTATTGATAGTAGTGGGGTGCCCGGTTTTTCCTTGCTTCTTGTACATTCGTTTTCCAAACAAAACATAATCGTAGAACGCGGAACTCCGTTGCATTGGCAAGCAGCACGGACGGAGAGCTCTTGCAAAGATTGGTTCTTGTCATGGAGCTTCCTTAACTATTTTCGTATGGTAATAATAAAAACAGTTACATGTTGGTTTAATAGATATTTTTCTAGGGCTTACATCAATGGACGGTATTTTTTAAAATAAATGCGGCATGAACAATAATTGATGAATAGTTTGATACCAGAGAAACAAATGGTTGGTAAAAACAAAAAAATATTATTATTATTATTGTCTTTCAGCCCTTGGCTGGCTCACCTCTGGTAGCAAAAAGGCAAAAGTTTAAGAGATCTAGAACTTAAAAAGAAGATATGTCGAAAATATGTTCGGTTCAATGAAAAATTAACCTATTTTGGACATGCCTCAGAATACTGTTTTTAAACTTCCAATATTTTGCCCGAAATATGAAACTGCTTCAATTAGGTTTTAATAAGTCAACAACATCATTCACATGTTTTGAATATATGTACAAATAAGCCTATTTTGGTCTAATCCAGCCGGGATGGGTAAATGCGTGAAAATATTTTTAATAATTGTTATATTTTATAAGAAACAAATGTAGGAGATACCTCATGGATAGTTTCTTTTTGCAATAAAATTTAAATGTTTCATGTTTTATTTAGTTTTGTGTGATATAAATGCAAAATTCAGCTAGGTGGTCCCAAAAATATGAGCCCGGTCCAAAATACAGCCGTTACCCTATACGAATGCAGAAATGGTAACTTGGCTTAGAAACCTCGCAGTTAATAACTGTGGAAGTGCTTAATGAACACTAAGCTGCGAGGCGGCTCTGTCCCAGTGTGGGGATGTAATGTCAATAAGAAGAAGAAGAAGATCTTATCAACAACGCCACACACAATGCAACTTAGTTGTACAACATTTGACTCCACCCACCACAAGTCGGAGCAAAATCAAACTGTTTTGATTTCATCCGACCAACTTTGCAACTTTGAAACCGTCCGTCCGACAGTCGTACAACTTGCCCACAGACGGTCCGACTTGGCTCCGACCGAACCAAATCTCCTGGGGCGGAGTCAAAGTTGTACAACACGTCGGAGCGTGTGTGGGGCCCCTTAGACATTATGATGCTGATGTGTTCGTTAAATCTCAACTTCGCATCGATGGTAATTTCTAGGTCGCAAATAGAGCTGACACGTTCCAAGCCGTCCGGTTCAATGGAATAATACTGCAGGATAGCGTTAGCGGAAGCTGTGAAAGTCATGCATTTTTTACTTTTTTCGCGCATGCCGTTGTCGCCACACCAAACAGGCAAACGAATAATATCGTCCTGACTAACAGCACAATCAGCACAAGATGCAATTACGCGGAAAAATTTCAGGTCGTCAGCATATGAAATCTTGCTTGATGAAATCACTAAACCGGGGTAGTTAACGTAGACAGCAAATATTAGAGGACCGATTATCTGCTATGAAGCATACATGAAGAAATTTCAATACTTTTGATATCTGCTCGTAGCAACGTTTCCGTGAAAACGAGCACGTCATAGTCACAGCTGGATAATGCCAAATGAAGCTGACTAATTTTTGTGCGCAACCCTCTCACATTCTGTTTGTAAACAGATATCATGTGGTTTGAGGAATACCGTGCGGTGGTAGGCGTAACTGGCAGAGGCAGTGAATCGTAGTTTGGTGGCTTGCTGGCTGAGACGATATCCAGTTTTCCGCAAGCGGTAATGGCCGCCAGTTTGCCTGCGGGTTAGTCTCTGATTTGACGTTCGTGCCATGTTATATGCCACATTGGTCAGAATGCTCGGAACGATGGGTGCAGTTGACCTCCACGAACGTCAAATCAGAGACTAGCCCGCAGGCAAGCTGGCGGCTATTACCACTCGCGGAAACCTGGATACGGAGCGGCCTGAAGTTCTCCTATCACACTGTCGCTAGAATCACGTGAGATGTCAGGCAGTGACCCGATCCTACTAAGAGTGTACTTGGCTGAAGATGGTTGCCGGAAGACCCTCTCTCCTGATTCATACACAGGACCAGGACGACTGTTGAAGGTGGACTGGAATGACTCGACTGTGATGAACGGATAAGGGTCTTCCTCACGGCCAGCGGAAAGTGTGCATCCCGGTGTCTGCTTGCGGGTTCTAACGGCTTGAGATTCTGCATTCACTCTGCCGCTGGAATCAGGGGAGGCATCAGGAAGTGATCTGTTTGAGCTGAACAAGTACTTCCCTGAAGATGGTTGCCGGAAGACCCTCTCTCCTGAGTCCTGATTCATACACAGAACCGTCCCGACTGTTGAAGGTAGACTGGAATGGCTCGACTGTGATGAACGGATAAGGGTCTTCCTCACGGATCAAAACTTATTGGCAGAGTTTTGATATTTGTGTAATTTCTTCGTTTCAAAATTTTGTCTAGTTGAATCCTGCCCTCCCTAACGAGCACAGTGGTTGAAGAGCTATGGTACAAAAGAACTAAACGTCGAATGAACAAATATAAAAATTCTTCTATGCAACAAAATTTTGAATATGCTTTTGCACTTAAATCTTGAATCTACAGGTTCGAAAGCCTCCATTTGAGAGACATGAGCTCATTTTTTCCGAAAAACTCAGTCATCAGTGGAAAACTCTTTTTAAGAGGCTTGGAGGACTCTTTTCAGGAGGTTCGAAAGTCTCCTTCCAAGAGGTTCGGAAACTTTCTTTCAAGTGACCCTCAAGACTTCTTTTAAGCTTTTTTCTTTGAACTTTCTTGCTTTTTTCTTCTCTCCTTATTTCAAAAGCCTCTAGTATTCTCTTTTGAAGAGGTACGAAAGCCTCCTTCCAAGAGGCTTTTCTTTTCTCCTTCTTGTAAAAAGCTGGGAAGCCTCTTTTCAGGTGGTTCGGAAGCCTTCTTCCAAGAGGCTTGAAAGCCTCCCTTCAAAACCTCATTTTAATAGGGTCGGAATTCTTCTTTCAAGAGGCTTGGAAACATACTTTCAAGAAGCCTCAGAAGCCAAGAGAAGCTTTCGGAAGCTTTCTTTCAAGAGGCTTGGAAGCCTCCTTTCAAGGGACTCGGAAACCTCTCTTCAAGAGGCTGGGAACTCTTCTTTCAAGAGAATCAAAAGCGTCCTTCCAAGATACTCAGAAATAAGTAGCTCAGAAACCTCCTTTTAAAAAGGCTCCGGAGTCCTCTTTCAAGAGGCTCGAAATCATAGTTTCAAGGGGCTCGAAAGCCTTCTTTCAAGAGGTTCGGAAAACTCCTTTCGAGAAGCTAGAAAGCCTTCATTCAAGAGGCTAGGGAGCCCCTCTTCAAGGGGCTCAGAATTCTTTATGCAAGAAGATTAGAAGCCTACTTTCAAGATGCGTAGAGGCGTCCTTTCAAGATGCCCGGAAGCCTCCTTTTAAGCAGCTCGAAAACCACATTTCAAGAGGCTCGGGAGGTTCATTTCAAGAGACGCGGAATCCTATTTTCAAGAGTTTTGGAAGCCATCAATAGTCATAGAAATCCTGTAGGAAGCACGGATTTATGAAAATTTTGGAAAACTTCATGGAAAGCCATACGTCTGGTCCATTTTTCATATATCTTTCGAGTTATGTTTATTTTCATTTACAGCAAAAAAAAAAACATGGCAGCACACGTATTCTATAACGATTACTACAACTCATATGTGACCGGATTCAGTCACAATCGAGTTGCTGCAACACTTGACTAGACTTGTGCTGCTCGGGAGGGGGTACCGCGATTGATGCAAAAGTTCAAAGGGGTGCCTCTCAAGAAAAATGTTGAGAACCGCTGGAGTGAGGAATGTCTCGACTTACGGAGGGAACACAGTATGCCCGGTTAAAGGGACTAAAAGACTCGTTCTATTGCTTAATTGTGAAATCATGTTAGGAATTTATTTATTTTCACAGATAATTTCACCTTTCCGTCCCTGACGTCTGTTTTTAAGGGCTTTCAAAAATCAAAACTACTGTAAAAACCACATTTCGTGGCCGATTCCATCGCAACAAGTTGCATTCCATCCGGATGGATTCCGGAGAACTCATGGGGTGACCATTTCCTAAATTGAGTCAAAACAAATCGTGTAATACCTCAATCATCATGATTTTACAAAACGGAATAATATTCAAAGGGTTCATGGGCCACTTGGGTTCAATTCGGTCACATCGGCCACAATCCGAAGACCTACGAAATGGACATTTTCTAAACTCTAAATAGGACGTGGAGGTGAAATCATAATAAATGATTTCACGAAACAATGAAATAAATTTTGTTTTTGTGGCTTTTAAGTCATTTGGTCTTATAAGCTGCGATCCGTGCAACTTAATAAAGGTAGTCCAATTGGATTATTTTTTTTAAATAAATATTTAAAAAACTATTTTGACTCAATTTAGGAAATGACCATTCTGGAAGTCCTCCGGATTCTGGCCAGATTGAACTCGAGTGGCATTGGAACGCTAAAAATGACATTCCCATCATTGTTTTGTGTAATCATGAAGTTTGAGGCGTCACACGACCTGTTTTGACTTGAATTGTATTTGTAATTTGTTCACTTTTTCCGGGGACACGGACAACTGACCCCAACGGATTCTGAAATAATTCTGGAATCGTACTGAGGATTGACCTAAATCTAGTATGAATCAAAAATTTGGATTCTTTCGGATGGGATGCAACTTATTGCTAAGGAATCGCTCATGAAATGTGTTTTTTCAAGTTTTTACCGTAGTTTTAATTTTTGAAAGCCTTCAAAAAATTTAGAGGTTAGCCAGCCAAGGACTGAAAGCTTCTTAAGGACACTCCTCACGGAATCCAAGTTTCAAAGTGCTCGCGTTTTCGGGGGCACACCACTCGATACGGAGGCGGCGCGCAACTGTCATTTTTGTTGATTTAGCTTTGCTGCGTCGCAGCATGCGTGAAATAATAAAATGGTTAAAAACAGACGTTAGGGATGGAAAGGTTAATAACGCTGCACAGTAGGCCTGGCCGCTTTTGTGTTTGAACTACATAAACCTCTTCTAGCGCAGCAATTGACCAAAATTCCCACTTAAGTTGGTTACTCTGGTCGAAGACGGTCTTCCTGTTTTCTTTCTATCTTTATATAACACTCTCTGATTCAAAGCAGAAAAAAGGATTAAGATCTGCACCACTTTCGTTACTAAGATTTATTTGCATTTAAAAACATTAGTCCAAGATGTACAGAAATTTAGAATTTTGCTTAACCTATATCTATAAGAAATACCTACTATGGCATCTAACTTTACACTAGATTCAATTGAATGTTATTGGTTCTTGAATCACCTTCCTTCGCCATTTAATTTGAGAATCTTTTGTTTTGCCAAGAAATAACTTTCGATCTACCTAATACAATTCAATATTTGGCAACTTGTTCGTAAAGTTTGGATTGACAATTCTTCCTTCTCCTCCTCCTTCTATATCGACATTCGCTTGAGGCTTATGGTGCTGGTAATAATATCCGCCGGATGGTAGCCCTGATCCAGCAGAAACTCATTTTCGTGGGCTGTAAAACTGTTTCCACCGAGGCATGTGCACGAACAAACGGACGTGTCCTCCTCTTCCACTTCCGAACAGTAGTTGTTCAGCTGACCACAGGATAGCAGTTTTCCGGTGGACTCGGACTCGTAGTTCAAACCATCCACCGACGATTGCATTTCGGCCTCGTCCCGTCGAATGTCCTCGGCATTCCTGAAATATCAATTCAGTTCGATTATACTCTTCTTACACTGTTTAACTAAATCGATCATATTACATGGTCATGAATCTCAGCACGAGCAGATTGATACTAGCAGCTACGACTGCCAGTCCGAACAGAATAAACACCAAACTCAAGGCAACGTAGCCCGGCTTGTTGATCAACGCTTGATCGTTTTGCAGGGCCACGTAGTCTCCGAATCCAATTGTCGTTAATGTAACGAAACAGTAATAGAAACTGTCGAAATATGACCAGCCCTCATACTTGGAAAACACAGCTGCGCCGGTCGTGATGATAACCGACGAAAGCAATCCCGTGGCCAACATTAGATTCATCTCGGTGGCTTCCGTTTGCTGGCAGCGAAGATACTTTTTCGCGCGCCGTATCACCACGGAAGCAAACTTGTTCAGACGCTCACCGATGCTCTGGAACATGACCAGCCCCAGCGGGATGCCAACCATGGCGTATGCCATGCAGAACGCCTTTCCTCCGATGGTGACGGGTGTGGAGTGCCCATAGCCGATCATGGCGAGTACCACCGTGGCGAAGTAGAACGCACCGGCGAACTTCCACTGGGGTCCAGCCTTGTGAGGTTTGTTCTCGGTGATGACAATTTCGATCATGTGGTAGTCCTCCGGCGTGATGTTGTACTTGGCTACGAATGTAGCTTTGACGTCTGAAATTGGATAAACGGAAAGGATAAGCAATCGGGTCTCTGTATTGATGGAAACTTTCAGGTTTGACTTTTTTTTCATTGTGTACATTGTAAAAAAAAAAAAAAAAAAAAAAACAGAATAGCTAAATAAGATCAGAAACAGTGATAAAATTCTGTGAGAACCAATTCTCCGAACCATGGCTTCGAGCGACTGAATGCAGACGCAATGTATAGATAAACAGCTAGTAAAATGCAAGTAAAATGGGAAACGACGCGGATGGAATAAGAAACTTTTCTGTAGAAAAAGTTTATTGGTTCGATGTTTGCAACAAAAAGGATATCGTAGGATATGTGTTAGAGATGATACGTGGATGCAAACCCTCAAAACAGGCTTCAGTTACATGGTGGTTTTGTCAAGTCGAGGATATATTATATTCAAAAATTTCGGAGACCAGACCGTATTTCATCCCCAGCCACCTTTAGCATAATTTGCTTCAGTTGTGAATGAAAACAGTTCTATTGACTCTGCAAAACTACGTGGCTTGTGTTCCAGTAAAGTTAATCTCGTAGGTATAACAATATATTTGAAAATAAATTTCGAAAAACGCTCAAAAAACGCATTAACCTCCAAAAAAGCGCGGTAGAAAGTTGCGTGAAAAGCTACCCCAGTGTACAAAAATAACTTGCTTTTTTTGGAAATGGTTTTGAAATTGAAGCAAACAGCTAAAATGCTGAAGATCAGTTTCAATTAGAGTGGTTCATGAAGTTGTTCACTGTTCAAAGTTGCGTAATAGTTGGGCTCAACGTACGGCTATAAAATAATACTTTTGCCATATAAGATATCTTATAATTTGGATCAGAATCATTAATGCAAGATGACGCGATTGAGCCGCAATGACATTCGGAAGCCAAACTCCCACACATTCAATCCTAATCAATTACTCGTAATCGTCAAATCCACTAGGCATTATCCACATAAAATATAAACTTCTTCACATCTCACCGCGAGCCACCATCGCATTATTCGACGATGATAACCAACTTTGTGTGGCGTGACCATCTCCTGCAATTGAACTCGTTTATGGCGACCAGTAGCTAATTGCTGTCTCCTGTGTTATCTTCCAGTGCACTACCTTTTTTTGTCACACTCCCAATAATGGTCTACAGTAGTGGGAGGTTGTGTGGGTCGAGATACTCACTCTTCAAAAATTCCCACCGGCGGGCTTCTGTTTCCGACTCGAGCGCATCGAACACGGCCGCCCCTATCAGGAGGTAGGTGAACGTGCAAACCACCAGCGAGAGCGTTCGAATATTTTGGCGTTTCATGGTGATGGTGATGCTGATGCTACTGTTGTTGCTGGGCCGCTTCCCTTCGTTCTTTGTCCTAATGTAGGACCAGTAGGGAATGTGGGCAATCGATGATGGAAGAACAGTTTAGGAAGGAATTGCGATTTTAGGATGCAAGTGATCAAATCTCTTCCATTTTTGGTTGATTTTGGTCCCAGGTCAATCAATTTGTTGAATCCGGAGACTATTTTGCCCGATCAGGTATCGCTTAGATATTGCTGTTCGATTTCCAGAACTGAAGGCGTCGATGTAGTATTTGCTATTTGAGTTCACTTCTTCCGCTGCATTTACCGTCAATGCAATAATTTGGCACTTTTCTAACGATTATTACAGTTTAAGTTTCCGTTTGATATTCTGGAAAAGTTTGGAGGATTATTTTGGCTAGTGAAATTTTCTTCTTCAATTGATTGACTTCTATTCACAACAGGATAATTTTGACAGCGAAGGATTTTGCACACTGTTGCGTGATAAGGATTGAGAGAATATCCGGTGATAAAGTCCGGGAGAGAAAATAGATCGCTCAGGATGAAATTGTGCTCTGTTTTGTATCCTGCAAGCTGTAAATAGAAAGTTTGCATGCTCAGATGCACGTGCGTTTCACAGGAAATGAAGCACATAGCATTGTTGCCGGGGCCCTCCTAAGCCTTGCGGTAAAATGTGCGGGTACAAAGCTAAATTCGATTCCCGGTACCGGTCTAGGAAAATTTTCGGTTTGGAAATTGTCTCGACTTCCCTGGGTATAAAAGTATCATCGTGTTAGTCTCACGGTATCCGAATGCAGAAATGGTAACTTGTGTTAGAAACCTCGCAGTTAATAGCTGTGGAAGTGCTTAATGGTGAACACTAAGCTGCGAGGCGGTAATGTCCCAGTGAAGAAGAAGAAGATGTTGCCGTTTCATCAGCTCAGGAATACTTGAGTGAAACAAAATGAAATAAATATTGTTCACAAATATTAGAGCTTTTATGGAAATGTTTATATCCAGGTAGTTAAATAAATGTTTTGGTGCAAAATGACAAAAATTGGAGGTAGTAGGGGAACTGTTCCATTTTCCATCTCACTGAACATATATTCATCTCATCGTAAAACAAATAAAAACAGCACCACAAATAAATACGCTACTTTTTGCTGACACGCGTGCTCACCGCTGAAAAAAAAAATCACAAAAATAAGAAACAAACCAAATTCCTTCCAATTGCTTTGTTTTTAATGGGATAAAAATAGGAGCTATGGGATGAAGTGCCGAACCGTTCCCCTAATTATGATTCCTTTCTTACATTACTGGATAAAAAATAAATGAAATGTTTGTCCAGGCTTTGTTAGATGAATTGCTACTGCTCCAACTCCAACTTATAGCACCTATGTTCATACCACCAAGAACAAAGCAATGAATAGCAATTCAATTTGATTTTCATTATTGTATTTTTCAGCAGTAAAAACGCAATGTTGGTAAAAAGGAGCGACACGATGGTGCTGTATTTCATTCTACACGATGAGATGAAAATATGTTCAGCTAGATGGAAATGCTAACAGTTTCCATAATTGTTATTCATTTTCGATGCTTAACACCCTTCCTTATTATAACATATTTTTAAATTAACAAGCATTGGTTAATGTTTGGTCATAATACAGTGAGTGATGCTGTTAAGAGCAGGCTGAGGGACACTCATGCAAGTTACATGAACTATGATGTCAAAAATATAACATAAATTGTACGCAATAAAAGTATATATAAAACTGTAGATGGTGCTGTTTTCGTACAAGTTCTTTTTTGTCGAGAGCTTGTGTGCAAGTTGGAGAAATGCACTCTACAAAATTATCAGTCACAAATAGTATGGCTGAAATTCTGTACTAATTTTTGCATGGCGTGCGTGATTGGATAAGTGCAATCTTTTACTTTTCGTAAATTTGGAAGGATCTACTCAATAAATATGCAGCATATGATTTTGACATAGGGTGTATTTGATAATTTGATTTGTTATCGGAATTCGTAAAAAAAATGTGTTGAATAATTCTAGGAGTTAAATCTAAACCATCGCAAGTTACATGCTACGTACAGATTCTGGTAAAGAAGGACGCAGGACGAAGCGCGGACGGTTGCGCTAATTCAAAGTTTAGTTGTCGTAATTTCTTTCAAATATACATAATTTACACTGCTCAACGTAGACTAACTTTATTTCTACCTTCAATATTTATTCACACCTCACTTATTCACTAACTGTCTACTCAGCGCCTGACTTCATGCGTCCGGATCTCAGTCGATTGCCATCGATGCCGATCGGTAGAACTGCTGATGATGCTCGATGATTCTGTTGCCATGTGTCGAGATGTGCAGGGATATGGATGGGAGCATCTCGTGGGAAGTTATCGAGCCGGCTTCGTTCACAGCCGCTTGACGACGGACACGAATTCTTCAAAAGTGGCGTAAATACAAGGTCCCAACGCACCACCTGTTCATCGTTTTCAAGGCGCCATACTACAGTAGAGACCGTGTAGAGCTATGGAAAATTATGGACAAGAACAGTTTTCCCGGGAAGCTTACTGATCAAAGCAACGATGAAGACTGTGTGAAGATTTCGGGCGAACACTCCAGTTCGTTCGAATCGCGCCGGGGACTAAGATCAAGCAGTTTGACCAACAATGACTACACCTCTCGTTTATTGAAACATCCATCAAGTTTTACCAACAGCGCAACGATTTATTTAATTTATTACCAGACTAATGCCGGAGTGGCCTGTGCAATGCATTCTCCATTCAGCTCGGTCCATGGCTGCACGTCGCCAACCACGTAGTCTACGGATGTTCCGCAAATCGTCCTCCACCTGATCGATCCACCTTGCCCGCTGTGCACCTCGCCTTCTTGTTCCCGTCGGATCGTTGTCGGGAACCATTTTCACCGGATTACTGTTCGACATTCTGGCTACGTGCCCGGCCCACCGCAGTCTTCCAATTTTCGCGGTGTGAACGATTGATGGTTCTCCCAACAGCTGATGCAATTCGTGGTTCATTCGCCTCCTCCACGTACCGTCCGCCATCTGCACCCCACCGTAGATGGTACGCAACACTTTCTTTTCAAAAACTCTCAGTGCGCGTTGGTCCTCCACGAGCATCGTCCAGGTCTCGTGTCCGTAGAGAACTACCGGTCTAATAAGTGTTTTGTAGATAGCCAGTTTGGTACGGCGGCGAACTCTAATTGATCGGAGCGTTTTGCGGAGTCCAAACTACGTACGATTTCCTGCCATGATGCGTCTCCGAATTTCTCTACTGATATCGTTATCGGCGGTCACCAGTGAGTCTAAGTATAAGAATTCTTCAACCACCTAGATTGTGTCACCACCAGTACAAAATGGTGGTGGGTGGCTTACATTGTCCTCTCTTGTTGTCTTCGACGTGTTGATGACTAGTCCAATCCGTTTAGCTTCGCTTTTCAGCCTGATGTAGGCTTCTTCCATCCTCTCAAAGTTACGTTCCATAATATCTATGTCGTTGGCGATACCAAATAACTGGACGGACTTTGTGAAAATCGTGCCACTCGTGTCGATCCCTGCCCTTCGTATTACCCCTTTCAAAGCCATGTTGAATAGCAGACACGAAAGACCATCACCTTGCCGTATCTCTTTTGCAATTGAGAAATTCTCTGTGAGATCATGATTTTTTTTTCGAAATTTCCATTTTGCATATACATTATTTGTGATCAGAAAACATAGTTTTCATCATTTAGAGGGCAGCAGGGACTATGTCCAAGGGCTTGACGATCCCTTCCCTGGTCATCTGCGAGTTGTGGTGCCTGTCTAGGATGGGGGTGTTTACAGTGGGCTCTGTTACTTCTATAAAAAGCTGCATGTATCCGCAAGTAGGCTCCTCCAAAGCGACTGTGTGCCGCTCAAAACGCAAAAGCCCAAGTCCTGGTGTTAGGTGGAACGCTAAACAGCCCTGACACGATGGCCCTCCGACGAGACAGGAGGTTTGCGCAGGCTCAATAAGCCGCCTTTTAAAACAACCATTACGAACGACATAGAAGATAATACGACTCGATTTTTTTTTTTGTTCGGGATGAACCACTGCGTCCATTTCATTGAACTTTTGTAGTATACCCGTGTCATTTGTTTAGTGCATGTCTTTCTGCTCCATTTCTATTGAGAAGAAATGAAGTAGTCGTTTTTTATTCAGATATTTTCTCAAGCTTAATGTAAGGCCTCTTTAGATTAAGGTACCGCTATTTATACCCTTCCAGAAACGGCTTATACCAACTCTCAAAGGCGCGCCCCTCAATCAGTTTCGGCTCAACAATAAGTGGGATAATACTGATTTTGACCATGCTTCGGTACTGCAGTTCAAACATATTTTTGCATCTTCTTATGAGTTCCGGATTCGTTTTTGTACAGAGATCTGATTTCATTGCGTTTGGCATTTCTGAATCACACCTTCACACAGAGCTCTAATCAGTCAGAGGGTTCAGCAGATCCACCAATTTCGTATCCGCTTCTTTCCTAATTAATCAGCGCTCTGGAGCTTTGAGATTCATGTCATCGGATTTAAAACCAGCCTAAGATTGAGTTACGTTTTTATAATTAACTCCATTGACTCCATCCAAAAGTGGCAAAAGGTGGGTCATCTAAAAGCAGATTATAGTCGTTCCATACTCTTCCGACCATCACTCATAAGTATTAACAAGAATAGTAAGAACTAGAGCACAGTGTGGTAGATCTTTCTCCGTAATGCACCACGAAAAGGTGTCTACCCAGCATTACAGGCTCCGTTAACTGCCTGGGTAATTGTTTCACCCCCAGGCCATTCATCCCCTTTGCACGGGTCGCCTGACACCTTGGGATTCGGGGTTAGGGACGTCATATGGTCAGTTTCAGTGTTTAACCGAGCCTGGCGATATGACCGGATTTACACCGTTACGCACTACTTCAGAGTATCCATATCCCAGCATAACGACTCGATATAAAACTTCCTCCTCCCAAATCTTGGTAATGACCCAGTGCAGCGCTCGTTCGTAAGAAAATTCCCATTTATGTCCTTACACATATCAGGCTGTGGCACGTGGCCCTTACGTGAACGGTTCAACTTCTCATAGAACTTTCGTGTGTTATTAGCACGGTACAGTTGCTCCGTCTCTTCACGGTCTCAATCTTCCTGCTGGCGCTTTTTCCTCCGGAAAATCAAGTTTTGTCTGTTCCGCGCCCGTTTATATCGTGCCTCGTTCGCCTTGTGCGTGTTGCAGCAATCTCGCCCAAACTGCATTCCCCTCTTCCACTAACTGCTCACATTCGCCGTCATACCAGTTGTTTCTCTGATCCGGGGGCACCGTGCCAAGTGCAGCGGTTGCGGTGCTACCAAGTGCCACTTCCAGCTGCTGCGCGTATCCTTGGGCTAGTCTACCATCTTGTAACCGCCCAATGTTAAGCCGCGGCGTCCGACTTCGACGCGTGTTGTACACCGTCGAGAGTTTTGAGCAGGCTTGTAAATAAGCATATGCGGTATTTCGAAAAATTTCGTTTCAGGTGGTTCGAAACGAAATTCCGCGGAATTTCGCGGAATTTGAGCATGGCGAAATCTGATTTCTTGATTTCGTTTCGTTTCGTAAAATTACAAAAATTCCGCTAGAAATAACTAGCTTCAAACGAAATTTAACGGAATTCCGCGGAATTTCGAAACAAATTTAAATTTAAGCCATACTTTATAATTATCAAAAATTTTGGCTGCGCCGCTAAACTATATCGTAAAGTTGTTTTGAAAACTTTAGGTTATACATTTTTTTTCTATTAACGCTTACTACATAACACCAACCTTAGAAGACAAATACGTATGTAGTTTTCTTCTATGAAACGTCTTCAGTGTTTCCAAGATTCAAATTCAAATTATGTGATATTTTTTTTACATTTGCACAATATGAATGCGGAATCGATCGTGGGAGTGAGAGGAAAAAATCTACCTCGCGTAGCAGAAATTTGTTTAACCAGTGTGCATTCTATCGTGTTGATGCTGATCACGCCAGATAGTGTGGGAGAACGCGAAGTGATCAAACTAATGTCTGCACCGAAGAGCACAACATTATTTAGTGCGGAATCGATCGTGTTGTAGAAGCTTATTAAACGAAGTTCATTGAGCTTGCGTTAGATATGGGTCTGTGAAATTCATTCTGAAATACATAACTTTATGCATTTTAGAAAGGTGCATAGGATTCTTCTAGTGAGCAAATGTATGCTATATGGAAATAAAAGGTATTCTTCCAGGATTCATACAGATACATGATCTTCATACAGATCGGATCTGGTTCGTGAAGAAAGGAATCATGGGCTACACGGGCTCCTACAGAAAAATGAGAGAGGAAGACGATAAGAAGCAACTAGCGCAGTCTACGAGTCAGCGACGGGATCGTTTGGTTACTGAAGGACCAATGGATCGATCCCCACAAAAGAAACCCTCACGCAGAAATGTTTCTGAAACTTTTTCGTGATAATTAGTTCTATAATTTCTTATGTTTTCGGCTCCGTAGAGTTTATTATTGAACATCCGAGCCTCATAAATAAACTGATTGGTAAAAATGTGTGCTATACAGTGGCGTTCAGAAAGCCTCCCCCCCCCAGACCAATTTTATGGCTACGCCACTGGTGCTATATATATGTAGACGAAGAATAAGAAGGAATAAGTTTTGGCTGTTACGCTCTTTTCAAATGTTGATATTCCTAATTCTCTATCTGCGTATACGCTTCGCAATTTCCGAGGTGAATGTTATGTAATCTAAACCAAAATTGTTCAGAGCTCCTACGTGATTTTTTAAATTTTTTAACGGGAAACCGTTTGGTATTTCAACGAAAAAAATCGGATTTTTGAAAGAATTTCTTTGGATTTCTACAGGAAATTTATTGTATTGTACCTAAGAAATTCGTCGGAAAAATACAAAACAAAATTATTAAAAAGAAGAAGGGTTGTCGAAAATCATTTGGCGAAAGCCATTAAGCCGAATAATACGTTAAGTCAAAAATCATCCAGCAGAATTGTATTTGATCGAAATGAACATTTGGGCAAAACGGTTATACAACGAAAACCAGTTTGACCAAAAATTTCATTTGGTCAAAGCACTCTTCCCCAATACGTCATTTGGCTGATATGGTCGTTTGGCTGAATAGGTTATAAGACCGAAAATGTCGTTATGCCGAAATGGATGTTTGACATAAAAGGTCATTTGGTCAAAAATGTTGCTTACTGTACGGTGATATGCTCAAAAATATCCAACAGTTTTTTTTAGCTGAAAATGTCATTTTGCCGAAATGGTAGTTTGTCCGAAAAAGACATTTGATCGACTAGATCATTTGGCCGAAAACGTCATTTGGTGGAAATGGTCGTTTGGCAGAAAAAATCCTTTGGCCCGAAAATGTCCTTTCTGCGAAAAAAACATTTCAGCCAAACAGCATTATCTACCAAATGACCAATTCAGTCGAGCGACACTTTCAGTCGAATGCTTATTTCGGCCAAATGACCCTTTCGGCTAATTGAGCTATTTTTTGCCTTTCTCGTATACTAAGTATACGGTAAAGGCTATATGATCGCTCCAAAAACAAACTTTTTATAGAAGGCCCGGAGACCCATAGTGTTAAATACCAATCGACTCAGTTCGACGAATCGAGGTGATGTCTGTGTGTGTGTGTGTGTGTGTGTGTGTGTGTGTGTGTGTGTGTGTGTGTGTGTGTGTGTGTGTGTGTGTGTGTGTGTGTGTGTGTGTGTGTGTGTGTGTGTGTGTGTGCAAAACTACTCAAAAAATGTCACTCATTTTTCGGGTTTTTATCCTTAACCGATTTGCTCGCAACAAGTTGCATTCGACGCAGAATCCTGTCCCATTGTTTCCTATTTCAAATTGGCCAGATCGAACTATGGGATCGAAAGTTATGGCCAAAATACAAATTCATACGAAAAAAACCACGTGAGAAATGTCACTCATTTTTCGGGCACTTATCCTTAACCGATTTGCTTGCAACAAGTTGCATTCGACGCAGAATCCTGTCCCATTGTTTCCTATTTCAAATTGGCCAGATCGAACTATGGGATCGAAAGTTATGGTCAAAATACAAATTCATACGAAAAAATCGCGTAAGAAATGTCACTCATTTTTCGGGCACTTATCCTCAACCGATTTGTTTGCAACAAGTTGTATTCGACGCAAAATCCTGTCCCATTGTTTCCTATTTGAAATTGGTAAGATCGGACTATGGGATCAGAAGTTATGGCCAAAATACAAATTCATACGAAAAAATGGCGTAAAAAATGTCACTCATTTTTCGGGAACTTTTTCTCAACCGATTTGCTCGCAACAAGTTGCATTCGACGCAGAATCCTGTCCCATTGTTTCCCATTGAAAATTGGCCATATCGGACTATGGGATCGAAAATTATACCATTTTTGCCTTTCTCGTATACAAAGTATACGTAAAGGCTATATGTTCGCTCCAAAAACGAACTTTTTATAGGAGGCCCGGAGACCCATAGTGTTATATACCGATCGACCCAGCTCGACGAATTGGAGTGATGTCTGTGTGTGTGTATGTGTGTGTGTGCGCAAAAAGTCTAGCTCACTTTTTGGGCACTCATCCTCAACCGATTTGCTCGCAATAAATTGCATTCGACGCAGAATCCTGTCCCATTGTTTCCTATTTAAACTGACCCGATCGGACTATGGGCTTAGAAGTTATGGCCAAAATACTTTTTTTCATAAAAAAGCACATTAAAAAGTCTAGCTCACTTTTGGGGAACTTATTCTCAACCGATTTGCTCGCAACAAGTTGCATTCGATGCAGAATCCTGTCCCATTGTTTCCTATTGAAAACTGACCCGATCGGACTATGGGCTTAGAAGTTATGGCCAAAAGATTTTTTTTTCATAAAAAAGCACAATTAAAAGGCTAGCTCACTTTTTGGGTACTCATTCTTAACCGATTTGCTCGCAACAAGTTGCATTCGACGCAAAATCCTGTCCCTCACAGTTTACAACTGAAAATCCAACGGATGTGAAATGTAAAGAAATATTTTATCACCTCATTTTATACATTGCTTGTATATGATATGTTTCTTATTGAAAACTGACCCAATCGGACTATGGGCTTATAAGTTATGGCCAAAATACTTTTTTTCATATAAAAGCACATTAAAAAGTCTAGCTCACTTTTTGGGCACTTATCCTCAACCGATTTGCTCGGTTGCATTCGATGCAGAATCATGTCCCATTGTTTCTTATTGAAAATTGGCCAGATCGGACTATGGGCTCAGAAGCTTTGGCCAAAATACTTTTTTCTATACCAAAAGTGTGTAGAAATTACTCACTCAAAAGAAACGAGAAAGGCACTATCACCGCTAGGTGGATTAATCTGGGTTTTTTTTTTCATTATCAATTTGTAGCAAAATTTCCAAGCAAAATTTTTCAGAGAGAATTGTTCAAAAAAATCTGAATGCCAGCAATTTATGGATTGTATGAAGTAAGGTCAAAATTTTTACAGGAAATTTCTTTACTTGATTTTTCCTGAATATCCACAAGAAATTCTTTTGAATTTTTCTTCTTAAGATTTTTTCTTGGATTATTGTAAAAACATGAACATTCTTCAAAATTGTAGCTGCAGTCCGCTGATGCAAAAGTGTCGGCGGCGTGATTCCACAAACCATCTGCGGCGGTTTTTTTAATATTTTTCCATTTTTCCTTTCCAATTTTTTTTGTGGAAATTGAGACTGAATCGCAACCTGTTTTTTCGTTTATTTTTGTACGGATATAGGATCTTAGGCTAAGATGGTCAAATAATGCAGATATGCATCGGCGTTGCGACCGACGCTGCGTTATCGATTTTTCTCGATGCACACCTACGTCTTTTTAACGCTGAGTTGAAAAGACGCTACGTAGGCATCGGCCCTTAGATGCGCTTTGCGTTTAATGAATAAATCATTAAATTTCAATGATTTGTATTTTTTACACTGTTATTGTTATTCACCAAAAGTTTTCCGTGTAAAACAAACCACGTGGTTCGAGAGCACCACCCCCCACCCCCCATGTGGCTTATCGTGGTCATTTTCCAAACCCCCCCTCCCCCCATATATGACCACGTGGTTTCTGGACGGCCCCTTGTTAAATGCGAGGTTTCTAAGCCAAGGTACCATTTTTGCATTTGAATATCATTAGGCTAACACGATGATACTTTTATGCCCAGGAAAATCAAGACAATTTCCACCGAGAATCGAACCCAGCCACCATCAGCATGGTCTTACTTTGTAGCCACGCGTTTTACCGCTAGGCTAAGGAGCGCCCCCTATCGCGATGTGTTCTGGTCATTTTTTGTTTAAGTTTCTCTGTCTCTATGTCGAATTTCTCGTGCGAATTTCTAGGCTACTAGACCATCTTTGAACAATAACAGTCACATAAGCGCTTTGAGGTTCCCCCAAACACACGCGACGCGACAGTCGTGACGCGATTCTATCGCTTGGCGACAGCGATTCTGTCGCCATTGGTATGGGAGCGTAAACAGAATATTGGCTGCAGCAACCCAACGATAGAATGTACATAACCTTAAGTGAACTAATAAAACCTTAGTTCGAAATTTGAATCCGTATATGACTCCCACAATTTCTATATTTTTATGTACTTGCTGATATTAAATTGATCAGATTCAGGAGCACACGCTCCACGATGAATTCATTTGAAAGCGGCACAAATGCTGGGGTATTGCCTTATCGCCAATGTTATATGAGGTGATTTATCACAGACTACCTCTTCTGTTATTATAACTCTAAAAATAGTTATTTGACTTTGAAAAAGTGAAACCAGAATTGCGTAAAACCATTTTAATAAAAATTCCGCGGAAAAAAAAATTAAAATTTCGTTTCGTTTCGAAAAATTTCGAAATAAATGAAGCTTGATTTCGTATCGTTTCGAAGTCTCGAAAGTAAATCTATATTTCGTTTCGTTTCGATCCGAATCAACATAGACATTTTGAATTTCGTTTCGTTTCGTTTCGTTAGGAAAAAGTGTGTTATCGCATACCCTTATGTAAAATGTCATCTGCATGTCATTTGACTAATTTATTCATAACTTTCTTTAGATGCCAAATTTATTTCATAATTTTAGATGTACTCATAACGCTTGAGTAGGGCTATATTTTTGTCCAAGGGTACATTGCTCTAAATATAACATCTGAGGCTGGAGAGTGAAAACTCTCCAAAATGTCACGTGTCATTTGAATGACATTTTGCCTCCCACGCCCCAGATTACATATTTACAGCAATGTCTTGTTAGACAAGGTTGTAGGCACATTTAAGTGCTATAAGTTCGTCATACATCATGAATTGCTAGCTACCTTCTGGAAAATGTTCTGGGAAAATTATACAAACGAATGCAAATGACATTTTACAACACTGGTTTTGAGCGCAGGCATACTGCAACGAGGTAGTGGTCGGATTCAATATTCGCACTGCGGTAAGTGCGGACGTTCGTGATGTGGGAGAAGAATTTACCGTCGATTAGAACGTGGTCGGTTTGGTTTTCCGTTTCTTGGTTAGTTGATCTCCATGTGGCCTTGTGGATATTTTAGCGGGGAAAGAAGGTGCTTCGGACTACCGTTCCGCTGGAGGCTGCGAAGTTTATGCATCGTTGGCCGTTGTCATTCGGTACGGTGTGCAGACTTTCCGGTCTGATGACCGTGCTGTACATTTCCTCCCTTCCTACCTGTGCGGTTATGTCGCCAATGAGGATGTTGACGTCCCGCAGTGGGCATCCATCGTATGTCTGCTCCAGCTGTGCGTAGAACGCTTCTTTCTCGTGTAGGTAGTGCACGTTGATTATGCTATAGTTGAAGAAACGACCTTTTATCATCAGCTTGCACATCCCCAGTAACATTTTGGTTTTATGCGGGTTTTATAAAAGTCATGAAGAGCAAATAATGGTTATCATGGCCGGTATAAAACTTAAAATGTTACTAGGGATCCTTGCGTTGATTGGCTGCCACCCAATCACGCGTTGGCGCATCTTACCCAGCACTATGAAGCCGGTTCTTAGCTTGTTGGGGGTGCCACAGCTTTGGTAGAAGGTAGCCGCTCGATGCCCGCTTTTCCACGATTTCCTGTCCAGCAAATCTCCTGCAGCGCCACGACGTCGAAGTTGCGGGGATGTAATTCACCGTAGATCATCCTGTCGCAACCTGCGAAACCTAGCGACTTGCAGTTCCATGTTCCAAGCTTCCAATCGTGATCCTTTATTCGTCGCCTAGGTTCTTTGCCGATTATATCGAGTCGTATTATCTCTTAGATTGTTCGTAATTATTGGTTTTCCAGGGGGTTTTCCGGTTTTCCGGACAACACGGAGTGTACGATTAGATGAGACTTGGCCGAAAATATATTTATATTTCAGACTGGAGCTTGATAGAACTTAGCTTAACGGTAAAAATGCATTTCTAAATAAAGTATGGAACCATAGTCCCAAACCGTTAATGAATAAAGCTTCCTGTAAATGATTAAATTTGCTATGATTAAATAATCCAATTCAATGATTAAAGTTTATGATTAATGATTAATTCATTTTTAACAATGATTAATGATTATCAATAACGATTAAATAACTTTCTGGCAATGAATATCCGGCCGATACAATGAATAACCGATACAAATATTAAATTTATTCTATGTCCGACAGCTTTTGGAAGGCACGAAAGGGGGGGGGGGATAAAAAATAACAAGGAAACGAAAAAAAGCCAATATACAATTATTCCATGGAAAATTTTAATGGAAAATGATAGCAAAGAATGTTTAGAGGAAGCAAAGAATATAAATATTTGTTACATATTTATCCAGTAAATTTAGCTTTAATAGTTAACTTTATATATATAGTTAACAAAATACTGCAACTAATTTTTGAAGAAATTGTTGTTTTTCTTTTGAAAAGTGATGATTTTGCTGAAGACATCGGTTGATGAATACTTGCAAATCTACATGATCTCTGCTAATACGTAACAAGTCTCACTGGCGTAGAACATCACTGATTTCACGTTAGAGTTGAGTATTATGAGGTTTGGTGCATTGCCTGTTTCGATTATTACAGGTATGTAATATAACATCCATGTTCTATGTTGATCTTGGTCCGTAGCCCTGGGTTGGCTGGCTTTGGTTTCTGATCTTCTAAACTGTTTGCCCGGATTCCATGGAGCTGAAGTTGTTCACATCCACCGATTTGGTCTTGTAGACGTTGATGAGTGGAGTCTTCGACCAGGTCGTTCCGTTTACTCTTCATGGTAGTCCGGAGGTACACGGATCAGTATTATCATATGGGTCGAGGTCGTTCGATAGCTCTATGGTGTTGGGCTACTAGAGCGGCCCATACTATCGTCGATTACGATGGGCAACAGTAACAGATATATAATACATCCATCTTGCCTTACTCTAGCGATTTCATTGTGCAGGACTCTGGATTTTGTCTAGACGTTCCTTGCTTCTAGGGACCCCCACAGTTTTTCGTGATTCAGACGATTGAAGATCTTTCCGTGGTCAATCAGTCACAAATGGAGGGACTCTTGAAGTTCATGGATCTGCTCCAAGCTGATGCAAAGCGTAACAGTATGGTTCTTACATCATCGTCCAGGGCGGAATCCTGCCGGCTGCCGTCAGAGAGTTGTCAACCTTTCCCTATATCAGAATTGAAATAGGTCGTCAAAACTTGAAAAAGTTGTTCTAAGTGTTCGAGCTAACGTTTCAGCTGATCAGTTCGATCAGTAAGTGACTGACATTCAATGACTACCGAAGGGATTTCTGTTGTGGTGTGAACCACGAAAATCTGTTTGGCGCCCTGGGATGCAAGGAATGTTTAGATAAGGTCGAAGCTTTGTTTGACCCCATTCGAATAGTCGCTTATGTGAGGCCTGGATACATTTCATCTCCACTGTTATTTCTCAGCGTAACCGATAAGATCATGGTGGAGGCGATTGACCGCGTACCATGCCTTGAGCTGCTTTGGCAGTTTTTTGTTGCGGAACATCTAGACGACTCTGACAAATGATGACGAAACGGTATATTAGTACTGCGACGCTCTTTTATGGGGAGTGGTCTCAACGAGCTGACCGTGTGCTTCTTTGCTCCGAATCAACGTCAGCAGGACCAGCTGGTTGAGTCTCAACGGGAACAGCTCCTCAAACTTTGCAGGAGCCTGAAGATTGGAGGATTCCAATATCTTGACAGTCTGATATCATCAGATGGCAAAATTAGTATTGACATGAAGCACGAGTCAAAAAGGTTGGGGCTACCTTCGCGAGTTTTCGACATATTTGGAGACACAATCAGGTTGTTCCACACACCAAAGATTGGATGTACTACTCTATCGTGAAATGTTTTGTGTATTGGCAAAGATAACGCAGATGATTTCTAAAATTTATAATTCGGACGGCCTTACAGCTGGATATCGTGTGCCGAGCAACATAAAAGCCATCAAATGCCACATATTGCAAGGATGCTTAGTCAGATTCTGTAAGCAAGAGAGTCCCCTCAATATTCGTGACCTGATAGGATATAAAATATTTGTGCTGATAGAGATATATGCTCGTGTTTTCATTTAAAAAACTCTTGGTGAAAAATGTGTGGTCTATAGATAATGTATTTCGAACCAAGATAAAAACGTACAATGGGTAATGTTTTCAACATAACCGCGAGTAGACGTAGGACTTGTATAAACGAAACGTATTTACATTTAACTTCTAGCTTTTGGATGTATGGAGTTTGATCATAGTATTGATATTGGAAACGACAACTTCCATGCTGTGTGGAATTATTGGCAATTTGTTTATTCAAAACCTTTGGAAATAAAACTAATAATTAAATACATAATTAGAATTGCTTTGTTTCTAACTATTAAGCTCTTATTTACTCAAGCAAATGTAGGGCATTGATATATATTTTTTATTAATGATAGTATTTGAAGTTAAAAAATTCTATTTATTGGGGCAAAATGTTCTATTTTAGGGGAACTGTCCCGTTTTCCAAACAATGAAATACAGCACCAATTTCATTGCTTCTTTTTGCTAACATGCGTGCTTACTGCTGAAAAAAATTCACAACAATAAGAAACAAGTCAAGGAGCAGTAACCCTAGTAAAATATAGGAGGTACTGCTAATACTTCAACGAAAAATTATTCAATGTTTTGATTCCAAACTCCGAGTCTACGACAAGTTTAATAATACAATGTCTCAGAAAATGCAAAACAAAGAATAAGATAAAGCTTATTTGAATATTCTTTTGAAAATTATTTTTTGCGAACTTTTTCAAAACATTTACAAGTAATATAGCGAAATTTTCTAATCTAAAATGGATATTAACACTATTGCTGATTGTGCATCTTTAATCGCTAATGCTTTCTGCAAGCAAATGAAAGTAATTATTTTAATCAAATTTTTATTTTTAGCAGTGTAGTTGATTTTGTTTGCTGGGGAATCAGAACTGTTATAGTACAACCATGTTTTAATGTACGTGTCGTTTAGTACCAAGCACAACTTAACATATGGTCAGACATATGACATGACTCGTACCCCTACCGGGATCATGTGGATTATGAAACCAATCACCTGGATGAGCAGACCAAATCTATCTAGTTTTATTCTTCTTCATCCACCACCGCTGCCACCCTCGCTGCCTCAGCCATCATCGGCCTCTAGCCGTGAACTCCGAGCGATACGATCGGCGATTACATCCATCGCAACCGACACCACTGTATCCGACCATCATCAACACGCTAAAAATGAACTACTCAAAATTGAGTCGAATCCGACTCATTTTCATTAAAAACGGGACAACTCAAAATTTGAGTAAAAGATACTACTTCAATAAAATGAAGATTGCACTTAAACTAGGAGTCTGTTTGTCGTAAAATGCACTTAGATAGATAGATAAACTTGATTCGCATCTGTCGTATTAAAAATTGATGGAAGGCCAAGCTTAACTTTCGCGAAATCATCATTTTATTGAAGTAGTATCTTTTACTCAAATTTTGAGTTGTCCCGTTTTTAATGAAAATGAGTCGGATTCGACTCAATTTTGAGTAGTTCATTTTTAGCGTGAAGCACAGAATGACAAGAAAATGCGCCCACTTCTTTCATGCATATTCGCAGACCCACCGGCAGTTCTACCGCTGGTGACTGCATGCTGTCGCTGTGTAGGTAAACACAGCGAACGAACGAACGAACGAAACGAAAAATGCGTGAGCAAAAAGCACGTCAGTACGCGCTGCAGTCACAAATTGTAATGATTCGCACACGGCAGACATTGCTTCTTTTAAACACAAAGAAAATCTTCCGATAGACCCGAAGGCCCGTAACATACCGCATTCTGATGTCCGTGTTAGGAATGCACGGGATTGGTTACATATGAAATTTTTACTGGCTTTGACAAGAATTAAAATTTCCAATAGTTCATCGTTAATAATCTTAAGTTTCAATGAAATAGGCAAAATGGTGGAGAGTGTCTGAGTCGATTGATATCTTCTTCTTCTTCTTATTGGCATTACATCCCCACACTGGGACAGAGCCGCCTCGCAGCTTAGTGTTCATTAAGCACTTCCACAGTTATTAACTGCGAGGTTTCTAAGCCAAGTTACCATTTTTGCATTCGTATATCATGAGGCCAACACGATGATACTTTTATACCCAGGGAAGTCGAGACAATTTCCAATCTGAAAATTGCCTAGACCGGCACCGGGAATCGAACCCAGCCACCCTCAGCATGGTCTTGCTTTGTAGCCGCGCGTCTTACCACACGGCTAAGGAGGTGTCGATTGATATATAAATCTTAAAAATCCATCGAAATATAAAGGCGCTAGTAACGTTCAAAATCTTCCCTTCCAGCGTAACGCTCTCGATTTCCAAAAATCTAAATGACACCCAGTATAGTAAAGAAAGACGTAAGTCCAACGTCAAGATCCAATACTAGATAAATAAGATCGATTGATAGCTTTCCGTTTTGAGACATTTTCTAAATTCATTTTTCCTCGAATGCTCGGTGCACAATTCACTTTGCACAATAATATTTTCCTGCTGAACGGCCAATTCCTCTTTGGAATGCCATGGATGGTCGACCGATGCCATCTCGGTCTCAAGTCAAACTGAGACTGGTGGGTTAATTAACTTTGAGCCCTAAAAAGAGCTGTTTGGTTTGACTGGTTTCGGAGAAAGAAAACTGCTTCGTTTTTTCTTTCGACGGAGCTATTGCGCGTCATACAACGGCTAGATACTGAATGAAATCGGATACATTGTGCAAATTTCTTATATAGTCTGTAAGTATACAAAGGCAATGTAAATATATTACTTCAAGCTCTATGGAGCGCGGCTTCGGTGAGCAGATTCTCGCTGTAGATGCAGTGATGCAATGATCATTGATGATGATGACGGCGACTGTACCGGTAGAGAGCCTAAGAAAATATTTTAGGAACATTAGTTACAATAGAACATAGTTATAAGTTTTTTAATGTAGTCTACATTATGTTTGACGAAATAAATAAATAAAAGAGATCTTGCTTTGCGAGACTTTAGCAGGTAGCAGTGCATGTTTTGTTCATTTGAAGGTGCATTGGAGGAATGAAATTTTGTGGAATGGAACAGCATCACATCAATGAAGATAATGGAAGGAATATTTTGATTTTCGTTCGCTTGATGTGCGAACATTACGCAATACACATATGTTTTGAATGAGCACAAGTTTTTTAATTTTTTCATGCTTATCATTGAATAAGTAAAGTTTTTTTTTCCAAGAGACGAAATTTTTAGAAGAAATTTTTTTTAGCGAAAAAAAAATGTTCAGACAACCCCCCCAGACCAATTTTCTGCCTACGCCACTGGATGATGATAATATCCCTTTGGAAGTTCTGATCAGAATGAGAAGGAAAAATTGCGTCACCCTCTTTTATGGCTTATTTTGGTGCGCAGTTGCAGCTTATCCGCTAGCGTCTGCACCCATCAGAATCAAGCGAACAAATGACGCGAGAAACAAGCGGCACCCATATTTATAGGTTTCAGTGCAGTCAATGTTTTGCTTCGAAAACAGTTTTAGGCCTATTGAAACAAGTTTTTCGTGTCATATCAAGTATGAATATGAAAGGCATACTTAAGATCTGTCGATTAATGGGTTTTCTGAAGAGATCTGTTCACTGGGACAAACGCTATTATCATTCAAAATCTTTCAACACAGCGTAACGCGGTCGATTTAGAAATATTGAAATGACACCCTGTATAGTGAAGAGAGACGTAAGTCCTGCGTCAAAACAGTGAAGCATAATGCACAATTTAAAAAAATAAAAATCCCTAAAACAAAATTGTTTTTCGCCCCATCAATATTTCTGTAAAATTGAAGGGAGGGGGTGACATTAAATAATTTTAATATTTGTATCGGCCTAACGACGTCACGTCAAATTAAAACCAATAACATCCACGTCTAATACAGGATGATGAATGGAAAATTACTTTAGCACTTATTGCTACAAAAGACTGACAATATTCTATTTCTTCATGATCGATATTGAAAACAAAATTTTGATTAATTGGGAAGGTAATGTATAGGAACTCGCGTTGGTTAGTGGTGAAATAGTACATTTTACGACACTGGTTTAAAGATAGCAAAACTAACCTGGTGGTTTCTGCAAATTATGGAGAATTCTGCTTCTTTTGACAAAAGCGACACGTACTACAAGTGTACGATTTAACGAGTACTAATTATTCAGCTTAACCGTCCCAAGAGCTAATAAAAATCATACAATGATCGCCCGGTGGCTGCTGCATGCTCACTGTAATTTAGTTGAAGAACTGCCCATAAGTTAAAGAAGGAGAATTCTCTGCGAAATAATATAAGCTAGATTTTGCTTTAGAAGTGTGTTTCCAAACTTGTTCTCGTATATTTTGTCTCTTTTATGTGTACAGATTTGAAGATTTTTAAATTTTGGGCATTCGACCTTTTGTCCCGTGGACCTTTTGTCCCATCAACCTTTTGTCCTTTCGACCTTTTGTCCTTTCGAGCCGTGTAGGGTCCTGGTGGAGTCGTCTTCCGGGCGTCGGTAGCTGGTTGTCTTCGGGAGGAAATAGGCTGACGAAAAATAAGTAAATAATAAAAAAAACTCTGATTACAATCCAGGTCGATTGTACAAATATGCGATGTAAACAAGCGTGCTTGAGATAAACCCTAAAAACCCCTAACCTATTTTGTTGACCATTATCTGCTCTATTTTGAATATTATTTAGTTTAATTTCATTTGGATGAAAATATTGTGCTTAGCAACAAAATTACAACTTTTGTAATAATTTCTCAAGCTCTCATAGGTCTGTTATCCGCAATTCAATTTAATAACACATGCTATCAAAGCATATACCGCCACAATCCACCACGTGGACATGCATGGCGGCCAAATTTTCATAAATATCAAAATCGTTAAATAACAAAATCGTAATATTCATAGCTGTAAAACGATTCTTGCTGCACATCGTAATCGATGTAAAGATAGAACCTACAAATAAGACTTATAAATCAGATGAGCTCAAAAGCAATCGCCGTCCGGCCGGTAGATGTTGCCAGCAGCCTCAGGCAGCTCTTTGTAATGCAATAGGGTGAATTTCTCGGCGTAAAAGAAGCACCTTTCCTTTGGCGTAAGACGATGATGCAGCGATGCTATTGTTTGAATAAAGATACCTGCTGAAGCACCAAGGAGCTTGGTGGCCTCTATCATCTTTAACATCATCATCGGAAGTACAACACTGGCATGCTATTTGAAGAGGTCGCCAGCCAAAAAACGGTTTGTGTTTCATATTTTGGGATATTTTCACCTCAGCACATTATTGAAATGCATTTAAAAATTAAAATGAAACGTTAGCATGGCCTCGTTGTTATCAAAGACGATAGCAAATAATAGCAAAGCAAAACTAACAACCTTTTCAAAAAACATTCATGACTCCCGCTGAGCTGGTGAATTGCTCGGGTTTTATTTACTCCTTCCGTCTTCGTTCGCAGAACTATAAACAGTTTATATGTAGCTTTTAAATATTTAATGGCACCCAATAGTCGTGTCCTCTATCGGGAAGAAGTAGACGCACAACATGGGATGAACAGAGACTGTAATCTAAGTGATGTCATACTCGAATAGGTTTTGATAAGGTATGCAACGGTAACGCAGCTCAATGATGCGTTCTCGAAGTTTACTCCTCTGTGATCATCTTGTGACCGTTCCAATCGTTGCATCTATCGGATCTAGTAAATATTTACGATTTTTTTCGTTTTAAAATAGGAAAAGAGGAAGCTATTCGATGTTGATTTTCTTCGATTCTCAGTTTCTGTTTTGCATGCATTTGCTGCATCTCCTTCTGAAGTAGGAAAAAGGGGTTTTTTTGCAACATACTCTTTTGGTAGACTAGAAGATAAAGTATTGACAAAAATAAATCGAAAAATGTTGCATGTTATGAGAATTTTGTTTAACCGTTTTCGACGCATACTTGCATCACTCCCTCATATTTCGAATATTATTAGTTCCACGGTAGCGAGTTTGCCTTCCTTCACGACCAACTTTTACTGAAATTTCCATTCCACCAGCCTTGTCGCCCGCAATTAACCTTCACCTTCCAGTGAGATGCAACCCTAAATTACTGTTCGCTTGTTCGGATCTAATCCGCGCTTGAGTGTTTCGTGACCTTGTTATGGAAAACTGAGCAAAAGATGCAACACTAATTGCTGCAAGATTGTTCACTATTCTCTACTTATAGGGAGGCAACGCTTTGTTTTCCTTTTTTTTTCATTTGGATGCGATCATCAGCGATAGGTACTTACACACATCCCTTGGCTGCATTCTGCAAACAAGCACAGAGCTGATAGTTATCTGCCGCATCCTCTTAAGCCCGCATAAACTTTGATGAAGCACACGTCGGAAAAGTCACGTTCTATCAGACACTTAGTGATACGGTGCATGCATTCTGTTGCGACTGTGTATGCTGGTCTTCGCAGGTAGCATGCGCCTCTTGCGGTACCTCCAGCAGTATTCCCTCCGGACCAAAGTGGGAAATTTCTCCCAGAGCTGCGTGCTGTGCAAAGTTGCTTACTAGACAGCAAGACTAAAGCGCAAGAAGCTACGCTTCTCGCCAAACTATCTGCCCTCACTTTGGAGCAAAGGTTCTCAAACGATAAACCTGCGATACATTATTTTAGTGAAACATTAATTTGCATGGCAAACACAAATATGTCGACACAGAAGCACAAAAAATCTGGACCATTATATTCTCTGATCTGATCTGTTCCATTTCCCACATGGTTAAATGGTTCAGATGTCATCTGAGTGGAACATTTTAGTGGATTGTAAGCAGAATGGTTTACACTTAAGGTGGACAGACATGCTTGATCTGTTTAGTGACAGGAGATAAGTATATGTGCATATGGAGACGCATGGTGCATAAGCTCGCCAATTTTTTACAATTTTTTTTTTTGAAAATTCCATCAAATTCGTTAGGGGAGAACGGTCCAAAATGCACCCCTGGGGCAAAATGGCCTCATTCATAAAATCACTCATATAAACTGTTGTAGTACATTTATGAACGAATATTACTATTACAATTCATAATTAGTTATCCATCATTGAGCTCCATTGGAAAAATCTAGCAAAATACCTTCATATTCACTAAATTTTATCGATTTGCTATTCTTCCACCACATCCGTAAGATTGAAGTTCAATCCATTAAGAAATAACAAACAACCATGCGTTCACCATCATTTTACATGTAATTGAGTCATTTTAGACCACCATTCGGGCGTTTTGCCCCAGGCCTATTTTTAAAACATTTTTTAAATGCGTTAGAAAGTCATGAAAACCTTATTGTTTTGAATAGGAGATCATTGTGAAATGTAGCTGGGTTTGTAAATTTTGCACCTATACGTTGAAATGGTTGGGTATTTTTGTTTATAGGGGCGAAAACATCGAAAAAGCTTAAGGGGTGCCTTTTGGACCGTTCTCCCCTACTTAAATGATGGTACACTCTCCGCACTATTATAGGTAAGGGTATGCGATAACACACTTTTTCCTAACGAAACGAAACGAAACGAAATTTAAAATGTCTATGTTGATTCGAAACGAAACGAAACGAAATATAGATTTACTTTCGAGTCTTCGAAACGATACGAAATCAGGGTCTATTTAATTCGAAATTTTTCGAAACGAAACGAAATTTAATTTTTTTCCGCGGAATTTTTATTAAATTAGTTTTATATTATGAACGGAATTTCGTTAAAAACCTAATTTCACCTGAATTTTCTTTAATTTCTTGTGATTTTTTTCATAGGGTTAACTCATAGTTTCATTGACGCTAAAGGTCGTAATCGAGTAAAAACCAACAGTGTAAAAAAGGAACTGGGTGTAATCTACTCTGGATAAAAAAAGTTATTCACTTGCTTCGGAGTTTCCAATTCATGACCAATAATGATGTGCTTACAGTCAATTCATCCCTTAGAGCCTTCTCAACTCTTAAGCGGTGCTTACCCATGTTCTTAAACCTGGTTTGAGGCCGAAGTGGAGGTGCATAAATCGGTTATTAATATGAGGCGCTGAAAAATGACTTCAAAAGGGCCCTTGGAATCCACGACACGACTTTGCATCTTTGACAAAGTTATACTGATTCATAGCTGGTTACGTTAACACAAATAGGATAGAATAGTTAAAGATACTTTTTGTTTTCTGTTAGATATTTCTAACAAAACACTGAAGACGTTTTATAGAAGTAAACTAAATACGTATTTTTCGACTCAGAACGGGGTTATGTAGTAAGCATCTCAAATAGATATGCGAGCAAAAGCGTAGGATTGCCAATCCAGGAAACTTTTTCGACACCCTGGACATAGTGTATCCATTGTCTTGCCACACAAGCTACATACTAATGACTGATGAAGTGCTAATAGAATACTAAGTTGAAAAGCAGATCAAGTTCCAGTTGGAATGTAGAACCATTAAAGAAGAAGATGTAAGTGTTAATAGAAAAAAATGTATAGACTTAATCATTTATTTGTTTATTTTTTTATATGATATATCAACAGGCTGTATTGGCCCCAATGATGCTTACTTATAATTAATTACAAAATGCGAAATTTCTTTCTATGGTCAAGTATCATTATCAACTATTCCTAAAAAAAAGAACTGAACCTTTCGCGAATTAGTTGACGGGACAAGTTAAAATCAAAAAGAGATGCAACTCTGTTGAATAGTCTTTGAAGACCGCCGATAGCACCGAACATACCGTAGTTCGTTCGATGTCTAGGAGCCCTGAACATCGAACTATTCCTAAGGGATTGCACGTGGTAGTTAATTTGTTCCAGAAGAGAAGGGCAGTCGAGTCGTCCTTGTAGTAGATCTGCTATCAGTAATGCCCTCGTTGTGCTTCGGCGAACGGAAAGGGGTTCCAGATCAATCAAACGGCAACGGCTTTCATAGCTTGGAAGACGGAAGAGGTTTTGCCACAGTAATCTGCGCAATGCGAATTTCAGAAAACGACGCTGGACGGATTCAATTTTTTCGGCGCCATTATTATAGTGTGGAGACCAGACGACCGAGCAGTACTCCAGAACGGAACGAGTCAGGCATTAGTACAACGACTTTAGACAGTAAATGTCCGTGAATTCTCTGGAAATCCTGAAGATGAAACCTAAAACCTTTGATGCTTTGCTGACAACGTAGGAAACATGCTGCTAGAATAACTCCCAGACCCTTAACTTTATTGACTCGTTCAAGTTCTGTGTCATACAAGGTATACTTGTGAATTATTGTTTCCCTTTTCCGCGAGAAAGAGATTATCGAACATTTAGATGGGTTAACATCCATTCAATTAAGCACGCACCAACTTGCAAAGGCTTCCAGTTGGCGTTGGAGAGAGTGACAGTCTTTAATGGAACAAATTCGGAGATACAGTTTGAGGTCGTCTGCATAGCAGAGCCGTGGTCCTTTGATTGTTAGAATGGCATCGCTGAAATAGATCAGAAATATCAGTGGTCCCAGGTGACTACCCTGAGGAATGCCTGAGGTAGCGGCAAAATGGTTCGACTGATGATCTCCGATAACCACGGTAAGGCTGCGACCGGTTAAATACGACTGGAACCATCGCAAGAGAGAACCATTGATTCCGAGGCGATCCAGTTTAGCAATAGCTATGCGGTGATTCAATTTGTCAAAGGCTGCTGTTAGGTCGGTATAGATAACCTTCGTTTGACTGCGATCCACCATGCTGCTATTGATGTAGGAGGTAAGGCACAAAAGATTTGTAGCCGTGGAACGTCCGGGCATAAATCCATGTTGGTCGTCACTAATGTATGATTTACAATGGGCGAGTAGAGGTTCCATGATGACTAGCTCGAACAACTTGGCAACAGCAGACAATGAGGTGATACCACGGTAATTTGCAACGTCCCGTCTGTTACCTTTCTTATGAGCAGGGAACATGTGCGCTATCTTCCAACAAGACGGAAAAAATCCTGACGTAATCGAAATTTGGAAAACATGGACTAACGGAGTAATAATGCCATCGATGTGCGTTTTCAGAAATACGTAAGGAATTCCATCTGGTCCGGGGTTGTAGGATGCTTTCAGTTTCAATGCAGCTTCGCGAACTATTTCAACATTGATATCAAGCATGCTCATAGCTTGGCCGGAGATAGGAACGGAGCTCATAGCATTTCGTATTTGGTCTTCTGATAATCTTTCATTGCTGAAAACACTGGCGAATTTTTCTGCAAACAGTCTGCTGATGTCCTGAGAATTAGACGTCAAAATTCCGTTAAGCGTCATTCGCGAAAGAAGGCCAGATTCATTACGTTGCTCTTTTACGTACTTCCAGAACTTTTTAGGATGTGGTTTCAGCTTCCTTTGCAGTCCACGCTGATACTGCGAGAAGCAACTTTTGGCAGTCCGTTTGTATTCTTGATTGATTTGTACATAGTGCCGTTTCAGTGACAATGTACGGTACTTTGAGAACTTCCTTAACGCTGCTCTTGTATACGACTTCAGTCGTAGCAGACCACTTGTTTGCCAAGGTGCGTGAGGAGGGTTATGCTTCACTATTTTGGGAACATGTCTGTCAACGATTGTTACGGAGACGGTGAAGTCGTTCGGACTTCCTCAAGACAAACTCGTATTTTTAAGCTTAGAGTATGCTTTTAGCTGTAAGTATATTTGTTTTATAGTTTTAATGCACGTTTTAATATAATTTTAGGTTACTTACAATTTTAATCCTCTTCGTTTACAATCCGTCTTATTCGTAACAAGTGAAAAACTACACTACAAAACTACAAAAACGATGTATCCTTAATTAAGCTGTGTAATTCAATTAGAGTTGTGTATGTTATATAATGTAGGGTGTACTTACAATAGTATTTTTATAAAAAGGTTTAATTTAACAAGCCGAGAATGTTGTGTTATATTTGTACTTTGTTTCACAATGATAGGCAAATATTACTCATATCTAGAGCTTGACGTCTCCAGGCTGACGTATTTCACCCATTAACACTGTCAGTAGACAACTCCGTGCATTTGTAGCGTTAGCAGTTATCGAGGGGTCTTGAACCGTTGCGCACAACGATATATGACAGTACATGAGAGAACGTTTCAGCTGCTTGGTTGACGTCGTCATTGTCCAGAATATTACCCCAGTCTAAATTAGATATGAGATTTGAAATACTGCGATGATCAGCTTTTCTGAAGTCATAGAAGAATACAGCGGAGGAGGTATCGACATAGTTTTCTAGCTTTCGGTGTAGAGAAACCAGCAGAGGAGGATGGTTACCAGTGGTGATGGAGCCTCGCATATGAACGGCGCGACATCTTGCACGCTGACAAAACATAGGTCTAAGCTACGTCCATTCTGGTTAGTCACGTGATTTATTTGCGAGAGCGTGGCAGAGCTGTAATTGTCTAGAAGGCACGAGGTGTACTGATGAATGGCAGAGTGGCGCACATCCGGAAAAAGAAATCCATTAAAAGAATTCACCCAAGAAATTCCTGGGAGGTTCAAATCGCCGATCACAATCATTTCATCGGAGGCTTCCGCTTTTCCCAGAATAGTGAAAGCAGATTGACAATGAGTTTCAATAACGCTACGTTCGCGAATGTTGTCGGGTGGAATATACAGAGGAGCAATGTATGATCTCCGAATTCGATTGAAGCCCACAACTGTTCCAAGCAGTTCCATTCCTGATTCTCGATTGAGTTGGAGTGAAGTTTTTTATTAACAGCAACTAATACGCCGCCGCCTGTAGCTTTTTGACTATTATCCGCAGACCGATCATATCGGAAAACCTCATAATCGTTGCCAAATATCTGGCTGGAGAGCGTGCGTAAGTCCAACCATGTTCAATGAGAATGATGATGTCGTAAGAAAGGTCAGAAATTGCTAACATAAAGTTTTGAAGATAGTTTTATGATTTAGTTCAGCGGCGCAGCCAAAATTTTTGATAATATAAGGTATGGTTTAAGTTTAAATTTGTTTCGAAATTCCGCGGAATTCCGTTAAATTTCGTGAGAAGATGGTTTTTTGTAGCGAAATTTTTGTAATTTTACGAAACGAAACGAAATGAATAAATCAGATTTCGCCATGCTCAAATTCCGCGAAATTCCGCGGAATTTCGTTTCGAACCACCTGAAACGAAATTTTTCGAAATACCGCATATGCTTAATTATAGGTCAGCTAAGGATCTTTTCATCAAATCAAATAGCAATCTTTGTTCCAAATTACCATTACTGTTCTACCTGAATCATCCATGCAATTCATTCTTTTGGTCCATTGCGGA